>NC_048561.1:1113777-1735122 GCF_902806685.2 Maniola hyperantus
GCCATTTTAAAAGTCGAGCAATGTTGTTGATTTCCGCCATTGCAAAATGAGGTGTAGTGTTCGTGCAGATCTTTCTGCATTGGATATCAAACCTTTAAAAAGAGCAACCGCCGAGATTCATGCTGGCTCTTCTCGGTAGGAACGGCATTCCAAACCAGTGGTAGATGCATTTGACGATTCAAAAGTAACTACTTGTAAAAGTTTATTAATAAAAAAAATTATTGAATAAAAAATATTTTAATTTTAAATGATCTCAAAGGAAGTCTACGCTAATACGCACTTGGCCAGCATGCTAGACAATGGCCGAAACCCTTGTCACTCTGAGAGGAGAGCGCCGACTGAGAGGTACGAAACCTTAAAACCGCATAAGAATTAGTGATCATTTTTATTTCTTTATTTATTTGCATTCATGTCTTACATCATAAAATATATAATATTAAGAAAGAAAGAAAGAAAGAAAAGACGTTTATTTATACAATTGTGCCACACATCACAACTTAAAGCTACATGATGCCCCGTCAGGGCATTGCAAAATATAACATTTGTACATTACATATAAATCAAATAAAAAATTACAATACATAGTTAAAATTTCAGTTCAAGATTGGATTTCACAATAAAAGTTTCACAAAATTGGTCTGGTAATAAATTGTTTGGTCAAGTGAATTGTTTTTTGTGAAGTGATTGATTCACCTCTCCTGAGCATTATTGAAGCTGTGATAGCTTAGTATAAGCTGTGATAGCCTAGTGGTTAGTGGAACAAATCAAACACAGGTTCGATGCTAACTGAGTTTAATAGTGATACGCCGGTACCCGCGTTTACATTATTATTTTTCCTACCTACTGATTACCCTGCACTTTTCCCCCCTTTTTAAATAGAAAATAACATAGTTATACATAACTAGACCTTTTTATTACGCTTATATGCTCGCAGAGCTCTAGCAGACGCGTCCGGGGGCGGCGGTGTTGGAGAGTGCACCTCAGGCGCCTGGGCCGAACCCTCGTCCCCGGACACACCGACAGCGTCTTCGAATGTAACGTCGGCATCGCTATCAACCGCTACCCTTTCGTCGGCATTCTCCCCCGTCTGCTCGGCTTCCTGACCGAGGATGCTAGTTCGAGCGAGAGAGTAACGATTTTTTTTATTTACTTTGATTACCTGATCTCGATGTCTACGCCATTCTATGCCCTTACCAATATCTACTTTATAAGACACCGGTCCTGTCTGACTGACTACGACTCCTTCAGTCCATTTGCTTCCTTTAGAGGAATAATCTCGTGCCATGACCGTATCTCCAATATGTACTTGTCTCTGCGTACCCCCTTTCTGACTAATCTGGCGATCTTGTGCTGAGCGGACTACCGAAGATACGTCCGGACGCAACGCGTCCAGTCGCCCACGCAATCGCCGGCCTAGCATCAGTACGGCGGGGGACACACCCGTCGTAGCATGTTCACAGTTTCTATATTGAAATAGAAATTTGTTTAGGGCAGCTGATACATTCTCTTTAACAAATAAAGCGCGTTTGATAACTTTTTTAATGGTTTTTACCATGTTTTCAGCCGCACCATTACCCTGCGGTCGATACGGTGCCGTCGTTACACTCTTGATGCCGTTATTAGCACAGAATTTCTTAAAATCTAAGGCGCTGAACGGGGGGCCGTTGTCAGTTACGAGCTGCGCGGGCTGCCCAAATCTGGCAAATAATGTCTGAAAGACCGAAATTGTCGACTCCGCATCCGTGCGCGTCATACCAATTACTTCTACCCACTTTGAATGAGCATCTAAGACGATCAAATATTTCTTACCCGCACATTCCGCAAAATCGGCGTGCACGCGTTGCCACGGACATAGTGGGTACTCCCAGGGGTGGAGTGTGGCGCGGGGTGGGGAGTCACGGACTACTCGACATGCTTCACATTGTCGACATAAATCCTCGATGTCGCGGTCTAAACTGGGCCAATAGACATAGCTACGTGACACATTCTTCATTTTATTAATGCCCAAATGGCCTTCATGTATTTCTTTTAAAACTTCTGTACGCAATGACGGCGGAATTATTATTCGATATTTATAAATTAAACAACCCAGTTCCAATACTATCTCATGTCGCCTAGCAAAATAAGCCTTTTCCTCCTCGCCGCCCGCTACTGACGACGGCCAACCGAACATTACATAGCCGACTATTTTACTTAATAAAGGGTCTCTCTTCGTCTCCTTACTAACATCTTTAAAACTAATTGGCAAGTTATCTTCCATAAGTTGGACATAGCTTACGCACTCCGAAGGGGTCGCCCGCTGGCACGGCAAGGGCAGGCGGGACAAAGCATCGGCCGGCCCGTTGTCCGAGGAACGCACAAACTCCACCGTAAAGTCGTAGGCCGACAAGCGCGCAGCCCACCGTTGTAAACGACTGGCAGCCGTCTGGGGGATTCCACATTTTTTTCCGAAAATGAAACTTAAGGGCTGGTGGTCTGTGCGCAATATAAACTGTCTACCGAATACATATTGGTGATGTTTGGTAATACCAAAGAAAATAGCTAGCGCCTCCTTATCAAGCTGGCTATAATTTTTTTCGGAATCATTTAATGTTCGCGAAACACAGCTAACAGGGCGTTCACTGCCGTCCGGATAACGGTGCGCGAGCACAGCGCCCAAACCGTACGCGCTGCTGTCCACGGACAGTACCAACGGCCGACCCTCTTCATAGTGAGCCAACACTTTATCGCCCAACAGTGCGCTCTTGGCTTCCGAAAACGCGGCTTCACAACGTGCATCCCATTTCCAAGGAACGTCCTTTTTAAGTAACGCGTGTAACGGATATAATAATATACTGAGGTTGGGTATAAATTTTCCATAGTAGTTTAATAATCCGAGAAAACTTTTTAATTGTGTCACGTTTTCGGGGCGAGGCGCATCGTGGATCGCTTCTATTTTATTCGGATCAGGGTGCAAGCCTGATTTATCGATAATGAAGCCTAAATACTTTACACTAGGTTTAAGAAAACTACACTTACTTAACTTAACAGTAAAACCCATCGACCGCAACCGTTCAAGTACAGCTCGTAAATTGGCTAGGTGTGTTTGTCTGTTAGACCCCGTCACACAAATGTCATCTAGAAACACTACCGTTCCAGGAATACCTCGTAATGTTTCCTCCATTAATTTTTGGAATTTTTCAGGAATGCATGATAGTCCGAATGGCGTGCGGCGGTATACGAACGTACCTATGTGCGTAGTAATAGCGGTATAAGCTTGGGAGTCCTCGGATAACATGACTTGTTGATACGAATGCTTTAGGTCTATTTTCGAAAACTCTTCCCCCCGCTCAATGAAGCAAATAGTTCCTCAATTCGAGGTAAAGGATAATAATCGCGTTTTAATTTTGGGTTAATCGTAACTTTATAGTCCCCGCATATTCGTATATCTCCGCACGCCTTTACCACCGGCACGATCGGCGTGCCGTACTCCGAGTGGTCCACGCGGTACATGTACCCCTCCCGCTCGAGTCGCTCGAGCTCGCTTTGCACGCGGCCGCGCAGCGCGAGAGGTACCGGCCGGGCCTTCACATAAACAGGTTCCTGGTCAGTGAGCTGTAATTGAATGGTCTTTTTACAAGTGCCTAACGTATCCGTAAATACTTCCGGAAATTCGGCGGTTAAACGGTCCACAAATCGATCTTCGGCTATCTCTTTTAATGTTATTTGTTTAATATCTAAGGCTCGAAGCCAATCTCGGCCCAACAAAGGTCGAGAACCGTTTTTGATTACATATAATGTCAAGTTAGGTACTCGCACGTTCCCAACCGTGACATCTACATGTACATAACCCAACGAATCGATCTGTGTACCCGAGTAGCAACGTAATATTAAATTATCGCATATTATTTTTTTATGAGAAAAAAGTTTATAAAAAAGTTGGTCACTAATCGCCGAAATACGACTACCGGTATCAATTTCACATTCCAATAGATGCTCGTCTATTTGCACTTTAAGAAAATATGGTCCGTTACCTTTGGCTGCCAGTTCGATCTTAAAGAAGTCGTCTTCCTCCGAGACACTTCCCTCCTGTACATAATTATTTCGCACATTAAACCCGTAATTATGCACTTCATCACACATGATTTTTAGGTGTCCGCGGCGTCGGCACTTATCACAATTAAATTGCGCATATCTGCATCTGTTTGCACGGTGCGGCTTTCCGCACCGCCAGCACCGCACAGCCGCACCCGACTCCGCCGTCGGTCCCGGTGCGCCGCGGCCGCCGCGCCCTCCCGCGCCGGCAGCGCTCGACGCCGCTCGCGCCGGGCCGCGCCGCCCGCTCGCATGATGCAGGCCCTCGCCTGCCTCGCCGCCCGCACCCGAGGTCGATGTCGAAGTCACCATAGACCCGCTCACCTCCGCATGCTTTTCTGCAGCCTCCAACGCCAGAGCTAGCTCGATTGCCTCCTTGTATTTGATGTCTTTTTCGGCGAATATTCTAGATCGCATCAGTTCGTTTGCCAACCCTGACACGAACTGATCTCGTAAGTTCTCCTCTAACATTGTTCCAAAATTGCAAGTTGTTGCCAGATGTTTTAAGTTATGTAGATATTCCGTGAGGGACTCGCCTGGACGTTGGCGACGTAAGCGAAAAACATGGCGCTCGGCTATTTCGGAACGTTTTGGCTCCAAGTGGTCCGAAACCAATTCCACTAATTCTTCGAAACCTTTCGATTCAGGATGCGCCGGCGAACATAGATCGCACATCAAAGTGTACGTCGCTTCACCCACAATCGTAATTAGTAACGGCACTTGTAATTCAGCCTTCACTTCGTTTAAGAGAATATACTGCTTAACTCGCCTTATATACGCGGGCCACTGTTTGGAATTCAAGTCAAACGGTTCTAATTTACCTATAGGCATTGTATTTTTGAAATAATCACTTTAAATCGCGTGGTAAATAATATAAAATACACAAACTCGTCGCCAGTGGAACAAATCAAACACAGGTTCGATGCTAACTGAGTTTAATAGTGATACGCCGGTACCCGCGTTTACATTATTATTTTTCCTACCTACTGATTACCCTGCAGTTAGGACGTCCGCCTTCTAATCGGAGGTCGGGGGTTCGATCCCGGGCACGCACCTCTAACTTTTCGGAGTTGTGTGTTTTAAGTAATTAAATATCAGAAACCGGCATGCCAGAGAGTTCTCTATAATGTTCTCAAAGGTGTGTGAAGTCTACCAATCCGCACATGGCCAGCGTGGTAGACTATGGCCAAACCCTTCTCACTCTGAGAGGAGACCCGTGCTCTGCAGTGAGCCGGTGATGGGTTGATCATGATCATGAGCATTATTTATTTAATCAGATAATTAATGTCTATTGTTTTTACAAAATAAGGTACAGTTCTTGCAATTCACGAAGCCGAGTGAACTTTACTTGTGGTAACGTCGTTTACACGGTCATTGCGTAAGTGTGCGTGCATGTCGGACCAATCAGTCGCGAGCAAGCGCTCGCAAACGCTCATATTTAGTGTACCTTACGTATACCGATACGACTTAAACACAAGCATGAGTCAGTGGCCTTCGTGAAATGCAAGAACGAGCTAAGTATATATTTTTTTGACAAATATAAACTTTATTATTAATGACAAGGTTTTCCACAGCGGGCGTGAGATACACAGATCCTACAAGACACAGTACACACTGTCTGTCGTAGAATGTTTTATCTCCTGAGCATTCTCCAAAGTCAGAGTGAGACGTGCAGTTCACGAACATGATGAAGACTTTTCACCAGGGTGGATTTCATGTGCCTCATTAGCGTGCTATTCGAATCACATTTGTAATCACACAACTGTCTCACTTAATTACAGTTTTCTGCACTTTTATACTTGCAAAATTTACATGTGTAAGGTTTGATACCAGTGTGAGTTCTCATGTGAATCACTAGACTGGAATTTTGTGCACATTTGTAATTGCACAGCTTACATGTAAATGGTTTTTCACCTGTGTGAGTTCTCATGTGTAATAACAGTTTACTATTTGATACACAACTGAAATCGCATATCATACACGAGAATGGTTTTTCGCCAGTATGAGTTCTCATGTGGGGCACTAAATCACCATTCCTTGCACTTTTGTACTTGCACAATGTACACGAGAAAGGTTTTTACCAGTGTGTTTACTCATGTGTCTCACTAAATTCCTATTTACTGCACTTTTATACTTGCAAAATTTACATGTGTAAGGTTTGATACCAGTGTGAGTTTTCATGTGACTCACTAGAGTGTAATTTTGTGCACATTTGTAATTGCACTGCTTACATGTAAATGGTTTTTCACCTGTGTGAGTTCTCATGTGACTCACTAGAGTGGAATTTTGTGCACATTTGTAATTGCACTGCTTACATGTAAATGGTTTTTCACCTGTGTGAGTTCTCATGTGACTCACTAGACTGGAATTGTGTGCACATTTGTAATTGCACTGCTTACATGTAAATGGTTTTTCACCTGTGTGAGTTCTCATGTGTAATAACAGTTTACTATTTGATACACAACTGAAATCGCATATCATACACGGATAAGGCTTTTCGCCAGTATGGGTTCTCAAGTGACATACTAAACCACTACTCCTAGCACTTTTATAGTTGCATAACGTACACGAGAATGGTTTTTCGCCAGTATGAGTTCTCATGTGGCGCACTAAATCACCATTCCTTGTACTTTTGTACTCGCACAATGTACACAAGAAAGGTTTTTCACCAGTGTGAATACTCATGTGTCTCACTAAATTACTATTTACTGCACTTTTATACTTGCAAAATTTACATGTGTAAGGTTTGATACCAGTGTGAGTTTTCATGTGACTCACTAGAGTGGAATTTTGTGCAAATTTGTAATTGCACTGCTTACATGTAAATGGTTTTTCACCTGTGTGAGTTCTCATGTGACTCACTAGACTGGAATTGTGTAAACATTTGTAATTGCACTGCTTACATGTAAATAGTTTTTCACCTGTGTGAGTTCTCATGTGTAATAACAGTTTACTATTTGATACACAACTGCAATCGCATATCATGCACGGGTAAGGCTTTTCGCCAGTATGGGTTCTCATGTGACATACTAAACCACTACTCCTGGCACTTTCATAGTTGCATAACGTACACGAGAATGGTTTTTCGCCAGTATGAGTTCCCATGTGGCGCACTAAATCACCATTCCTTGCACTTTTGTACTCGCACAATGTACACGAAGAAGGTTTTTCTCCAGTGTGGTTTTGCATGTGCGACGTCAAATTACTTTGAGAGCTAAATTTGTATTGGCAAATCTTGCAAGTCAACTCTCTTACTTTAGTGTGAGTCTGTATGTGTTTAATTAAGAAATGTTTTCTATTATACATTTTTCGACAAATATCACAAGTGAACATTTTTCCTTCACTCTGTAAACTATTCAATGACGTATTAATATATTGTACATCAATGACAATACTCGGATTAGTACTACTATTAGTAACTGATTCAATGTGTTCCGTCGTAGGGATTTCGTTCTGAACTGTCGCTTGATAACTGGATTCTTTAACCGCAATATTTTGTTTATCGCAAGACCTAATAGCTGTATCTCTTTCCGTCAGTGATCCATATTGCCTCGGGACTTTTCTACAACTTTTGAAAATATCATATAATTTGACGACACAATTTGTTAAAATCTTGCTGTCAAATGATTGGTTTTCTAATCCACCATTGTTAGTTTCGACTTCTTGTTTAATTTTCACCTCTGCATCGGCTTCATCATCATCATTAGTTGTGTACACTTTGTTTTCATTATTGGACGCAAGTCTCGCGGACACGGGAGCTACTGAAACAAAACAAGGGTCTTACTACTTATTATTGAGTGCTTTTTGTTCAATTCTCGCAGTTGAGCTGTGTGACGGCCAGGACACGTTGGCCTAAAGTGTTGGGTGAATGTGTTGGGCTAAAATGTGCATGACCACTTGGCGTATTTTATGCTGTAGGCGGTAAATGAAAAATGAACAAGAAGCATATTATGCAGTGTTCTTATTATGAGGCGTTGGTCAAACACGCCAGCCTCGTGTATTAATGCCTCAAGTTGTATGGTTTGCGGTCACCTATTTGCCCGAGGTCGCACCAATACTCAATCAATGCCGCGGTCACATTAAGCGCAAGTACGCAGTTGCGGCTCGCATACTCGTCAGCAGTCAGCTCGCAGACGCACGCGTCACTCGCAACGCACCGCTTAAGTGGGCTCAGTTCGGTGCTTTCTTCATACAAAAGTAGGAGGGTAATTACTACATTATTTGATATTGTATGCTCAAAACTAAGTAATATATCGATTAATCTCGTCATTATCTAGGTTTATTGATATATGAAACATTAAAAAAAAATATGTTTTAAAGTTACGAGCCTCAAAAGATTCCTATTTTAAGACAAAATTTATGACAACTTTGGGCGTTAATAAATAAGATTAGGGGTATGAAAATTGTACAGGAATTTAACATTAGACATAGTTTATTTATTCATTAGTTGAAATAACTATACTTTGTAAACATAAAGCTAGTAGTTTTTTCTCAAAAATACTTTTCCTAAACCCTTGATTTCGGTGAAAATCATCGTGCCTCTCACCTTTCTCATACAATGTCAAGTGAAAAGCAAACAGGTTTGGTCGATCGTACTGCGTCACCTTAAAGGAGCCAGAGTAGCAGCTCAGTCATCCGCAACTTACATTTATATTTAGCAACATAAAATAAAAAATACCTCATTAAACTTGTACTAATTAAAAACAATTTAGGGCTTTGATGGGCACCTTTAGCCCAAGAGTAACCAGGGGTGGACTGTTTGACGACGTTGTTACGGAATAATAATTTATATTTTAGTTTTAAGAATTTTTGACTGATATTCCAATGGCAAAAATAAGTTTTACTGATGAAAAAAATTAAACGTTTTGACATTTCGCATACATAATGTCTAAACTTCAAATTTATTCCTTGTAACTATAAAAATTTACTCTAAATATTAATTTAATAAACTAAATACACGATGTTTTTTACATAATAAGATAGGTAACTATTTTTTGCGAATTATACAATTTAGAATTAATGTGTGGGACATTCCAAACATATACATAGGTACACAGATTTTCGAAAATCAAAACAACACACTGTCTGTCGTAGAGTGTATTATCTCCGAGCATTCTCCAGAGTCAGAGTGAGACGTGCGGTTCACGAACAGGATGAAGGCTTTTCACCAGGGTGGGTTTTCATGTGCCTCATAAGTTTGCTATTCGAATCACATTTGTAATCACACAACTTACAATGACGAGGTTTCTCACATATGTGAAGTCTCATGTGTCTCACTAAATTACTGTTTTCTGCACTTTTATACTTGCAAAATTTACATGTGTAAGGTTTGATACCAGTGTGAGTTCTCATGTGACTCACTAGAGTGGAAGTTTGTGCACATTTGTAATTGCACTGCTTACATGTAAATGGTTTTTCACCTGTGTGAGTTCTCATGTGACTCACTAGACTGGAATTTTGTGCACATTTGTAATTGCACTGCTTACATGTAAATGGTTTTTCACCTGTGTGAGTTCTCATGTGACTCACTAGACTGGAATTTTGTGCACATTTGTAATTGCATAGCTTACAAGTAAACGGCTTTTCACCGGTGTGAGTTCTCATGTGCAATAACAGTTTACTATTTGATACACATTTGTAATCGCATATCATACACAAATAAGGCTTTTCACCAGTATGAGTTTTTACGTGCATCACTAGGCTACTATTTCGTGCACATTTGTAATTGCATAGCTTACAAGTATCTAGTTCTATTAAATGACTTTTACATCTGCATTGGTGTTGGCAAATCTTGCAAGTTAACCTATTTAGTGACGCGTGAATCTTAATATGTTTTACTAGGAGACTTTTTTGTTCGAACATTTTTTGACAAAAGTCACAAATGTAGAAAGTATTCGATACTGTAACTTTGTCTTCATTGGTGACTCGATAAATGTATTCTGTCGTGGGGACTTCATTCTGCCTTTTTGCAGGATAACTAGTAATATTCGGACTGACACAGGTCGAAACTGGTTTTGATGTTTTCATCAGTGACCCGTCTTGTGTGGGAAGAACTTTCTTTGTGAAAATATCGTATAATTTCACATAGCAATATGGCAATGTTTTGTATCGGCTAGCGATGTTTGTACCAGCTTCAGTTGGGGGCATGTTTATTTTGTTGGTTGTTGCAAGACTCGCGGACAGACAAGCGACTGAAACGAAACATTTTTACTACTTTCTTATATTACTAGCTAATGCTCGCGACTTCGTCCGCGTGGACTATACAAATTTGGAACCCCTATTTGAGCCCCTTAGAGGTTGAAATTTCAAAAATCCTTTCTTAGCAAATGGCTACGTCATAATAGCTATCTACATGCCAAATTTCGGCCCGATCCGTCTAGTAGTTTGAGCTGTGCGTTGATAGATCAGTCAGTCACCTTTTCATTTTATATATTTAGATAATAGTATCTTACCTAAGGTCATCGCGGCGTGTGCGGAAGGGCTGGGGTCTGCCGGCCTGTGAAATATATTAGAATGTATGTAGAGTGTACCGGGGAGCCCCTAGCCATTATGTAGCTGTACTGCATATAGCAGCTTAGAGAGGATACTAGTGCAAGTGTATACTAACTGTAACTTGAAGTGAACGTTATTGGTACTGGCAGATATACTGACCTGTTCTCAGTGATGAGTGGAGAGTGTGAGGAGCTGCAACTCACAGCTGTATGAGGCTTGCATACTTGTGGTGTGTCATATTCCCCATCACCGTTCTGCGAACAACAAAATAAATTCATGACATTTCAGACCTTTGAGAGTTTGAATTGGGTTTGAATAACGGGTTGCCAAGCTGAAGTGGCAATGGGCAGGGTACATAGTTCGTACAACCGATAGACGTTGGGGTCCCAAGGTGCTGGAATGGCGACCTTGCACCGGAAGACACAGTGTTGGAAGACCCCCTACTAGGTGAATGGACATCAGACGAGTCGCACGGAGCCGCTGGATTCAGGCGGCGGCGTGTGAAATTCCCTACAAGACACCTATGTCCAGCAGTGGACGTCTATCGGTTGATGATGATGATGATGATGATGAGAGCTTGAATGAGCCCCTCCACAACTAAACAAGCTATTACATGAATTTAACATGTCAATGAAATTGTATCATGATCATCATGATCAACCCATCACCGGCTCACTACAGAGCACGGGTCTCCTCTCAGAGTGAGAAGGGTTTTGGCCATAGTCTACCACGTTGGCCATGTGCGGATTGGCAGACTTCACATACCTTAGAGAACATTATGGAGAACTCTCTGGCACGCAGGTTTCCTCACGATGTTTTCCTTCACCGTTAAAGCAAGTGACATTTTCATTACTTAAAAACGCACATAACTCCGAAAAGTTAGAGGTGCGTGCCCGGGATCGAACCCCGGACCTCCGATTGGAAGGCGGACGTTTTAACCACTAGGCTACAACAGCTTTTTTTTTTGTGATAATGTTGTTGTGTATGTTTGTATGTTTTTTTTTTGTTTGTTGACAATGAAATTGTATAATAGTAGAAAACTATCTCACCTGGAGATGCATGCTCATGTGTTGCATGTACGCATGTTCCTGGACAAACTCCTCAGAACAAAGTGTACATTGGAAGAGACTAACTTCATACTTTAACATATCCTGAGCAAAGTCACAGATATCACTATCATCTTCCTTCTTCACTTCCATGTCTTCATCAACCAACATAAAGTCATCACTTTCTTCGGTTTTAATTACAAATCCGTGTTCAGTTCCCTCTAACTCTGTCTGTTTGTCTTCCGAGGGGTGTTCTAGTATGTGTAGGTCCCAGTGGTCGGGTCCTAGTGTTGTCAACACCATATTACTCTTTAGTTGGTGTTTTGTGCGGTTTATCATCTTTATATGCTGTCTTGTTATCTGTTGAGACAAGTTAAGTATTCAATGGTACTGATTCTGAGCACATATAAATTTTAGAGTTTTTTTTTTAATTTATAGACTAGCACTTGGCTGCGATCAGACCTGGTGGCAAGTGATGATGCAGCCTAAGATGGAGCGCGCTTGCCTAGAAGATGCCTATACACACTTTTTAAATGCTGTCTTGTTATCTGTAGGGAGACAAGTTAAATATTCAATGTATACGGTACAATATACAAAAAATGCATGTTTGGGCATTAAATGCTCATTAATTCATGTTTCTGAACTAGCGCCAACATTAGTGCAAGAACTGTCAAGCTCTTGTCTCTGAATCTACTAAAGTTTATATCAATCTCTGAGCACATTGTACAGTGTTTTTATTTTATTTTATTGAACCACCAATAGAGTCAAACAAAAAAAACCGGGCAAGTGCGAGTCAGGCTGACACACCGAGGGTTCCGTACTACAGTCATATTTTATCTACATTTTGCATGATAAATCAAAAACTATTGCCTAATAATAAATAAAAAACCTGTTCTGTACTACAGTTGTATTTTTTCGATATTTTGCACGATAAATCAAAAACTATGATGCCTATTTAAATCCTAGGTGCCAAGTTATCTTACAATTCCAACTGGCAACAAGGCGTTTGTTTCAGGTACAGTTCTTGCAATTCACGAAGGCGAGTGGACTTTACTTGTTGTTACGTCGGATACACGGGCGTAAGTGTGCGTGCATGTCGGACAAATCAGTCGCGAGCAAGCGCTCGCAAACGCTATTAAGTGTACGTTAGTATACCGATACGACTTAAACACAAGCATGAGCCACTCGCCTTCGCGAATTACAAGGACTGTACCGGATTGATTTATGTTTTACACAATAGAACCACCAATCAGTCACATTTTCAAAATTACTCACTTTGCTAATGCTAACTCCTTGAAAACTCTTGTTTTGCTGCAAACCGGCGGTGGGACAGCGTTTCAGTGACTGCCAGTGTAACTTACAGATTACTGCGCACTGCGCAGTCAGCTAACAGTTTAAACCCTAAACCATTTCAAACTAACACAACTCTGTTGGAGTTTTACTGTGGAGTTTTACAAGTGATCACAGAGTACTTGCAAGTGATATCTTGTATGGCAAGGTACAACCTGCGAGTTGCGAGTCTTTTCAAATGAATACCTATTCAATATTCATATTGTGTTTTGAATTATTAAATACTGAATTCTGAATATAAATGCGTTTTGTTTCACCGATCAAAAAATTACAAAAAAACACAAAATGAAAAATGCACTTCGCTACAATCAAAATTCAAAATAAAATCAATAATAAAATACAATGGTTTGAGGGTTTGACGGATTTGATAGCATTTTGACGGTTGACACATGACAGTTGGTTGACTCACCGAGTTGACTGCTTTTTCTTTGTGGTTTTACGATTCTGGATTCTAGCCATTTTGAACCTGCACCTTACAATTTTGGTATTACCCCCGTTTGTGTAGAAATTCACCCTAAATAAGTTTCAAAATACCTTGTTATAAGGCAGCTAACTAGTAATTATTTTATAACAAAGAACAATATCATTTCATGTTTTTTTAATGAAAATATTACAATAGTTAAAACTAAAAGCTAGCCTTACCCAATTACTATGCAAATCATGGCCACGTTGAGTGGTGCCAAGAATGCTGGCTGCATTTCCGCGCTGGACAGCCAGGCTGATCCGTTGCGCAAAAATGAGTCTGCACTTTGTTTTATTGCAATATTTTCATTAAAAAAACATGTGATGATATTTTGTTCTTTGTAAAAAAATTATTATTAGGTAGCTGCCTTATAACTTTTATACCTTGGCTAATACTTGTGTTAATACTATTAACTCTGGATGAATGATGAAATTACCTAGGTACCTATATCTCTAATTTATTATTTATTTAATTAGAACGGCCTTAAAGCCAATTACACTAATTAAAATACGAGTACAAACTAACATAAACATACTTACAAAAATTAACAACTTAAAATTATAAATTTTAAAATGCAAAATTATAAATTTTCACAAAAGTGCAAGATCTGACCCATAAGGTCATATAGCTATATTAACATTAGACAAGGTATACATTTGACATAATTTTTAGCATAGCAATAAATATGGCATCTACTAGATGATGCCCGACGTTGCCCGTTTGGATTAAGATTTTTTTTTAAATCGCTGGAGAACTTTCATTTCCGGGATAAAAAGTCCTGCCAATTTTCTGGACGCAAGTTACCTCTCAGTACCTTTAATATTTAAATCGGTTAAACGGATGGGATATTTAAATCGGTTAAACCTAATATAATAATAATAACAAATAAACAATTTTTATTTCAGGCAATGAAATATACCTACTAGTTCTTTAATTTACATTTTTTTTTGTTTATATATCAAAAAATTTGCGCTCACGCTTTTGTTGTGTATTAGTTAATGCCTGCCCGCAACGATTTAGGTTTTCAGAAGTCCCGTGGGAACTCTTAGGTTTTCCGGGATAAAAGTGCCCGTACCTGGGCTATAAGCTATCTCTGTAGGTACGTACCTACCTATCAAAATCGGTTAAACTGTTGGGCCGTGAAAAACTAGCAGACAGACAGACACACTTTCGCATTTAAAATATATTAAGTAAGGCATGGATAAAATAAAAATAATACGCGTATAATTTTTATTAAGATTTTATTTCATTTCTAACATACAGTCATTAAAACTATACAAAAATATATGAATATCAAAAATATTACAGAAACAGTTGGATACACACTCATTAAGTTCATGTGGGTACAGTACGCGGCAGAAAGTAATGTACATCGGCCTTTAGAATGATATTTCGGCTTTGTAGAGCGTTGTCTCTATCACTCATACCTATATGACGTTTTGTCGGTATCAATGACAGGGAAAATGCTCTACACATCTGCTATCTCCTTCTAAATGTTGATGTTCATTACTATCTGTCGCGTACGTACATCGACATTTAGGAGATAGCAGATTTGTGGAGCACTGTATCTGTCGTTGAGACAGACAAAACGTCATATAGGTATGAGTGACAGAGACAACGCTCTACAAAGCCGAAATGCATTCTACATGCCGATGTACATTCCTTTTAGTCGCGTACCGTACCTACTTTCATTTATTTATTTTATTTTATTTGTTTTTTGCAATCAACAGCGATATATACAATATTATTTTACATAATAACAGACTGAAAATAAGGCCAAATAGGATTACAATTTTTTACAGATTACTTAAATAGATATTAAATATAAATTTATAACAGTACAGAAACTATCCGCTTTAGGGCAAAAGTTATTCAGACCATTATTGTAGAGAATAAAATTTCACATCTTTTGTTCATGTCATGTCCACGAAAAAATAAACTTTTCGTGGTCCCACATCATCGCACTGTTGCTAGATCTATGTCACCTATACCCCGTTCATTAGCATCATTCAACGCGCTTTTGGACAATAATGCTCAATGGGACCCATTTAATGATGGGTCTATAATACTGGTTCGGGAGTTACTGAAGTACGCTGAGAGCATTGCATGAATATGTCATTCAATGTTCTCAGCGTACATATTCAAAATTCATTGATCTTTTATCGTTTTGTATTTTATGTCTTTTTTCTTGTACCTTTATTTGTATTTAAATTTTTTATTAATCATCTAGTTAGTGTAAGTGGCACTGCCGTTCTAATTAGATATAAAATAAATAAAATAAATAAATATATAACTTTAAGGAAAACCTTTGTTGTATGGCTCATCAGGCTGATAGTTCGATAGTCGGAGCACTTGGTCGCCCTAGGTTTTTTGGGGATTGTAACAAAAGTGGAACGAAGAAGATCTTTTGGGATATTACCGGAGTCATAAATCTTATTAAACAGTTGTAGCATGATGTCTTTGCTGTGGTCACCCATACCCAATAAAAGTTCTACCGGTATACCGTCCTCTCCTGCCGCTTTTCCATGTTTTAGCGACTGTAGCGCAAAGTCTAATTCAGCAGAGAGGATGGGATGGCCACTTAGAGGCGGTTTCAGAACTGTTTGACTGGGTCGATCGTCGTGGTATAATTCTGCGATGTATTCTGACCAACGTTGTAGGCGTTCGTCCAGTTCTATGATTATATTGCCCTTAGAATCAGCTACAGCATTAGAAATTGAGATGTTAGGTTTCGTTGGAGAGTCTTTAATTGCCTTATGTAGTGCACCGTGTTGATGCGTGGCTGCAAGATATTCTATGTGATTACACCGCAGGATTAAATCTGCTTCTTTGGCTTCTTTAATTTTCTTTTGCAAAACATCGTTTACTTCTTTATATTTACTAATATTATGTTTACTTTCCTTCCTTTTATTAAACAAGTCAATTATTTCATCTGTAATCCAATGTTTTCTACGATTCCGTTCCTTAAAACCAAGAGTATCTTTAGCAATATCTAACAAGTTGTGCTTTACATGCAACCATAAGTCCTCTTCTGTGTATTCTTGATCTCGTCCCGTACCAATTACTTCGTCAGTCTTAATTCTGAAGGATTTTGCAACTTCGTCGTTATCAAATTTCCGTATATTGAGAACTTTCTTAGGTTCAGCTTTGTCTAGCTTCTTTAACCTTATTTTTAATTAGGATACCAGTGGTATGTGGTCTGAATTTATATCTGCGCCTGGATAAGTTTTAACGCTGGTAATGGCGTTACGAAAACGTCGATTTACACAAATGTAATCGATTTGGTTTCTAACAATATTTGAGCTCGTGTGAGCCGGGGATTCCCAAGTATACAAACGCCTTTTCGGTAATTTAAACCATGTATTCATTACAGTGAGGGTGTGCTCTGCACAGAACTCTATTAGGCGCTCTCCACGGTCATTCCTTTCTCCAAGACCATACTGCCCGATAATGTTGTGTACTGGTGCCTCCCCCACCTTAGCGTTAAAATCCCCCATTATAATATTAATGTCATGATTTTTTGTCCTCTTCATTACCAGATTTAAATCGTCATAAAACTTTTCGCATTCATCCTGCGTGCTATCTGCAGTGGGCGCATATACTTGAATTAAGTTTGTACGGATTGGCTTCGTATTTAATTGTAGCAGAATTATTCTCTCTGACTGCGGAATGTAACCCGATACACAATCCTTTATGTCTTTGTTTACCAAAAAGCCCACTCCTCTATAATGTTTATCCCCGCCTGAGAAGTAGAAGTGAGTATTTCCATAAGTCGATATTTCACCGTTTTCCTTCCATCTAGTTTCACTTATGCCCAAAATATCCCATCCGTGTCTTTTCATTTCTCTGACAGCGTTTTCAATTTTTCCATCTTGATGTAATGTCCTAACATTCCATGTCGTAACCGTTAACTCGCCAAGGTCGTCGTTAAATCTCAATCCTCGCCCGGAGATTATCGCCCTCATATGCCGGGAACTGAGGGTCTTCTTATGTTTGCTTTTCGTCATGGTGTTTTTTATTATTACTACATACTAATATTATAAATGCGAAAGTGTGTCTGTCTGTCCGCTAGCTTTTCACGGCCCAACTGTTCAACCGATTTTGATGAAATTTGGTACAGAGTTAGGCTATATCCCGGGGAAGGACATAGGCTACTTTTCATTCGGGAAAATTGATGAGTTCCCACAGGATTTTTAAAAACCTAAATCGCGGGCATCTAGTTATATATAAACTTTTACAAGTACTTTTGAATCGTCAAATGCATCTACCACTGGTTCAGAATGCCTTAATACCACAAGCTGGTAAATTCTTCTTTAACCACAACTGGTATAGGACTATGAGCTGGGTTCGTGTAGTCACATCAGGGTCCAGGGCAATGGCTGTAGTCCCCACATCACACCCACACGCTGCGACAGGTCATACACAACACTGGAGAGTACAATCTGACACTTTGCTTAGCGTTTGTGGACTATGAGAGAGAGCCTTCAATTCGCGGGAAACTTGGGCTGTTGGTAAGGTGATGCCGGATCGACTACCGGTACATCCAAGTGCTGGAACTAACAAGCGACAGTGTGAGTCCTCATGTGCTTCGCTAAATTACTATTTTGTGTACATTTATAATCACACAACTTACACACAAATGGCTTTTCGCCAGTGTGCGTCCTCATGTGCTTCACTAGACTACTTTTTTCTGTACAATTATAATTGCACAACTTACACACAAAAGGCTTTTCGCCAGTGTGAGTCCTGATGTGACTCACTAAACTACTGTTCACTGTAAATTTATAATTGCAAAACTTGCACACAAAAGGCTTATCGCCAGTGTGCGTCCTCATGTGCCTCACTAAACTACTTTTTTTTGTACATTTATAATTGCACAACTTACACACAAACGGCTTTTCGCCAGTGTGCGTCCTCATGTGACTCACTAAATAACCGTTCACTGTACATTTATAATTGCACAACTTACACACAAACGGCTTTTCGCCAGTGTGAGTCCTCATGTGATTCACTAAACTATTATTGTGTGAAAATTTGTAATTGCACAACTTACACACAAAAGGCTTTTCGCCAGTGTGAGTCCTCATGTGACTCGCTAAACTACTGTTCACTGTACATTTATAATCGCACAGCTTACACACAAAAGGCTTTTCGCCAGTGTGAGTCCTCATGTGACTCACTAAACTACTGTTCACTGTACATTTATAATCGCACAACTTACACACAAAAGGCTTTTCGCCAGTGTGAGTCCTCATGTGACTCACTAAACTACTTTTGAGTGTACATTTGTATTTACATAACTTACAAAGGTAAGGCTTGTCGCCAGTGTGAGTCCTCATGTGACTCACTAACATACTACTTTGTGAAAATTTATAATTGCACAACTTACAAACAAAAGGCTTTTCGCCAGTGTGAGTCCTCATGTGACTTACTAAACTACTATTCACTGTACATTTATAATCGCACAACTTACACACAAAAGGCTTTTCGCCAGTGTGAGTCCTCATGTGCCTCACTAAACTACTGTTCACTGTACATTTGTAATTGCACAACTTACACACAAAAGGCTTTTCACCAGTGTGAGTCCTCATGTGCCTCACTAACTTACTGCTTTCTGTACATTTATAATCGCACAACTTACACACAAAAGGCTTTTCGCCAGTGTGCGTCCTCATGTGCCTCACTAAACTACTTTTTTTTGTACATTTATAATTGCACAACTTACACAAAAACGGCTTTTCGCCAGTGTGCGTCCTCATGTGACTCACTAAACTACTGTTCACTGTACATTTGTAATTGCACAACTTACACACAAAAGGCTTTTCACCAGTGTGAGTCCTCATGTGCCTCACTAACTTACTGCTTTCTGTACATTTATAATCGCACAACTTACACACAAAGGCTTTTCGCCAGTGTGAGTCCTCATGTGACTCACTAAATTACTGTTTGCTGTACATTTATAATCGCACAACTTACACACAAAAGGCTTGTCGCCAGTGTGAGTCCTCCTGGGGCTCGATAACGTACTATTTTGAGTGAATTTGCGCTCTCTTAACTTACATGAGAAAGTGTTTGCATAAGTGTGCGCCCTAATGTGGGTAACTAAGGAACTTTTCCGTTGAAATATCTTTTGACAAACGTCACAGATATACTGTATCTGCTCAGTATAGTTTCCTAACTGTGTACCGAGTATATCCTGGGAATTGTATTTGTTTTTTGTAAGAACATTTCGCCTCGTTTGAAAATTGATATTATCACTTGATTTTTTTGGTTCTAGTACGGAGTCCTGGGATTTCCTTGAATATTCAAAAATGTTTGTATCATTTTCGAAAGACAATATATTCAACTCGTGGCCTGTATCGGTCGGATGGTCTTCGTCTCCGTCATTGGTCGCGAGTACCGAAGGAGCGACTGAAACAACAACAGTCCATACTTAACTCATACTTCCATACTAATATTACAAACGCGAAATTGTGTCTGTTTGTCTGTTACCTTTATACGTCCCATCAGCTTATCGGATTTTGATAAAATTAAGTAGGTACAGAGATAAAATACTGGAGACAGACATAGGCTACTTTTTATCCTGCAAAATCAGAGTTCCCGCAAACCAAGGCGCGGGCATCATCTTGCTAGGAAACATTTTGTACTGTTGTTGGAATCTAGATTATTTTCCACTAAAACATACTGACTAGTTTGTACCAGCACCTTAATCCTGCCTAAGTACACCCCGAAGTACTTAAGGATGTCTTCCAAACAAATCTCCAGGTCCACCAGTTTAGGCTGTGCATTGTCTGTCAGTCAGTCACAATGCTGTTTTACAGTACCTGGCAAGAAATATTGTACATCGACCTTTAGAATGATTGCGGCTTCGTAGAACGTCGTCTCTGTCACTCATACCTATGTGACGTTTTATCGGACACAACGACCGAGACAACGCTCTACGAAACCGCTATCTCTTTCTAAAGGTGAATGTACAATATTTTCTGCCGCGTATATAGGTATATGTAGATAGAAACATCTGACAGACAGACAGGTTACATACAAGCAACCATGTCTCATTAACATCGAAATGATTTTGACGTCAGCCGAATAAAAAATATACCATCAGCTCGAAACTTCAATCTAGTGCTGACGTCACTAAAACGGCGGCCACGCGCATTAGCAATTTTTTTTATTTTATTCAGATACAAGTTAGCCCTTGACTGCAATCTCACCTGGTGGTAAGTGATGATGCAGTCTAAGATGATAGCGGGCTAACCTGGAAGGGGTATGGCAGTTTTTATTAAACCCATACCCCTTTGGTTTCTACACGGCATCGTACCGGAACGCTAAATCGCTTGGCGGCACGGCTTTGCCGGTAGGGTGGTAACTAGCCACGGCCGAAGCCTCCCACCAGACCAGACCAGAAATTTAGAAATTATAAAATTCCAAACCCCTGCCAGGAATCGAACCCGGGACCTCCCACTATTAAGACCGCAGCGCTCACCACTGCGCCAGGGAGGTCGTCGAAATTTGCGGGACTTATACAAAAAATAAAACATCTGTCCCATAGTCCTACATATTATGTTAACATAGGAGCTAATACATGTGTTTAGTTAGTTGTCTTACCCAAAACTTGATGGCAGTCTCCCGACGACTCCGGCTTGGGAATAATGTGCCTGAAAGGATATAATGTTATATGTTACATGTGAGTAAAGTAGCAAATTAGCCACGCTAATTACATTAGAAATATTTTGGAGTAACACTTCTAGCAATTATTTTGTTCACAAATGCTGTGTAAAGTGTATTTCAGATGAGACTACTAGTAGTAGTATGAATGACAAACTCAATTAACTACAAACAATACACTTTGCATGAGCTTGTCACATATGATACGTACGCAGTGGGAGCCTGTGTTTCGTCCGCAGCTGGCTCTGCAACTGCGTCATCAGTCGCGTCTAGTTCTGTCCGTCCGTCCGCGTCGGAGTGTGCTATGTGCACATCGCAGTGGTCGGGCTCCGACACTGCCGCGACAATGTCAGACTGTAGTTGGTGTTTGACGCGACTTATCAGTTTGACATGTCGTATTGTTATCTGAAACGAGTTCATGGCTTTAGGAGCACATAAAGGTGGCGACTGACCTGAAATGTCATCGTAGCGTAACATTCGCAACGAGCGTGTCTGTTACGGCGTCTGCTAAACATGTCACGCAGACTGACTAGACCAATGTAACGTGCACGCTACGCTCAAATGCCACAGGTGGCACCCTTACATTCTGTTACATGTAACAATGAAGTGCATCAAACATTCCTCACCACTTCATGTCTGTCAAGCAGCTCCATCATCAGGGAGCGCGCTCTCAAGCTCTTGTCTCTGAATGTGCTAAAGTTCACCAGTCTCTGGGCACATTGCACACAAAGCGTTTCTCTGAGCTTTCCTTGAGCACACAACTGCAACAAACACAACTAATTCATATACAGTTCCATCTTAGAGCGGCCGTGCACTGGTCTACTGCTCCAGCAGTTGACACCGCTCTTACACTGCATACTGACTTATGCACCAAATAAATGTACAACTTACAGGATGTCCCACTAAATGTTCATATGCTTCTTCCAACTTGTATTTACTCATCAGAACCAGCTTGCTGCCAGTGTCCAGGCACATCATGCAGACCTGTGCAAAGTGTTGTAAGTATAATCATTTCCACCTTCCATAATGAACTTGAAATGTGAACCATAATATGTATTTACTAAGGTTAGCCATTGAAAGGGGCTATAATATATTAAATAGCAATAAAAGCATGCATCAGAGCTTTAAATGAAATCGACAAGCACTATAAATGAGTTACCAGCACTGGCGAGGGGACAGCACCAGTACGAATCCGCCTTGAGCCACTTTCTGTTTCACAAATTTCATCGTTTAGAAAATGCTTCGAGCACACCACAGCATGCTCTGGCAGGGGAGTGTCTTGTTTGCCGAGGGCTCTGAGCCAAGCAGCACGAAGATGCAATTCTCTGGGGAACCTGGAAATTACACCCTGTACTATAAAACGAAGCTTCCGTAACGTGCAATTCATAATTTAAACAAAAGGCAAATAGCTGTGCCTGGAGGGGAGCTCTAGTTGGATATACGCTCGGTTTGTGGACGCGCAGTTGTGCGTGTGCTCCACAGCCTGGGTTGGCTCAGGTCAGTGAACTCTGTGCCGACAAAGCACGGCCCCAAGCCACTAGCCGTAGCGTCTAGGTTATACTGTACGTAATTATATAACAAAGGTTGACAATGAAACACTCACTCGTGAAATGTAATCTTGGATTCGGAGACGACCACCGCAGTGGTTCTGCAGAAGGGCACACAGCAGCGCATTTCTAAGATATTAAAACATTTAAATTTATTTTACTTCGATGGTTGACCACAAGATGGTTGACGAATAACTCCCTATATACACTGTAGTCTGTGGAATAACCAGGACCGACCACAGATCACTATATAGCATACGAGAGCATAGATATAGATAACACACTGACACTATATACCATAGGCACCAAGAAGCCATGGCTTCAAAGGTGTTTCAAAGGTCATGGCCACGGGTCACCCCACAGAGTACAAAGCAATTATTTTTAACTGGTTTTACGGCTCTGGGTTCATTGGGCTGTACCTGACACAGACTAATAACCACAAACAATAAAACTAATTTACTTACCGGGATACAACACTTCAGACCGGGACATGTCCCGTTGTACCAGGAAGTATGACATCCCTAATTATAGCACATCTCTGTGTTAATTGCAAGTATTTCTTCTGAGGGTTATTGACTGTGGTCTGTGGTTATTAATCTGCAACAGGTACAGACCAGCAAACCCAGAGCATGAAACAAGAGGCAAATAGCTCTGCCTGGAGGGGAGCGCTATGGATGCAGGCTCGCTCGGTTTGTGGACGCGCAGTTGTGCGTGTGCTCCGACCAGCCTGGGTTGGCTCGGGTCAGTGAACTCTGTGCCGACAAAGCACGGCCCCAAGCCACTAGCCGTAGCGTCTAGGTGATACTTTACGTAAAAGGTTGACAATGAAACACTCACTCGTGAAATGAAATCTCGGATTCGGAGACGACCTCCGCAGTCGTTCTGCAGAAAGGCACACAGCAGCGCATTTCTAAGATATTAATTAAACATTAAAACTATTAGCTTTAATCTAAATATATAAAAGGAAAAGGTGACTGACTGACTGACTGACTGAATGACTGACTGACTGACTGATCTATCAACGCACAGCTCAAACTACTGGACGGATCGGGCTGAAATTTGGCATGCAGATAGCTATTATGACGTAGGCGTCTGCTAAGAAAGGATTTTGGAAAATTCAACCCCTAAGGGGGTGAAATAGGGGTTTGAAATTTGTGTAGTCCACGCGGACGAAGTCGCGAGCATAAGCTAGTCATTGAATATAATCACTAGGTATCCATATTCAATGTACTCTGTGCTAGGTATTGAACGTTTTGCTGAGAGACCATAATGTTTTGCTTTAATTTTTTTTTAATTGACAACAAATAACCTCAGAAACAAATAGCCAAAGAGTATATAATCAATACGTTTTACAAATAGCCATAAACATAGCCATAAATATGGCACACCATGGTCACCCCACAGATTACAAACCATTTTTTTTTTTAGTTTTACGGCTCTGGGTTTGCTGGTCTGTACCTTTTGCAGATTAATAACCACAGACCACAGTCAATAACACTCAGAAGAAATACTTGCAATTAACACAGAGATGTGCTATAATTAGGGATGTCATACTTCCTGGTACAACGGGACATGTCCCGGTCTGAAGTGTTGTATCCCGGTAAGTAAATTAGTTTTATTGTTTGTGGTTATTAGTCTGTGTCAGGTACAGACCAATGAACCCAGAGCCGTAAAACCAGTTAAAAATAATTGCTTTGTACTCTGTGGGGTGACCCGTGGCCATGACCTTTGAAACACCTTTGAAGCCATGGCTTCTTGGTGCCTATGGTATATAGTGTCAGTGTGTTATCTATATCTATGCTCTCGTATGCTATATAGTGATCTGTGGTCGGTCCTGGTTATTCGTCAACCATCTTGTGGTCAACCATCAAAGTAAAATAAGTTTAAATGTTTTAATATCTTAGAAATGCGCTGCTGTGTGCCCTTCTGCAGAACCACTGCGGTGGTCGTCTCCGAATCCAAGATTACATTTCACGAGTGAGTGTTTCATTGTCAACCTTTGTTATATAATTACGTACAGTATAACCTAGACGCTACGGCTAGTGGCTTGGGGCCGTGCTTTGTCGGCACAGAGTTCACTGACCTGAGCCAACCCAGGCTGTGGAGCACACGCACAACTGCGCGTCCACAAACCGAGCGTATATCCAACTAGAGCTCCCCTCCAGGCACAGCTATTTGCCTTTTGTTTAAATTATGAATTGCACGTTACGGAAGCTTCGTTTTATAGTACAGGGTGTAATTTCCAGGTTCCCCAGAGAATTGCATCTTCGTGCTGCTTGGCTCAGAGCCCTCGGCAAACAAGACACTCCCCTGCCAGAGCATGCTGTGGTGTGCTCGAAGCATTTTCTAAACGATGAAATTTGTGAAACAGAAAGTGGCTCAAGGCGGATTCGTACTGGTGCTGTCCCCTCGCCAGTGCTGGTAACTCATTTATAGTGCTTGTCGATTTCATTTAAAGCTCTGATGCATGCTTTTATTGCTATTTAATATATTATAGCCCCTTTCAATGGCTAACCTTAGTAAATACATATTATGGTTCACATTTCAAGTTCATTATGGAAGGTGGAAATGATTATACTTACAACACTTTGCACAGGTCTGCATGATGTGCCTGGACACTGGCAGCAAGCTGGTTCTGATGAGTAAATACAAGTTGGAAGAAGCATATGAACATTTAGTGGGACATCCTGTAAGTTGTATATTTATATGATGCATAAGTCAGTGTGCAGTGTAAGAGCGGTGTCAACTGCTGGAGCAGTAGACCAGTGCACGGCCGCTCTAAGATGGAACTGTATATGAATTAGTTGTGTTTGTTGCAGTTGTGTGCTCAAGGAAAGCTCAGAGAAACGCTTTGTGTGCTATGTGCCCAGAGACTGGTGAACTTTAGCACATTCAGAGACAAGAGCTTGAGAGCGCGCTCCCTGATGATGGAGCTGCTTGACAGACATGAAGTGGTGAGGAATGTGATGCACTTTATTGTTATATGTAACAGAATGTAAGGGTGCCACCTGTGTCATTTGAGCGTAGTGAGCATTGGTCTAGTCAGTCCGCGTGACATATTTAGCAGACCCCGTAACAGACACGCTCGTTGCGAATGTTACGCTACGATGACATTTCAGGTCAGTCGCCACCTTTATGTGCTCCTAAAGCCATGAACTCGTTTCAGATAACAATACGACATGTCAAACTGATAAGTCGCGTCAAACACCAACTACAGTCTGACATTGTCTCGGCGGTGTCGGAGCCTGACTACTGCGATGTGCACATAGCACACTCCGACGCGGACGGACGGACAGAACTAGACGCGACTGATGAAGCAGTTGCAGAGCCAGCCGCGGACGAAACACAGGCTCCCACTGCGTACGTATCATATGTGACAAGCTCATGCAAAGTGTATTGTTTGTAGTTAACTGAGTTTATCATTCATACTACTACTAGTAGTCTCATCTGAAAGACACTTTATACAGTATTTGTGAACAAAATAATTGCTTTAGTAGAAGTGTTACACCAACAAGTTTTTGGTGTTACGTCGAATTATCTATTATTTACTATTCTATAATAATAATAAATAATATGGAATTTGAAATTGTAAATTAAATTTGGGTAATTAATTGATGGTATTACACCAAAATATTTCTAACTAGTTTATGCCAGCGACTTCGTCCGCGTGGACTACACAAATTTCAAACCCCTATTTTACCCCCTTGGGGGTTGAATTTTTAAAAATCCTTAGCGGACGCCTACGTCATAATAGCTATCTACATGTCAAATTTCTGCCCGATCCGTCCAGTAGTTTGAGCTGTGCGTTGATAGATCAGTCAGTCAGTCACCTTTTCCTTTTATACATATATTTCGATGTAATTAGCGTGGCTAATTTGCTATTTTACTTACATGTAACATTATATACATAACATATAACATTATATCCTTTCAGGCACATTATTCCCAAGCCGGAGTCGTCAGGAGACTGCCATCAAGTTTTGGGTAAGACAACTAACTAAACACATGTATTAGCTCCTATGTCCCTTTGGACAGATGTCCAAGATGTAGTCCAGATGTAGTTTTTGTATATGTCCCGCAAATTGCTAATGCGCGTGGCCGCTATTTTCGTGACGTCAGCACTAGACTGAAGTTTCGAGCTGATGGTAAGTATAACTTTTTTCGGCTGACGTCAAATTGACGTCATTTCGATGTTATGAGACATGGTTCCAGCGCAATAGCATTTTGCGGGACTTGAACATACAACTTGACACTTATGGTGGGACCACCTGACTTGTCTGTAACCTGTCGGTCTGTCAGATGTTTCTATCTACACATATACAGTACGCGGCAGAAAATATTGTACATCGACCTTTAGAAAGAGATAGCGGTTTTGTAGAGCGTTGTCTCTGTCGTCGAGGCCGACAAAACGACACATAGGTATGAGTGACAGAGACAACGTTCTACGAAGCCGCAATCATTCTAAAGGTCGATGTACAATATTTCTTGCCGGGTACTGTAAAACAGCACTGTGACTGACTGACAGACAATGCACAGCCTAAACTGGTGGACCTGGAGATTTGTTTGGATGACATCCTCAAGTACTTAGGGGTGTACTTAGGCAGGATATTGAGGATGAAGGTGCTGGTACAAGCTAGTCATTACGTTTTAGTGGAAAATAATCTAGATTCCAACAACAGTACAAAATGTTTCCTAACAAGATGATGCCCGCGCCTTGGTTTGCGGGAACTATGATTTTGCAGTCTCCAGTATTTTACCTCTGTACATAATTTTATCAAAATCCGATAAGCCGATGGGACGTATAAAGGTAACAGACAAACAGACACACTTTCGCGTTTATAATATTAAGTATGGAAGTATGGGTTAAGTATGGACTGTTGTTGTTTCAGTCGCTTCTTCGGTACTCGCGAACAATCACGGAGACGAAGACCATCCGACCGATACAGGCGACGAGTTGAATATATTGTCTTTCGAAAATGATACAAACATTTTGGAATATTCAAGGAAATCCCAGGACTCCGTACTCAAACCAAAGGAATCAAGTGATAATATCAATTTGCGAACAACGAGGCGAAATGTTCTTTCAAAAAACAAACACAATTCCCAGGATATACTCGGTACACAGTTAGGAAACTATACTGAGCAGATACAGTATATATGTGACGTTTGTCAAAAGATATTTCAACGGAAAAGTTCCTTAGTTACCCACATTAGGGCACACACTTACGCAAACACTTTCTCATGTAAGTTAAGAGAGCGCAAATTCACTCAAAATAGTACGTTATCGAGCCCCAGGAGGACTCACACTGGCGACAAGCCTTACCCTTGTAAGTTACGTAAATACAAAAGTACACACAAAAGTAGTTTAGTGAGTCACATGAGGACTCACACTGGCGATAAGCCTTTTGTGTGTAAGCTGTGCGATTATAAATGTACAGCAAGCAGTAATTTAGTGAGGCACATGAGGACTCACACTGGCGAAAAGCCTTTTGTGTGTAAGTTGTGCAATTACAAATTTTCACGAAATAATAGTTTAGTGAAGCACATGAGGACTCACACTGGCGATAAACCTTTTGTGTGTAAGTTGTGCAATTATAAATGTACAGTAAACAGTAGTCTAGTGAGTCACATGAGGATTCACACTGGCGAAAAGCCTTTTGTGTGTAAGTTGTGCGATTATAAATGTACACAAAGCAGTAGGTTAGTGAGGCACATGAGGACTCACACTGGCGAAAAGCCTTTTGTGTGTAAGTTGTGCGATTATAAATGTACAGTGAACAGTAGTTTAGTGAGTCACATGAGGACTCACACTGGCGAAAAGCCTTTTGTGTGTAAGTTGTGCGATTATAAATGTACACAAAGCAGTAGGTTAGTGAGGCACATGAGGACTCACACTGGCGAAAAGCCTTTTGTGTGTAAGTTGTGCGATTATAAATGTACAGTAAACAGTAATTTAGTGAGTCACGTGAGGATTCACACTGGCGAAAAGCCTTTTGTGTGTAAGTTGTGCGATTATAAATGTACACAAAGCAGTAGGTTAGTGAGGCACATGAGGACTCACACTGGCGAAAAGCCTTTTGTGTGTAAGTTGTGCGATTATAAATGTACAGTAAACAGTAATTTAGTGAGTCACATGAGGACTCACACTGGCGAAAAGCCTTTTGTGTGTAAGTTGTGCGATTATAAATGTACAGTAAACAGTAATTTAGTGAGTCACATGAGGACTCACACTGGCGAAAAGCCTTTTGTGTGTAAGTTGTGCGATTATAAATGTACAGTGAACAGTAGTTTAGTGAGTCACATGAGGACTCACACTGGCGAAAAGCCTTTTGTGTGTAAGTTGTGCGATTATAAATGTACACAAAATATTAATTTAGTGAGTCACATGAAGACTCACACTGGCCAAAAACCTTTTTAACCGACTTCAAAAAAAGGAGGAGGTTCTCAATTCGTCGGAATTTTTTTTTTTTTTTTTTTTTTTTTTTTTATGTATGTTCCCCGATTACTCAAAAACGCCTGGACCGATTTTGAAAATTCTTTTTTTGTTTGAAAGGGTATACTTCAAAGTTGGTCCCATTTCAATTTGGTGAAGATCTGATGAACATCTTCGAAGATAGATACTGGAACTCCTCAACGGATAAGAGTAAATTGCTCGCGATCAGTGTAATAGCTTAGTAAACAGTAGATTTTCAACCAGTCATAGCATAATTCCATGGGGCCACTAAAAATTGTGAAATAAAAAATTTTTACAAAAAAAATAAAAACCGACTTCGTTACATAAACACTAAAAATTGAAAAATAATTTAATTTATTACCGAATATATTATGTATACAAGAGTTAATATAGTTCCATAATAATATTTTTTGGGGTCGGTGCCATTGTGGAGTCCCATAAAAATATGAAGTCTAGACGATTCGCGCAGCTAAAGCTAATTGGCACCGGCACCAAAAAGTATTATTATGGAACTATAATAACTCTTGTATACATAATATATTCGGTAATAAATTAAATTATTTTTCAATTTTTAGTGTTTATGTAACGAAGTCGGTTTTTATTTTTTTTGTAAAAATTTTTTATGTGTGTAAGTTGTGCGATTATAAATGTAAAGTAAACAGTAGTTTAGTGAGTCACATGAGGATTCACTGGCGAAAAGCCTTTTGTGTGTAAGTTGTGCGATTATAAATGTACACAAAGCAGTAGGTTAGTGAGGCACATGAGGA
Source organism: Maniola hyperantus (assembly GCF_902806685.2). Taxonomy (NCBI): domain Eukaryota; kingdom Metazoa; phylum Arthropoda; class Insecta; order Lepidoptera; family Nymphalidae; genus Maniola; species Maniola hyperantus. The sequence continues at coordinate 1,143,639 of NC_048561.1, forward strand.
CTCACACTGGCGAAAAGCCTTTTGTGTGTAAGTTGTGCGATTATAAATGTACAGTAAACAGTAATTTAGTGAGTCACATGAGGACTCACACTGGCGAAAAGCCTTTTGTGTGTAAGTTGTGCGATTATAAATGTACAGTAAACAGTAATTTAGTGAGTCACGTGAGGATTCACACTGGCGAAAAGCCTTTTGTGTGTAAGTTGTGCGATTATAAATGTACACAAAGCAGTAGGTTAGTGAGGCACATGAGGACTCACACTGGCGAAAAGCCTTTTGTGTGTAAGTTGTGCGATTATAAATGTACAGTAAACAGTAGGTTAGTGAGGCACATGAGGACTCACACTGGCGAAAAGCCTTTTGTGTGTAAGTTGGGTGATTATAAATGTGCAGTAAAAAGTAATTTAGCGAAGCACATGAGGACTCACACTGTCGCTTGTTAGTTCCAGCACTTGGATTTACCGGTAGTCGATCCAGCATCACCTTACCACCAGCCCAAGTTTCCCGCGAATCGAAGGCTCTCTCTCATAGTCCACAAACGCTAAGCAAAGTGTCAGATTGTACTCTCCAGTGTTGTGTATAACCTGTCGCAGCGTGTGGGTGTGATGTGGGGACTGCAGCCATTGCCCTGGACCCTGGTGTGACTACACGAACCCATACACGAGCTCATAGTCCTATACCAGCTTGTGGTATTAAGGCATTCCGAACCAGTGGTAGATGCATTTGACGATTCAAAAGTACATGTAAAAGTTTATATGAATAGAAATATTTCTATTCTATTAGAATAAAATTGCTAACTAGTTCTTGATAAACCGGCCAAGTGCGAGTCAGACTCGCGCACCGAGGGTTCCGTAATACAGTCGTATTTTTTCGACATTTTTCACGATAAATCAAAAACTAATATGAAAATTTTTTAGAATGTACAGGCCCTTTCATATGAACCCCACTTGGTATAGTTATCTTACTTTGAAAATTGAAAATACTAATTATTTTAGCGTTTAAACTATCGTGAGTGATTTCCACATTTTTAGGGTTCCGTACCTAAAAAGGAAAAACGGAACCCTTATAGGATCACTTTGTTGTCTGTCGGTCTGTCAAGTAACCTACAGGGTACTTAGAATCATGAAACTTGACAGGTAGGTACCAGGTAGGAAAAATCTGTAAACCGTAAATTTAGGGTTACATCACACAAAAAAAAAATTAATTGTGGTCATAAACTAATAATTAGATAGTATTTTGAATTTTCGAAGTAGAATAACTATATCAAGTGGGGTATCATATGAAAAGGGCTTCACCTGTGCATTCTAAAACAGATTTTTTATGCATCATAGTTTTTGAACTAATCGTGCAAAATGTCGAAAAAATGTAGTGCGCGAGCCTGACTCGCACTTGGCCAGTTTTTTAAAATAATATAACCACAAATTCACGTTATTCGGATTTATTCCTTTACTATAAGACCTACCTATCTACCAAATTTCATGATTCTAGGTCAACGGGAAGTAGGTAACTACCCTATAGGTTTTCTTGACAGACAGACACACAACAAAGTGATCCTATAAGGGTTCCTTTATCCTTTTGAAGTATGGAACCCTAAAAATGATACTGTAAGATGGTGAAAAAAAATAATTATATACTGGACTAGCTGATCCCCGCGGCTTCGAGTTAGTATTTAGGTATATCCATCTACCTTAGATAATTAACTGTACCTATTGTCCTTAGTTACTAATTGAAGTAATTTAATTGTACCTACTTAATAAAAACAATTTTCTGTGTTTATATTCTTTTATTTTATAGGCTTAGATTTAGAAATATAGGCTAGTGTGGTACCTACCTACTGAATTGCAAAGAAATTTAAAAAGAAAATAGGTATTACGTACCTAGTTACCTATTTGAAACGAATCAAAACTATAAAACAAATTATAGTCAGCTAATGCAGTAACAGTCTAAGATAGTAATGGTCTTATAACTAAGCTGTGGTAGCCTAGTGGTTAGGACATCCGCCTTCCAATCAGAGGTCGGTGGTTCGATCCCGGGCACGCACCTCTAACTTTTCGGAGTTATGTGCGTTTTAATTAATTAACGGTGAAGGAAAACATCGTGAGGAAACCTGCATGCCTGAGAGTTCTCCATAATGTTCTCAAAGGTGTGTGATGTCTACCAATCTGCACATGGCCAGCGTGGTAGACTATGGCCAAAACCCTTCTCCACAGACTACAGTTGCCCTTGTCACTCTGAGAAGAGACCGTGCTCTGTAGTGAGCCAGTGATGGGTTGATCATGATGAAGAATATAGTAACATTTACTTGTAAGATTTAGACGAAAAAGTCAGTCGCATACAATACATATAAAGTTAAAAAAGTTAGGAAGAACCCTAGTAAAGATGAGTACCTAGTCAGTAGATTATTCATCCAAGGTAGAGCTCCTTGTTTGATAATGTTGGCAGTACTGTCTTTCTGACAGTGTTAGTGTTATAATGTTGGTATTGAAGCATGCATACATTTTAAAATTGTATGGTCTCTTAAAATGAATTGATTTATACTCTTTGCTGGTTTTCGCAGAGCACATTGAAAGGCTCAAAAAGGCTAGAACCCAGAGCCGTAAAACCAGTTAACAAGTACTCTGTGGACTGTGCCAGTTTTATTTCTGGTTAAGCCTTAAAGGACTGTTATCCAGGACCGTAAAATAAATTAAAAAAAAAAAAAAATATTTCTGGTCGGTGGCAGGGTCTTAACAGATAGAACTAATGTTGTTTAGTATAAAAAAATCTCCATTATTTTAGTTTGTGCAATTAGAACTAGATGGCGTTTTATCAAAAAATAAATTACGGTGCGACAAGGCTATCTTGGCGCGTGGCGAAATCGGAACTAACGGTGCCGTCAAGTGTCCCCTTTGTTCTTGTTTGAATATTCTAAGCCTTTGTTCTCCAATAGCGCCCCCCTGTCAATGTCAATCAAGTGGCAAGAGAGCCTTGTCGCACTGTAATCTGGTATCTCTACGACTTCCCATAAAGCAAATTAAGAAGAAGAAGATCTCTACGACTCAAAAAGTTTTATTTACTACTAGGTGCTACTAGCCCCAGGACACTATTACTCCTATGCTACTGAAGCTGAAGCCCGCGACTTCATCCGCGTGGAATTAGGTTTTTAAAAACACTGAGGGAATTCTTTGATTTTCCGGGATAAAAAGTACCTAGCCTATTTCACTCTCTAGGTCTATATCTACACCCATAGACTATATGTATAGTCTATAGTATACCCATGCAAAAAATCACGTCAATCCGTTGCACGTTGCGACTTGATTGGAGGACAAACCAACAAACAAACACTCTTTCGCATTTATAATAAGGGTACTATAGCAACCTTGACATCCATTTTTGTGCCACATTTTTGTTTACGCAGTGTTACTGCTTCCGTGATCCATCCATTCAAGTGTACTGCTGAGATATTCACTTTTAAAATCATGCTAAATTCAACATAACCCTACCTATAACCTATAACCATAACCTATAGAGAAGCAGTACAAAAATCATGTGTAAAGAAAAAAAGAAAATTTAGTTTTAAATAATAAATTACGGGTTTTGTTTTATTACCTCAACTTTTAGTACTGAAAGTACTTCTTTCAATGTATAAAATAATAAATAATGCGGCCGAACTAAGAATAAGGCTGAATTTCTGCCATATTGCGACGTGTACCTAAGCGGGATTATAATTTTTGATTCGTAGTTTCTTTGAAGTCACTACCTATAAGAATAATATATGAATGAAACCTGCACACGTGTTATACCTGTTATACGTATAGCTATATAGTTGACCTTAAAAAACTAGTATCCAAGGCCGGAAAAAATTAAAAATAAATTACATACAATAGTTACTGCAATTAGAAACAGATGGCGCCACTACGAAAGATTAGCTGTCGTCTCTATACCAGTATATATAATGTACTCTGTGGTCGGTGGTGCCAGTTAAAAAAAAGTATATTGAATATATCGTTTTGTTGCAGTTTTGTTATTGTAATTATAATAAAATACAAAATAAATAGGTAATGATAGGTAATCATCGAGTTACCATGATTACCTACCTAGTTAGTGCCTCTATTATTATTTGTATTTGAGTTAAACCTTTGATGTATGATTGAAAATGCGGTGCTGTGTGCCCTTCTGCAAAGCCACTGCGGAGATCGTCTCCGAATCCGCGGGGATTTCATTTTATGAGTAAGTCTAATTTTTCCTATAAAACTATATCTAAACTGTAGCGGCAGGCGTTAGCGTTGGTTGTTTCATTGATTCTCATCCTACAAGCCAGCTTGCACTGCTCTATGAATCCCACTCGATGACACCTCCATTGTGAGCTACGAGTTACTTCCAGGTTCCCCAGTGAAGTGCATCTCCGCGCTGCTTGGCTCAGAGCCCTCGGCAAACAAGACCCTCTCCTGCCCGAGTATGCGGTGGTCTGCTCGCTGCATTTTCTTAGTGATGATATTTGTACAACAGAAAGTGGCTCAAGGCATATTCGTACTGGTGCTATACCCTCAATGGTGCAGGTAACTCTCATGATGGTGTTTTATTCTTATTGGATCACAACTATAAATAAATTAATGGTAATTAGTAATATAATAATAATAATAACTTATTGTTCAAAAAGTGTGTACCTAAGTATATTAAATTTTAGTAATTATATAGTATATTAAATTTTATAAAATGAAAAGGTGACTGACTGACTGATCTATCAACGCATAGGTCAAACTACTGGACGGATCAAGCTGAAATTTGGCATGCAGATAGCTATTATGATGTAGGCATCCGGTAAGAAAAGATTTTTGAAAATTCAACCCCTAAGGGGGTGAAATAGGCGTTTGAAATTTGTGTAGTTCACACGGACGAAGTCGCGAGCATAAGCTAGTAATATATAAGTAGTATATTTTTCCGATTTATCACTAGGTATATATTAGACTTGCTTACTTGTACATTACATAAATTTTTACCAGTGGACCCTACACTAGGATATGACCTGTATCATAGGGTTAAAGTAAATGTTTACTTTTTACTACAGTGGTTTTGCTGATGAACGAAGTCAGCTAGCATAACAGACTTGTAGTTATCTAAAATTATACTTAAATTTTTCACAGGTCTGTATGATATGCCTCGACACTCACAGCAAACTGTTTCTGATGAGTAAATACAAGTTGGATGAAGCATACCAACACTTAGTGGGACTTCCTGTAAGTTGTATATTATTTAAATAAATTTCAATCAAATGCAGACAGTGCAGATACACATCACATTTGTGGAGTACCTTAATACATACATACATTAGTTATTTATGTGTTGTTTCAGCCGTGTGATCAGGGAAACCTGAAACAAACACTTTGTGTACAATGTGCTCAGAGATTGGCGAACTTTAGTAGATTCAGAGACAAGAGTTTGAGAGCTCGTGCACTGATGATGGAGCTAGTTGAGAAACATGAATTAGTGAGTAACATTTGACTTTGTCGTTCACACACATCTCGTAACTCGTCTCTTCTCTCTTTCAATAATGTTTAATTTCTTCCAGATAACTGTACAACACATGAAATCGATAAATAGAGTTAAACATCAGCTAATATCTGACATTGTGAAGACAGTATTGGAGCCCGACCACTGTGATGTGCACATAGCACACTCGAACACTGACACATTGACAGAACTAGACGCAACTGTTGAAGCAGTTACAAAACATGACTCTTTGTTGGTTGATGCAGATCACACTCAGCAGGTGACTGTGAGGAGTGAAGAGGCCAGTGAGGCAGACAGCTTCACTGGACTCTCTGTTACATGTAATGGACAATACTTATCTGATGACAGTGAGCTGTCAGACACAAAGCAGATGAGCGATGCTCTACTGACAGCACCGGTGGGAAAAGCACTGACTCAGTCAGAGCAGGAAATGACCTTTGCATGTACAACTTGTTTGAAGGAGTTTGCAGATGAGGACACGTATATTCACCATACAATAATGCACATGGAGGTAAGATCAATACTTATAATAAAACTGTAACAGGTCCAATTCTGTACATTGAAGATATTTTGAATTTTTTTTTTCGAGGGCACTCTATAATCGATACTGAACCCTAAACTGTAATTTTTTTCATTTTTGTCTGTCTGTCTGTCGGTCTGTCTGTCTGTCTGTCTGTCTGTCTGTATCACGGCCGCGCATCACGCTGAAACTACTGAATGGATTCCAATGAAACTTAATACGATTTGAGGTCATACTATGAGGAAGAACATAGGATACTTTTTATCCCGAAATTCAGCATGGTTCCCTTAGGAGAGGGGTTGAAAGTTAAAATGTATACTGAGCTGTAATTCATTAACGCGTAGTCCGATTTCATTCATTCTGTTTTTGTTAGAAAGGGGATATTTTAAAAATTGTTCCGTAAATATTTCAAGGTCATCGGTTTTTAACCAACTGTCAAAAAGGAGGTGGTTCTTTTTTTTACATCGATTTTTTCGAGGTTTCTGGACCGATTTGCAAAATTTTTTTTTAAATTAACAGAAGAAGTTTTCGTGGTAGTCCCATAAAAAATTCTGGATCCAACGCCTTAATCCTGATGCTGCAGGGTTACTGCCCGCCTAAGTTATCAAGATTCAGGAAGCGTTCATAGTGAATTCATATTGTAGGTACCAAGCAACGACAACAATCCCGAAAAATCAAAGAGTTCCCGCGGGATTTTAAAAAACGTAAATCCACGCGGACGAAGTCGCAGGAATCAGCTAGTATACTATATATATGGCCTTCGACTGTAGTAATAAAATGAAGTGACTTTTTGTATAGCGCTAGTTTATATTATTAAAGAGAACAATTATGAAGTGAATTTTATTCGGAATGTTTTTAGCACTAGCTTTCACGGTCACGGTCGGTCGGTCGGTCTGTCAAGAAACCTACAGGGTACTTCCCGTTGACCTAGAATCACGAAATTTGGCAGCTAGGTAGGTCTTATAGCAGACATTCGGGGAAAAATTTGAAAATCGTGAATTTGTGGTTACGTCACACAAAAAAAATTAAATTGTGGCCAATTGTGTAAAAATTTTACTTGCTTCGGCCGTGTGCTGTGCTTTGAACTCATACATATTACACTCTCTATAACTCAAAAGACAGAAACGTTATGAATTTGTTTTGTATTTGACAGAACGGTGACGGTGATGGTGAATGTGACACGTCACGTGTATGCAAGCCTCATACAGCTGTGAGCTCCAGCTCCTCACACTCTTCACTCATCACTGAGAACAGGTCAGTATACCTGCCATAATTTTATTAAATAAACTAGCTGCCTTGGCGAACTTAGTACCGCCTAACAGTCGATTCTTTTTCAGGATTTTTAGGGTTCCGTACCTCAAAAGGAAACACTGAACCCTTATAGGATAACTTTCTTGTCTGTCTATCTGTCTGTCTGTCTGTCTGTCAAGAAACCTACAGGGTACTTCCCGTTGACCTAGAATCATGAAATTTGGCAGGTAGGTAGATCTTATAGCTGACATTTGGGGAAAAATCTGAAAACCGTAAATTTAGGGTTAGATCACACAAAAAAATTAAATTGTGGTCATGAACTAATAATTAGTATTTTCAACTTTCGAAGTGAGTGACTATATCAAGTGAGGTATCATATGAAAGGTCTTCACCTGTACATTCTAAAACAGATTTTTATTTATTTTTATGCATCATAGTTTTTGAATTATCGTGCAAAATGTTGAAAAAATACGACTAGTACGGAACCCTCATTGCGCGAGCCTGACTCGCACAGGTTTTTTTTAATTTTCTCTCCGTAAGAACCATCCCCGTACTTCAAGGAATATTATGAAAAAGAATTAGCGAAATCGGTTCAGCTGTTCTCGAGATTTGCGATCAGCAACACATTCAGCGATTCATTTTTATATATAGAGATAAACATAAAGAAATATTAAAATTAATTTATTTCAACTATAGTGCGATATAGTACAGTGTATACTTCAAAAGTAAATAAATTTTAAATTATTATTATATGTATTTATACGGAGTCATTTCGGGAACATATTCTAAAGACCGGAGAAAAATGACAGTTTTCAGCAGAAATTTCGAACACCTATTTTACCCCCTTAGGGGTTGAATTTTCAAAAATCCCTTCTTAGCGGATGCCTAGCCATGTACATGCCAAATTTCCGCCCAATCCGTCTAGTAATTTGAGCTGTGCGTTGTCAGTCAGTCACCTTTTCCTTTTATATATTTAGATATAAATAGTCATCATTGAAAAAAAAAAAAAAAAAAAAAAAAAAAACCAATGAAACTAAACTAGTTTGCAACCTTGGTGATTGTGAGGCATATACATTTTGATATATTTCACAGGTCAGCAGACCCCAGCCCTTCCGCACACGCCGCGATGTCCTTAGGTAAGATACTGCGTTATAAGATACTGCGTTATTTCATCAATCATATTATAAGTTTATAACAAAAGTGTATTTTTATTACTAGCTGATGCCCGCAACTTCGTCCGCATGGAATTAGGTTTTTTAAAAATCCCATGGGAACTCTTTGATTTTCCGGGATAAAAAGTAATACCCGTGCAAAAAATCACGTCAATCCGTTGCACCGTTGCAACGTGATTGAAGGACAAACCAACAAAGGAGCACCGGAGCACTCTCCGATGGCAGACTGGAGCGTAAGATCTTACAGTTTTCTCCCACTTGCTCGGGTACTGATTCTGAGCACGACTAAATTTTAGAGTATTCGCATCCTGTCTTACTCTCGTAATATGAAAAGGTCAGAAACAGTTTGACAGTTTTAAATTTAATTTAGAGCTGTCAATTCGTGACTTTAGCTACCAGCCGCAAGCCTATTGGTTAAATTTGGAGTCTCTAAATGTAAAATTCATGTTCCGTCCTTTTTTAGCTTAATTAAAAAGAAAAAGATGCAGGTACTCTAAATTTAGTTTAGAGAAAGACAACCTCAGAATTGATCGCAAATCACTCTCAATATAAATCAGTAAGAAAAGTGTTTTGTTTCAGTAGCTGCCGTGTCCACAACTAACGAAGCTGATGCAGAGGAGAAAATAACACATGAAGGCGATACTAATAATGGCGGAATAGAAAACCAATCAGTTGACAGCAAAATATTTGATTGTGTTAGAAAAGTCCCGAGGCAATGTGAATCACTGAGGAAAACAGGAAAAGCGGATAAGTCTTGCGATGGTAATATTGCGGTTAAAGATTTCGGTTATCAGATAACAAATCATGAAGTCCCTATGACTGAATACATTGAACCTGTCACTTGTAGTAGTAGTAATGTAGAAGTAATTGTATCGAAAACTTGTTCAAATGATGTGATTAATATAAAACATAATAATCAAACACAAAATATCTTACACACTGAGGAAAGACCGTACATTTGTAGCGTTTGTCCAAAAATATATAAACGAAAAAGTTTCTTAGTTAAACACATGGAGACTCACACTGAAGCGGGTTCGTTCACTTGCAACACTTGCCAGTACAAATGTAAATATCAATGCGATCTCACGAAGCACATGCGAACACACACTGTAGAAAAATCATTCTCATGTAAGTTGTGCGATTACAAAAGTGCATTCAACTACAGTTTAGTGATGCACATGAGAACTCACACTGGTGAAAAGCCATTCTCGTGTAAGCTATGCAATTACAAATGTACACAAAACGCCCATCTAGCGAGTCACATGAGAACTCACACTGGTGTAAAATCTTTCTCGTGTAAGTTCTGCGAATACAAATGCACAGTAAATAGCAGTTTAGTGAAGCACATGAGAACTCACACTGGCGAAAAGCCGTATTCCTGTAAGATATGCGATTACAAATGTACACAAAGTAGCAGTTTAATGATGCATATGAGATCTCACACTGGTGTAAAGCATTTCTTGTGTAAGTTTTGCGATTACAAATGTACAAAAAATTGCTATCTAGTGAGGCACATGAGAAATCACACTTGTGAAGGTGAAAAGCCACATTCAAGTAAGATATGCGAGTACAAGTGTGCAAATAGAAGGGACCTGATGAGCCACATGAGAACCCACACTGGTGACAAGCCTTCATCATGTTCGTGAACTGCACGCCTCACTCCATATACTGCATACCCTTTGTTTTATTATTTACTAGCTGATCCGCTCGGGTGGAGTTGAGAAAATTGAGGGGGAGGTTGAATTAAATTTTCTCTCCGTTAGAACCATCCTCGTTCTTCAAGGAATATTATAAAAAAGAATTAGCGAAATCGGTTCAGCGGTTCTCGAAATTTGCGATGAGCAACACATTTAGTGATTCATTTTTATCCCGACTAATATTATAAACGTGAAACTTTGTATGTGTGTGTGTGTGTGTGTGTGTGTGTGTGTGTGTGTGTGTGTGTGTGTGTGTGTGTGTGTTTGTGTGTGTGTGTGTTTGTTACTCCTTCACGCGAAAACTACTGGACGGATTTGGCTGAAATTTGGAATGGAGATAGATTATACCCTGGATTAACACATGGCTACTTTTTATCCCGGAAAATCAAAGAGTTCCCGCGGGATTTTTAAAAACCTAATTCCACGCGGACGAAGTCGCGGTTATCAGCTAGTATTACATATAAGATATATTGCAGTAACGTAAATTAATTAATAATATTAAAAATACATATTACAGGCTTCAATCTGTGTTTTATTTTCTGATTAAACCTACCTACCTAAGTTTTGTAATCTAAATATAGAAAAGGAAAAGGTGACTGACTGACTGACTGATCTATCAACGCACAGCTCGAACTACTGGACGGATCGGGCTGAAAATTGGCATGCAGATAGCTATAATGACGTAAGCATCCGGTAAAGGATTTTTAAAAATTCAACCCCTAAGGGGTGAAATAGGCGGACGAAGTCGCGAGCATAAGCTAGTGTAAAGATAATCTAAATGTCTGTCGGCTAAACTCATGCCCGACTAGTTGCGGAACCGTCTGGGGCTCTTTTTCAATGGGCCTCTGCTTGTGACGACGCGGCAACAAGGAGACTGCGAGCCACACGGACTGAGACACTCAAGGTGCTGAGGTGGCTCCAGATCATAATATCGCGACGGCTCCTGCAGATCTAAGTCGCTGGCACCGTCACCGTGCGGGACTATTTATACTTAGTGGATATCACTCACGCAGAGTTCATGTTAAAATATATAAATACATATAATATAGAAAATATATAGTTAAATAGGCATTTTTATCATCTACTAGATGATGCGCGCGATGGGATAATGGTATCCCATTACGCCATACAAGACTGATAGACAAGATTTAACAGGCTGGAATCTAGAGCTGCAAAGCCAGTTGGAAGAAAATAACACCACAGAGCAAGATATGTTTCCAAGCAGCATGCAGGGCACAGAGTAACATTGTGGCGTAGATAGAATAATAGGTAGATTTAAGTACTGTGTAACCGCGTATGAGATAGCGATAGCACGACGTAACGATGAATAACACGACAATTATTACCTTTGTTTAGTAGTCAATATTTGTATTAACCGATCAACAATATTTGTATCAAACGTTTTTTATGTGAAAACAAGTAAATAACTCATGAGAAATACAATTACGCCACGAATTCTCAAAGTTTGTTTTGCAACTTCTTGTACGTATTCTTGAAAAAAACCAGTTACACGATAAGGGACAAAAAATAGGTTAGCTGCGTCTCTGTTTATCACATTAGTAACTTTAACTGTGCTCTCTTTTTAGTGCGAATGAGAAAGCAAACATTCCTGCATCTACCTTTATTGCTCTATCTACGCATTGTGGCATTGACATAGTAATGCAAGTTCTTTGCATTGTGGTAACATTAGCACAAAGAACTTTTATGTACTACTTCGTTAATAAGGATTATTACCTCCTATGTCGATGCATTAGCATAGGGATGTTGGAATGTTGTGCCAAAAAGTATAATATGTTGTCAAAATATTGGAATATATTTTTGCCTAAATAGTTATAAATACACAAACACAAATGAATTATGTCAAAGGGGTCATGGGTGCAGTACATTAAACATTTACCGCTCCGACATCAGTGGTTAAGGCATGGAACTAATTAAGTACTACGTACAATAATACTTATTAGTTCCATGGGACAGTGGCGGCAATGTGAAATACGGTAAATGTAACAATAGTGGAACAAAATATAGTTTTTGATATACTTATTTTCGATATTTCAATGTACCTATAAAGAACGATACCAAAAAATATCGATACATCGGAAACAAAAATCGATATTTTTTCAACAAGGCCAAACCAACGATCAGGTATTTACTCTTAGCCTACAATAGTACAGTAGCTTTTTTACTCTTTGGTTTGACTTTGATTTTTCTGTGGATTTTTAATTTTTTAATATCTTCTTTTTTGTGGTGTAGAATGTTTCGTAGCAGTGCGTAGCATTTTAGATTTTATTTTATAGCTAAATTATTAAATAAATAGGTAATAATAGCTAGGTACTTATCAAGTTAGGATGATAAGTTGGTGCTTCTATTTGTCTTGAGTTGATGTATCATTGAAAATGCGGTGCTGTGTGCCCTTCTGCAAAGCCACTGCGGAGATCGTCTCCGAATCCGCGGGGATTTCATTTCATGAGTAAGTGTTTAATTTTTCCTATAAAACAATATCTAAACTGTAGCGGCAGGCGTTAGCGTTGGTTGTTTCATTGATTCTCATCCTACAAGCCAGCTTGCACTGCTCTATGAATCCCACTCCATGACACCTCCATGGTGAGCTACGAGTTACTTCCAGGTTCCCCAGTGAAGTGCATCTCCGCGCTGCTTGGCTCAGAGCCCTCGGCAAACAAGACACTCTCCTGCCCGAGCATGCTGTGGTCTGCTCGCAGCATTTTTTCACTGATGACATTTGTTCAACGGAAAGTGGCTCAAGGCAAGTTCGTACTGGTGCTATCCCTTCAATGGTGCAGGTAACTCTTTCATGATGTCATATATATATTCTTATTGAACTATATTAAATAAATAGTAATTGCTAGATTTGTTGTAGTATTCAAGTGTATTGTGTAAGTAAATTATAATCATATTTTCCGCAGGTCTGTATGATATGCCTCGACACTCACAGCAAGCTGTTTCCAATGAGTAAATACAAGTTGGATGAAGCATACCAACACTTAGTGGGACTTCCTGTAAGTTGTATAGTTAAATTTCAATCATGTAGCTCTATGTAATGTATGTATGTATGTATAAGTAAGTGTGACACTGAGCAGTAACCTGTAAATAATATAATAAATGCTGTAGATGGATCATCAATTCATCACAGTGCAGATACACACAACTCAATTGAAGAGTATTTTATAATATATGCCTATATGTTACTTATTTATGTGTTGTTTCAGCCGTGTGATCAGGGAAACCTGAAACAAACACTTTGTGTACAATGTGCTCAGAGATTGATGAACTTTAGCAGATTCAGAGACAAGAGCTTGAGAGCCCGTGCACTGATGATGGAGCTAGTTGACAAACATGAACTAGTGAGTAACATTTGACTTTGTCCTTCACATCTCGTAACTCGTCTCTTCTCTCTTTCAATAATGTTTAATTTCTTCCAGATAACAATACAACACATGAAATCCATAAACCGAGTTAAACATCAACTAATATCTGGCATTGTGAAGATAGTATTGGAGCCCGACCACTGTGATGTGCACATAGCACACTCGGACACAGACACACTGACAGAACTAGACACAACTGTTGAAGCAGTTGCAGTGAAACATGAGAGACGTGACTCTTTGTCGGTTGATGCAGACCACACTCGGCACGTGACTGTGATGAGTGAAAAGATCAGTGATGCAGACAGCTTCACCGGACACCCTGCTGTTGCATGTAAAGAGGAGTACCTATCTGATGACAGTGAGCTGTCAGACACAGAGCAGATGAGTGATGCTCTACTGACAACACCTGCAACAACTTCGCATGAAGAGAAAGTGGTAGCACCAATAAAACAGGAAATGACCTTTGCATGCACAACTTGTTTGACGGAGTTTGCAGATGAGGACACGTATATTCACCATATTATGATGATGCATATTGAGGTGGGATATTTATACACTACTAGCTGATTTTAGCTAGGTTTTTAAAAATGTGGTGAGAACTCTTTGATTTTCCAGGATGAAAAGTAGCCTATGTCACTCTCCAGGTCTTTATCTATACCCATGCAAAAAATCACGTCAATCCGTTGCACCGTTGTGACGTGATTGAAGGACAAACCAAGAAACAAACACTCTTTCCCATTTATAATAAGGGTACTGACTAGCTGATGCCCACGACTTCGTCATTTTAGATTTAAAAAATTCCATGGAACCTCTTGTTTTCCGGGATAAAAAGTAGCCTCTGGGTCTTTATATACCCATGTATAAAATCAAGTCGATCCGTTGCTCTATTGCGATGTGATTGAAGTACAAACCTATAAACCAACACACTTTCACATTTATAATATGGGTAGTGGGTTTGTCCGTCCCTCATATTGCCCGTGACTTTGCCCACCCATTTTTGAGAGTTAGTGCAGATAAGTTTATTTGGTGAAGATTTAACCATGAATTGTTTTTGGCAGCACGGTGATGGTGATGGTGAATGTGACACGTCACGTGTATGGAAGCCTCATACAGCTGTGAGCTCCAGCTCCTCACACTCTTCACTCATCACTGAGAACAGGTCAGTATACCTGCCAGTGCCTTTCCTCCTCTCTAAGCTGCTATATGCAGTACAGCTACATACTGGCTAGGGGCTCCCCGGTACACTCTACATACATTCTAATATATTTCACAGGCCGGCAGACCCCAGCCCTTCCGCACACGCGTCGAAGACCTTAGGTAAGATACTGCGTTATTTACTATTCATATACTAGAGATGAAACTAGATGATGCCCGCGACTTCTTCCGCGTGGATTTAGGTTTTTTGAAATCCCGTGGGAGCTCTTTGATTTTCCGGGATAAAAAGTAACCTATGTCCTTCCCCGGGATATAAGCTAACTCTGTACCAAATTTCATCAAAATCGGTTGAATGGTTGGGCCGTGAAAAGCTAGCAGACAGAAAGACAGACAGACACACTTTCGAATTTATAATATTAGTATGGACTAAAAAATAATAACGTAAACTAAAAAACTATTTAAATCGGTCAAATAACAAAAAAGTTATGAGCATTTAAATATTTCTGATTAGACAGCGATAGCGATATAGCATTTTGACGTCACACCTTACTAATGCCATAGTAGCTTCGTGCGGTTTTACACAAACTATCGTTTTGCGAGAAAGGGATAGAAGATCCTCCCAGTTCAAAATTAAAATACCTGTAACTTTGTAAATCTTTGTTGAATTTTAAATTTTTTTTTAGCGTACGTCATTATTTTTATCTTAGTTTATAATAAAGTAATATTGGGGCCGATTCTCTAGTACACAATCTCTAAACTAAACTAAATTAACAGGTCTAAATCTAGTGCTTTCCTTTTCCGCAAGCAACATTATGAAAGGGATAGCAATAGATTTAGACGTGATATTTTAGTTTAGTTTAGAGATTGTGTACAAAGGAATTAGCCACAATATTTATCAAATTCAAAAGTAGGAAAATACTCAATTCGGTATTGAAGTGCTCCCGTCCAAAGGTTTACGCAGTATATACAGCTGAATTTGCACTTTATAGAGAAGGAACCTGATTTTGGCCGCCGTGCTTTGCCCTGTTACTTAACATACAGCTTTTAGAAAGCTAATTGAGCTTTGCCTTCCACATGGAAGTTCATTTGATATGTGAACACCATGGATCCCGATACTTTTAGGGGTTTATCGCTAATTTTACTTAGTATTGTTAGTCATTTGGGAATCTGTCACATTGTATGAAGGTGATGATCAGTGTAACACGGTTTATTCTTCTGCAGGATCATTTTTCACATTTGTTATTGAAGGTTGTAAATCATAAGTTCAGATGAAGTAAAAAAAATAATGTTTTCTATATCCTATTCGGAGAGTAGCTCTAATATTTTGATGTCAGTCACAAGTTTGGCTTCTCCACATTTCTAGCTTTGCTCTATAACGCTCTGCATCATGCATGACCTTTGTAAAAGGTGTCGCCTGCATCGTCGTATACGTAGCAATGGACGGTGTTACGTATCATGTCATTGATATGCAGTAAGAATAGTGTGGGCGATAGCTCTAAGCCCTGTGCGACGCCAATATGGATAAGTTGGAAGCTAAAACGGTCGACAAGACTTTAATGTTGCGTTCATTAAAAAAGTTGCGACCGAGCTTCACAGCTCTTTGGAAAGTGCATAACATGGTAAATACGACGAAAGTGCCTTATGCCAACCCCTATCCAAAGCCTGTGTAATATTATCTAAGCTGACCGCCAAGGCTCTCTCTGAGCGTGACTGGCTTCCGTCGAGCAGTGTTTTTTTATTTTTTTATTCAGATACAAGTTAGCCCTTGACTGCAATCTCACCTGGTGGTAAGTGATGATGCAGTCTAAGATGATAGCGGGCTAACCTGGAAGGGGTATGGCAGTTTTTATTAAATCCATACCCCTTTGGTTTCTACACGGCATCGTACCGGAACGTTAAATCGCTTGGCGGCACGGCTTTGCCGGTAGGGTGGTTACTAGCCACGGCCGAAGCCTCCCACCAGACCAGACCAGAAATTTAGAAATTATAAAATTCCAAACCCCTGCCAGGAATCGAACCCGGGACCTCCCACTATTAAGACCACAGCGCTCACCACTGCGCCAGGGAGGTCGTCAAAATGATTAAAGTAGACAAGATCTTCATCCAACCGACTATGACGAAAGCTATATTGATGAACGTAGATGAACTGGTGCTAGGAGCTGGGTACCCGAGAAGTTGATTGTTAACAATTTGCTCATTAACTTTAGACAGTATGGAGGTAGTCACAATAGGTCATATTTGAAAGGTCAAACTGTAGTAATTGGTAATTTTGCATAATCCTGTCCCGCCGAATTAATTAAATACGACATATTATATTTTGTTTCAGTCGCTCTTTGGTCCGCAAAACTTGCGACACACGTTGCGTTCAGAGAAACCGATGCAATCCGGGAAAGTAAACAAGTATTTGAAATTAACAATGGCGAATTTGACAACCAATCGTCTGACACCAGCTGTAAACGAAACACAACCAACAATAGTATTACAGATTGTGTAGTTAAATTATACGATGTTTTTAAAATGCCAAACAAAAGTGTTAAAACAGAAACAAAATCAGAGATGAAAGAACGAAAACCTATCAGTTCTTGTGAAGATCGGAATATTGATCGCTTCAGTGATCACGCAGCAACTCGAAATGCTGTCCATACAACAAAAAAAACTGCAACAGTTCCTGCAAAATTAAAAATGAATAATCGTAAC
The DNA here is from genome assembly GCF_902806685.2 of Maniola hyperantus. Taxonomy (NCBI): domain Eukaryota; kingdom Metazoa; phylum Arthropoda; class Insecta; order Lepidoptera; family Nymphalidae; genus Maniola; species Maniola hyperantus. The sequence continues at coordinate 1,161,001 of NC_048561.1, forward strand.
GTATTAAAAAAATTACGAAGTGCAACTGGTTGTTCGAGCGATGACATTCGTTTAAGTTCATCAGAAAATAATTTATTAGTTGAGAAAAAAGAGTTTACTTGTGATATTTGTGAAAAAACGTTCAATAAAAGAAGTCAATTAGTTAGACACCTAAGGCCTTGCAGTAAAGAAAAACTGTTCAGTTGTCAATTTTGCCAATTCAAATACAAATATAAATGCTATTTAAAAGTGCACATGAGAACTCACAGTGGTATAAAGCGTTATAGTTGCGAGTTATGCAAATACAGAACTGCAAATAGCTGTCATTTAAAAATTCATATGAGTACACACACCGGTATTAAACCCTTTTCTTGTGAGTTATGCGCGTACAAATGTGTACAAAATAGCTCTCTGGCGAAACACATGAGAACTCACGCTGGCGAGAAACGGTATTCTTGTAGTTTATGCGACTGTAAATTTATATTGAGTAGTGATCTAGTGAGGCACATGAGAACCCACACTGGCGAAAAGCCGTATACGTGTGATATTTGCGAGCAAAAGTTTTCACGAAATAGTCATTTAGTAGATCACATGAGAACCCACACTGGCGTTAAGCCTTTTCGCTGTGAATTATGCGCGTTCAAAAGTATACAACGTACCACTTTGGTGATGCATATGAGAACCCACACTGGCGAAAAGCCCTTTCTTTGTTTGTTATGTAGTCAGAAATATGCACGAAAAAGTTATTTAGTGGAGCACATGAGAATTCACACAGGTGAAAAGCCATTCTCCTGTAAGATATGCGAATACAAATGTGCACATAAAAGTACTCTTCGGAGTCATATTATGAGAACCCACCCTGGTGAAAAGCCTTCATCATGTTCGTGAATCGCACGCCTCACTCCGCCAGCGGGGAACGCTCAGCAGATACACTCTACAACAGACTGTGTAGTGTGCATCGGAGAATCTGTGTGCGTCACGCTCGCTTTCAGAAAGCTCGATGTTAATACAAAATTTTATATTTATCAAAAAACCGGCCAAGTGCGAGTCAGACTCGCGCAATGAGGGTTCCGTACTATAGTCGTATTTTTTCGACATTTTGCACGATAATTCAAAAACTATGATGCATAAAAATAAATAAAAATCTGTTTTAGAATGCACAGGTGAAGACCTTTCATATGATACCCCACTTGATATAGCTATCTTACTTCGGAAATTGTAAATACTAATTATTAGTTTATGACCACAATTTAATTTTTTTTGTGTGATTTGACCACAAATTCACGGTTTTCAGATTTTTCCCCTAATGTCTGCTATAACACCTACCTACCTGCCAAATTTCATGATTCTAGGTCAACTGGAAGTACCCTGTAGGTTTCTTGACAGACCGACAGACAGACAACAAAGTGATCCTATAAGGGTTCCGTTTTTCCTTTTGAGGTACGGAACCCTAAAAATTAGTTATCTACCTTATTTTTTAAAATCAATACACAATGCTAGTATAATAATAAAAACTAATTAATATCAGATTGAGTCATATGTGGGCTGTGTCCTTGTTTAGCTAGTTTATATAAATGATTTAATATAAAGTTAACAATAAAATATTCTTGAGGATAAGTTCAGTATTTTCATTCTACTTTTTAATAGTTGCACAATATATGCGTTCCGTCTTCGAGTGAGCAGCTGCCTTCAAGCTGACTGCTTAAAAGTATACGAGCCGCAACTGCATACTGAACGCCTAGTGTGACCGCTGCATTAATTATTGAGTATTGGCTTGAATTCGGGCAAATGGTTTTGTGGACCGCGACTTGAGGCCTTGATACACGTGGTTAGCGTGCTGGACCAATGCCTAAAAAAGAATAACACAGTTAATGGCACCGATTCTAAGCACAACCTAATTTTAGAGTATTCGCACCCTCTTCTTACTAATATGAAAAGGACAGAAGCAGTTTGACATTTCTAAATTTAATTTTTAGATGGTAAAACCCGTGATTTTAGCACGCACTCGCGAACCTACTGTTTAAATTTGTATTGTGCACTAAAATTTAGAGTCTTTAAATGTGAAAGTTATGTTCTGTTCCTTTTTTAGCATTAGTAAAAAGAAAAGGATGCAGATACTCTAAATTTAGTTTAGAGAGAGACTAGAGAATCGGGGCCATTGATGCTTGCATGTTCATTCTATAATTGCCGCCTATTGTATAAAATTCGTCAAGTGGTCATGCACATTTTGGCCCAACACATTCACCTTACACATTAGAGCAACGTGTCCCAGCAGACCCACCACGCAGCTCAACTGCGTGCTGGCGAGTTGCGACCCAGAATTGACTCTCAATATATATCTCAAATAAATTATCAGTAAGAAAAGTGTTTTGTTTCAGTAGCTCCCGTGTCCGCGATTCTTGCGACCAATAATGAAAACAAAGTGTACACAACTAACGAAGCCCATGCAGAGGAGAAAATTAAACAAAATGTCGAAACTAACAATGGCGGATTAGAAAACCAATCAGTTGAGAGCAATATATTCACAAATTGTACAGTCAAATTATATGATATTTTCAAAAAATTTAAACATGTAGTGCCGAGACGAGACAAGTCGCTGACTAAAACAGCAAGAGCTGTTAGGTCTTGCGATGGTCAGAATATTGCGGTTAAAGATTTCGGTTATCAGACGACAAGTCATGAGGTTCCTACGACTGAATACATTGAACCTGTTACTAGTAATACTTGTAGTACTAATGTAAAAGTGATTGTATCGAAAACATGTTCAAATGATGTGATTAATATAACAAGTAATCTATTACAAAACACTGCGGAAAGACCGTACATTTGTGATATTTGTCGAAAAATATATAAACAGAAAAGTCTCTTAGTTAAACACATAAAGACTCACACTGAAGTGGGACGGTTCACTTGCAAGATTTGCCAGTACAAATGTAAATACCAAAGTTATTTCACAAGGCACATGATAATTCACTGTGTTATAAAACGTTTTTCGTGTAAGTTATGCGATTACAAATGTAAACATAAATGCAGTCTAGTGACTCACATGAGAACTCACACTGGTGAAAAGCCATTCTCGTGTAAGTTATGCGATTACAAATGTACACAAAACGCCAGTCTAGTGATTCACATGAGAACCCACACTGGTGAAAAGCCATTCTCGTGTAAGTTATGCGATTACAAATGTACACAAAACAGCACTCTAGTGAGTCACATGAGAACTCACACTGGTGAAAAGCCATTCTCGTGTAAGTTATGCGATTACAAATGTACACAAAACGCCAGTCTAGTGATTCACATGAGAACCCACACTGGTGAAAAGCCATTCTCGTGTAAGTTATGCGATTACAAATGTACACAAAACAGCACTCTAGTGAGTCACATGAGAACTCACACTGGTGAAAAGCCATTCTCGTGTAAGTTATGCGATTACAAATGTACACAAAACGCCACTCTAGTGATTCACATGAGAACCCACACTGGTGAAAAGCCATTCTCGTGTAAGTTCTGTGATTATAAATGTACACAAAACGGCCATCTAGCGAGTCACATGAGAACCCACATTGCTAAAAAACCTTATTATTGTAAGCTATGCTATTACACATGTGCAGAAAGACGTAATTTATTGAGCCACATGAGAACCCACATTGGTAAAAATAAATAAATAAACTTTTATTTCAGGCATAAGTACACCCATAATTGTGTGTTCATGTTCGTGAACCGCACGCCTCTCTACCACCGGGGTGTGCGTAATCCCAGCAAAATAATTTTGAATTTCTGGATTTGAGTTGGATAGATTTTTAGTGCGTAACGTCGTGTAATTGTGCGTGAAAGTTTTAAATTTGTGCGTCCAACCAATAAGTAGATATTCGAAAAAAACGCGTTTTGCCAGGAATACGTCATCCCAGCTACACATTTTTTTCCCAATGGACGTACAAGAAAAAAAATAGGTCCATGAATTAGTGCGTTTTAAGAGGTAAATGTGCGTGCTAAAATTAAATTTGTGCGTCATAACACTTCGAAGATATTCAGTTTTTTGCTGGGATGACGTTTAACCATTTCTTATATCTCTTAAACGGTTAAACGTATAGATGTGATATTTTTTACATGTGTTGCTATGAATTTGTGCGTGATGTTTGTAAAAACAGAATTTAAAAAAAAATTACCATTCAGTATTTATAATTAAAAAATAAAATAACGTTATTAGGTCCTAGTACTTTAAATATGACCTCTAAAGATAAACTTCTACCGTTGATTTGTCCCTTATATCGGCCCACAGTATCTTATCAAGTTTCATTGGAGTATTTTAAGTATTTATTGAATTATGAAGAAAATTACTACGACAGGACTACGATATTTTTCGACATTTAATTGGTCGAGTTTTTTATGAGTTGGCTAATTAAAATTTCTACCAATAATTAGTGCGTCAGCTCATTTATCCATCTGCAAAAATATAGCCCAATACACAGATAAATTATAGAGATATAATCAAAAAACCTATAAGATGCGCAATGCAATGATAAACCGACAAAGTTTGAATAGCCACAAAAAAGCGACCGTGTCATATATTGTGCTAACCTTCCAAAATTGATAGTATTGTACCATTTCTTTTCTGGTACATGTGCGCACAAAATTATTAAACTTTTTATTAATCATTCTAATATTATAAATGCGTGCATTATTGTAAAGTGTGTTTGTTTGTTGGTTTGTCCTTCCATCACACCGCAACAGAGCTACAGATTGACGTGATTTTTGCATAAGTGACCCGTTACATTTATTCCCAAATATTAAAGAGTTCCCACGGGATTTTAACAAACAAAAGCAAACAGTCCTATTGTCTGGTCACAAGTCATAATTGAACAATAGAGTTTTCTGGAAACTGTTAAACTAAGCCACCCGTTCGTCTTCAAAACACGGCACTAAAACTGAATTTTAAAACTAATACCACCAATGTGGTCGGTACCAAAGGTTCCGACCACAGCCATCTTTACTTACAAGCCATGCTATTAAGTTTGGCAACGTCGCAATTAGGATCCGCCGTCAATCTGTGGCATAAACCGATAGAGCTACAAGTGTACTAGTGGACAGCTTTCTATAGGCTGTATCTAGTTATATTTACAAACACTATGCACCTACTTACATTACAAATACATAAAATCATTAGTTTTTGGAATTACGTATTGAGCCTGTTTTTTCTGTTCCGTGTATTGAGCACATACAGCCACCTACTCTATAATTTAATGTAAGGCAGTACCTAGTAGTAGTCTTTCGTAAGAATGTAGGAACTTAAAACTTGTTTGAAACTTTGAAGATCTACCTACTATTTCACTAAAATAAAACATAAATGAGGGTTAATAGATATTTTATTTCCTATTATAATTAGAGTTAACAGTTATTTTATTTCCTGTCCTTTGTGATTGTCCTTTTCTTGGGCTTGCTGATGTAGTTGTTGACGACGCTCGCTGTTCATACAGCTGTTCCCTTTTAGAGGGATCCATCCTAGATGTTTTTTTCGCACTTAAGTACTTAGGCAGGTTAGGGAAAATATGGGGCACTGCACCAGCTACTAATTGATTAAACGTGATTTATCTCTATTTCTAGATTTTTTTACTATTTTGTTACCTACTGTTGATTATTTTTATTGTTATGTTAATATGACAAATTATGTTAATACAATAATTTTAGATTACCTACCTACTTAATTTACAATCGGTATTCAGTCAGAATATTGATCAACTAAAACTTAGAAAATAAAAAATATATTGAACTGTTCTGTTGTTTTAATTTTCACTAACTATTATGTACGCACCTGTACTTAAGTGCGAAAAAAGTAATGGTACAATACTATCAATTTTGGAAGGTTAGCACGATATATGACACGGTCGCTTTTTTGTGGCTATTCAAACTTTGTCGGTTTATCATTGCATTGCGCATCTTATAGGTTTTTTGATTATATCTCTATAATTTATCTGTGTATTGGGCTATATTTTTGCAGATGGATAAATGAGCTGACGCACTAATTATTGGTAGAAATTTTAATTAGCCAACTCATAAAAAACTCGACCAATTAAATGTCGAAAAATATCGTAGTCCTGTCGTAGTAATTTTCTTCATAATTCAATAAATACTTAAAATACTCCAATGAAACTTGATAAGATACTGTGGGCCGATATAAGGGACAAATCAACGGTAGAAGTTTATCTTTAGAGGTCATATTTAAAGTACTAGGACCTAATAACGTTATTTTATTTTTTAATTATAAATACTGAATGGTAATTTTTTTTTAAATTCTGTTTTTACAAACATCACGCACAAATTCATAGCAACACATGTAAAAAATATCACATCTATACGTTTAACCGTTTAAGAGATATAAGAAATGGTTAAACGTCATCCCAGCAAAAAACTGAATATCTTCGAAGTGTTATGACGCACAAATTTAATTTTAGCACGCACATTTACCTCTTAAAACGCACTAATTCATGGACCTATTTTTTTTCTTGTACGTCCATTGGGAAAAAAATGTGTAGCTGGGATGACGTATTCCTGGCAGAACGCGTTTTTTTCGAATATCTATTTATTGGTTGGACGCACAAATTTAAAACTTTCACGCACAATTACACGACGTTACGCACTAAAAATCTATCCAACTCAAATCCAGAAATTCAACATTATTTTGCTGGGATTACGCACACACCACCGGGCATAGAATCTTGTGAACTGTGAGGTGTGTGTGAGGTGGACGCCAGCAGACTAGCCAAGCTGGTCACGATAATTAATAATTGACCTGACTCGAATCGGAATTCCATTTTATTTATCCATGTCAAATCATGTCAGGCAAAGGTCAAGTATTATTACAACATAAAGTAAACATACCATAGGTATAAATTAGCAATTAAGGATGTATTATCAAATTCTGCCTAGTTCGGCTGCTCAAGTAGCTCCTCTGGCTGCCGGAGTGCAGAAGAAGCCTTACCCTTTTATTTTCCACCATTGCCACTGCTGTCTGTAAGAAGGGAAGGCGATGAATAGTCGTAAGAGCAGTAACTCCTGAACTTTCACTAAAAGCGGATTTCACTTTACCTCCTCCAACTTCACCCTTCTGCTTATCGATGTATGTTTTGCACAGAGCTCGGTTGTGGTCACCCTGGCAGTGAAAGCACCTCCTCTTGTTCTTGCACACTTTAATTCCATGACCGGTTTGAAAACAACGGAAACAGCGGTTCTTGAGCTTTGATTTCCTTTCCTGTAAGCTGCTGATTTTGCATTGATCAGAAAAGTGACTACTGTTACAAAATACACACCGTACTTCCTTACGTGGTCTTTTAAAGTTTCGCTTTTCCCCATTACTATTCTGTGTAAACTTCCTCTTGCCGTTACTTTTACGGTCTCTAATGTGTAAGGCTTCTGTAGTGGATCCTATTGATTTCTCTTCCAATGGTTCTGGTATGTCCTTGGTGTCCACTCCAGACCTCTCCATTGCGGAGACAACGGCTTCCAGGGCTTCTCTAATATCAGTAACTGATGGCTCCTTGCCCACCTGAAGGTTCACTTGGTAGAGCACGGTATCCGAGAATTTCTCCCGTATGGTCACTCTTAAGTGATTACTCTCCACATCCTCTCCTAGTGACTTTAGAACCCTCAGGTGGGTTTCTATCTTGTCGAGTTGTTTTCTACATTCCGCGGCCTGTGACTTCGCTTGTGGTAAGGCTGACAACTACTTGTAATGAGCATCAATCACTTGGCTCTTTACTCCAAATCTTTGTTTTAACTTTGTTATTGCCAAGTGATAATTATCATTAGTGATGGTTAGGCCTTGCACAGCTTTGGCTGCCTCTCCCTCTAAACACCCGCACAAGTATGAAAATTTATCAGAGTCGGGGAGGTTTTTGTGGTGAATATTTGCTTCAAACTTGTCCCAGAACTCATACCACTTAATTTGATTGCCATCAAACTTGGGCAGCTCCAACTTTGGCAGTTTGGTGCTTGCAAATGTGGACATAGTAGCAAGCCTTTGTAGGATGGCAATGAGTTCTTCTGCCTTGATTTGTTTCCCCATACATTCACTCATCAGCTCCTCATTCACCGATTTAGATGTTGTCAGGTAAAACTTGCTCTCCGCATCAAGTTTATCCAGAGCGCAAAGACGCTGAGCGGACCCCTCAATGGTCCTGTTAGTGTCCAGTAGATAGCACAGGCAGATCCAAGAGGGGGTTCGTTGCCGATACCAGTCATTTGGGCTGTACAGGGAAACATGGTCCTCACTCAGACCTGGCCTAGTACGACAGTGCCAGAGTGCATTTAGTGGTGCAAGATTGGAGTGAGATAGAGGCTATCGTGGTGTCGCTACAACTCCCCCTTTTTATCTGACTTAGACTTATATCGCTCGTACCTACTACATTAATCTGTTACCCTCAGTTGAGGGTAGAGATCCGCGATAACATTTGTAGTCACTAGGTACCTATTTGTTGGATTAGCTTTTAAGGAATGTTTTTTGTAAATATTTGTGTTTATCGTGTGTTGGATCAACCAATAAATGTATTTCTATTCTATTCTATTTAAAAAGTGAAAACATTGCGTACATGTGCCACATATTATGCGTAGCGACAAAGACTATGTAGGTATAGTACGTGACAGCTCGAGATAACAATCGGGGAAATGCCCCGCACACCCGCGCCGGGTTAGCGCGGGGGCTGTGTGGGTGTGCGGGGCGTGCCCACCCCGATTGCCATCTCGACCTGGCGCGGCGTTAATACGCACCTTTTGACACGTCACCTACGAAGTACGAACGTGCTTCGATCATCCGGGGATCCTTAAGGCCTCCAGTTCCGTTACCAGGGCTGTCTATGTAAATTATTATTTAACCTTTGTTTTGTATATTGTAATAACGTAAGTTCAATAATATTAAAAATACATAATATATGCTTCAATCTGTTTTATTTTCTGATAAAACCTACCTACCAAGTTTTGTAATCTAAATATATAAAAGGAAAAGGTGACTGACTGACTTGACTGATCTATCAACGCACAGCTCAAACTACTGAACGGATCGGGCTGTTGGCATGCAGATAGCTATTATGACGTAAGCATGCGCTAAGAAAGTAGGAGGTGAATTTGTGTAGTCCACGCGGACGAAGTCTGACAAAAAATAGGTTAGCTGCGTCTCTGTTTATCACATTAGTAACTTTACCTGTGCTCTCTTTTTAGTGTGAATGAGAAAGCAAACGTTCCTGTATCTACCTTTATTACTCTATCTACGATAGGGATGTGAAATGTTGTGCCAAAAAGTATTGATTTACGCATGTTGTCGAAATATTGGTAAGATTTTGTAAGGTTATTGGGGATTTTAAAATAGAGTTAGTATAGTTTTGCCTAATCAAGTGTAAATACAGAAATGAATTAGTTAGTTATGTCAAATGGGTCATGGGTGCCGTACATTAAACATTTACCGCTCCGACAGTGGTTTAGGTCATAGTGGAACAAAATATAGTTTTTGATATACAGTAGAAATTCGATTATCCGGCCCTCGGTTATACGAATTCGCGATTATCCGGACTACCAACCGAAAATTGTTCGGCCAAGTGCGAGTCAGACTCGCATACTCGGGTATTTTTTTCCGCCATTTTGTACGATAAATCAAAAACTATTATACATAAAAATCTGTTTTAGAATGTACAGGCAAAGCCCTTTCATATCATATCCCACTTGGTATAGTTATCTTACTTTGAAAATTGAAAATACAAACTATTATAGTGAACTACATAATATGCACAAAACCCGCTTTTCAATTTCAATTTCAATTTTCATTTATTGCATTTCCATATAGTACATCATATTAAGTATGTACAAAGTATTATGGATTTTCGATATTTCAATGTATAAAGAACGATACATTGAAATATAAAAATATATTATTACAAAAAAATATCGACACATCGAAAACAAAAATCGATACATTGATAGGTATTTTTCAACAAGGTCAAACCAACAATCAGGTATTTACTCTGAGCCTACAATAGTACATACTGCATTGCTATTAATCTGTGCTCAGGGGCCGGAAAGTCGCTTATTATCACCTATTGTAGTTTTTATTAGCGCCGTCTATTAGTTGGTCACCTGAACTAAATTATTGCTTGATTTACTTTACTCTATGGTCAGAGATTGCAAATGGCTGCCATTTGTGTTTCGAATCGGCATGGTGTTTTGTTTTTTCTGTTTTGGCGAAAGGTAAATTCCGTTACTAGTACGTCGAGTCGAGTGGTTTCTTCTTCGTCTTCTCGTGAAATTAACATTTAGTGATCTGTGAGACATAATAAAAATAAAAAGTAAATCACAATCAGTGTTGTTATTCCAATGAACCTATAATAAAGGTGCAAATAAAAAGGTGGTCCTGTTACACTGCGTGCATTAAATAGATAAACCAAAATCACATGGATCTTTGACTTTTCAGTGTTTTATTGTTTTCAATTCACTAATAAATTAAGTATTATTGTTAAATTAATACTTGTTTTGAAACTCAATAAAACACTGTGAAGTCAAAGGTCTATTGTGGTCACAGAGTACTTTGTAATATATGAAATAGAGACCAAACTTCGAGCCTAAAATTGGAAATGCATCACAAGCGCCCCTAGATTTGAAATTTGGAACTATGGTGACTGAATCTATATCTACGTATATATGTAATACATAGGTATAGGTACTATATACATTTATACGTATAATATAGGTACGTAGGTACTAGGTACCTATATTATCCTACTTTCTTATTATTATTCTAGATATGGGTTACTTGGCTGATTTTTCAATCGTCAAATAACGATGGATTTTTGATTTTGTGAGTTTTATTTGACGATTGAAAAAATCAGCCCTGAATAAAACAAAGTTATTTTTACAATAATGTAGGTTATATTTGCTATACTTAATGAAAACAAAATTGATCATTTACATCGTAAAATGTTTTGCTGATGACATGACTACACTATAATTTACACTAGAAGTAACTTTAATACATTAAATATGCACTAAAAGTTTAATACAATGAATAAAATACACTGACTATACCTACTAACAAATCCTGTCTTTAGTGTTCCATGCGCAGAACAAAGACAGTAAACAGTTGCGCAAATATCACTGTAATGAACCTGACCGCATGAACTAAAGCTCAACTTAAAGGCCTCAGGCAAATTCACATTTCGCACGTACCAAAAATCTTAGATTAGGTTATTTAATCCAAAAAATACGACACAACTCACGCGTCCGACATTTTCATTTATTGACTTTTGTTGTTTTTGTCAATGACCAGTGCTGCCAGTGTGATTTAACAGAAATACAACTAAATAAAGATAAATTAAAAAAAAAAAAATTTTAACTTAGAAAGAATTACGAAAAAAGCTATACAAAAAAATTTATACTTAACTTCTTCTTCTTTTTTTCTTCTATTCGGCTCTTTATCCCGTCTTTTTGTGATTCGCAAAAATTCCGCCAATGTAAATTTAGTAGAGAAATAACGTAATAATTGTTATTTTACTTTTTCTTTTCTTTTCTTTTGAACACAAGTTAATTACTTTTAATAAAAAAATAAAATATAAAATAACGCTTTTTATAAAAGCTACCTACCACTTTAGTTGTTTTTTTTGAGCTGGTATAATCATGGAATGAGACATACCGCCATCTATTGACGACATTGGAAAATATACGCAGCACTACTGCCCTCTGAACTTGAATTTTTGAATTACTTGATTATAATACTGCTAAATTAAAAATACTTGTCAAATAAGTAACAACCCAGAACTTTGCGTACTATGTAATTTTGCAGTATAGTACGCAATACATTTCCCTACTTTTTGATCTAAGTTTACGCACCCTGATTGTGGTTTTGGTTTACCTATATAATGCACGTAGTAGGTACCACCTATTTATTTATAGGTATAGTAGGTATATATGTATGTAGATACCTATAGGTATGTATACAGTTACAGTTGTAGGTGACCAACTAATAGATGGTGCTAGGTTTGCATTAGGAATTTGGGTGACATTAAAATCTTATGAGAAGGCTCTCTATTTCCAGTGTATTACTTTACTCTATGTCTGTGCTGCATTGTGAGTAGCATTTTTACTCTTTGGTTGACTTTAATTTTTCTGTGAATTTTTATAAGATTTTAAATGTTTTCTGCTAGTGTTTTCTGTTTTGTGGTGTAGACTGGTTTTGTAGCATTTTAGATTTTAATAGCTAAAATATTAAATAAATAGGTAATAATAGCTAGATACTTATCAAGTTAGGATGATTATTTAGTTGGTGCTTCTATTTGTCTTGAGTTAAAACTTTGATGTATCATTGAAAATGCGGTGCTGTGTGCCCTTCTGCAAAGCCACTGCGGAGATCGTCTCAGAGATTTCATTTCACGAGTGAGTGTTCCATTTTTCCTATAAAACAATATCTAAACTGTAGCGGCAGGCGTTAGCGTTGGTTGTTTCATTGATTCTCATCCTACAAGCCAGCTTGCACTGCTCTATGAATCCCACTCGATGACACCTCCATGGTGAGCTACGAGTTACTTCCAGGTTCCCCAGTGAAGTGCATCTCCGCGCTGCTTGGCTCAGAGCCCTCGGCAAACAAGACACTCTCCTGCCTGAGCGTGCTGTGGTCTGTTCGCAGCATTTTCTTAGTGATGAAATCTCTACAACGGAAAGTGGCTCAAGGCAAATTCCTACTGGTGCTATCCCCTCAATGGTGCAGGTAACTCTTTTTCATATAATTACATTCTTATTCAAACTCTAACTCAAATTATTTATTCAGAATTGGTAAAATTTTACGCTTCCTGATTGTCATAAATTTATTATTTGTAAGATGATATGATATAGTGGTGATAATAATTAATACGTACTTAAAACTAAAGCTACGAGGGTTCCAAACGCGCCCAGGTCTGAGAAGAGCCCACAACAAACTCAGCCGGGTATTCTTTTTACTATCACCACTTTACAAAGTCACTTAGAACTAACACAAAGCTGTTAAGCAACTCATTCCCAAGCTTTCTTACCATTCAAATAATTGAATCACTACTATAAATAAATAATTATAGTAATTGCTAGATTTGTTATAATATACTAAGTGTTAGTAAATTATTATAGTTAAATTTTCACAGGTCTGTATGATATGCCTCGACGCTCACAGCAAACTGTTTCTGATGAGTAAATACAAGTTGGATGAAGCATACCAACACTTAGTGGGACTTCCTGTAAGTTGTATAGTTAATTCAAGAAGTAGGTACCTCCAATATCAATTTATAACCAACAGTTTCTAGATCCCATCAGTTTTGGTGGTCAGGTCCCCTGCAGCATCAGGATTGAGGTGTTGGAATACAAATTTTTTATGGGACAATGTTGCAGTTTCTCTATGGATTAATTTTTTTAAACAAATCGGTTCAGAAATCTCGGAGATTGTTAGGCAGTAAAACACAAATCCTCATATTTTGAAAGTCAGTTAAAAAGTAGTCTTCTTGGTTAATGCTCTACTTGTCTGTGAAAGTTTCGTCCAGGTCCGTTCCGAAGATAAGCCTGTTCAAACAGGCAGACAGACAAAGAAATTTTAAAAACGTTTGATTGTGGTATAGTCCAAATAACTATATTATAAGTTTAATATGATTGATAGCCCATAGAAAATGACTCCTCACGCGCCATTTTAACTCTATGGATAAACTGTCTTATTAAAAGTATGGTTCACCTTTAAAATAAGGACTAAGATTGTACTTCAACATGAAAATTGTCACATAATCAGTACCCTTATTATCAGTAACCTTATTATAAATGCGAAAGTGTGTTTGTTTGTTGGTTTATTGGTTTATTAGTTTGTAGGTTTGTCCTTCAATCACGTCGCGACGGTGCAACGGATTAACGTGATTTTTTGCATGGGTATAGATAAAGACCTGGAGAGTGACATAGGCTACTTTTTATCCCGGAAAATAAAAGAGGTCCCACAAGATTTTTAAAAAACCTAATTCCACGCGGTCGAAGTTGCGGGCATCAGCTAGTATTAAATAAATGGTGTGTGAAAAGTCGTTTTGTATGCATATAGTTATTTCGAAGTTACAGACAAACACTGCAGTTTAATCTAAATATATTAAACGAAAAGGTGACTGACTGACTGACTGATGTATCAATGCACAGCTCAAACTACTGGACGGATCGGGCTGAAATTTGGCATGCAGATAGCTATACATACATAGGCATCTGCTATGAAAGGATTTTTGAAAATTCAACCCCTAAGGGGGTGAAATAGGAGTTTGAAATTTGTGCAGTCCATGCGGACGTAGTCGCGAGCAGAAGCTAGTTTATAAGTATAAATTTATGTGTTGTTTCAGCCGTGTGATCAGGGAAACCTGAAAGAAACACTTTGTGTACAATGTGCTCAGAGATTGATGAACTTTAGCAGATTCAGAGACAAGAGCTTGAGAGCCCGTGCCCTGATGATGGAGCTAGTTGACAAACATGAGCTAGTGAGTAACATTCGACTTTGTCACACACTATGACAGACTATGTCCTTTGTCTTTGTCTGAGCCTCGATAGCTGAATATAGCTGATAGGTTAAAGGAGTGAACTGAAGACCGAAAGGTTGCCGGTTCAAATCCCACCCGTTGCACTGTTGTCGTACAAAATCCTAGCACAAGCTTTACGCTTAATTGGAGGAAAAAGGGGAATATTAGCCAAGTTAGCAACTAACGTGGCTAATTAATGTAATCTCTGAATATAGTTTATATATTTAGTTTCACAAGTTGTAACTCTTAGTATTTATAAATGTATGTGTGTAACTAGTTAACAGGACATAGCGTTTCAAAACTTTAATTATACTAAGTTACCGGAATTTTCAAACATAAGATGTACTTACTATTGAAAGCAATACCCAACAACAACTCAGTTAAGCAATGTTTATTACTAAACTGAAGGCAAACATTCACTTATACACCTCCAAGGTAAGTCGATAACATAATTAAACGGCATAAGCACCATTTATAAAGTGTTAATTAAGTAAGAAAAAACAAATGTTGGACTATACTCAGAAAATTACTTAAACTATCAAACAAAATTTCTAACTATTAGTTATTATTTAGTTAGTTAACCATAAAAAAACAGCTTAGTGCTCTTTGCAATGTGTCACTACTTAGAAAATTGTACAATCAGCGGAGTACATTTCATAAAATTCACAAAATTTCTCAAAATATACTGAAATAACTATATAAAAAAAACGTTCGGGCGCCATTTGCAAGGGTGGTAAATTGGGCGGAATGGAAATATACCCGGATACGGAATAATCTACCACCTTACAAAGATTAGAGGAAAAAAAAAAATAATTTACTTTACTTGATCTATCTACCTAGTAAAGAATAGAAGCTAGCCGTCGACTCCCTTGTAATGTATATGAGGTGTTATAAATGAAATTTGCTAGATGTTAGGCAAAATTGTTTTTAATGTAACTTTTACCGGGGTCGCTTAATACATAATGATGGCTAATAATGCTTAGTTATTCTAGCTTAATGCCAAGACTTAATTTAGATACATTAGAATGCCTTAGGTAGATAGTACATAAAATCTATGTTTTAAATTTAAGATGCCAAGTTAGCAACTAACGTGGCTAATATATTCTTCTTAAAAAAACCGGCCAAGTGCGAGGCAGACTCGCGCACTGAGGGTACTACAGTCGTGTTTTTTCGACATTTTGCAGGAAAATTGCATTTTTCAAAAACAATGTCACTTAAAAATAAATAAAAATCTTCTTTCCCCTTCTTTCTTTGGCGGCTGTGCAGGGCTACTTCCAACAAAGTATTGGTCTCTTTTTTCTTTCTTTCAATAATCACTATGCGAAAGTGTGTTTGTTTGCAACAGAGCAACCGATTGACGTGATTTTTTGCATGGGTATAGTTAAAGACCTGGAGAGTGGCATAGTCTACTTTTTATCCCAGAAAATCAAAGAGCTCCCACGGGATTTGTAAAAAACTAAATCCACGCGGACGAAGTCACTGTCATCTAATAAAGAATGTATTTCTTGCAGATAACTATGCAACACATGGATATATTCGATGAAGTAAACAATCAACTGAAACACAACATCGTGAAGACAGTATTAGACCCGGACCATTACGATTTGTGTATAAATAATTCAGACACAGCCATACTGACAGAATCGGGCACATCCGTTGAAGTTGTTGCAGTGAAACGTGAAGAGAAGAATGGCTGTATATCTGTTGATGCAGACAACGTTCAGGACATGTCAGTGATGGAAGACGATGACTGCAACAGACAGTCTGATGATTATGAAGGACAAACAAGTGAGCCTCCATTGATACCGTCATGTAAAGAGAAAACCACAGAGCTGGCACCTGTCAAGTTGGAGGTGACACTTGTATGTACAACTTGTATGATGGAGTTTACAGATGAGGACACGTACATGCATCATACCACGATGCATATGGAGGTGAGGTTATACTATGTAGAGACCCGTGGCCCTACCGCGGTTGTTTGACAGCTACAATGTCACGATCGCAATCATCTCTGATTGGTTAATGCTCGCTCACTATTGGCCACAATGCATTGTTGCAACAAGAATCGCACAAATTCAGCCAATCAGAGCAATTTAGATTGTAATAATGATTGATGCAGGTTTTAGACAATGGCCCTACTGATTATGTCCATACTATCCATACTATTACTATACAGGGTGTAACCAGAATTACTCTTTTTGATAGTCAGATGTTGGATTTGTAAGATATAGTGGTGATAATTATCACGCAAACTTAAAACTAAAGCTACGAGGGTTCCAAACGCGCCCAGGTCTGAGAAGAGCCCACAACAAAATCAGCCGGGTATTCCAATATATATATAGCCGGGTATATACAATATAATTTATGGGTTTCAGGAGAATCAAAACTCGGACGAATATTTCCCGGACTACGGCCATTCTTCAGGTGAGTTTTTTTTAAAATTCAGGTACAAGTTATATCACCTTGTGGTAAGTGATGACGCAGTCTAAGATGGAGCGAGCTAACCTGGAAGGGGTATGGCAGACCCTACACGGCATCGTACCAGAACGCTAAATCGCTTGGCGGCACGGTTTTGCTGGTAGGGTGGTATCAAGTCACGGTCGAAGCCTCCCACCAGACATAACAGAGTCAAACTTATGATCGTGATCAACCCATTGCCGGCACACTACTGAGGACAGGTCTGTTCAGAGAAGAGTTCAGACCAAAGTCTGCAACAGTTGCCCAATGGGGATTGGCAGACGAATAAAATATATTAATCTAGCTGATGCTCGCGATTTCGTCCGTCTGTCCGCACAGCTAAAGACCTTTCATATGACACCCCACTTGATATAGTTATCTTACTTAGAAAATTGAAAATACTAATTATTAGTTCATGACCACAATTTAATTTTTTTGTGTGATCTAACCACAAATTCTCGGTTTTCAGATTTTTCCCCGAATGTCAGCTATAAGATCTACCTACCTGCCAAATTTCATGATTCTAGGTCAACGGGAAGTACGCTGTAGGTTTCTTGACGGACAGACAGACTGACAACAAAGTGAACCTATAAGGGTTCCGTTTTTCCTTTTGAGGTACGGAACCTTAAAAATAAACTTGTAGTTTCTGAGGCCAAAACTTGATTTTTTTGAACATCCGAAATGTCTTTTGGGACGCATATCGCCTTAACAATGTTTTGTCTTAGTTGGTGCCATGGACGGGAGTGATGACACAGAGCCGCGAACGCAGCTGCATCCAACTGAAGATGCTGAGGATATGGAGACCAGTAAGTAGTCAGTCGATTCGTATTTTTTGATGGATCCATGAAATCACGAATGCGTGTTGCTAGTGATGACATATTTCATGTATATTGACATATTTACATTGAGCCTCAATAGCTCAACGGGTAAAGGAGTGGACTGAAAATCGAAAGGTCGACGGTTCAAACCCCGCCCGTTGCACTATTGTCGTACCTACTCCTAGCACAAGCCTGACGCTTAGTTGGAGAGGAAAGGGGAATATTAGTCATTTAACATGGCTAATATTCTTAAGAAAAAAAATATATGGATCCGAGACATGGTCGCTAGCTATGGGCCTCATAAGAAAGCTCAGAGTCACTCAGCGGGCGATGGAGAGAGCTATGTGCGGAGTTTCTCTACGTGATCAAATATGAAATGAGGAGATCCGTAGGAGAACTAGAGTAACCGACATAGCTCAACGGGTTGTGACGCTGAAGTGGCAATGGGCAGGGCACATAGTTCGTACTACCGATAGACGTTGGGGTCCCAAGGTGCTGGAATGGCGACCTCGCACCGGAAGACGCAGCGTTGGAAGACCCCCACTAGGTGGACGGACGACATCAGACGAGTCTGCGGGAGCCGCTGGATGGCGGCGGCGCAAGACCGTGACGTGTGAAAGTCCCTACAAAAGACATGTCCAGCAGTGGACGTCTATCGATTGATGATGATGATGATGTAGGAAGTAGTAAGATTTTAACGAAATTTGGTTCAGAGATTGTTGACTCGGGGACGGACATAGGCAAGGTATTTTTTATCCCGGATAATCAAAGAGTTTCCACGTAATTTTCAAAAATTAATCAGAAACGGACACAAATCAGTACCCATATTATAAATGCGAAAGTGTGTTTGTTTGTCGGTTTGTTGGTTTGTCCTTCAATCACATAGCAACGGAGCAACGGATTGACGTGATTTTTGCATGGGTTAAAGACCTGGAGAGTGACATAGCCTACTTTTTATCCCGGAAAATCAAAGAGTTCCCACGGGCTTTTTAAAGACCTAGATATACGCGGGCGAAGTCGCGGGTATTAGCTAGTCCACATTAAAATATGTTTGTAATTGGTTGGTGTCTCAAAATGGTTAACGCCCGTTGAGATTTTCGTCTCTTTCATTTGTATGCGATTACGTGACAGAGAGCCTATACTAACTTCTTTACACAGATAGAGTATAATATTTTTTGTTGCTTCAGATATAAACGAGACGATGGGACAGACAATTAAAATAGAAATTGAGGTGGACCCAAGAATTTCTGACAGCGACTCGTTGTCAGACAGATACGTAAATCAAAATACAAATATCTGCTCGGCTGAGTTAGATTTACCAGAAAACAAAAAGCGCCAAAAACATGTTAATAAAAAACGTAATTACAACTCCAATTATAATTATACTACTAATAATTCGAATAGCGATGAAAAACTAAAATTTCCTTGCACTTTGTGCAGTTTCAAAACGAATACGGGTAAAAAACTAGCATCCCACATTGACGCGCATTTAAAGAAAAACGACATTAAAATTATATTCGGGTGCGATCATTGCGATTATATAACTAAGACTAAAACCGATTTGATCCAGCATTTAACAATACACGAGGATGACACGACTTTTACATGTCATTTATGCGATTATAAGAGTACTAAACTTGTATTATTGACCAATCACATGAGAAAGCATACGGGGGAAACACCGTTTTCGTGTGTCTTCTGCGATTTCAAATGCGGGAGTAAAAGCACTTTGAAACAACACAGGAAAACTCATGCTGGAGAAAAGTCGTTTTCTTGTAAGTTCTGCGATTTTAAATGCAGCGAAACCAGTTTTTTGTTGAAACATTTGAGGGCGCATAGCGGCGATAGGCCGTTTTCGTGTGAGCTATGCCCGCATACGTGTTCCCGCAGGAGCGATTTGGTTAGGCATGTAAAAACGCATACGGGGGAAAAACCGCACAGTTGTGAACTGTGCGACTATAAGTGTATGCGTAGCAGCGATTTGCGGAGGCACATGAAGACTCACACGGGGGAAAAACCGTTTTCGTGTGACATGTGTCAGTTTAAATGCGCTCGCAGATGCGGTCTGGCGCAACACAGGTGTAAGTACAGATGCTCGCGCCGCAGCGATCTGGCGAGGCACAAGAGAATTCACACGGGCGAGAAACCGTTCATGTGCGACGTTTGCCAGTTCAAGTGTGCTCAGCGCTCCGGTCTAGCCGCACATATCATCAGAAACCATAGTATGTGAAGGCTCGCTCCGTCGTCCCTTCATTCGGCTTCACCCACTCGTCTCGTGTGACATGTGTCAGTTTAAATGCGCTCGCAGATGCGGTCTGGCGCAACACAGGTGTAAGTACAGATGCTCGCGCCACAGCGATCTGGCGAGGCACAAAAGAATTCACACGGACGAGAAACCGTTCATGTGCGACGTTTGCCAGTTCAAGTGTGCTCAGCGCTCCGGTCTAGCCGCACATATCATCAGAAACCATAGTATGTGAAGGCTCGCTCCGTCGTCCCTTCATTCAGCTGCACCCACTCGACTCGTGCGCTCGCAGATGCGGTCTGGCACAACACAGGTGTAAGTACAGATGCTCGCGCCGCAGCGATCTAGCGAGACACATAAGAATTCACACGGGCGAGAAACCGTTCATGTGCGACGTTTGCCAGTTCAAGTGTGCTCAGCGCTCCGGTCTAGCCGCACATATCATCAGAAACCATAGTATGTGAAGGCTCGCTCCGTCGTCCCTTCATTCAGCTGCACCCACTCGACTCGTGCGCTCGCAGATGCGGTCTGGCACAACACAGGTGTAAGTACAGATGCTCGCGCCGCAGCGATCTAGCGAGACACATAAGAATTCACACGGGCGAGAAACCGTTCATGTGCGACGTTTGCCAGTTCAAGTGTGCTCAGCGCTCCGGTCTAGCCGCACATATCATCAGAAACCATAGTATGTGAAGGCTCGCTCCGTCGTCCCTTCATTCAGCTTCACCGTACGATATGTGCCAGTTCAAGTGCGCCCGCCCGCTTATTCGAGCGATTTTTTCATAGTACAGTAGAAACTCGATTATCCGGCCCTCGGTTATACGGATTCGCGATTATCCGGACTGCCGCACCGAGGGTTCCATACTCGGGTATTTTTTCCGCCATTTTGTACGATAAATCACACACTATTATGCATAAAAATAAATAAAAATCTGTTCTAGAATATACAGGCAAAGCCCTTTCATATGATATCCCACTTGGTATAGTTATCATACTTTGAAAATCGAAAATACTGTTATAGTGAGCTACATAATATGCACAAAACCCGCTTTTCTTCATACATTCGATTATCCGGATCCCTAACGACATCAATTATTAGTCTGGTTAATCGAGTTCCCACTGTATGTAAAATCTATTTACTAACGCATTTGAGCTGCGCTGTGCGACGTGGCGCGACACATGCGGGGTGTAACCAGAACACTAGCAAAACTGAGCGTTAATTGCACCGATTCCGTTGTCTTTCTCTATACTAAATTTAGAGTATCTGCATCCTTTTCTTTTTAACAATGCTAAATTGGGACAGAACATGAACTTTACATTTAAAGACTCTAAATTTTAGTGCACGCTACAAATTTAAACAGTAGGCTCGCGACTGTGCGCTTTAATCACGGGTTTTACCATCTAAAAATTAAATTTAGAAATGTCAAACTGCTTGTCCTTTTCATATTATATTAGTAAGAACAGGATGCGAATACTCTAAAATTAGGTTGTGTTCAGAATCAGTACCATTGTTATACTACCTAAACACAATCCAATACCAATAACCGATCGCCTCATTTTGTAGTTTTAGTGATTTCAAACCCGCAATGTATAGCGTTCAAAATTGGGGTCAATGCCCCGCCTACGACGTGGCATTGACTCCGAATTGCCTACGTACGCAACGTTCGTTGACCCCTTGCGTCAGCCAGTTGTTTTATTTGCAATGTATCGTGAAGTTTTACAAAATTATAGGATACTAGCTGATGCCCGCGACTTCGTACGCGTGGATTTAGGTTTTTAAAAATCCTGTGGGAACTTAAATTTTCCGGGATCAAAAGTAGCCTATGTCCTTCCCCGGGTTGCAAGCTACCTCTGTACCAAATTTCGTCAAAATCGGCTAAACGGTTGAGCCGTAAAAAGCTAGCAGACAGACAGACACCTTTTCGCATTTATAATATTATAGTATGGATTTTTTTCGCTTTTGTTGTGGTATCAAATGGTTATTGGTATGTAAATTATGTTTAGGTAGTATAACAATGTGGCTAATTCCTTTGTACACAATCTCTAAACTAAACTAAAATATCACGTCTAAATCTATTGCTATCCCTTTCATAATGTTGCTTGCGGAAAAGGAAAGCACTAGATTTAGACCTGTTAATTTAGTTTAGTTTAGAGATTGTGTACTAGAGAATCGGCCCCAATGTGGCTAATTCCTTTGTACACAATCTCTAAACTAAACTAAAATATCACGTCTAAATCTATTGCTATCCCTTTCATAATGTTGCTTGCGGAAAAGGAAAGCACTAGATTTAGACCTGTTAATTTAGTTTAGTTTAGAGATTGTGTACTAGAGAATCGGCCCCAATGTGGCTAATTCCTTTGTACACAATCTCTAAACTAAACTAAAATATCACGTCTAAATCTATTGCTATCCCTTTCATAATGTTGCTTGCGGAAAAGGAAAGCACTAGATATAGACCTGTTAATTTAGTTTGTTTAGAGAATGTGTACTAGAGAATCGGCCCCATTAACGCTAAGTTTTTGCTAGCGTTCTGGTTACACCCTGTATGTATTTCAATTGAGAAGGGCTCCGCCATATTTGTAATAGAATGTCAAACTTGTAAAGAAATTCGAGAGTTTTTATTGTTGTTGTAAATAATTCTTCTTAATATTTTAAGAATAATTCTTCTTAATATTTGTTCTAATTCTTCTTTTTTTAGATTTAAGAAATAATGTAAATATTTGTGTATATCGCTACAAATTGTGATAGAGTAAATAAGAAATTCTAAAATACCCGTGGTTTCTGTCATTCGCCTACAACCTCTGTTACTTAATACCAACTGTGTGTTTCACATTGAAGACCATACATAGGCTATACTTTCCACGGAGAGAAGTTAGTACAGGGTAGTTAGTGTTACGTAATTCCATACAAATGGTAAAAGCTCAGTGGGCGTCAACCATTTTGAGTGACTAACCAATCACATAAGCTGTGATAGCCTAGTGGTTAGGACGTCCGCCTTCTAATAGGAGGTCGCGGGTTCGATCCCGGGCACGCACCTCTAATTTTTCGGAGTTATGTGCGTTTTAATTAATTAAATATCATTTGCTTTAACGGTGAAGGAAAACATCGTGAGGAAACCTGCATGCCTGAGAGTTCTCCATAATGTTCTCAAAGGTGTGTGAAGTCTACCAATCCGCACATGGCCAGCGTGGTAGACTATGACCAAAAATCCTTCTCACTCTGAGAGGAGACCCGTGCTCTGTAGTGAGTCGGTGATGGGTTGATCATGATGATGATGAACCACAAACGAACTGTGCAAACGAACCAATGTTTTTGAATTTAATTTCGATTTTTTTTCAACTTTCTATTAAATAAACTTAAATCTAAATTAAAAGTACTTAAAAATAGTATATTAAAACATACAAACTTAAATAAACCTTACCAACTTAAAATTAAACGTCAAAAAGTCCGCCGCTGGTTGCCCCTGAGCCAAAGGTGCCCATTATATTGGTTTCTTCGTGCTCGTAAGCGCTTGGCGGCTTGTCTGAGCACTGCACGTTCCTCCATAGAAAGAAAAAAAGTAAGTAGGTACGCAACCATAGACGACAGTTCGTCACGTTCGAATTTCAACTCGTACTTTGCGCCCTAGAGAGCAAAATTACCACTTTCCACTCAGATTTCAAAGGGCAAAAGGATTGTTTCCGAGCGAGTGACATTAAAAGAAAAGAATTATTTAAAAATAAATGTCATCATCAGTTATTTTGTTTCAGCCGCTCCTTCGCCCGCGGGAATTGCAACGAATCAACAAAACCAAGTGCGTCCAACTAACATAAACGACGATTTGGATGTTGCCTTCGAAAATAACGTTGATGAGTTCATAAATTCTCACAAAGTTATACTGAACCCATTTGAATCGGTAGACAGCAATCCCACCAGTCAACTCCCTTTCGCTTGTAATTTGTGTGCGTATAGAGGTGATACGAAACGTGATTTTATGGAGCATATGAAAACCCACATGGGTGATAAACCTTTTCAATGCAAGTTATGCGATTATAAAACTACGCGAAATGATCTATTCATGTGCCATATGAAGATTCACACGGGTGAAAAACCGTTTGCTTGTAATTTTTGTGATTACAAATCTAGTACTAAAAGTAATTTAGTGGTACACATGACAACTCACACGGGTGAAAAACCGTTTGCTTGTAATTTGTGTGCGTATAAAGGTGCTATGAAACGTTATTTGATGGACCATATGAGAACTCACATGGGTGATATACCTTTTAAATGCAAGTTATGCGATTATAAAACTACCCGACATAATACACTCATGCGCCATATGAAGACTCACACGGGTGAAAAACCGTTTGCTTGTAATTTATGTGATTACAAATCTAGTGCTAAAAGTAATTTAGTGGTACACATGAGAGCTCACACGGGTGAAAAACCATTTGCTTGTAATTTATGTGATTACAAATATAGTACTAAAAGTAGTTTAGTGTTGCACATGAGAACTCACACGGGTGAAAAACCGTTTGCTTGTAATTTATGTGATTACAAATCTAGTACTAAAAGTCATTTAGTGGTACACATGAGAGCTCACACGGGTGAAAAACCATTTGCTTGTAATTTATGTGATTACAAATATAGGACTCAAAGTAGTTTAGTATACCACATGAGAACTCACACGGGTGAAAAGCCGTATGCGTGTGATTTATGTAATTCTAGATTCAAGCATAAAGGCCATTTGGTGAAACACAAGAAAACTGTGCTCTGCTTAGTTAGGTAGGTATTTAAGTCCATGAGTTTTTGAACCACAGTGAACTACATAGCTCAACGGGCATCGAATCTCAAGTGGCGCCATCATTTACAAAAAACCGGCCAAGTATGAGTCAGGCTCGGGCAATGAGGGTTCCGTACTACAGTCGTATTTTTTCGTCATTTTGCAATTATTCAAATTGATAATTCAAAACCTATGATGCATAAAAATAAATAAAAATCTGTTTTAGAATGTACAGGTGAAGACCTTTCATATGATACCCCACTTGATATAGTCACTCACTTCAAAAGTTGAAAATACTTATTATTAGTTCACGACCACAATTTAATTTTTTTTGTGATCCAACCCTAAATTCACGGTTTTCAGATTTTTCCCCAAATATCAGCTATAAGATCTACCTACCTGCCAAATTTCATGATTCTAGGTCAACGGGAAGTACCCTGTAGGTTTCTTGACAGACAGACAGACAATAAAGTGATTTTATAAGGGTTCCGTTTTTCCTTTTGAGGTACGGAACCCTAAAAAATTAAGCGCAATTTAAACAGACGTCAAACTCGTGCGTTGCTTGGGATTGATCTACATGTTTAGTTTTATTTTATGTACCTAATAAGACACATTGTTTAAAATGAACACAAGAAAATAAATAATCTTTTTTAATTATAAAACTGTTTTATTTCACATAATACATTTCATTTTGTGATTCTTGTAAATTGGGGTAGCTAAGTTTTTTTTTTTTTTAAATTTTGTAATTTATGTGATTACAAATCTAGTACTAAAAGTAGTTTAGTGGTACACATGAGTTCAATGATCACAGTTACAATTAGTATGTATGCTAAATGCACTCATAACAATCTGATAAGAGCGCATTCAATGACTGATTTGCAGATAGCTTTGAAATATTAAAAAAAAAACAATTAGTAGAATCGGAGTATTCAATTCGTCTTAATACTATTTGTAAGAGGGTTTGCACACTAGATCCGCGGGCTGATAACGTAAAACTTTGCAGTAGCGACAGCGACAGACATTTTGCAGGATAATTCAAAAACAATGATACATAAAAATAAATAAAAATCTGTTTTAGAATGCACAGGTGAAGACCTTTCATATGATACCCCACTTGATATAGTTATCTTACTTAGGAAATTGAAAATACTAATTATTAGTTCATGACCACAATTTAATTTTTTTGTGTGACCTAGCCCCAAAATTCACGGTTTTCAGATTTTTCCCCAAATGTCAGCTATAACCTGCCAAATTTCATGATTCTAGGTGAACGGGAAGTACCCTATAGGTTTCTTGACAGACCGACAGACAGATAACAAAGTGATCCTATAAGGGTTCCGTTTTTCTTTTGAGGTACGGAACCCTAAAAACACTATTTTATTAACTTTTAGAAATCACACTACAAGGAACCCTAAAATGACAGTCGCAAACATTCAGATGATGAACTCCACTTCACTCTTGCCGACATGTTTCTTTTGCACATGTTTCTTCAGAGTCCGGCCGTCTCTGCACGAGTACGCGCAGTGCGCGCACGAGTACGGCTTCTCCCCCATGTGGGTCCGCACGTGCGCCGCCAGGTCACACTTACGCCAGCTCTTGAAGTCGCAGCTCGAACAAGAATAATGCTTTTCATCACTGTGAATCCTCACATGTCTGGCCAGAACCTGTCTACCTTTACACGTGTACGAACAAACTTCACATGTAAAAACCCTCTCACCCATGTGTCTTCTCCCATGTCTCGAGTACTTTACATACGTGTCACATTGAAACTCGCAATATTTACACGTGTAAGCATTTTCACCGTTGTGACTCCTCATGTGTTTGAGTAAGTAACTATTCCTCGAGCACTTGTAACTGCATATAATACAATTGTAGTTATCCACTTCTCTGTGTGTGCGCAAATGTTTTATTAGAGCACACTTAGCTGAACAGTTGAACTCGCATATTTTACACGTGAAGTTTTCCCCTGGGTTGAGTTTCATGTGTCGTATTAAATCACTGTTGTTTGCGAATTTGAAGTCGCACGCTTTACACGTGTACGGTCTTTCACCGGTGTGTCGTCTCATATGGCTGATCAAAGCGCTGTTGCATCTGCTTCTGTACTCGCACAGTTTACACGAGTAGGGTTTCTCACCTGTGTGGGTTCTCGTGTGGAATCCTAGCGAGCTGATATCCGTGCACCTGTACGGACACTGACTACACTGGAAAGGCTTTTCACCGGTGTGAGTTCTAGTGTGTCGTATAATATCACTGTTGTGTGCTGACTTGTACTCGCATATATTACACGAGAAAGGCCTAGTTATGTCTGGATGGTTAGTATTCGAGTGTTTTATTAATATGCTCGGTGCTTCACACTTGAAATTGCACAGATAGCATCTAAAAGGTCTTTTTCCGTTATGTTCTATCAGATGTTCTGTCAAACTTGATTTTTCTCGAGTCACAAAGTCGCATATTTTACACGAGAAAATACCTCTTTCTTCTAGTTTTTTGTGTGTAAGTGTGTGGAGGTCCATGTAAGTTTTATTCCAAGTTCTATAAGTGCACAAGTTACAAGATAACTCAGGTTCTAATATTTTTTCTGCTTTATTTTCTCCGCTTTTTGTATCGTTCAATGCAATCAAATTGTTTGGGATGCTTTTTCGTTTTGTGGCTTTTTTAGTTTGTTTCTTGTCTTTGGTTGTTTTGTTCTTCCGTTTGTCTTTGGTTTTGCTTGTCTGTGCTATTTCCACCATGTTGTTAGTAGACAGGGAGCGGTTGCGCCTTGGTCTAAGCTTCTTGGGCGATGGAGCTCCTGAAATAAGAGTTTTTATGATAAAGAAAAAACAGTATCTTTTTAATCCATAACCTGAAGATTTTTCAAAATTCAACCCCAAAGGGGTAAAATAGGGCTACGAAAGGGCTTTGAATATTTTGGCCTACCTTGTTGTCCACCATTATTCTTTTTTTCCAAAATAGCCTAGTGGTTAGGAAGTCTCTTAATTGGATGTTGGGGGTTCGATCCCGGGCACGTTTAACTTTTCTGAGTTATGTGCGTTTTAAGTAATGAAATATCACTTGCTGTAACGGTGAAGGAAAACCGTCGTGAAGAAACCTGCATGCCTGAGAGTTCATCATAATGTCAAAGATGTGTGAAGTCTACCAATCCGCACACGCCCAGCGTGGTAGACTGACTATGGCCAAAACCCCTTCTCACTCTGAGAGGAGACCCGTGCTCTGTAGTGAGCCAGCGATGAGGTGTGTGAATTCTGCCAATCTTCACTTGACCAGCATGCTGCGTGGTAGACTATGGCCAAAAACCCTTCTCACACTAAGAGAAGACCCGTGCTCTGTAGTGAGCCGGCGATGGGTTGATCATGATGAACTAGTAGGCCACCACCGCTTTTAACATGCCTAGATAGTTCGTAATAGAAATCTATGTACTTACCAAATTCATCTGCATTCTCTTGAATAGGACTGCGCTCGCGGTAGGATACACTGAAACACAGAGAATTCAACTCCTAGAGTACGCATAACCTTGTATAGGTTTTGCATGAAAACAAAATCGTGTAAAATGTTGGCGGGGGACAGGGGAGAATGCTTTGTTGTGATTGGAGGACTCAAAAGTGACGTTATCAAGACAAATTGCGGAATGAGGGTACCGAACGGACGTGGGCCGACTTCTCTACATAGTATAAAAGAAAGTCGCTTCCCGCTGTCTGTATGTCTTGTAAGAACGCGTAGATCTTTTTAACTACGCAACGGATTTTAATGCGGTTTTCACCAACAGATAGAGTGATTTAAGAGGAAGGTTTATAGCTATAGTTTAATTCTCAAAAAATTAGAGATCCCTTGAGAAATTGAAATAATGTGAATTAAGTCGGAAAAAAATCCTCTCATTTGAGTTTTTTGCAAAGCTGCCGAGGCAATGACGCCTCAATGACACCACATTAGTATCTACATTGCACCCATGCGAAGCCGGGGCGGGTCGCTAGTTTATGCTAAGCAAGTGCCTAAGCCTGGCGAGGGGGGGGGGGGGGGGGTGTTCGGCTATTAGGCGGTGGCGATAGGGGTGTTCGGCTATTAGGCGTCTATAGGCGGTGGTCTGTGCATTGAAATACAAAACAAAAATTTGAATTAAAAAAAAATCGGTCAAGTGCCGTGACAACCATCGTACAAGAAATCACTTATTAATTTTTTTAATTTTCATGGCAATAGAAACACATTCTGTGAAAATTTCTCTACCTATCACGGTTCATGAGAAACAGCCCGCTGACAAACAGACGGACGGACTGCGGAGGCTTAGTAATACGATCCAGGTGGCACCCATTGGTATGGAGCCCTAAAGTAGTAAGTAAAGACAACTCACACTTTGTTTGGCACCAGTAAATCATCATCATCGTCCGCTGGTTCACTCTTCACTGCACAGGCGTTGAGTCTACTGCATTTCTGTAATCACACCATCATGATCAACCCATAGCCGGCTCACTACAGAGCACGGGTCTCCTCTCAGGCTGAGATCTATAGAGTGCACTTTGACTTTGCTCAGACTTAAGATTGAGTTAAAACAGGACAGGTTTATGTGAGAGACATAGCTCTGTCTCTTTTTAAGACGTTTCGGCTTTGTAGAGCATTGCCTCTATCACTAGTTTGAGCTGTGTGTTAATAGATCAGTCAGTCAGTCAGCGTTTACTTTTATTATAAACTAGATGATGCCCACGACTTCGTCAGCGTGGAATTCGGTTTTTTAAAAATCCCGTGGGAACTGTTTGATTTTCCGGGATAAAATGTAGCCTATGTCCTTCCCCGGGATGCAAGCTAATCGCTGTACCAAATTTCGTTAAAATCAGTTGTACAGATAGGCTGTGAAAGGCTAGCAGACAGACAGACACACTTTCGCATTTATAATATAAGTCGTTATCATCATCATGATCAACCCATCACCGGCTCACTACAGAGCACGGGTCTCTTCCCAGAGAAGGATTTTGGCCATAGTCTACCACGCTGGCCATGTGTGGATTGGCAGACTTTACACACCTTTGAGAACATTATGGAGAACTCTCAGGCATGCAGGTTTCGTCACGATGTTGTCCTTCACAGTTGAAGCAAGTGATATTTAATAAATTAAAACGCACATAACTCCGAAAAGTTAGAGGTGCGTGCCCGGGATCAAACCCCCGACCTCCGATGTGAAGGCGGACGTCCTAGCCACTAGGCTATCACAGCTTAATA
This sequence comes from Maniola hyperantus, assembly GCF_902806685.2. Taxonomy (NCBI): domain Eukaryota; kingdom Metazoa; phylum Arthropoda; class Insecta; order Lepidoptera; family Nymphalidae; genus Maniola; species Maniola hyperantus. The sequence goes on from NC_048561.1 coordinate 1,191,002, forward strand.
ATATTAGTGTGGATTATAAATTAAAGTCATGTTGTGTGAAAAGCACAGATTTTCATACCGTTTTTAGCAATAGAAAAAAGAATTATTTAAGAAAGTTTTATAATTTATGATTTTTATTCCTTAAAGTAAACGTTTTAAATACCTGTTTCATTATTTCCTCAAGTGAGCTAGTTATTCTTGCGTTAACCTTGTCTAATAACTCTTCTTTGATATCCAGTTTTGCATCACATATATTTTCTACTACATCAATTTTTTCAGCATTATTTTGTTCATTACCCGTTTCAATACTTTGCAAAGAGCCTTGGGTTTCATTTTCCATCAAAACCGTATCATTATTTTGCAAAGAGTTCATTTCATTCGTCTCAGTACTATGCAAAGTTTCTTTGTTTTCATTTTTTATGCGCGGTTCGATTTTGATTATAGTACAATCCCTTTCTTCTTTAATATTAACATGTTCATTTTCATGTGAAATTGTATATTTTGCATTTTCCATATTATTATAATTTTCTGTATCGTTATCATTTTCAGTATCATTATCATTTTCCGTATTATTGTCATTTTCTGTATTATTATCATTTTCTGTATTGTTATCATTTTCTGTATTATTATCATTTTCTGTATTGTTTTCATTTTCTGTATTGTTATCATTTTCTGAATTACTATCATTTTCTGTATTATTATCATTTTCTGTGTTATTATCATTTTCTGTATTGTTATCATTTTTTGTATTGTTATCATTTTCTGTATTTTTATCATTTTCTGTACTGTTATCATTTTCTGTATAATTATCCTTTTCTGTATCATTATCATTTTCTGTACAGTTATCGTTTTCTGTATTATTATCATTTTCCATATTGTTATCATTTTCTTTATTATTATCATTTTCTGTATTAAAGTTATCCATTGAATTAAATGTTTTACTTAAGCCTTCAGTATTTCCTAACACTTGTACTTCATGGTTCATTTGATTAATAAGGTTATTAGTTGATAAATCAACTTCTAAATCTCTATCTAAAGATCTTTCTGAATTTGCATGTAAATTGGGATTAGGATTATCTACATTTTCAAGAATTTCCAAATTTATTTCCAATAGATTAACCAAATTGGGTGTTAATTCATATTTTTCTTGGTAGCTTCCACAGTCCATATTTTCCATTATGATTTTTGGCACAGCCCTGGGAGACCCTTGGGTAAGTATTTCCACTTGGGTAAGTATTTTACCCAACCTTGGGTAAGTATTTCCACTGTATATGGTACAGACTTTACTAACTTTGGCTTCTTATGATATACTTTCACCCTGCATATTGAGGGGCCTAGTCTTTGGCTACTGTACTTTACTGTATGTCAAATGCATAGTCAAAAGCTGCACGATTGCGGTAGGTTGACACTCGCTCACTATTGGCTACAATGCACTGTTGCAACAAGTAAAGTTCAGCCAATCACAACAATTGAGATGTATCATGTAATAATGATTGATGCCAGTTTTATGAAATCGCCCTACAGGAACTTTACCCCTACATTTTTCTTCTGTAAAACTGTAACTTCTTCTGATCTGTAAAACCAGTAGGGAGAGAAAAAAAATTAAAAAACTTGACTGCGATACCATATTGTATTTTTATCAAAAAAAATTATACTTAGTGTCACTCTGAATGAGGTATGTTCAAGTATTTCAATCAGCTAACTCATGGTGGCACAAAAGAGTACGAAATATCCAAACGTTCATATTTATAATTATACTAATAATTGAAGCTCATGACTTCGTTCACGTGGATTCAGAACTCTTTGATTTTCCAGGATAAAAAGTAGCCTATGTTACTCTCCGTTCTTTCAACAGCTATCTCTATGCCAAAAATCAAGTCGATTGGTTGCTTAGTTAGGGTTTTTTTTTTAAAATTCAGATACAAGTTAGCCCTTGACTGCAATCTCACCTGATGGTAAGTGATGATGCAGTCTAAGATGATGAAGGGGTATGGCAGTTTTTATTAATGAATATGAAAATGAAAATCTTTTTTATTCGTATAAACTTTTACAAGTGCTTACGAATAGTCGGATGCATCTACCACTGGTTCGGAATGCCTTTCCTGCCGAGAAGAACCAGCAAGAAACTCGGCGGTTGCTCTTTTCAAATATTTGATATAGGTACAAAATTATGCCATGTATAAAATAGTATTTGCAGTCGAAGCAGTTGGTTGAGCATGATTTTCTCAAATATCTTGCTCAGTGTTAGCAAAATTGAAATTGGCCTGTAATTATTTGGATCACTTCTGCAACCAGATTTAAAAAGAGGTATCAATTTACTACATTTCATGAGGTCTGGAAAGGATCCTGAATCCACAGATTCATTAAAAATTATGGCTAGATATGGCGCAATAATATCGATAATATTGCTGATTATTTTTACTGATATCCCCCATAGATCTCCTGTTTTTTTGCTTTGTAAAGATTTGAACACTTTAATAATGTCATGTGGAGTAACGTATTCAAACCTAAACAAGACACAGCACTCAGCAACATTGGCCCTGAGTAGATCATAGGCTTCTGTTGGCGAGGAACTAAGGGAACTAGTAGTGGTGACTGGAATATTCCGGAAAAAATTCTCAAATGTATTTGCAATTTCAATGTTGGAGTCAATAACACGGTTATTAATTTTAAGCTCCAATTTATTGCTGTCCACTTTTTGTTTCCCAATTTCATCAGAGATGACATTGGGAAACAAAAAGTGGACAGCAATTAAACCCATACCCCTTTGGTTTCTACACGGCATCGTACCGGAACGCTAAATCGCTTGGCGTCAGGGCTTTGCCGGTAGGGTGGCCGGTAGGGTGTGAAGGAAGGACAAAGAAACAAAGACACTTTCATGTTTAAAATCTAAATATATAAAAGGAAAAGGGGACTAACTGACAGATCTATCAACGCACAGGTCAAACTACTGGACGGATCAAGTTGAAATTTGGCATGCAGATAGCTATTATGCCGTAGGCATCCACTAAAGGATTTTTGAAATTAATAGATGAAAATATAAGCTACTACTAGTTGGTTTTTGTACTGGCTGAAGTCTTGAAGTAGGTATATAAGCTCGCTAGCTATCAGCTTACCTTGAACAATATATTATCAGGCTTGCATTTACGTATTCGCAAATAATCCAAGAACTTCTGCACAAACTTTATACACGGTCACAAATACAGTTTCCAAATTAAAAAGTTATCATTAAAAACATAAAAACGTTGAAGTATTCTATGCTTATCATAGCTGCCATATAATCACAGTTTCATATTTTCCTGTTAAATGACGAGGAGTCACCATAAAAAGCTAAAACTTCGTGAAAAGAGAGGTTTTCGATCATCAATGGAAATTGTAACACAATTCGACCGTGTAAGATTTGTGTATTTTCAGATAAATTTCATGTACACATACGTTTTCACGGATTTGTGTTATTCAGCACTGAATATTCTTTGGAATGAAAAACTACCTAGCAATTATATTTGAAGTTTTCGCATGAAAAAGACCAAAATTAAAATTGCAAATTGTATTACAAAATCGAGACAAAATCAATAATGATATGTTTTTTAAAATCTGACCACAGAGTAGAGACCAATAACCTCTAACCATCTAACTGACTGTGACTTTACAGCTCTGGGTTCTAGTAAAGCATTTTTAGGCTGATTTTACAGCTCTGGATTCTAGTCTAGAGTAAAGCACAAACCTTCCGAGACCTTATTCTTAGTCTGAGTCCGAGACAGACATTGATTTTTTAACTGCTTTTGTGGCTCTGGGTTCTCACGGATCTCTATTAATACCAAAAGCCGTTTATTAGAATAGAGTAGAAAATGTAACTACTTATTTTTAATCAAATAAACTTTTAAAAGTACTTATTTTTGAATCTACAAATGCATCTATATACTACTGGTTTGGAATATCTTTCCTACAGAGAAGAACCAGCAAGAAACTCAACGGCTGCTCTTTACAAAAATTTGATCCACGCTCCTTTATTATTATTATTTGCAGGAACATATCTACTCTTAATTGATTTTTAAACTTGTGTAAAGACAAGTCTAAAGGTTGCTGAATTCTGTTGTAAAATATTTAAGGTACCTAGCCTACTTATTTCCACAAACAAAGACTTACTTGACGGGGAGCGTAAGTACAGTGCGACAAGGCTCCCTTGGCACTTCAATGACATTGACAGGGGGGCGCTGTTGGAGAACAAGGGCTTACACTATTCAAACAAGAACAAAGTGGACACTTGACGGCAACGTTAGTTCCGATTTTCGCCACGCGCCAAGATAGCCTTGTCGCATTGTACTGTAGTGTGTTATTTCCTTAGATTAATGTTATTTCATAAAATAAAACAAATTTTGTTTAAATTCCGATTTTTTAATTACAATAAGTAACTAACTATATGTAGTATTTTAAATAGGTACATTTTATTGAAGTAGTGTTAGGTAGTTGATACCAAAAGGTCTAAAGTATAGAAAGACAGACTATTTTAGACTAAGCTGATTATTGCACGACGTTATCTAACTCAAGTCGCGGATAAGCGTCAGGTACTTAAGTCACACAGTGCAATACCTACTGTTTTTACATGGTTGTCCTACTTCGATGTTTTCCTTACAAGTTACAACTACATATAAAAAAATACAGTAAGTAGGTATAGGTAACTAAGTATGATACAATAATACCTATTAATTAATCAAATTATACTAACTTTAACTAGTTATGACACTATATTTTTACATTACAATAGGAGTTAGGAGTTAGGAGTTAAAAAGAGACAGATTTCTGTCTTTTTTAACTCTTAAGTAGCTACTAAGTAAATTTTAACTCGTTAAGGTGGATTTAGACCAAACGAGCGATTCGCTCGTCGCCACGTCGTCGCGGTCTAAATCCACCTTAACTGAAAGTCCCATAGGAATATGTACAGTAATTAAAACAGACATAAGTCGTAAAAAATTAAATATACTTAGAAATAACTAAATATAATGGAACATATAACGCGTAAAATTGAACTCCTCACGTGCCATTTTAACTTTTTGAGTCAAATTTCGATTATGAAAAAAGTACGATTTTTCATTTTAACCGTACTTTTGACATGACAGTTGACCATCGCAGTTGACCCATAGTTAAAATGGCGCGTGAGGAGTCATTTTGTACGGACTATAGGACTATTATTACACCAATTGCGAGTATTTTGTGTATATTTAGGTGATATCATTTGATGATTAATCAAACTATTTGAAAAACCTTTATCTTGCAAGTTCTGTCGGTACAAAAGAAAATAGCTCATGAAGTTAGTCAAACATATGAAAACACACACTTTGAATTTCCAAATTTATATGGATCCGGAAAGATTTTTTATCAGACGCTTGGCTCCCTGCATCGCACTTCTCATTTCTCAGAGTCGTGACTCCTTTGATTAATCCCATAAATGAATTTGGTTGCCAAATGATAAAATGGGAACATTCCCATTTCGTCATTTGGCATTCCTAACTATTTCGTCATGATTAAAATGGCTAATATTCCTTTTTTTTTTACTTTCGCATACGACTTGCCTAGGGCTGAGATCTATAAAGGTTTAGACGGACAGCTCAGCGGCTTTAAAATAGAGTTAAAACTAGACAGGGTTATATCGAAGACATAAATCTGTCTCGTTTTAACTGAAACTTAAGTCTGTCTGTTAACAAAGTCAAAGAACGTTTTATCGATCTAGTTAGTCTTAAATATATAAAAGAAAAAGGTGACTGACTGACTGATCTATCAACGCTCAGCTCAAACCACTGGCATGCAGCTATTATGACGTAGGCATCCGCCAAGGGATTTTTAAAATTCAACCCCTAAGGGAGTAAAATAGGGGGTTGAAATATATGTAGTCTAGACGGACGAAGTCGCGAGCATAAGCTAGTGAAACACATGAAAACACACACTTTTATTTTAAAATTGCTACCTATCTAGTTATACCGAAAAGATTTCTTATCACACGCTTGTCTACTTCTCCCTGTCTCGCACTTCTTATTTCTGAGGGTCCTGATTCCTTTGATTAATCCCTTAAATGCATTTGGTTTCCAAATATATATTGTTAGGAAGAAGCAAAGTTCCATGCTTTATGCATTGCTAAATTTAGGGTTACTTTGTGTCGGCGTGGATTTTTGCCACTTATTGGCTTGTCAGTTATCATAGCGTTTTTCGCGGTACCTTTGTAAGAATGTCGGTTGCGTGATGCATTTTGTTTGTTTCGTGTTATATTATTATGGAAAGAATGTGCATTAAGTGATGAGAGCTTATGGTACGATTACACCTACCGAGTAGTGAAGCGAGACAGTAAAATGTCACTCGGCCGAGACAGTGCTGTGGCTGAGAAATTGTGGCGAAATCGAGTACTCGGCCGAGGACACTGACTCGCCACTGTACTCGTAAGGTGTAATCGTACCATTACTTTGTTTCGTATTAGTTGTAAAACTCCTTTGTTATTAGAATTATAACTTGATGTAATCTGTTTTGAAGAACCTCTTTCATTCAACTAACTCCAATCGTGCTATCTCTACATAGAATAAAATAAAGTAGCTTCTCGCGTCTGGATGTATGTATGAACGCGTAGATCTTTTAAACTACGCAGCGGATTTTAATGCGGTTTTTACTAATAGATAGAGTGATTCAAGAGGAAGGCTTATAACTATTGTTTAATTCTCAAAAAATTAGAGATCCCTAGAGAAATTGAAATAATGTGAACTAGGTCGGAATAAAATCCTCTCATTTGAGAGTTTCCGAGGCAATGATACCTCAATGACACCACATTAGAATCTACATTGCACCCATGCGAAGCCGGGGCGGGTCGCTAGTATTATAATATAAGTAGGTACCTACGCTATAAAGTGTACTTAAACTTTGCTGAGACAGACACACAGACAGCTCAACGACTTAAAGAGTTAAAACGAGATAGAGTTACATCGATCGATGATGTAGAGATGAAATTTCATTTCAGTAACTTAGTGTCGTCAAAAGGCGAGGCAAATTTTCCTTTTTATTAAATATAAAGGTTTGCGCTTAACGATAATCAAGCTTAATGGAAGCCAATGAGGAGATGTAGATTTTCCAATCTACATCTCTTACTATATATTATATAGATACTTGGAGCGCGCTTGGCTATCTGCCTATTGAGATTTACTCTTGCCTAGAAGGTACTCAAGAAACTCAGTAGGAGGTCGCAGTAGGAGGGTTCCATAATTCAAAAATTTTTAGGGTTCCGTACCTCAAAAGGAACCCTTATAGGATCACTTCGTTGTCTGTCTGTCTGTCAAGAAAGCCTATAATGTACTTCCTGTTGACCTAGAACCATGAAATTTGGCAGAGAGATAAGTAGGAAAAAATCCGAAAATCGTGAATTTGTGGTTACATCATTAAAAAAATTAAAATGTGTTTATGAACAAATAAATGGTAGGTATTTTCAATTTTCAAAATAAGATAACTATACCAAGTGGGGTATCATATGTAAAGGCTTTACCTGTACATTCTAAAACAGATTTTTATTTATTCTTATGTTTGAATTCAATAGTGTTTGATTTATCGTGCAAAATGTTGGAACGGAACCCTCGGTGCGCGAGTTTGACTCGCATTTGACGGGATTTTTAAAATAGAACCCTCATTTTTGTAAACGGTAAAAAAAATTTAAAGCTCGTGAAGTTCCAGCGAAAAGAACAAGAAAGAGGGTAGTTCGCTACTGCCCTTCACAGCTCGAACGTCGTCTCTCGCAGCACCGCAGTCCCGTCGTGACCACGACCCGTGCAATTGGGTTGAAATATCGACAGATAAAAAAAGATTCCGACTAATTGAGAACCTCCTTCTTTTTTGAAGTCGGTTAAAAACGCCAAGTGAATCTTGGTATGTATCTACCCGTTATATATATTAAAATAAATCATAAAAGGTTATTAAATTGCGAGTATGAGGCTGGTTTTTGTAAAGCTGAAATCTAGAGAGTACTAGGTATATGTAGTCATTGACTTATATATTACTTCGTATGGACAGGGCCATTGAACAAACAAAATGGCACCGACTCAGTGGTACTAATAGCACCAATGCAACCTCAGTGACGTCTGGATTTCAAACGGGTCGTTTATTAGCAGAGGCGTCTTTACCTATGGCGCAGGATGTGCGGCGCACACGGGCGCCGGGTCTAATGGGGCGCCGAGCGCCCTCTAATGCGACACCTCCAAAGATGCGTCGATGCCGGCGCTCTCAAAGACCCTGCGCTCGTGTTATGGCCGACGCCGTCATCATTTAAAATTGCACCATTTGCATCCGAATTTCCGTTTGAAAATATAACTGTTAGTATTCCATTTTGAGCCTGCTTCTACTAGACTGGAGGGCGCCAGGGTACTGGTTGCACACGGGCGCCACAAGGGCTAGAGACGCCTCTGTTCATTAGTATCTAAGAGGTGGTGCTGATTTATTTGGTTCCAAAACCGTGAAAAATTTTGTTCGCTTGGGCATATCGTCATTTATATCGATGACATGTGAAGAAATGTTATTTCGTTTTTCCCTTCATATTTTATGTTAATGTTTATTTGCATGTCTAACAATAGCAGGTGAGTCTATTTGTATTTGTGTGTGTGTGTGTGTGATTTAAGGGCTCCCACGATTGTGGGTCTTTACGTGCCTGACTAAATCGCTATTTCGCACAGTTTTGTAAGTGCACAACTCACAAGAGAACAGACTCTCACCCGTGTGAGTCTTCCTGTGCCTCAATAAATCACCATTCCTTGCACATTTATACTCGCACACATCACACGAATACGGTTTCTCACCCGTGTGAGTCTTCATGTGACTGACCAAATAACATTTTCGGGCAAATCTGAAATCGCAAACTTCACAAACAAAAGGTTTTTCACCGGTGTGAGTCTTCATGTGTCTCTCTAATTCGTTGTTCCGTGCAAATTTATAGCAGCACAAATCGCAAGTGAAAGGTTTATCACCAGTGTGACTCTTCATGTGGGACGCTAGAAAACACTTTCGTGGAAACTTCAAATCGCATTCTGTACAAACGAAGATTTTTATTCCAGTATGTGTTCTCATGTGCCTCTCTAGCTGCCATTTGCGTGCGCATTTATAGTTGCACAGATCACACGAAAACGGTTTTTCACCAGTGTGTATTCTCAAATGCTCGATAATTTTCTTTTCTCTGGCACATTTGTACTGGCACAGTTTGCAAGTAAAGGATTTTTTGCTCGCGCGTTTATTCCCCTTTTTAGGATTGCGTTGGGACTTGTAATATAACAGTTTCTTTTCAAATTCAGTTTCACCTATTTCACTTTTTTCTTTAGCGGGTGATCGTAAGTTTTTTAATGACTTTTCGCGTTCTTTATTACTGACTTTCATCTTTTTCGTGACTGGTTCGACGGTCTCTGGTGGAGAAACTTCTCGTTGGTTTGTCGCAAGTTCCCATGGCAAAGGAGCGACTGAAACGAAACGATACTTTATTAAGAAACATCTTCTCCCTTTTTCTCTAATTACTGGAACATCATGAAAAGAATTATCAAGATGAAGCACATTAATTCACTACTTCACTAAGCTTAAAAAAGTGATAAATTTTTGTTGCACATCTATGACCGCATACCTCACAATAAAAAGATTTTTCACCAACGTGAGTTTTCATATGGTTGGCTAATCCAAATTTTTGTGCAAATTGGAAGTCGCATATTTCACAAACAAAGGGTTTTTCATCAATGTGAACTCTCTTATGTTTGACTTTATCACCTTTACATGCACATTTCAAGCCACATACATAACAAACAAATGGATTTTCACCACTGTGGATTTCAATGTGCGAAAACTAAGGTTTTTTACGATAGTGAGTTTTCATGTGGTTGGCTAAATTACCTTTATTTGCAACTTTGAAGTTGCATATTTTACAAACAAAGGGTTTTTCCCCACTGTGAACTGGGATGTGTTTATTTAGATCCCAAGTCCGTGCACATTTATAGTCGCATAATTTACAAGCAATGGGTTTGTCATTAGTGTGTGTTTTCTTGTATTTCGACAAAGTATTATAATTAGGGTTGCGGTTAGAAAACTTGCAATTTAACAGTTCTTTAGCAGTTTCGCGATTTGCAGTTTCTTCTTGGGTGTGTATCCCTAAGTTTTGATGGGGTACATTTTGTACTTTCATCTTTTTCTTAATCGGTTCGAGGGTTTCTGGTGTAGAAACTTCTTGTTGGCTTGTTATGGTTGTTGCGAGTTTCCATGTCAAAGGAACGACTGAAATGAAACGATATTTTGTTATGAAACATTTTTTTTCCTTTTTCCTAAATACAGAGATGATATCTTAAGTAAAATACCTCGCCAATGTAAAAACTTTTTATCGCGGGAGTTAAAAACAGATCCCATGCCTGCAACTCATGCAACCGCTGTGCGAGACTGATGCAAACGTGTTTGAAGAAACGATATTCCGGCCACATTTTACGAAACAAAATATTTTATTTTATTTTTATTATAAATTCAAAGCGAAGCGAAGGATTTTAATTTAGAATCCCGAGTGTTGCGAGGAATATACGCCACCCGAGAACAAAATATTTTGATCTCGAGGCGACACACACTATTTTTCATCACTACCTATGAGAAAAAAAAACTAGGAGTAGGAACCTACCTACTCGAAACTCGTATGTATAAGAGTTATATTGAAGGTTATATTAAATAAAACACAAACAATTATATAGAAATTAAATATTTATATGGAATACATTTTGACAATTCGTGAACTTAAGCACGAAGAGAGAAGGCTTTAAAAAATATAAAATTTTGTTCTCACTACCCCCTATTGCCAATTTTCGTTATTTGAATAGGTATCTATAGGTTAACATTAATTAATAAAATACATGTTTTTCAAGGGTTCCGTACCTCAAAAGGAAAAAAGGCACCCTTACCTATGTGAGATTTCTAATTCAAATGCCCCACTAAATCACTATTTCGTATATATATATATATATATATATATACGAAATATATATATATATAATATAATATATATATATATATATATATATATATATATATATATATATATTTTATATCTCACAAATTTTATTTTACATTTTTTTTTAGCTAGCCTTATATAATCACATAAATCGCAAGTGAAAATACTTACATGTCCCTCACTAAATCACTATTCCGAACAAAACTATAATCACACAGCTCACAAGTAAAACGGTATTATATAAAACCATTGTGGACTTCCATGTGACTCATTAAATGACTACTTGTTGCACATTTATGATCGCATTGCTCACAATAAAAAGATTTTCTACCGAAGTGAGTTTTCAAATGTTGTACCAAAAAATATTTCTGTGTATATTTAGCACCACATGAACGACAGGTGAACCATGAGGAGTGAGTTCTTGAATGCGTCTCTAATTCACTTTTAGATACACATTTAAAATTGCATTCCTCACAATTAATAGTTTCACCGGTGTGCGTTTTTATGTGATTGGCTAAATCAATTTTTTTTGAAAATTTCAAGTTGCATACGTTACAAACAAAAGGATTTTCACTCGTGTGAGTTGGAACGTCAATCTCTAGTTGCTTATTTTGGGTAGTTTTTTGGTCACTTAAACATAACGTAGGTTTATCACGAGCGTGAGCTTTCATGTGACTCATAAAATGACTAATTGTTGCACATTTACGATCGCATAGCTCACAATAAAAAGATTTTCTACCGAAGTGAGTTTTCAAATGTTGTACCAAAAAATATTTCTGTGTATATTTAGCACCACATGAACGACAGGTGAACCATGAGGAGTGAGTTCTTGAATGCGTCTCTAATTCTATTTTAGATACACATTTAAAATTGCATTCCTCACAATTAATTGTTTCACCGGTGTGCGTTTTCATGTGATTGGCTAAATCATTTTTTTTTGAAAATTTCAAGTTGCATGCGTTACAAACAAAAGGATTTTCACTCGTGTGAGTTGGAACGTCAATCTCTAGTTGCTTATTTTGGGTAGTTTTTTGGTCACTTAAACATAACGTAGGTTTTTCACGATAGTGAGTTTTCATGTGGTTGGCTAAATTACCTTTATTTACAACTTTCAAGTCGCATATATCACATACAAAGAGTTTTTTCCCACTGTGAACTCTCGTATTGTGCTTGACTAACTCAGTTAGACATGAACATTGTAAGCCGCATTCTTGACAAATAAACGGATTTTCACTGTGGATATTTTGCATGTGTTTATTAAGATGCCAAGTCCGTGCACATTTATAGTCGCATAATTTACAAGCAATGGGTTTGTCATTAGTGTGTGTTTTCTTGTATTTCGATAAAGTATTATAATTAGGGTTGCGGTTAGAAAACTTGCAATTTAACAGTCCTTTAGCAGTTTCACGATTTGCAGTTTCTTCTTGGGTCTGTATCCCTAAGTTTTGATGGGGTACATTTTGTACTTTCATCTTTTTCTTAACCGGTTCGAGGGTTTCTGGTGTAGAAACTTCTGGTGTGATTGTGGTCAAGCGTTTGCCTATAATGAATAATAATAAAAACAGTGTAATTTGGGCTATTAAGAAAGTATATTTTTCCATTTTATTTAAGTACCTATAGGTAAACAATTTCGAAATTATTTTGTAACCTGCGGCATTGGACTCAAAGTACGTGGGCTGTTTCAAAAATTGTTGGAATTTAAATCAATATTTCATTCAAAGTGACCGCAAAACTTGCAAGAATATGGTTTTCTACCGATGTGTAAATTGCAAGACTATGATACTGATTATTGACGCGAATGGTATTTTGTAAAATGCTTCAATAAACCACTGTCTCGCAAAAACCTGCGGCCACAAAACTGACACGAGTAGGGTTTTTCCCTCGTGTGAGTTTTGATGTGGCACCTTAAATCACTATTTCTTGCAAATTTGTGACCGCAGACCTCGCAAGAATACGGCTTTCTACCCAAGTGTAGTTTTATGTGTCTCAACAGATCATTTTTTCTCGCAAACTTATACTCGCATATCTTACAAGAGAATGGCTTTTCACCGGTGTGAATTCTCAAATGATTGACAAACACGCTATTCGCTGAACATTTATACTCGCACAAATCACATGCAAAAGGTTTGTCGCCTGTGTGCATTTTCACGTGTTTCACCAACGCACTCTTGTATTTACTTTTGTATTGGCATAGCGTGCATTTGAACGGTTTATCGTCAACCTCATTTTTACCAGTCGAAGATATTTCCTCAGTCCGTATTGCTAAATTTCGATTCAAAATATTTTCTAATGAATTTTCACTACACGCCGCAGTTTCACGAACATCACGAACTTGCTCTATTCTAATAATTGGATCGATAGTTTCAGTTTTTGTTTCAGAAATGTAACAATTAGCATTGTCTGGTACACTCACTATGGTTTCTGATTCATAACGATCACTAACTATTCCTATCGTGATAAGTAGATTGAAGGTTTCTGGTGTAGAGCTGTCATAATCTTGACAAACTGGTTCTCTCACAATAGTTTCTGATTTATTAGGATCACTAAAATATGCCATCTTTACAGCTGATTCGATGGTTTCTTCTATAGAATTATCATAACTTGCACGATCTGGTTCACTCAGTATAATTTCTGATAGATAGTGGTCACTAGCTTGCACGTTTTGAACGACTGATGCGATGGCTTCTGTTGTGGGACCTTCATGTAGACTTCTAACATTTGTCACAAGTCCCCATGGCAAAGGAGCGACTGAAAGCGAAGCGATTTTTTGGGTTATTTTTTTAAAAATACATATCACAAATTGCGGACCGGCAGGAATCGAACTCGCGTCTCCTGGGATCGCGCCCGACGCTCTGTCGACTAAGCTACGGCACGCTTCCTCCGATTCCTGCCGGTCCGGTAGTTTTAGGTAGGTATTTAAAATTATTTAGAAATTTCCTTGAAGTGTACGTAAAACACAATAAAAATTATAAAAATATAATAAAAAGCAAATATGTCATTTCTCGTTCATAGAGCTGCATTGTAATATGGGCCCTGGAAAGTAGTTTCGATAGCTGCAAAGTCTCGCTACTAGATGGCACTAACAGTCGCTTCAGTACTGAGTGAACATACATATCACCGTCAGTGGCAGCAAGCGTGCCGTAGCTTTAGTGGTTAGAGCGTTGGGCGCGATCCCAGAAGAAGCGGGTTCGATCCCTACCGGTCCGCAATCTTCTTTTATATATAAAATTCAAAGTCCTGACTGACTGACTGACATAGATATCAACGCACAGCCTAAACCACTGGTCCTAAAGACATGAAATTTGGAGGGTCTATTCTTTGTACAGAGTAGGTATCCACTAAGAAAGGATTTTTCGAAATTCCACCCCTAATATTATATATTATTCCTAAAGGAGTGAAATGGGGGTTGGAAGGTTATATTATGTGTTGTTCGGTGCTGTTCAGGGTGCGCGTCCTGATGTTATAATGTTTGTTTCTGAAAAAAAATGCCATTTGTTTCCTGTAGACCACGCGGGCGAAGCCGCGGGCAGAAGCTAGTCTTTGATATGTATTCAAAATTATTTATAAGCTTTCTGTTTCAAATTGTCAATTTAAAACGGGTGAAATGGAAGTTGCTAGAATCCCTTACATCGACGAAGTAACAGAGGAAACAGTTGTAGGTGCCCAATGATTGCAACAAAATAAGACTATAGTATGCGACAGGTCGAGATGGTCAGGATCGGAGTATGAGGCGGGCGTCCCGCACACCTGCACGTCACCCGCGTTACCCCTCCGATTGCCATCTCGACGTGTCGCGTACAATAAAGTAACGAGGCGACATGTCTAGCGCTGCGCAAGAGAGGTGATCGCACGTAACTACGGCTTGACCGAAAAAGTAAAAATTTTGTTAAACCAAATTTCGTATTTAAATATTTCAACCAAAAATTAGGTAAACGTCAAGGGTTATGTTAGAAACATATTCTAGTTCATCATGTGGTCATCTTCTAAATATATAAAACGAAAAGGTGACTGGCTGATCTATCAATGCACAGCTCAAACTATTGCACGGATCGGACTGAAATTTGGCATGCAGATAGCTATTATGACGTAGACATCCGCTAAGAAAGGATTTCTTAAAATTGAACCCCTAAGGGGGAAAATAGGGGTTCGAAATTTATGTAGTCCACGCGGACGAAATCGCTGGCATAAGCTAGTTCTTTTAATAAATAAAACAAAATGTTTGAGATTTTTATGTTTATTATTGTTTTTTAACAAAATAATGTACCTACAGTGCGACAAGGCTCTCTTGGCACTTGAATGACATTGACAGGGGGGCGCTGTTGGAGAACAAAGGCTTAGAATAGTCAACCAAGAGCAAAGGGGACACCTGACGGCAACGTTAGTTTCGATTTTCACCACGCGCCAAGATAGCCTTGTCGCACTGTACAAGGTCTGACTCTGTAGCAGTGGCAGACTCAACATACAAACCACTGTTTCGCTAAAACTTGCGGCCACAAAACTAACACGAGTAGGGTTTTTCCCTCGTGTGAGTTTTGATTTGGCACCTTAAATCACTATTTCTTGCAAATTTGTGACCGCAGACCTCGCAAGAATACGGCTTTCTACCCAAGTGTAGTATTATGTGTCTCAACAGATCACTTTTTCTCGTAAACTATGGTTTGCTCGATGTGTAAATTGCAAGACTATGATACCGATTATTGACGCGAATGGTATTTTTTACAATGCTTCAATAAACCACTGTTTCGAAAAAACCTGCGGTAACAAATCGGACACGAGTAGAGTTTTTCCCTCGAGTGGGGTTTTACTCTCGTGTGAGTTATTAAGTGGCACCTTAATTCACTATTTCTTGAAAATTTGTGACCGCAGACCTCGCAAGAATACGGCTTTCTACCTAGATGTAATTTTATGTGTCTCAACAGATTACTTTTTCTCGCAAACTTATACTCGCATATCTTACAAGAGAATGGCTTTTCACCGGTGTGAATTCTCAAATGATTGACAAGCACGCTATTCGCTGAACATTTATACTCGCACAAATCACATGCAAAAGGTTTCTCGCCTGTGTGTATTCTCATGTGTGTTACCAACGCAGTGTCGTATTTACTCTTGTATTGGCATAGCGTGCATTTGAACGGTTTATCGTCAACCTCATTTTTACCAGTCGAAGATATTTCCTCAGTCCGTGTTGCTAAATTTTGATTCAAAATATTTTCTAATGAATTTTCACTATACGATTCATCCGCAGTTTCACGAACATCACCAACTTGCTCTATTTTAATAATTGGATCGATAGTTTCAGTTTTTGTTTCAGAAATGTCACAATTAGCATTGTCTGGTACATTCACTATGGTTTCTGATTCATAACGATCACTAACTATTCCTTTCTTGATAAGTAGATTGAAGGTTTCTGGTGTAGAGCTTTCATAATTTTGACAAACTGGTTCTCTCACAATAGTTTCTGATTTATCATGATCACTAACATATGCCATCTTTACAACTGATTCGATGGTTTCTTCTATAGACTTATCATAACTGGCACGATCTCGTTCACTCACTATAATTTCTGATAGATAGTGGTCATTAGCTTGCACGTTTTGAACGACTGATGCGATGACTTCTGTTGTGGGACCTTCATTTAGACTTCTAACATTTGTGACAAGTCCCCATGGCAAAGGAGCGACTGAAAGCGAAGCGATTTTTTGGATTACTTTTTTTTTCTTCACTTTTTTTACATTCTAGCTGATTAGAAAAAAAAATACAAATAATTAGTTTTTTCCTGTGTTCATGAACAATCATGAACACCATAGATTAATAATTATTGGTCTCGCTCCGTATTTTAATTTTTTTTGTGATGTAACCACAAATTCACGGTTTTCTGATTTATTCTTTTACTTGTGCTATTAGACCTACCTACCTGATTCTAGGTCAACGGGAAGTACCCTATAGGTTTCCTTGACAGACACGGTCAGACAGACAGACAACAAAGTGATCCTATAAGGGTTCCGTTTTTTCCTTTTGAGGTACGGAACCCTAAAAATAACAAGTTTGATGAGTAGCGTACGATGTTACATCTAACCATATAAAAGGAAAAGTTGACTGACTGACTGATCTATCAACGCACAGCTCAAACTACTGGACGTATCGGGCTGATTGGCATGCAGATAGCTATTTATGACGTATGCATCCGCTAAGAAAGGATTTTTAAAAATTTAACCCCAAAAGGGGGTGAAATAGGGGTTTGAAATTTCTGTAGTCCACGCGGACGAAGTCGCGAGCATAAGCTAGTATATTTTAGCGTTTAAACTGCCGTGAGTGATTTCCATTCTAAATAATTTTTTTTTTTTTTTTTTTTAAAAGAATATTAGCCATTTTTAAATGACTAATATTCCCCTTTCCTCTCCAATTAAGCGTCAAGCTTGTGCTAGGAGTAGGTACGACAATAGTGCAACGGGCGGGATTTGAACCGTCGACCTTTTGGTTTTCAGTCCACTCCTATACCGGTTGAGCTATTTAGGCTCTAAAATATCTGTCCCGGCTTTACTCACGTGTTTAGTCGACGTTAGCCCGATTAGTTTCGAACCCATCCGGGGTCCTTTTTCAAGGGAGTCCGTTCGCGCACGTGCCGCGGTTTTGACTGAAACAGTCAAAACCGCGGCAAGAACCCGGGATGGGTTCGAAACTAGTCGGGCTAACGTCGACTAGACACGTGAGTACAGCCGGGACAGATATTATTCATAAGCTAGTACTTCATAAACAGAGTCACTATGGAGTCCTTCAGCCCACCATAAAAGGTAGATGGTAGCAGTGGCGTGCAGGTCATAGAGGCATAAAAGCACTGCTTACCTAGTTGAAATGGCTATGTGCTCATTTTTCATGATGACCTGTCATTCAATAGGTAGTTAGCTAACTAATGCTTACCCTAGGTTGAAACCCTGTGCACGCCACTGGATGGTAGTATACATATTTGTATTGGCATATGTACAGCATGGCCCTGTCATCATAAGCTTAGTTAGCATCAGTTATCATAAGCTTGCAGTTTCAAATTGACAATTTGAAATAGGTGAAATGTAAGTTGCTAGAATCCTTTCCATCGACGAAGTAACAGACGAAACAATTGTAGGTAGGCAATTGGAGTGTGAGGCGGGCGCTTCGCACACTCGAACTAACTCTCCCCGGGTTTGCGGGGGCTTTGCGGGTAAGCCGGGCATCTCCACCCCGATTGCCATCTCGACTTGTCGCGTACTATAAAGTAACGAGGCGACATGTCCAGCGCTGCGCACGAGAGTTGTTCGAACGTAACTACGGCTTGACCGAAAAAGTAAAAATTTTGTTAAACCAAATTTCGTATATTTCAACCAAAAATTAGGTAACAGTCAGGGGTTATGTTAGAAATATTATATTCTACTTCATCGTGTGGTCATCTATATATATAAAATTCAAAGTCCTGACTGACTGACTGACATAGATATCAACGCACAGCCTAAACCGCTAGTCTAAATATATAAAACAAAAAGGTGACTGACTGATCTATCAACGCACAGCTCAAATAATTGCACGGATCGGGGTGAAATTTGGCATGTAGATAGCTATTATGACGTAGACATCCGCTAAGAAAGGATTTTTGAATATTTTACCCCTAAGGGGGTGAAATAAGGGTTTGAAATTTGTGTAGTCCACGCGGACGAAGTCGCGAGCATAAGCTTGTATTATATAAAACGAAAAGGTGACTGACTGACTGATCTATCAACGCACAGCTCAAACTATTGCACGGATCGGGGTGAAATTTGGCATGCAGATAGCTTTATGACGTAGACATCCGCTAAGACGGGATTTTTGAAAATTCAACCCCTAAGGGGATAGAATAGGGGTTCAAAATTTGTGTAGTCCACGCGGACGAAGTCGCTGGCATAAGCTAGTTCTTTTAATGAAACAATAATATGTTTTAGATTTTTATGTTTATTATTATTTTTTAACAAAATAATGTACCTACAGTGCGACAAGGCAGTCTTGGCAACTGAATGACATTGACAGGGGGGCGCTGTTGGAGAACGAAGGCTTAGAATATTCAAACAAGAACAAAGGGGACACTTGACGGCAACGTTATAGTTCCGATTTTCGCTACGCGCCAAGATAGCCTTGTCGCACTGTACAAGGTAAAGTAAAGAAAAGTAAAATATGCTTTATTGTACACCAAAACCAAAACAATAGACATATAACAAAGATAGCATGTATAGGCGGCCTTATCGCTAAAATAGCGATCTCTGTATCAAGGTCTGTAGCAGTGGCAGACTCAACAAGAGTGCACAGATCTTACGCAGTATAAGTCCCGCCAATTTGAGCCTCAATAGCTCAACCGGTAAAGGTGTGGACTGAAAACCGAAAGGTCGACGGTTCAAACCCCGCCCGTTGCACTATTGTCGTACCTACTCCTAGCACAAGCTTGACGCTTAGTTGGAGAGGAAAGGGGAATATTAGTCATTTAACATGGCTAATATTCGCTTGTGGCGCCCTCTGAGATCAGTTTTGCCTGCCCCTTTAAATTGCTCCATTAAAATTATTTATTCATACATGTACTTACAGCTTTACTCACGTATTTCGTCGACGTCAGCCCGACTAGTTCCTGCAACTGCAACGGCAGTCACAACCGCGACGCGGGTACGAAACTAGTCGGGCTGACGTCGACGAAATACGTGAGTAAAGCGGTTTTATCATACATGTATAATGGAAATCACTCACGATAGTCTAAACGCTAAAATTATTTATTAAATTCATCGAATTCATATATTAGGTATAGATATTATGTTTATTTATACATACTATATTTATTTACTACTAGAAGAAGTGGCAGTATAGTTCTTTATTTTATGTACAATTTTCATGTGTGCAGTCAAATACTTGTTCAGTGCGAATTTACATTGGCATAATTCACAAGAAAACGGCCGATCACCGCTGTGCGTTTTCGTGTGCCTCATCAGATAATTTCTATTGATACATTTGTAACCGCATAGTTTACAGCAGAACGGCTTTTCACCAGTGTGCGTTCTTATGTGATCCACTATAGTTTTTTTCCGTAAGCATTTGTAGTCGCAGAAGTTACAAGCGAAGTCTTTTTCACCGGTGTGCGTTTTCGCGTGCTTCACCAGATCGCCCTTTCTCGCGAATTTGAAGCCGCAAACCTCGCACGAATGTCGTTTTTCACCCGAGTGCACTAGCATGTGCGTTATTAGGTCACCGCTTCGGGCGCATTTGTAGTCACATTGCTCGCATGATAACGACTTTTCACCGGTGTGCGTTTTGGTGTGCCTGACTAAATCACTTTTTCTTGCAAATTTATAGTCGCAGAACTGGCAAGAAAAAGGTTTTTCACCGGAGTGCACTTTCATATGCTCCACAAGGCCTTTCTTGAATGTGGATCTGTAGTCGCATAACGTACATGGATATGGCTTTTCACCCGTGTGCGTTCTTAGGTGCCTCACTAGGACGCTCTTTCTCGAAAATTCGGTCCCGCACAACCTGCAAGCGAAAGTGTGTGTTGCGACGTGCTCCGTCAAATTATCTTTGCGTAGAGTTTTGTACGCGCATAGCTTACAAGAGAAAATTTCTACATCATGAGTTTTGTCAGTTAACATTTTAGAATTTCCACATTCCACATTACTTTGTACGTCATCTTCTTCAGACAGTTCAGTTTCTGATACAGTATTGTCACTAGCTTTCTTCTTTTTAACTATTGAGTCGATGTTTGAGGACGTAGAATCTTCATGTATGCTTATGACGTTCGAAAGAAGTCCATATGCCAAAGGAGCGACTGAAAGGAAGAAATTTGTTTATATGATTTTCCCTTTCATTTATCTTATCTTTTCTCTATATCACAAGGATTGGGATCATCATCATCATCATCAACTGATAGATGTCCACTGCTGGACATAGGTCTCTGGTAGGGACTTCCACACGTCACGGTCTTGCGCCAACCAAATCCTGAATTGTCGTTTTCAGCTTTTTTTTATATTGCAAAATGGCCGCCATAAAAATTAAAAAAAATTAAAGTGTTATTTTTTGTACGATGGTACGGAACCCTTCGTGTGCGAGCCCGACTCGCACTTGACTGATTTTAGATTACCTTTTGACCTCATTAAAAATAATCTTTAACTTTTTTGCATTAAACTCGTTTTTACATTGATTCTGATTTAATTCTTTGGCAATAGCATTTGTTAGAATTTTCTACCTGGTCTCTTTGTTGTGTAATTTTTTCTTGATTTTATGATATTTTTTTGTAATTTTTTTGTACTAATGGATAGCTAACAAAACGTAGATGTTTTTAAAATAATCCGCAGGATAAGTGCCATAGTAATTTTTACAGAAAATTTGCAAGTTATTCAAAGAGTTAAATTTAAAAATCGAAAACTTGTACAGTTTTTGGGCTGCAATTTTGAAATGCTTGAAGATTTTTTTAGTTTTATAACTGTTTATTATTAACAAGGATATGTACTAGTGAGAAATAAAAAAAAATCTGCTGAAATACATTGTTCCTTTTTTTTATTAATTTTTAAAGTGGCAAAGACCCTTTTACCAAGAAAAAAATAAAAAAATTAATAACTCGAAAACGATACACTTTCGCATAAGCACTTTAGGGGTCGTTTGATAGCTAATGTCCTGTACTATAACCCCTTAACAGGATCGTGTCCTATTTTCCTGTAACCCTGTATATTCTGTGCTAAAGGTATGTAAAAATATTACTCACTTTTCTTAAGTCTGAGTGCTGATTTTTATAAATGAAACTAGCTTATGCTCGCGACTTCACCCGCGTGGACTACACTTTCAAACCCCTATTTCACCACCTCAGGGGTAGAATATTCAAGAATCCTTTCTTAGCGGATGTCTACGTCATAACAGCTATCTGCATGACAAATTTCAGCCCGATCCGTCCAGTAGTTTGAGCTGTGCGTTGATGATCAGTCAGTCACCTTTTCCTTAATTAATTTGTATATAGCTGTTCGTGCTGATTCACTGACTGACTCACTCATTGATCACCTCTCCTGAACATTTTTGTATGAAAAAAATTTTTTGACTGATGGTTTCGTATAGAAGAAAGAATTCATTCGGAGGAAAAATACGGAGAGAGCTGATGATTGAGGATTTCGGAGACGGGTGAAGAGCACGCTTAAGGTATTGAAGATACGTGGGGGGGTGCTCGAGCAAATGTCACTCGAAAGGTCATCCAATTGCTAGTGAGCTGAAAAAAAATCAAAATGGCGAAAAGAAGATGGCCGCCTTACAAATTTCGTCGGCACCTATCTCGGAGGGTATAAAAGATGGAAGAGTGGTTTTTTTAGCAAAAGATGATCAAAATCCGAAGGTCTACTCGATGAGTAGAAATAAAATTCAAAATGGCGGAATTTATTTTTCCATAGAAAATGTATGGCGAATAAAGTTCACATTTTGAAAAACCAATGCTGCATGCTCGCGGACCACTTCAGTGGTCCGCGCACCCACGCACCCTACTAGTATTATATATTTAGATAGAAGAAGGTAGATAGTAAAATAACACGTATTTTTAATTTAAGACAATTTATTTCATTGATAGTATACACGTCAGAACGTCATTATGTACAATACAAAGATAATTAACACATAATATATTATTATATTCATGCCTAAAAATGAGTTAAAGAGGTTTTTTGACAAGATTAAAGATTTACATACAATTTTTAGAGTTCCGTACCTCAAAAGGAAAAACGGAACCCTTATAGGATCACTTTGTTGTCTGTCTGTCTGTCAAGAAACCTACAGGGTACTTCCCGTTGACCTAGAATTGAAGAAAGAGAATTTGGCAGGTAGGTAGATTTTATAGCTGACATTTGGGGAAAAATCTGAAAACCGTGAAGTTAGGGTTAGATCACACAAAAAAAATTAAATTGTGGTCATGAACTAATTATTAGTATTTTCAACTTTCGAAGTATATCACTTCATCATATATAGATATAGATATATCACATCAAGTGGGGTATCATATGAAAGGTCTTCACCTGTACATTCTAAAACAGATTTTTACTTATTTTAATGCATCATAGTTTTTGAATTATCGTGCAAAATGTGGAACAAATACGACTGTAGTACGGAACCCACGCGCAGAGTGCGCGAGTCTGACTCGCACTTGGCCGATTTTTTAAAGTTTAGTATCACAAGTTGTTTCTTGTAAACGCGTTACACTTCTAAACTATCAGACCAGGGCGCGTTTGGAACCCTCGTAGCTTTAGTTTTAAGTTTACGTAATTATTTATTACTATTACATAAATTATCTAACATATTCAACAATTATTGACAATCAAAAAGTGAACAATGGCAACTATTTTTTTTTAATCCATTACAAGCTAACCTTTGTTTGCGATCTCACATGGCGGTAAGTGATGATGCAGTGTAAGAAGCGGGCTAACTTGGAAGGGGAATGGCAGTTTTATATTAAACCTACACAGCATCGCACCGGAAAACTAAACACGCCTTCGCTGGAATTTTGAATAAATGGATTTGTTTTTGACTTAACCAATATGAGGTCTGAGGGGGTTAAATGCCCTTTTCTTGGAAATATATAGTCGCATAGCTCAGTTCGCAAGAGTAGGGGTTTTTCCCCAGAGTTTACCAAAATGTGCTCTCACTATATCACATTTTCTAGAGCATTTATACTTTCTAACCAACGTGAGTTCACAGGAGCGGGGTTAAATCCCCTTTTCTTGCACATTTGTAGTCACAAAGTGTGCCTCACTATATCACCTTTTCTAGCGCATTTATACTTTCTAATAACCAATGTGAGTTCTCAGGTGCGGGGTTAAATCCGCTTTTCTTGCACATTTGTAGTCGCATAGCTCGCAAGCGAAGGGTTTTTTTCCAGAGTGTACCAACATGTGCCTTCGTATATCACCTTTTCGGGCGCATTTATAATGACATAAATCACACGAGAAGGGTTTTTCCCCCGAGTGAATCATCATGTGCCTCACTAAATTCCTGCGCCTCAAAAACTTATGGTCGCACACTTGGCAAATTAAAGTCTCTTCGCCAGGGTGTGTTCTCATGTGGATATTCAAATCAATTTTTCCTTTCGCTTTGTACGAGCACAGCTTACAAGAAAAGAGATTTTGGTTGGAATGCTTCGTCAGGTGGTGCACTAGAACGTTGTGGGATCTACATTTGAAGTCGCAGAACCCGCAAGCGTACGGCGTCTCGCCTGTGTGAGTACTCATGTGCCGCGTCAAATAGCAATGTCTAGAGCATTTATAGTTACAAAGCTCGCAAGAAAAGGGTTTTTTCCCCGTGTGTATGTTCTTGTGCCTCTCTAAATCCGTACTTCTTGTAGTTGTGTATTGGCATAATCCACAGGAGAATTTGCGAGTGTGTATTCTCATATGGCGCAATATATCACTCCTTCTAGCGCTTCTGTATTCGCAAACATCGCACGGATAAGGTTTTTCCCCCGTGTGACCTCTTACGTGCCTCTGCATTGCCTCACTATGGTTGGTTTTATAGACACAAAACTCGCATGAAAATTTCTTGTCAGTATTAGGTAATTTTTTGATTCGTACACCCAAATTTTGATGCAAAATACTTTTCAATACATCGTCTGCATTCGTTTCAGAATCTAATTCACTTACAAGCTTTTTTGATACAGATCGTTTTTTACGTTTCTCCTTTTTAATAACTGGTTCGATGGTTGTGGTAGATACTTCTGGTAGGCTTGTCGTGTCTGTCGCAAGTCCCCATGGCAAAGGAGCGACTGAAACGAGACAATTTTTTTCACATTAAGATCTTTCCCCCTTTCTATTGGCAACTGAGGAGTTATTACATCTATACTTATATTATAAAGAGGTAATGTTTGTAAGTTTGTTTGTAGGGGATAATCTCTGGAACTACTGAACTGATTTTGAAAATTATTTCACCATTAGAAAACTACATCATTCCTGAGTGGCATAGGCTATATTTTATTTTCAAAAAATTAGAGATCCCTACGAAAATTGTAATGTGAAAAAAATCGTCTCATCTGTGAGCTTCCGTGGCGTGCGCTGCGTAAATGGTTAAAGTTACACGAACACAATGTTCGGTGGAATTGTTCCTCTTAAACAGCTCTAAAAAATAGTCCCTGACGTATGTATATGTATCTTGAAATGAAATGTGGTCTAAAACAAAGCTTTACTTTCTAAGGTGTTTACTATCATAGTATTGACGACCTCCCTGGCGCAGTGGTGAGCGCTGTGGTCTTAATAGTGGGAGGTCCCGGGTTCGATTCCTGGCAGGGGTTTGGAATTTTATAATTTCTAAATTTCTGGTCTGGTCTGGTGGGAGGCTTCGGCCGTGGCTATTTACCACCCTACCGACAAAGCCGTGCCGCCAAGCGATTTAGCGTTCCGGTACGATGCCGTGTAGAAACCAAAGGGGTATGGGTTTAATAAAAACTGCCATACCCCTTCCAGGTTAGCCCGCTATCATCTTAGACTGCATCATCACTTACCACCAGGTGAGATTGCAGTCAAGGGCTAACTTGTATCTGACTGCAAATACTATTTTATACATGGCATAATCTTGTACCTATATCAAATATTTGAAAAGAGCAACCGCCGAGTTTCTTGCTGGTTCTTCTCGGCAGGAAAGGCATTCCGAACCAGTGGTAGATGCATCCGACTATTCGTAAGCACTTGTAAAAGTTTATACGAATAAAAAAGATTTTCATTTTCATTTTCATTTTCAATAAAAAAAAATAAAAAAAGCATTAATCCTTATCAAAATAAAATTGTTCATCATCTTAAGTGTTTAATTTAGACCAAAATTGCCCTCTGTATCATTTCATTTAGAATTTAAATAAAGGCGACGGATCGACGTGATATTTTGCGTGGATGGAGAGTGACAAAGGCTACTCTTATACCGCAAAATCAAAGAGTACCCACGGGATTTTAAAAACCTAAATCTACGCGGATGAAGTCGCGGGCATCAGCTAGTTTACTATAAACTCTTTACTTTTTGAGAGCTTCTCCATATTATAGTCCATATAAACGCTCACAAAATAATTGTTGTTGTTTATTGTGTGGCTTTTAGTTGTGCTAACACTACACAATTTAAAATAATAGTTATTCTACACGACCAGTCAGTGGTGCGATTCAAAGATTCAAAAGCATGTTAGGTAACTAAAACATGGTATACACCCATGTGTTTTTTCATACCATCATTCATATGATGGGATACCTTTCCCTGAACATTGAAACTCGCCAAAATTACAACTGGGTATTTGACTATATCAAAAATAAATTATTTCTCAGTGATTATTAAATACAGGGTCTTCCAAAATACGTAAAACCCACGTCCTTTGTTAGTTTTAAGTGTAATAACCATTTATCGATTAAACTTTAAAAAAGCACGTCAAATGATTGTAACGTCACATTTCATAGAAGCTCGCATACTAAGCGCGCGTTTTGACGTTTTATAAAAAGTTACTTTTACTAAAAAGTTATTTGACTAGTTGTCAAATACCGTATTCTAATGTAACAAAAATATTACAATTTATTTATGATGTACCATGTGCCTAGTTAAGTTCCTTTTGATTGAACATTTATAATCGCATAACGTACAACAAAAAGTTTCTGCACTAGTATGAGTTTTCATATGTCTACTCAAGCTACTCTTTATGGAACACCTGAACTCACAAAACAGACATGTGAAAGGTTTTTCACGGGTATGCGTTTTCATATGACTAATCAAGCTACTTTTAATTGAAGTTTTGTATTCGCAGAGCTCACAGCAAAATGGTTTGACATTCGAATGCTTTTTCATATGATGGGATAGATTACCCTTTTCTGAACATTTGAACTCGCAAAAATTACAGGAAAACGGTTTTTCACCCGTGTGAGTTCTCATGTGCCTCCCTAGATCTCTCTTTCTCGCGAACCTATAGCCGCATAGCTCACAAGAAAACGGTTTAATACCTGTGTGAATTATTACATGCTTGGATAAGTCACTGTTCCTGGAACATTTGTACTCGCAGAGATCGCACGAAAAAGGTTTTAGCTCAGTGTGAATGATCATGTGCTTCACTAAGTCACTTTTTCTGGCACACTTGTACTCACACAGCACACACGCGAACGGCTTGTCGCCAGTGTGAGTCTTCATATGATCGACTAATAGAGCTCCGTTTTTAGTTTGGTACGTGCAAAAAATACATTTCAATTGCTTCTTATCAGACTTAGAATCTGTTAGAGTTTCTTTGGTATTGGATTCGTTTAACTTAATGGTGACCGGTGTGAACGCCTCCTGAGAGTTTCTCTGAGTGGTTTCCACGATTTTGTGTTCACGTTCGATGCATATGCTTATCTTGGGATTTGTCGCAATCCCCACGGGCGGATTCACGCGAGCGACTGAAACGAAACATTTTTCCTCAATTATATTTTTACCAGTGTGGGATGACCTCCAACCCGCTGGACTAACGACCTTAAGAAGGTAGCGGGAAGAGGCTAGATGAGGAAGGCATAGGATCGTGCGTGGTGGCGCGCTCCAGGGAAGGCTTATGTCCAGCAGTGGACGCAAACAGGCTGATTGATTGATAGTTTTACCAGCTGAACTCTGCGCATTTATCCGCGTGGATTTAGATTTCATAGAAATTATTATTATTATTCAGATACAAGTTAGCCCTTGGCTGCAATGCACCTGATCGTAAGTGACGATGCAGTGTAAGGTGGAAGCGGGCTAACCTGGAAAGGGTATGGCACTTTTTAAAATCATGCCCACTTTTCCTAAATTATTATTTTTACCAGCTGAACTCCGCGAATTTATCCGCGTGGATTTAACATAAGTACCCTCATTTTTCCGAGATAAAAATAATGCTCGTCTCTACGGTACTATAGCTATCTGTGCCTTTCGTAATAATTTAACGGTTAAGCCTTATAAAAGTAACTAGCTTATGCTCGCGACTTCGTCCGCGTGGACTACACAAATTTCAAACCCCTATTTCACCCCCTTAGGGGTTGAATTTACAAAAATCCTTTTTAGCGGGTGCTTAAGTCATAATAGCTATCTGCATGCCAAGTTGCAGCCCGATCCGTTTTTCATATGATGGGATAGATTACCTTTTTCTGAACATTTATAATCGCAAAACGTACAACAAAAAGTTTCTGCACTAGTATGAGTTTTCATATGTCTACTCAAGCTACTTTTTATGGAACACCTGAACTCAGAAAACAGATATGAGAAAGGTTTTTCACGGGTATGCGTTTTCATATGACTAATTAAGATACTTTTAATTGAAGTTTTGTATTCGCAGAGCTCACAGCAAAATGGTCTGACATTTAAGAATGTTTTTTCATATGATGGGATAGATTACCCATTTCTGAACATTTAAACTCGCAAAATTACAGGCAAACGGTTTTTCACCCGTGTGAGTTCTCATGTGCCTCCCTAGATCTCTCTTTCTCGCGAACCTATAACCGCATAGCTCACAAGAAAACGGTTTAATACCAGTGTGGATTATAACGTGCTTGGATAAGTCACTGTTCCTGGAACATTTGTACTCGCAGAGATCGCACGAAAAAGGTTTTAGCTCAGTGTGAATGATCATGTGCTTCACTAAGTCACTTTTTCTGGCACACTTGTACTCACACAGCACACACGCGAACGGCTTGTCGCCTGTATGAGTTTTCATATGTCTACTTAAGATACTCTTTATGGAACACCTCAACTCACAAAACTCACATGAGAAAGGTTATTTACGCGTATGCGTTTTCATATGACTAATTAAGCTACTTTTCATTGAAGATTTGTATTCACAGCATAACGGTTTGACACTCGTGCGCTTTTTCATATGATGGGATATATTACCTTTCCCTGAACATTTAAATTCGTCAAAATTACAATTCTGGTGTAACAAAAATATTACAATTTATTTATGATGTACCATGTGCCTAGTTAAGTTCCTTTTGATTGAACATTTATAATGGCATAATGTACAAGAAAAAGTTTCTGCACTAGTATGAGTTTTCATATGTCTACTCAAGCTACTCTTTATGGAACACCTGAACTCACAAAACAGACATGTGAAAGGTTTTTCACGGGTATGCGTTTTCA
The DNA here is from genome assembly GCF_902806685.2 of Maniola hyperantus. NCBI lineage: Eukaryota > Metazoa > Arthropoda > Insecta > Lepidoptera > Nymphalidae > Maniola > Maniola hyperantus. Next base: position 1,220,052 of record NC_048561.1, read on the forward strand.
TATGACTAATCAAGCTACTTTTAATTGAAGTTTTGTATTCGCATAATTCACAGCAAAACGGTTTGACATTCGAATGCTTTTTCATATGATGGGATAGATTACTTTTTTCTGAACATTTAAATTCGCAAAAGTTACAGGCAAACGGTTTTTCACCCGTGTGAGTTCTCATGTGCCTCCCTAGATAACTCTTTCTCGAGAACTTATAACCGCATAGCTCACAAGAAAACGGTTTAATACCAGTGTGGATTATAACGTGCTTGGATAAGTCACTGTTCCTGGAACATTTGTACTCGCAGAGATCGCACGAAAAAGGTTTTAGCTCAGTGTGAATGATCATGTGCTTCACTAAGTCACTTTTTCTGGCACACTTGTACTCACACAGCACACACGCGAACGGCTTGTCGCCAGTGTGAGTCTTCATATGATCGACTAATAGAGCTCCGTTTTTAGTTTGGTACGTGCAAAAAATACATTTCAACTGCTTTTTATTAGACTTAGAATCTATTACAGTTTCTTTAGTTTTGGATTCGTTTAACTTAATGGTGACCGGTGTGAACGCCTCCTGGGAGTTTCTCTGAGTGGTTTCCACGATTTTGTGTTCAGCTTTGATGCATATGTTTATCTTGGGATTTGTCGCAATCCCCACGGGCGCATTCACGCGAGCGACTGAAATGAAACATTTTTTCCTCAATTATATTTTTACCAGCTGAACTCCGCGAATTTATCCGCGTGGATTTAAATTTAAATTTCCTAAATACCCTCTATTTTTCCGAGATAAAAATACTATGCTCGTCTCTAAGATACTATAGCTATCTCTGCCTTTCGTAATAATTTAACGGTTAAGCCTTATAAAAGTAACTAGCTTATGCTCGCAATTTCGTCCGCGTGGACTACCTTAGGGGTTGAATTTTCAAAAATCCTTTCTTAGCGGATGCCTATGTCATAACAGCTATCTGCATGCCAAATTTCAGCCCGATCCGTCCAGTAGATTGAGCTGTGCGTTGATAGATCAGTCAGTCAGTCACCTTTTTATTTTCTATATTTAGATATACAGACAGACACTTACGGTTTTATAATATGAAAAGTATCTTATGAATATCAAGTATATCCAATACTTGATATTCACAAGCACAGTAAGTCAGTCTGCCGCGTAAGAATGTTTAAACTCGCGAGTCTCAAAAAATACTTAACGGACTTTGTTAAAGTTTTCACTGTGTATAGATAGAATATATCTTGGAAAAGGTTTACATGATATAAGCAGATGAAAATAAAAGAGCTTTATAAGAAGACGACATAAGACGACATTAAACGAGTTGCATGGAGCCGCTGAATGGCGGCAGCGCAAGCCCGTGAGGTGTGGAAGTCTCTTCACGAGACCTATGTCCAGCTGTGGACGTCTATCGGTTGATAATGATGTTGATGATGGTTTATCACCCGCTTTTAAGTGAAAATCTGAACTGGTGTTGCAAAAGACTTGAGTTTTCGAGTCATAATTTTAAAGAACCGGCTCAATATGGTTTAGTAATAAAATGTATATGAAATAAATAAAAGTCATGATTTTTTTATTACTCTCTTTAATAATGAATTCTAGCCCCATAAACTACCGCTATACAAAAAATCACATCATTATATTACTACAGTTCAAGACCCTGTTATGCAAAACTCAATGTTGTGCTTAAAGGCTAAAGTAAAGCCAAGCCCGAGTCGTTTAACGATTCGAATCTTTAAAAAAAAACTCGCAAGTTCTCGAGTTTTCCCGACTCCCGTTGTAATGAGTCGAGTCTTGTCCATTTATATAGGACTCAAAGACTCGAGTCTTTTGTAACACTTATCTGAACTCGCATTTTTCACAGGCATATGTGAGATGTCATCTGTCAGCGGGCTGTATCTCGTGAACCGTAATAGACAGAGAGTGGAAATTTTCACAGAATGCAGTATATCTATTGCCGCTCTAAGAACAAATTATAAAAATTAAAAAATGGCCGCCACAAAAATTTAAAAAAAAATCTTGTACTATGGTACGGAACCTTTAGTGATCGAGTTCGTCTCGTACTTGACGATTTTTACTATCTCGCATATGCAGGGTTCAAGGCTTGTTGCCCGTGTGAGTAACCATGTGCCTACGCAGGTTAGTCTTGAGTGAGAACTTCAGCTCGCATATCTCGCACGTGAACGGCTTGGCCCCCGTGTGCGTGCTCATGTGGTAGGCCAGGTTACACTTGCGTATACATTTGTAGTCGCACAACTCGCATGCAAAGGGTTTTTCCCCAGTGTGCGATTTCAAATGCCGTACTAAATCGCTATTTCGTATCGACTTGTACTCGCATAGTTTACACGAGTAAGGCTTAGTACCGGAGTGCGTTTTCATGTGTTCCATTAACCCGCTTTTAAGTCTGAATTTGAACTCGCAAGTTTCACACGCGTACGGTTTATCGTTACTATGAGTTTTCATATGCTTGACTAAATCGCATTTCCTGGTAAACTTGAAGTTGCATATCTCGCACATAAAAGGTTTTCCACCTGTATGTATTCTGATATGCGTAACTAAGTTGCTTTTGACCATGCACTTGTAGTTGCAGAACTCGCAAGAATACGGGTAACCGCCAGTGTGTGTTCTGATGTGCCTGTGTAAACTAAGTTTATGTTTGTACTTCGAGTTGCAAATATGGCACGTAAATTTTTTATCGTCAGTTTTAGTTTTAGTTTTGTGTAACGCATTTTTGGCGACCGGCGCAACGGTTCCCTGAAGATGTGTCAGAGGAAGGATTTCAAGTTTGTATTCACTTCCGCTTAACACATTTTGCTTGATACGTCTAGCGTTCAAGGGAGCGACTGAAACGAAACGTGTTTATGTATTACTTATTTGGTAAATGGTAGTTTTTTCACTATACCAGAACGCTAACAAAATCGAAAACGGGTGATAGCACTGATGAATACTAATATGATGCCACAAAAAAAAACCAGAAAAATATATAATAAAATCCTATAATTTTGCCCCCCCCCCCCCCCCCCCCCCCCCAAACCCAAAGTTTTAGTTTATGAGTTGATGTTTCAAAAATCCTTTCTTAGCGTATGCTTACGTCATAATAGCCTGCATGTCAAATTTTAGCCCGGTCCGTCCCATTAGTTTGAGCTGTGCGTTGATAGGTCAGTTAGTCAGTTATAAGATAATCACGACAATACTGACGTCGTTAGCGCAGACTTGAGAGCCAATAGATTCAATAAATCGGATGCTCAAGACCGGGCAAAGCGGGCAGCAAAATGTAGGAAAGTAGATCCCACCAAGGTGAGACAACATTAAAGATAAATTATATACCTGGTGTGAGTACAAAGCTAGCAAAACCGAAGACAGGCGATACTACTGATGCTTACTGATAAAATACCCAAAAAAAAAATAAGAAAAAAATTCTGTATTTCTAAAAGTTCGTAATGTTTTGCTAATAAAACATCTGAGGTCAACGAACGTGGCGTAGATAAGTGCGACGGCATTGACCCCGAGTGTTGCACGCTATACATTGCGGGTTTGAAAAAACACTTGACTAAATCACTAAATAGGAGAATACAGGCAGGTGGCGATAAAAATATAGATTTTTTTATCAACGCCATATGAAAATATTTATGATATGGAACATTTTCAAAGCCCTTTAGTTTAGAGAAATAATCGACGCGACTGCTTTAGCTCCGTGTCGCTACTTGTAACTTGTACCTCCTTATTTTAAGTTGGTTAAACATGAGAACCCACTATCGTGTGACTTAGCGATATGCGACCTCTCTGGCGCAGCGGTGCGAGCACTATCGTAGCGAACGAGTCGCTGGTTCTCTTCCCGGTTGGGTCGATTTAAGACGAACCTCTTAAATTCATGAACCATATTACACCACCGAATTTAATGGCATAGTTATTAATTTTAAAATGTTGCCTTCATTGTAACTAGCCACGCCCGAAGCTACCCACCAAACCAAACCTGAGACAAGTTGAACTGTAGTAACAAAAAAATGACGGGATTTTTTGGATAGCGGTGGTTTATGGGGCTAGAATCTATTAAGTAAAGAGAATAATTTTAAGAAAAACATGATTTTCATTCATTTTTAAAATAATTTATTATTAACGTTACGCTGTACGGATAAGGATAAGCGATTAATGACGTCACAATGCGTGAACGACAATTTTTTTTAACATATTTTAAAAATATTTTGCCGCAGAAATTAATTACTCTATTTCTATACTATATTCTTGACGAAACCGCACAGAGCTAGATAGCTTGCATCCTAGAGACGGACATAGGATACTTTTTATCCCGGAAACTACAGGAAATCCCACGGGATTTTTTAACAAAGTAAATCAAACACAACAAAACAAAACAGTAAACAAAGTAAAAGTGGACACCATGAACAGTGTTGCTAAGGACATCGTGGTTGACAGGGACGCTCTGGTGCGTTTTACGCTTAGTGAAGTTAAGGGAGCACTAAAGAGTATGAAACATGGGAAGTCACCGGGACACGATGGCCTGAGCATCGAGCACTTAAGGTATGCGGGTGTGCACCTTCCCAGAGCCCTTAAATTACTCTACAACCTTTGTATTAACCACAGTTACCTACCAGAAGCCATGATGAAGACAGTAGTAGTGCCCATTATCAAAAACAGAACAGGCGATGCGGCGGATAGATCCAACTACAGGCCGATATTGCTAGCGACGATAGTAGCTAAGGTGCTGGACAGTTTGCTTGAGGCACAGCTGAGTAAGTCAATTAAAATACACGACGCTCAGTTCGGCTTTCGGCCTGAACTCTCTACAGAAAGCGCAATTCTGTGCCTCAAGCAAACTGTGAGGTACTATACCGACAGGAAAACTCCTGTGTACGCATGTTTTTTGGATCTATCCAAAGCATTTGACCTAGTGGCTTACGACGTCCTGTGGGACAAACTCGAAAATGAATCTACTTTAAGACCAGAACTGATTTCTCTATTTAAATACTGGTACGGTAACCAATCTAATGTGGTTAAATGGGGAAATGAACTCAGTGACCCATACAAAATGGAGTGTGGAGTAAGGCAGGGAGGGCTGACGTCCCCTGGGCTGTTTAATCTATATGTGAACCAGCTGATTGAGAGGCTCAGCGGAGCTGGTGTCGGGTGTTCGATTGATGGCGTAAGCATGAACAATCTTAGCTACGCGGACGACATGGTTCTGCTGAGCCCCTCGGTCGGGGGTCTTAGAAAGTTGCTGCAACTCTGTGAGGAGTATGCCGGGATGAATGGACTCAGTTACAACTCTAATAAAAGTGTGTTCCTTGTTTTCAGGGGAAAAAACAAAATAACTACTTTTAAACCAAAAATACAACTATGTGGTAATCCCCTGAAGCAAGTGACTGAGTTCAAGTATCTCGGACATGTAGTAACCGACAGCCTGAGGGACGACAGTGACATGGAACGTGAGCGCCGGGCTCTGTCGGTCCGAGGCAATATGTTGGCCCGCAGATTTGCGCGATGTACTGGACAGGTAAAGCTGACCTTATTTAGGGCTTACTGCCAGTCATTCTATACGTGCAGTCTGTGGACGAACTACACGCAGCGGACCTACAGTGCCCTGCGCGTCCAATACAACAATGTGCTGAGGGCGGTGTTGAGAAAGCCTCGCCACTGCAGTGCGTCGGCAATGTTTGCGGATGCTCGCGTGGATGATTTCTACGCGATCATGCGCAAGCGTGCCGCGTCCATGATGAGCAGGCTGTTGAGGAGTACCAACACTCTTCTCAGCGCATTGTCCACGAAATTGGATAGCCCTCTCTGGAGGTGCTGGAGTGGTGCGCACATAGGTGCAAAGAGACCCCCGCGGGAATTATAAATAGGATTAGTTTTAATTTTAGTAGAATTAGTTGTTAAGTTAAGTTTAAGCTAGTAATAAGTAAGTACTAACATAGGTTAAGGAATTGTTTCTGTACTAACACACAATTATGGGTGTACTTATGCCTGCAATAAAAGTTTATTTATTTATTTATTTATAAATCCAAGCGGACGAAGTCGCGGGAATCATCTATAAATTAGCATCGCCAATTCGAATGTTTTTTTAACAGAGACATCAATATTTAAAAAAAAAACCGGCCAAGTGCGAGTCACGCTCGCGCAATGAGGGTTCCGTACTACGGTCGTATTTTTTCGACATTTTGCACGATAATTCAAAAACTATGATGCATAAAAATAAATAAAAATCTGTTTTAGAATGTACAGGTGGAAGACCTTTCATATGATACCCCACTTGATATAGTCACTCACTTCGAAAGTTGAAAATACTAATTATTAGTTCATGACCACAATTTAATTTTTTTTTGTGTGATCTAAAATCTAGTATCTAACCTAACCTAACCCTAAATTCACGGGTTTCAGATTTCTTCCCCAAATGTCAGCTATAAGATCTACCTGCCTGATAAATTTCATGATTCTAGGTCAACGGAAGTACCCTATAGGTTTCTTGACAGACAGACGGATAGACAGACAGACAGACAGACAACAAAGTGATCCTATAAGGGTTCCGTTTTTCCTTTTGAGGTACGGAACCCTAAAAATTGGCAGTAAATAAGTTACGCATAATACAAAGCATTTTTATAGGTCTTGACTGAGCTATACAAATTTTTGTCACCAAATAAAGGCAGAAACACATTGGCAACATTTTAAAATCAAAAACGCCAGTTACTATCATAAATTGTAATTATGAGGGTAGCATCGCTCTTTTTGTTAGCTATCGTAGACACTATAGTCTATGCATTTTAAACTGAGTCGTCGAGTTATCTGTCCGTTTCTCTCGCACTTACAGCTTCTGTGAAACTGTCATATCACTGAAGGAGGCCGCGGAGCGGGAACGAGAGCTGGACGCCGACGCCCACCCGCTCCGCAGAAGAAGACAGTGGAGGAGAAGGAGACAGTATGCTCACCTTCTCCTGCCCTAGGCATTGGGACTAAACTAGTGCCGGTCCAACGTCAGGACGTCTCAGTCGCATCCGATATCCGGGATTCTGAGACGTCTTATACTTGACGCGGATGGCACCGCTGGGTTTTTTAGTGGGTATGCTGATGGCGGTTAAAAAACAAACCCCGAGTGAGTCCCACATACCCGCCCTTGTGCGGCATGCCTAATAGCATTTTTACCAGCGGAAAAAAAAGGTAAGTGCGAGCGAAACAGACAGATAAATCGACGACTCAGTTTAAAATGCGTCGACTATAGATGACTGTTAAGAGCCGCAAAAGGCACGCAACGCAATCATGAATACGGGAATTGACAGCAACAAGATTCGGACGCATAGGGCGCATTGAAATACGGGTACAGACAGAGCGGATGAAAGCGAAGGCTTATTGAGACCAATCAAGCTATGCTGCGCTGTGCTGTGCTATATCGCTTCTCTTATTTTTTTATTTTAAGGCGATATGCTTCTCAAAAGACACATTTCAGATGTTTAAAGAATCAAGTTTTGGCCTCAAAAATACAAATTTGATAATTTAATTAATCTGATAAATTGTGGTAAAAAAAATTAAAAAAATGGAGAAGTCTGGAAATTTGTTGCACGCTTTTTATAAATATTTATATTTAATTCCATTATCAGTTGCCAGTTGAATTTTTAATTCGAGGTTTTTGCAAGGAAAGTAGATGTATATAGTCCCTAAAACGAGAAAAATTAGATCTATTTTGCTTTGACGTTAAAGTGTTTCGCTACTAGAATTATGTTTTCGATATCAGCAAAACTGTACTAAGCCTTGCGGCCTTTTGCGGCTCTTGCGGTCATTTGCGGCTCCCTGAAAACCTGCCAATGCGTAGACACACAATAAAATAAAATATAAAACTAGTCGAACCTGGATAAACGAGCTCAATTTTAGAAAAACCGGCCAAGTGCGAGTCAGGCTCGCGCAATGAGGGTTTCGTACTACAGTCGTATTTTTTCGACATTTTGTAGGATAATTCAAAAACTATGATAAGTAAAAATAAATAAAACTGTTGAACACAGGTGAAAACCTTTCATATGATACCCCACTTGATATAGTTATCTTACTTAGAAAATTGAAAATACTAATTATTAGTTCATGACCACAATTTATGTGTGATCTAACCCTAAATTCACGGTTTTCAGATTTTCCCCCAAATGTCAGCTATAAGATCTACCTACCTGCCAAATTTCATGATTCTAGGTCAACGGGAAGTACCCTGTAGGTTTCTTGACAGACAGACGGACAGACAGACAGACACACCGACAACAAAGTGATCCTATAAGGGTTCCGTTTTTCCTTTTGAGGTACGGAACCCTATAAATGGTCTAGTATAGTAAGTAGTAGTATTTAGATACAAGTTAGCCCTTGACTGCAATCTCACCAGGTGGTAAGTGACGATGCAGTAAGTAAGTTTTACTTACTGTGCACATTAATTTGTAAAAAACCATACAAATATTTTTAAAATAGGTAGTTTCCTACTTAAAATAAAACTAGCTCTTTAAGTTATATTGCTCACTAGCGTATGCTCGCGACTTCGTCCGCGTGGACTACACAAATTTCAAACCCCCATTTCACCCCCTTAGGGGTTGAATTTTCAAAATTCCTTTCTTAGCGGACGCCTACGTCATAATAGCTATCTGCATGCCAAATTTCAGCCCGATCCGTCCAGTCGTTAAAGCTGTGCGTTGATAGATCAGTCAGTCAGTCAGGCAGTCAGTCAGTCAGTCAGTCAGTCAGTCAGTCAGTCAGTCAGTCACCTTTTCTTTTTATATATTTAGACTAGCTTATGCTCGCGACTTCGTCCGCGTGGACTACACAAATTTCCCCTATTTCACCCCCTTAGGGGTTGAATTTTCAGAAATCCTTTCTTAGCGGATGCCTACGTCATAATAGCTATCTGCATGCAAAATTTTAGCCCGATCCGTCCATTAGTTTGAGCTGTGCGTTGATAGATCAGTCAGTCAGTCAGTCAGTCAGTCAGTCAGTCAGTCAGTCAGTCAGTCACCTTTTCCTTTTATATATTTAGATTTGCATGGGTGGTGGATCTGACCCACTAACCACCATTGTGTAAGAACAACGTATTCATAGTTACCATAATCGTCAACAAATTCTGCCTATTGATTGGCTGCGACAAAATGCAAACAGCAAATCAACCAATCAAAGAGCAGAATTTGTTGACGATTACGATAACGTTTTTATACCAGACCAGCGACAATTATCCAGGTTCGACAATAATACAAACTTGTACTCACCCGAAGAAGAAGAGGAAGAATGACCAAACTCTGCAATCGGCTCCTCAGTCAAACTCTGATCCTCCTGTAAGCAAAACAAAATTCATTCTCTCTGTGTGTTCACTTCAAAAGAGCAACGGCCGAGTTTCTTGCTGGTTCTTCTCGGTAGGAACGGCATTCCGAACCAGTGGTAAATTAAACTAGTTAACGATTCAAAAGCACTTGTGAAAGTCTACTTGAATAAAAATATATTCTATTCTATTGCGTCATATTTCTCATTGCCTCATTTAATGGGCATTAATCACATGGGTGTATAAGTCCCGCAAATTGCCATTGCGCTGGAACCATGTCTCATTAACATTGAAATGACGTCATTTTGAAGATAGCCGAAATAAAAATATACCATCAGCTCGAAACTTCATTCTAGTGCTGACGTCACTAAAATGGCGCCCACGCGCATTAGCAATTTGCGGGACTTATAAGAAGAACGCTGGCAAAAACGAAGACAGGTGATAGTACTGATATGATACCACAAAAGAAGGGGGGAGGCACATCGCTGGTGCGCCTCGGACGTGCGGTGTGGGGACCTCATGAGGGGGTCCCTGGTGGAGGGTCCGCCTCGGTCTGCTTCGGTGTCCCCGTGACCCAGTCGCCAGGCGACGCGCAGGAGCGCCGCTGGGTTATAGTGGATATCCTGGTCGCCTCTCAACCGGCGAGTCCTACATACCTTTCCTCCAGTTGGTCCCTGCAACTGGCTGGTTGTGTAGCTGGCTGGCTTCCAGAGGGGCGAGGGGGAGGAGAGGGGGAGGTGGAGGTACAGATGATGGGGATTCCCAGCGATAATAAAATTACAAGTTGCCTTACCTCCATATGCATGGTCATATGATAGTTGTATGTGTCCTCGTCAGCAAATTCTTCCATACAAATGGAGCACTCAAACGTGATTTCATACTTGATCGGTGCCATCAGTTCCGTTGGTTCTTTGGACGTTGAAGGCTTCACGAAGAGGGGATCCGTCAATTGCTTAGGTTCTTCATCAGATAGATATTCTTCCTTGGTTACTACTAAGTTGATATTGAAGCCCTTATCAGTATCGGTTCTTACTACCACATTTTCAGTATCATCTTCGTCAACCGACATAGGAACATTTTCTTCATTTTTTATGGTAACAGATTCAACAGATGCAGTTGCCTCTGTCTGTTTGTCTGTATCGGAATTTATGTACAGATCACAATGGTCGGGGTGTAATATCGTTTTCACTATGTTATGTTTCAGTTTATTGTTTACTTCATTGAACATACCCATGTGTTGCATTGATATCTGGAAGGAATTGATTATTGAATATCCATCCATTTAACCATTACGCTATTATTATATATATATATTATTTTTAGGGTTCCGTACCTCAAAAGGAAAAACGGAACCCTTATAGGATCACTTTGTTGTCTGTCTGTCTGTCTGTCTGTTTGTCAAGAAACCTACAGGGTACTTCCCGTTGACCTAGAATCATGAAATTTGGCAGGTAGGTAGATCTTATAGCTGACATTTGGAGAAAAATCTGAAAACTGTGAATTTAGGGTTAGATCACACAAAAAAATTAACTAATAATTAGTATTTTCAACTTTCGAAGTGAGTGACTATATCAAGTGGGGTATCATATGAAAGGTCTTCCTGTACCTGTACATTCTAAAACAGATTTTTATTTATTTTTATGCATCATAGTTTTTGAATTATCGTATAATTAAAATACGACTGTAGTATGGAACCCTCATTGCGCGAGCCTGACTCGCACTCGTTTAAAGTTATTTTAAAGAATATTAGCCATGTTGAATGACTAATATTCCCCTTTCCTTTCCAACTAAGCGTCAGGCTTGTGCTAGGAGTAGGTACGACAATATTATAGACTACCAGCTTATGCTCGCGACTTCGTCCGCGTAGACTACACAAATTTCAAACCTCTATTTCACCCCCTTAGGCAGTGGTGCCTAACGACCGCCGACGATGAACGAGAAGCGAGTAGAACTAGAAACTTAAACGAGTTGGCGATCAGAGGGAAGCGAGTGTGTAGTTTCGATAGTTTTGTCGCCGGGCTATAAGCGAGTGTGTAAGTGCGACGAGCGATTACTTGCGCCATTCGCCCGCGTTCGCTCAGTCCTGTGCAAACCTGCGCGCGCGTTTCACGTGTTTAAGCGAGTGAGCATCGCTGAACGAATATCGCTGAACAAGTTTATGTTTGAAAGCTCGTCGCTCAGCGACAAAACTAGTAAAGCGAGTCATCGCCGGCAGTGCGAACAGTCAGAGAGCATCTCTTTCGTTTACACGGAATGTACATTTATTGTGCGTTTCTTGAGAGAGAAAATCGCCGATAGTTAGTCGTTTTCTTGCCGGCGGTCGGACCACTGCTTTAGAGGTTGCATTTTCAAAAAATTCTTTCTTAGCAGATGCCTACGTCATAATAGCTATCTGCATGCCAAATTTCAGCCCAATCCCTCCAGTAATTAGAGCTGTGCGTTGATAGATCAGTCAGTCAGTCACCTTTTCCTTTCATCATCATCATGATCAACCCATAACCGGCTCACCTCTCAGAGTGAGAAGGGTTTTGGCCATATAGTCTACCACGCAGGCCATGTGCGTATTGGTAGACTTCACACACCTTTGAGAACATTATGGAGAACTCTCAGGCATGCAGGTTTCCTCACGATGTTTTCCTTCACCGTCAAAGCAAGTGATATAATTCATCAAATAAAACGCACATAACTCCGAAAAGTTAGAGGTGCGTGCCCGGGATTGAACCCCTGACCTCCGATTAGCAGGCGGACGTCCTAACCACTAGGCTATCACAGCTTTTTACCTTTTTTTTTTTTTTTAAAAGAATATTAGCCATGTTAAATGACTAATATTCCCCTTTCCTCTCCAACTAAGCGTCAAGCTTGTGCTAGGAGTAGGTACGACAATAGTGTAACGGGCGGGGTTTGAACCGTCGACCTTTCGGTTTTCAGTCCACTCCTTTACCCGTTGAGCTATTGAGGCTCTGTACACGGGCTTTTCCTTTAGTATATTGAGATTATTATCCAGTTCAAACAAAGTCAAATGTTACTCACTAGTTCATATTTTCCAACTAGCTCCATCATCAGTGCACGGGCTCTCAAGCTCTTGTCTCTGAATCTACTAAAGTTCATCAATCTCTGAGCACATTGTATGCAAGCTGTTTGTTTTAGGTTTCCCGGATCACACAGCTGAAACAATACATAAAAACATGTAGTCAATAGAATCAGTACCTACCCTTATCATAAATGCAAAAGTGTGTTGTTTGTTAGTTTGTCCTTCAATCACGTCGCATCGATTGACGTGATTTTTTGCATGGGTATAGATAAAGACCTGGAGAGTGACATAGGCTACTTTTATCCCGAAAAATCAAAGAGTTCCCACGGCATGTTTGAAAAATCTAATTCCACGCGTACGAAGTCGCTGCCATCAGGTAGTACGTAATATAATAAACTAAACTATCCGGGATAAAAAGTAGCTTATGTCACTCTCCAGGTCTTTATCTATACCCATGCAAAAAATCACGTCAATCCGTTGCACCGTTGCGACGTGATTGAAGGACACACCAACAAACACACTTTCGCATTTATAATAAGGGTACTGATTTTAGATAAAGCATTTGATTTGATTTGATTTTTTTTGATAGATGTTGTTACTTATAAGTTTTATTTAATTAGTTTTAAGTTTCATTGTAATCTATACTAATATTATAAAGAGGTAATGTTTGTAAGTTTGTTTGTAGGGGGTAATCTCTGGAACTACTGAACCGATTTTGAAAATTCTTTCACTAATAGAAAGCTACATTATTCCTGAGTGGCATAGGCTATATTATATACATGCGGGCGAAGCCGCGGGGATCAGCTAGTAGGCAAATAAAAAGGTATTCTTTCTTTCTTCCTTCATACATGTTATAGGATTGAGATATAAATATATGTACAACTTACAGGAAGTCCCACTAAGTGTTGGTATGCTTCATCCAACTTGTATTTACTCATCAGAAACAGTTTGCTGTGAGCGTCGAGGCATATCATACAGACCTGTGAAAATTTAATTATAATTTACTTACACTTAGTATATTATAACAAATCGTAGCAATTACTATAATTATTTATCTACAGTAGTGATGATTCGATTAGAACATATATGACATCATGAAAGAGTTACCTGCACCATTGAGGGTATAGCACCAGTACGAATTTGCCTTGAGCCACTATCCGTTGTACAAATCTCATCATTGAGAAAATGCAGCGAGCAGACCACCGCATGCTCGGACAGGAGAGTGTCTTGATTGCCGAGGGCTCTGAGCCAAGCAGCGCGGAGAGGCACTTCATTGGGGAACCTGGAAATTACAACTTATAGATCATCTTAAGCTTTATCACTGTCATATATGGACTAGCCTGGAAGAACAAGGAATCAGCACATCAGTATCCTTATTATAAATGTGAAAGTGAGTTTGTTTGTTGGTTTGTCCTTCAATCATGTCGCAATAGTGCAACGGTCAATCCGTGATTTTTTGCTTGGGTATAGTTAAAGACCTGGAGAATGATATAGGCTACTTTTTATCCCGGAAAATCAAAGAGTTCCCATGGGATTTGACGTAGGCATCCGCTAAGAAAGGGTTTTTGAAAATTCAACCCCTAAGGGGATGAAATAGGGGTTGGAAATTTGTGTAGTCCATGCGGACGAAGTGGCGAGCATAAGCTAGTGTAAAATATTACAACTCACTTGTGGAATGTAATCCCTGTGGATTTAGAGACGATCTCCGCAGTCGTTTGGCAGAATGGCACACAACACTGCATTTTCAAGGTTTTCATAAAAATCTAAGGTGGCTAATTGTTTTAACTGAAGAGAGACACCTTACAAGTTTCACCGAGCATATCGTAATTCGTAGCTTCTTAATTAACGAGATCTTAAAAACGGATTTCGAGCAATCGTACAACGTTATTGAAAGCTGAATCACTATTAAAATGATTAAAATCACTTAAAATAAAAATGATTGATTGGTTTCTGAAATTTGGATCTTCATATGTATAAAAATTCGTGCAGTTAACGCTACCCCAAAGAGTATATCTACGTCGCTACCCAAAGAGTATATAATCAGTAATCACTAGGTACCAACGTTTTAAAGCTATCATAGTAATTATATTATACTCTTTGGATTACTGCTCTGTGCTCTTTGGTTTATTGGTTTCTCTGCTCAGAGTCTGTGATTGGCAAGGAACAACTCTCCAGGCCAAAAAGGACTGATATCCAGGGCCGTAAAAAAAAAAAGGGCTAAGTGCGAGTCAGGCTCGCGCACTGAGGGTTCCGTACTACAATCGTATTTTATCGACATTTTTCACGATAAATCAAAACTATTATGCCTAAAAATAAATAAAAATCTGTTTTAGAATGTACAAGTAAAGCCCTTTCATATGATACCCCACTTGGTATAGTAATATTACTTTGAAAGTTGAAAATAGCAATATTTGTTCATGACCACAAGTTAATTTTTTTTTGTGTGATGTTACCACAAAATTACGGTTTTCAGATTTTTCCCCGAATGTCAGCTATAAGACCTACCTACCTTCCAAATTTCATGGTTCTAGGTCAACGGGAAGTACCTACCCTGTAGGTTTCTTGACAGACAGACAGACAAACAACAAAGTGATCCTTTAAGGGTTCCGTATTTCCTTTTGAGGTACGGAACCCTAAAAATACTATTCTAACTGGTTTCCACTGGTTTCTTATCTTATGTGTATTCAATGTAGGTACTCTGTGTTATGTGTTATCAAGTGAATATTTCATATTATTATACCGGATACTAGGGTTGAGACATACTTGCTAAATTCAATACCAGGGCTTCCAAGTAAGAGTACGTAAAAATACCAGGGTCTAAAACCAGGTTTTAAAATACTTTAAAGTATTTGGCAGTAAAGCTCGAAGTAATTTTATAATAGGAAATTTATCCGTGTTATAAAATAAAATAAAAATCTTTTTTATTCAAATAAACTTTTACAAGTACTTTCGAATAGTCAGATGCATCTACCACTGGTTTGGAATGCCTTTCCTACCGAGAAGAACCAGCAAGAAACTCGGCGGTTGCTCTTTTCAAATATTTGATTTAGGTACAAGATTATGCCATGTATAAAAAAGTATTTGCAGTCTTGTGCGTTGCTGGAACGAGCTGCAGGTCAAATCCAGGCTCTTTTATCATTTAGGTAGTCTTTTATCATACATATAAAGAGCACAATCCTATTTGTGAAAAGAGTTGGAAGTTCAAAGTATTTTTATTGCATAGAAAATCGGACCGTGTTTTCATATGTATTAGGTGCACAATCCTATTTGTGATGAAAGACTTGCAAGTTCGAAGCCCCGGCCCTTCTCATAACCCTTACTTTTGGCTTTGCCGTAGTCAGGTAAAAAATACGTTGATGGTCGAAGTCTTTTTATGGCATATGAAATCGATCCGTGTTGTCATACATATAAAATCCACAATCCTATTTGTGAGAAATACTTGCAAGTTCAAAGTTTTTTTACTGCATAGAAAATTGGACCGTGTTTTCATATGCTTAAGGTGCACAATCCTATTTGTGAAGAAAGACTTGCAAGTTCGAAGCCCCGGCCGTTCTCATAACGCTTACTTTTGGCTTTGCCGTAGTCAGGTAAAAAATACGTTGAAGGTCGAAATCTTTTTATGACATGAAATCGATCCGTGTCGTCATACATATAAAGTCCACATTCCTATTTGTGGAAAATACTTGCAAAAATACTTGCATAGAAATTCGGTCCGTGTTGTCATATGTATAAGGAGCACAATCCTATTTGTGAAGAAAGACTTGCAAGTAAATTCCACCCGCACCAGGGCGCCCTACTTCCAAGCAAAGCCCTGGTTTTAAAACCTGGTAGCGTAAATACGTCTCATCCCTACCGGATACCCTTTGTTTATTATCTCTAACGGGATATCTACTCGTGTGCTCTAACAGGAAAAAATGAAATTATTGACCTACAAAATACCTACGATTAACATTCAATATTCCTATAACTAAGCAAATTACAAAATTATTTATTAGAAGCCTTCTAAGGAAAACATTAATTTTGAAAATCTTAGAAATGCGGTGCTGTGTGCCCTTTTGCAAAACCACTGCGGTAGGCGTCTCCGAATCCAAGGACATAACATTTCACGAGTGAGTGTTTCATTGAAACCTTTGTTATATCAGTACGTATGTAAATATAACCTAGAAGCTCGGGGCGCGCTAAAGTGCAGGGTGCAATTTCCAGGTTCCCCAGAGAAGTGCATCTCCGCGCTGATTGGCTCAGAGCCCTCGGCAAACAAGACACTCCCGTGCCAGAGCGTGCTGTGGTGTGCTCGAAGCATTTTCTTAATGAGGACTTTTACCAAACAGAAAGTGGGTCAAGGCGGATTCGTACTGGTGCTGTCCCCTCATCAGTGCTGGTAACTCCTTCATAGTGCTTGTCGCTTTAATTTCAAGCTCCGATGCATGCTTGTATTGCTATTTAATATATTATAGCCCCTTTCAATGGCTAACCTTAGTAAATACATATGGTTCACATTTCAAGTTCATTATGGAAGGTGGAAATGATTATACTTACAACACTTTGCACAGGTCTGCATGATATGCCTGGACACTGGCAGCAAGCTGGTTCTGATGAGTAAATACAAGTTGGAAGAAGCATATAAACATTTAGTGGGACATCCTGTAAGTTGTACATTTATATG
Organism: Maniola hyperantus; assembly: GCF_902806685.2. NCBI lineage: Eukaryota > Metazoa > Arthropoda > Insecta > Lepidoptera > Nymphalidae > Maniola > Maniola hyperantus. The sequence goes on from NC_048561.1 coordinate 1,237,021, forward strand.
ATGCACTAGCTTATGCTCGCGACTTCGTCCACGTGGACTACAAAATTTCAAAACCCTATTTCACCCCCTTAGGAGTTGAATTTTCAAAAATCCTTTCTTAGCGGATGCCTACGTCATAATAGCTATCTGCATGCCAAATTTCAGCCCGATCCGTCCAGTAGTTTGAGCTGTGCGTTGATAGATCAGTCAGTCAATCATTTCCTTTTATATATATAGATAAGTCAGTGTGCAGTGTCAGAGCGGTGTCAACTGCTGGAGCAGTAGACCAGTGTACTGTATATGAATTAGTTGTGTTTGTTGCAGTTGTGTGCTCAAGGAAAGCTCAGAGAAACGCTTTGTGTGCAATGTGCCCAGAGACTGATGAATTTTAGCACATTCAGAGACAAGAGCTTGAGAGCGCGCTCCCTGATAATGGAGCTGCTTGACAGACATGAAGTGGTGAGGAATGTTTGATGCACTTTATTGTTATATGTAACAGAACAGGTGCCACCTGTGTCATTTGAGCGTAGTGAGCATTGGTCTAGTCAGTCCGCGTGACATGTTTAGCAGACGCCGTAACAGACACGCTCGTTGCGAATGTAACGCTACGATGATATTTCAAGTCAGTCGCCACCTTTATGTGCTCCTAAAGGCATGAACTCGTTTCAGATAACAATACGACATGTCAAACTGATAAGTCGCGTCAAACACCAACTACAGTCTGACATTGTCTCGGCGGTGTCGGAGCCCGACCACTGCGATGTGCACATAGCACACTCCGACGCGGACGGACGGACAGAACTAGACGCGACTGCCGCGACTGATGAAGCAGTTGCAGAGCCAGCCGCGGACGAAACACAGCCTCCCACCGCGTACGTACCATATGTGACAAGCTCATGCAAAGTGTATTATTTGTAGTTTTCATATTAACTAGTAGTCCCGTTTCAAAATGGCTAACACCCAAGTAAGTTTTTTTGTTTCTGTCATAACAAGAGCCCTACACTAACTTGTCTCCATGGATAGACGGTGTTAGACCCTCGCCCACGACTCAGCTTTTTAATTTGCTGCTTTAAGCACGTGTTATATAAATATAACATTAGGTATATCCTTTCAGGCACATTATTCGCAAGCCGGAGTGGTCGGAAGACTGCCATCAAGCCTTGGGTAAGACAACTTTACACACGTGTTAGCTCCTATGTTGAGACAAATATCTTAGTTATATCTCCTATACTCGAAAAATAAAACTATCACTTATGGTGGAACCACCTTGTCTGTCTGTAACCTGTCTGTCTGTCGCGGATGTTTTGTCTTCTATGTACACATATAAAACAGCACTGTGACTGAGTGACTGACAGACAATGCACTGCCTAAACCGGTGGAGCTGGAGATTTATTTGGATGACATCCCTACCCTATCCTACCCTACCCTAGTGGTGTACTGAGAAAAGATTATAAGATATATCATCAGGATCTTTAAATAACATAAATAATATACGTAAATATTATAAATAGTATTCTTACTAAAAAGTATGAATTACAATTTAATAATTTAATTATTATTTTTACAATAATTAGTTACTTACCTTAAATTTGTAAAATGAATTTATTTTATTTTTCCTGATTTGACTGATTTAAATATTAGACTTTGACTTGACTAGACGCCCGCGCCATCTTGATTTAGGTTCATTAAAAATGCCGAGGGAACTCTGATGTGTCAGGGTTAAAGGTAGCCTATGTCCGTCTCCGGGATGCAAATTATCTAGCCAATGACACACAGACACACTTTCGTATTAGTAATATTAGTGTGGCAGTATGAGTTAAGTATGGACTGTTGTTGTTTCAGTCGCTCCTTCGGTACTCGCGACCAATGACGGAGACGAAGAACATCCGACTGATACAGGCGTCGAGTTGGATGTATTGTCTTTCGAAAATAATACCAACATATTTGAATATGCAAAGAAATCCCAAGACTCTGTACTAAAACCAAAGGAATCAAGTCATAATATCAATTTTCGAACAACGAGGCGAAAAGATTTTACAAAAAACAAACACAAAACCCAGGATATATCCGGAAACTATACTGAGCAGATACAGTATATTTGTGACGTTTGTCAAAAGATATTTCAACGGAAAAGTTCCTTAGTTACCCACATTAGGGCGCACACTTACGCAAACACTTTCTCATGTAAGTTATGTAAATATAAATGTACAGAAAAAAGTAAATTAGTGAAGCACATGAGGACTCACACCGGCGAAAAGCCTTTCGCCTGTAAGTTATGTAAATATAAATGTACAGAAAAAAGTAAATTAGTGAAGCACATGAGGACTCACACCGGCGAAAAGCCTTTCGCCTGTAAGTTATGTAAATACAAATGTAAAGTAAAAAGTCATTTAGTAAAGCACATGAGGACTCATACTGGCGAAAAGCCTTTTGAATGTAAATTGTGCAATTATAAATGCACAGAAAAAGGTAATTTAACAAAGCACATTAGGACTCATACTGGCGAAAAGCCTTTCGGTTGTAAGTTATGTAAATACAAATGTAAAGATAAAAGTGGTTTAGGGCAGCACATGAGAACTCACACTTGCGAAAAGCCCTACGTGTGTAATTTGTGTGGTTATAAATGTACATTAAAGGGTAGTTTAGTGAATCATATGAAGACTCACACTGGCGAAAAGCCTTTTGTGTGTAAGTGGTGTGATTATAAATTTTCACATAAAAGTGGTTTAGTGAGTCACATGAGGACTCACACTGGCGAAAAGCCTTTTGTGTGTAAATGGTGCAATTATAAATTTTCACAACAGAGTTCTTTAGTGAGTCACATGAGGACTCACACTGGCGAAAAACCTTTTGCGTGTAAGTTATGTGAATACGAATGTGTAACAAGCAGTATGTTATCGGACCACATGAGGACTCACACTTGTGAAAAGCCTTTTGTGTGTAAGTTGTGCAATTACAAATTTTCACAAAATGTTAATTTAGTGAGGCACATGAGGACTCATACTGGCGAAAAGCCTTTTGTGTGTAAGTTTTGCGATAATAAATTTGCAGCGAAAAGTAGTTTAGTGTGTCACATGAGATCTCACACTGGCGAAAAGCCTTTCGCTTGTAAGTTATGTGAATACAAAAGTACAACAAGCAGTCATTTAGTGCGGCACATGAGGATTCACACTGGCGGAAAGCCATACGCTTGTAAGTTATGTAAGTATAGAAGTAGAACAAAGAAGCGTCTAGTGCAGCACATGAGGACACACTGGCGAAAAGCCTTAAGTTATGTAAGTAGAAATGTACAATAAAACCGGCCAAGTGCGGGTCAGGGTTCCGTATTACAGTCGTATTTTTTCGACATTTTGCACGATAATTCAAAAACTATGGCGCATAAAAATAAATAAAAATCTGTTTTAGAATGTACAGGTGAAGACCTTTCATATGATACCCCACTTGATATAGTCACTCACTTCGAAACTTGAAAAAACTAATTATTAGTTCATGCCCACAATTTAATTTTTTTTGTGTGATCTAACCCTAAATTCACGGTTTTCAGATTTTCCCCCAAATGTCAGCTATAAGATCTACCTACCTGCCAAATTTCATGATTCTAGGTCAACGGGAAGTACCCTGTAGGTTTCTTGACAGACAGACAACAAAGTGATCCTATAAGGGTTCCGTTTTTCCTTTTGAGGTACGGAACCCTAAAAAGTAGTTTAGCGAGGCACATGAGGACTCACACTGGCGGAAAGACAGTGTGAGTTGTAAGATATGTCATTACAAAAGTACAGGAAGAAGTAGTTTAGTGAGGCCCATGATGACTCACACTGGTTAAGTACTGAGACCTTTGCTTGTATAAGCTATGCAGGGATAGCTGTCGTTAAGCTGCTAGTTCACTGTGAGGCATCCTTTACGTACACAATGTAAGGACGAACCGCGTTTCTGAGTTCAATAAGTGATATATTTTAATCTCAGAAAAAACCTTTAGAAGTAGCCCTAATGTGACTCTAACTGTTAAAACGAGATAGCTAAATGCATTTAAGCTCTTAATAGAACGTGACAAGATGATTGTTTTTGTCCTTATCACCGTGGCCTCTTTTTTTGTTTGTTTGTAAAAATGTATTTGTACGTGAGATCTTGACAAACAACGTGAAGTGAGGTTATGTTGACTCAAGTATTTTAAAGAAATAATTGATTTGTTTTGTTGTTTTTTGTTTTTAAGTTATTGTGCAATGGTGGGTTGCAGTATACTAGGCTACAATAGCCGAAGCGAACGTAAAATAGACGGAATAACATTTCACAAGTAAGTACCTCTGCTTGAGCGAGAGAGACTGAGGGAGCCACGCTAATTGCATATCTGTATATATCTGTGATTTTAAATAGAAGGAAAAGTTCAAGTGAGTATTGGAAGCGAAATTTCACTTTCAATTTATTGCATTTCCATAAACTACATATAAACATATGTACAAAGTAGGATTAAAGATACCCCAGTTTGGGTGTCGCAATTTGGTCCTTAGACCTTAGTGGGGAGACCCATATTATTATTTATTTTTATGTGTGTCATTTAGGAAATCATTTACGGCATAGTAGGTAGGTAGCCCTTTTCTAATAAAAAGTTTTTAATATTTTGTTAAATTTATATTCTTTGTTTATGTTACGAATTTTGTCTGGTAAATTATTATATATTATTGTAACTATTTTTTAATTTTAATTTTTTCATCTTTTTTTTTGAAATAATTTTTTTAATTCTTTTTGTTTATTTAATTATTTAATTAGGTTTTATTTCAAAATCACTTGAGAAGTCCCCGGCTTCGCCTCGGCCATCCATGATACTCGGCCAGTAATCGCTTTATTGTTGTAAGTTGTCTTATTAGTTGTGCTATTACTAAATAAATTAAAGTTTTAGTAGACATGGACTTATTAATTTTAAATGAAAATGTATATGTACCCTTTTTGCCCATACTGAACCATCGCACCATCATTCGAAAAAAGATAAGAAAGAAAATCATGGGAAAAATCAATCTTTTAGGTAAAGATTAAATTATGATGGTTCAGGTTCTGATGAAAGGATATCGCAATCGAGCCGCTAGCTGAAACAAAGAGTATGTATAGGTAGACCAGAAACTGATGAAAAACAAGGAAATGCAATTCCAAAGTTAGCAACACTGTACTGTGTGAATATCTCATGTACTACTCTGATGTGAATTATTAGTATTCAGTAATCAGTATTATTCACCAGAAAGTACTTTGTACAGTGTGACAAGGCTATCGTGGCGCGTGGCGAAAATCAGAACTAACGTTGCCGTCAAGTGTTCCCCAAAGAACTTGCATGTACTACTACGTAGTACACCTATGTCGATGGTGGTGTCCCCATTGTTCTTGTTTGAATATTCTAAGCCTTTGTTCACCAACAGCGCCCCCCTGTCAATGTCATTCAAGTGCCAAGATAGCCTTGTCGCACTGAACCAAAGAATTTCTAAGTACTAGGTACTTCACATACAGTCCGTTGACTATAACTTTTCCCATGACGTCATGTTGGCACCATTGCTTTGTTTGCTTTATTCTTTATTCCTTAGAGCTTAGGTGGCTAGGGTTTCTCTTCTCTTTGTAGTCGTTAAACGTTTCATTATACGCAGTTTTTTAAGTTAAAATAATCAAAATAAAGTGTTTTAAATTAATAATTTCGACTGTAATATAAACTCTTGTAAACATTTTATAAATCAATAAACTGATGGATTGCCTTCTTATGCCCTTCTTATTTTAAAATTATTAAATTTCTACATAATATGTTTAAAATAATAAATCTAGCTTGATAACATATAGCGTACAACAGACAACTTTCGAAATGTCATTTCTCAATTCCCGTGACATTGACGTAGGCATATTAATTGTTATCTTTGGTAATAATTGGTATCACTACCAAAGAATTTTTAAGTACCTACTACTTCGTAGTATCACTACAAAGTTTACAAAAATGTGAGATCAGCAAATTAAGGCATTTTCGATTACTTGAAAGTGAATAAATCTAGCGCCACATCATCTTGCTTTGGAATGAGTTTTAAGTGTAATACAAATCAAAGGAACCGAAAAATGTCTACTATTCCTTCTGTGGTGCAGGTAACTTACCAATTTTAGGTCCAGTTATTACTAGAAAAATAAGTTTTTATTAATTTTATTCAAAAATACAAGTCCTGATCGAATTTTGGCCATGGCGGCCAAATCTCAACTTGGCTTAGCGCAGACCGTGCAGTCTTGTCCCATAATTTCCTAAATATCATTCTCACATACATTAGTATGTAGAAACTGGAGAAAAAGAAAATAGTGAAAAGTAGTTAATGTAATTAACTAACTAACTACATGAATAATATTAATATGTATTACTAGCTCATGTTTGCGACCTCGACCGCGTGGACTACACAAATTTCAACCCCCTATTTCACCCCTTTAGGGGTTGAATTTTCAAAAATCCTTTCTTAGAGGATGCCTATGTCGTAATAGCTATCTGCATGCCAAATTTCAGCCCGATCTGTCCAGTAGTTTGAGCTGTGTGTTGTTAGATCAGTCAGTCAGTCAGTCAGTCACCTTTTCCTTTTATATATTTAGATTAATGTAATTAACTAACTAACTACACTATAAATAATAATAATATGTATTATTACATGATTTATGATTTAATATCTAATATTTAATGATTTAATATTTAATAGTGTAATTGGTTAGTTACACCCGTAATTAAATAGATCACTCAAGTTATGTATGTTAGTTGGAATTTAGTTAAGTGATTTTATTCTGCACAATGGCGCTGATTCTGTTGTCTTTCTCTAAACTAAATTTAGAGTATCTGCATCCTTTTTCTTTTTAATATTGTTAAAAAAGTATGAAACATGAATTTTACAAATGTAAAATTCATGTTCCATACTTTTTAAAGACTAAACTTTAGTGCACGCTACAAATTTAAACAATATGCTCACGACTGGCCGCCAAAGTCACGAGGTTTGACAGCTCTAAATTAAATTTGAAACTGTCAAACTGTTTCTTATTACATTAGTAAGAAGAGGATACAAGTACTCTAAAATGCGCTGGAACCATGTCTTATTAACATCGAAATGACGTCAGCTGAAATAAAAATATACCATCAGCTAGAAACTTCAGTCTAGTGCTGACATCATTAAAATGGCAGCCACGCGCATTAGAAATTTGCGGGAGTTTTATCTCTAAATACTTCTAAAATAATACCTATTGATGTGTGCAAAGAGTTTCTCTTTCAGGTGTGCATAATATGTCTAGATACAGAGAGCAAGTTACATGTAATGAGTAAATGCGAACTGGGAAAAGCATATGAAAACCTAACTGGACATTCTGTAAGTTGCCCAACATTCTAACACACTTTCAACAACTGTAGAGTTGCTTTGCAGTTGTCGGATGATGGCATTAACATTAACAGTCGCTTCAGTACTGAGTGAACATAATTATTATTATTTTTAACTAGATAATGCCGGCGACTTCGTCCGCGTGGATTTATGTTTTTGAAAATCCCGTGGGAACTCTTTGATTTTCCGGGATAAAAAGTAGCCTATGTCACTCTCCAGGTCTTTTTGCATTTATAACAATGCAAAAAATCACGTCAATCCGTTGCGACGTGATTGAAGGACAAACCAATAAACCAACAAACAAACACACTTTCGCATTTTTTTTTTAATAGATAGATATAGCGCGCAAACGAGCAGGCGGGTCACATGATGTTAAGTGATTATCGCCGCCCATGAACATTTGCAGCACCAGAGGAGCCGCCGATGCGTTGCCGGCCTTTTAGGAATTTGTTGGTCCGGCCCTTGAATAACCCCATGTTATAATCTAGTGGGAACGCCGCCCATGGGAGTTGGTTTATAATAAGGGTACTGATAAAAAAATATATATAGCACAATATGTAATTTTCAGATTGGTGCAGATGAGCAAGTAGCAAAATTTCTGTGTCCTGAATGCGTCCACAGATTGGTGAGCTTCTGTAAGTTTAGGTGCAAGAGCCTGAGAGCGCGCTCGCTCATGGAAGACTTGGTTCGAAAATATGAACATGTAAGTAATGTGCCCCGTAAATGGTCAAACATGTTTGTCAAATATTACGAGTTTGTCAAATTATTTGATCATTTGTGGTCGTGTGTGGGCCGCATAAGAAAGCTCAGAGTCACTCAGCGGGCGATGGAGAGAGCTATGTGCGGAGTTTCTCTACGTGATCAATGAGGAAATGAGGAGATCCGTAGGAGAACTAGAGTAACCGACATAGCTCAACGGGTTGTGAAGCTGAAGTGGCAATGGGCAGGGCACATCGTTTGTACAACAGATAGATGTTGGCGTCCCAAGGTGCTAGGATGGCGAACTCGCACCGGAAGACGCAGCTTTGGAAGACCCCCCACTAGGTGGACGGACGACATCAGACGAATCGTAGGGAGCCGCTGGATCCAGGTGGCGCAAGACCGTGGCGTGTGGAAGTCCCTACAAGAGACCTATGTCCAGCAGTGGACATCTATTGGTTGATGATGATGATGGTCGTGTTTGATGCGTTTGTCTAACAAACTACGTGTTTGGCAAAGATTGACCGCGTGTTTGTCAAACATGCTTGACGGTGTACGGCTGCGGTTGTCAACTGTAACTTGCGCACTGAGGGTTCCATGCTGCAGTCATATTTTTTTACATTTTGCACGATAAACTATTATGCATATAAATAAATATACATCTGTTTTAGAATGTACAGGTCAAGCCCTTTCATATTCCCTTGGTATAGTAATCTTACTTTAAAAGTTGAAAATACTAATTATTTGTTCATGGACACGTTTTCATTTTTTTGTGATGTAAAAAATTCACGGTTTTCAGATTTTTCCCCGAATGTCAGCTATAAGATCTACCTACATGCCAAATTTCATGATTCTAGGTCAACAGGAAAGGTTTCTTGACAGACAGACAGGGAGACAACAAAGTGTCAAAGATAATAACTAGTTTTAAGGTCTCAATACTAACAAAAATATGAATTGTATTTGGTGGAAATAAATGATTTTATTATTATTATTATTATTATTATTATAAGGGTTCTGTTTTTCCTTTTGAGGTACGGAACCCTAAAAATTATAAAATACACTATAATATTAATTCTCTTTCCAGGTTACAGTAGATCATATAAAATTAGTTGATCGTAACAAACACCAACTAAAGTCTGACATTGTGGGGGCGGTCTTAGAGCCCGGCCACTGCGATTTATATATAGACTGTTCTGACACGGACATACTGACAGAACTAGGCGCTAATGTTGAAGCAGTTGCAGTGAAACATGAGAGACGTGACTCTGTGTTGGTTGATGCAGACCACACTCGGCACGTGCCAATAACGAGTGAAGATAATGATGTAGACCTACAGACAGATTTACAAACAGTTTTTGGTAACGCCATAGTTAAAACCGAGCAAAACTTTTATGAAGATTATTTAGACATTAAATCGGAAATAGTAAATGAATATGATTATTGCATTGATTATAAAAATTTAGATGTACCAAATGATGGTTATTTATCTGATAGTACTTTAGTTCTGGATACAAAACCGATTCCCGAAGAGCTTTTGGATAAAACGCAGAGTTGTTTGGAGAGTACTCAAAATCTGGGTAAGCTGCTGTTTTACTTGATTATACAGGCTGTAACCAGAATGCTAACAAAAATTACGCGCTTTTGCATGTGTAATACATATGAAGTATTAGGTTATGGATTATAGGATTTGGTATAGGATTTAGGTTTTTCGAAATTCCGTGGGAGCCCTTTTTGATGTTCTGGGTCACAACCTATAATAGCCTATTTCTGTCCCCGGGATGTAAGCTAAATCTATACCGTCAAAAGCTACCAGACAGACAGACGCACTTTCGCATGAGTTAGCATTTAATATGGATAGATGGATTTAAATTTTTCTATTGCCAGATAATTTTCAATTGAAACTCTGAAGAAATTTGACGTTTTAACTGTTTTTCAGCCGCACTCAGATTCGCTTAATCGTCACTTAAGGCATTCCTTATCCATACTAATTCATGCCTTAAGTAACGATTAAGCGACTCTGAGTGCGGTCGTTTGTATTGTAAATGTATAATTTATTGGCAATTAAAATATAGTTTTCTTTACTAGGCATGACACCTGACACAAACGTAACACAAATGAATATTGGGCATGTAAAAGAACAAAACAATTATAAAACTGAAACAGATACAAAATTAGATAAAAAATCGATTAAAAGGAAAAAAAAGTTACAAGACCAACTAGAATTCGAGACAGCGAAGAACTTAACACTATGTGATGAGATCAGTGAATTAAATCTAATTAATACTGAAGAAGTTTCGAGACATGAAACTCGAATAAAAATGGACGAATCGAGTAACTTTTGGGGGACGAACGAGGAAGGAAATAATTTACTGGTGAAACGTGACACTAAAAAAGATTTAGTGAACTTGAAAAAAAATGCTGCTAGTCCTTATTCTTGTACTGTATGCGATTATAAATGTAGATTAAAAATCAGTATGGCCGTGCACATGAGGGGACACAAAGATAATAAGTATTTTACTTGTGAATTCTGCAATTACAAATGTAAACTGAGACACAGTTTGAATCTTCACATGCAAAAACACAGGAACATAAGAGTTAACTGTGACTTGTGCGACTCAAAGTTTAATAACAGTGATGATCTGTACAGTCATAAGAAAATACATGTTGAGGAAAACTCCTTTGCATGTGATCTATGTGAATATGAGACTGGCGATAGTGTTTCTTTTGAGCAGCACATGGGAACTCATACGGGTAAAAATGTGTTAACTCACATGGGTGATAAGAAATCTTATGCTTGTCAAATTTGTGATTATAAGTTTACGGGTAAAAGTCTTTTGAAAAAACACATGCGCCACACACACGAGAAAAAGTCTAATTGTGATAGGGATCTAAAAACTCAAAGCTCAGTTTTGAAAACCTCAAATGTAAGCGATAAACCTTATGGTTGCGAACTGTGCGATTCCAAATTCGTATCGAAAAGCAATTTAATGAGACACGTGAAAAAACACTATGTTGAGAAAGCATTCGTTTGTCACTCGTGTGAACAGAAGTTCGCATCAAAACACAGTTTGAATAGACACATCTTACTTCACACGACTGAGAAATCATACGATTGTCAACATTGCGATCATAAGTTTTCTTCTAAAAGTCATTTGAAAGAACATATGTGGGCCCACACGCACGAGAAAAACTCCTATACCGGTAGAGGTGTAGGAAAGTACGCTTGTGGGATATGCGACTCGGAATTTGTATTGAAGAATCATCTAACGAGACACATGAAAACGCACTTCAGTGACAAAACTTGTCAACTTTGTGATCTTAAGTTTTCTTGTAAACGTCGTTTGAAAGAACACATGTGGGTCCACACAAACCAAAAACCCTCCGATAAAACCGAAAAATCAGTTTTAGAAACCTCAAATATTAGCAAAAAGTATGCGTGCGAGTTATGTGACACCAAATTTGTATTAAAAAGTCGTTTAACTAGACACATGAGAACTCACTCCAGTGAAAAACCTTTTAAATGTCGCGTGTGCCAACAAAAGTTTTCACAAAAGCATAGTTTAAATAAGCATATGCTACTTCACACAGGTCATAGACCCTACTCGTGTGGCACATGTCCTTATAAATGTACTTCCAGGATTGATTTAGTGACTCACGAACGTATTCACACGGGTGAAAAACCTTACGCGTGTACGTTCTGTGACTTTAGATGTAACAGGTCGTATTCGTTGGTTACACACATTCGGGGTCACACGGGTGAAAAGCCGTTTTCGTGTAAGCTGTGTGCGTACAAATGTACACGCACCAGTCAGTTAGTTAGACATATGAGGACTCACACGGGGGAGAAGCCGTTTTCATGTGAGTTGTGCGACTATAAATGTACCCGGCACTGCAATCTGCAGATGCATATGAGGATTCACACGGGTGACATGTTGTCGTGCGACTACTGCCCCTATAAGACTGCCAATAAAGCTTCCCTGATTGTCCACATCAAAAGGCATATGCAACTCCGAGCAGAGATTGAGGTTAACGCAGACCGTCGATTTTAATCTTTTGTTTTGACCGATTTCCTTCCAGCACATTCCGTTCTTTCCGAAAAAAATGCTTATGCTCGCGACTTCGTACGCGTGGACTTTATAAATATTGAACCCCTATTTCACCCCCTTAGGGGGTCGAAATTTCAACAATCCTTTCGCAGCGGATGCCTGCGTTATAATACCTATCTTATGTCAGATTTCAGCCCGATCCGTCCAGTAGTTTGATCTGTGCGTTGATAGATCAGTCAGTCACCTTTTCATTTTATAGATTTAGATGTGGAAGCGATTTTTTTGTGAGGAGTATAGTTTTACATTATAGACTGTATTTTTGGAAATTATAGTTAGACTATAAATATAAAATGATTTAAATATTTTGCAATTAAAATTTTTAAATATTTAAATATTTTGCAAATACTTTGTCATTATAATTTTTTTTCAAATTTTCAACGAAGTTTTTAACATTTAAAATGTATTGTGTTGAGTATAGTTTTACTGTTTACTTACCATTTATGTATTTTAAATTTATATTAGGATGTAAATAAAATAATTAGTTCCTTTATAAGGTAATCAAGATTTTCTGTTAAAACTTGCTTTTATGTTGCAATTAATTTTAATCATTGTAAATATAAAAAAATATTTTTTTATATTTTTTACCGATTGTGCCTGGAAAATAAATATAAGTTTTAAGTTCCTTTTTTATAATGTAATTGATATTTTTTTGAAATTTTTAATCTACCGATAATAATTTACCGATTGTGCCTAAAACCTATTGTCAAATAAATCTATATTAATTTCCAAGTTCCTTTTTAGTGTATTAGAGTTTTTATTTTGTTAAAAATAGCTTTTAAGTTGAAATTAATTTTAATCATAGTTGACATTCATATTTTTTTATATTTTTTACCGATAAGGCTTGAGATATAAATATTGAATAAAAAATACTTTTTTAATTGATTCTTTTATTTCTCACTTTCTTAAAATCACATAAGTTGCCATAAGCACAGAATATATACCTAATAGTACTAACGTGGGGGGTAAGGGGGTGCACTAACATTTTAACACCCCAAATGTCAACCTCACCTGCACGCGAGGCCCCCTGCGAATCACCGAACGAGGATATGACGACCGAAGAATGGCGGGATAACCATTCCAAATGGCTTGGCTTTAAATAACACAGACCAGAGACGGGCGGCAGCGTCACTGGTGCGAAATGGCCTACAGCCCTGCGCTGACCAACCCGCCTACCCAGCGTGGTCAGTATGGGCATTACTTCTAATGAGCAGCGCCAACAGACAAAGGCCCCCAGTTCCCAGCAGCCCTGCTATTCCCGATTACGGTAAGGTGGTGGGGAGCGGGTGGATGAGGAAGGCTGAGGACTGTGTTTGGTGGCGTGCTCTTGGAAAGGCCTATGTCCAGCAGTGGACGCAAACAGGTTGATGGATTGGATTGGATTGGAGTACTAACGTACCATAAGTTAAAATAATATGCCTTTGAAAAAACCCCTAATAAAGTCAGATTGTATTCCGGTCGGTAAATTTTTCAGGATTGAACTGTTATCGCCTTCGGTACTGGAAGTTGCAGTTAAGAGTTCGGCGGCACGGCTCAGCCGATATAGAAGTACCTAGCCACGGCCGAAGCATCCCACCCCACTAGAGAAAAACCTGTTCAGTCATGGTGCTGTGAAGGGTTACAGACATTCAAACTTTTACATTTATAAATGAAGGAAGATCAAATTAAAACAAAACAATTTATTATGCAAAATATATATTTCGTACAAGTTATATTGAACAGTAAACTTAACATACCTAGAGAAGATGGTCAAATTGATATTTATTATAACAACTTTAATATAGATCCAACTGAATACTGTGATAGCCTAGTGGTTAGGACGTCCGCCTTCTAATCGGAGGTCGGAGGTTCGATCCCGGGCACGCACCTCTAACTTTTCGGATTTATGTGCGTTTTAAGTAATTAAATGTCACTTGCTTTAACGGTGAAGGAAAACATCGTGAGGAAACCTGCATGCCTGAGAGTTCTCCATAATGTTCTCAAAGGTGTGTGAAGTCTACCAATCCGCACATGACCAGCGTGGTAGACTATGGCCAAAACCCCTCTCAGAGAGGGAGACCCGTGCTCTGTAGTGAGCCGGTAATGGGTTGATCATGATGATGAACCGAATACTGAAAAGTGTTTTTACCCCATTACGGCGAAGCCAAAAGGAAGGGTTATGATTTTAGCAGTCTATGTATGTATGTAATGTATATTTGTATCATCTATGTGTGTTCCACCGTAGCGCCTAAACTCTGGGCCGATTTTGACGAATGAGGTGTCAATAGGCTACTTGACTCATATCTAATTTCGTCCAATAAATGATTATTTATTATAGTATTTTGCTTAAGACAACGAAATATATCAATAACAATTATTAAAAACGCAGGATGGATATATAAATCCAATTTAAAAAATACAGTTTTTATTTTTATTTGAAACTCAGAAAACGCTGTCAGCCATGATGTGACGTGTGTTAAATATGTAAACAAACAAATGTCATCCCTATTGACTAACGTAGTATCCATATATATAAAATTTCAAGTCCTGACTAACTTATATATCAACGCACAGCCTAAACATCTATACGGCTGGTTCTAGATACATGAAATTTGGTGGGTGTATTCTTTGTAGGTAAAGAGAAGGTATCCACTAGGAAAGGATTTTTTGAAATTCCACCCCTGAGTGGGTTAAATGGGGGTTTGACATTTATGAAGTCCACGCGGGCGAAGTCACGAGCATAAGCTAGTTTTTATATATTTCTAAAAACTCATAGTAAACGTAAAAAATTATCGTTTTCTCTTTATAAATTGAATAAGTTATTAAGTAAGACTTACAACAAAGTGATCTTTGCAAAAATAAATTTGGGTTGCAGTCGTTAGTGATATAGGATCCCTTTAAGCAAGTCTTCGCGTGTTACGTATATTTATTTCACTGGGCACTCTAATCCACAACTTTCCTGTGGTCTTTATCGATGCGTTTTTACATTCTCGGATGATACAATAACGATAATTACTATATTTTTCATGTAAACTAGTATAGAAGTCATTTTTATTAAACTTTGGTAGGTTATGCTGTTGTTTACAAATGCATGACGTCAGAGCACAGATAATCTATCGGCCAAACATGGCCGACAGTGTTTTCACGTGTCTATGAAAAATATATTTTTAAATTAAAGTTTTACGGTTTTTAGGGCGCAAAAAAATATAGTGTTAATTTTTTTGATCTAATAGGACAAATATTAACCATTTAAGACCTACTTAAAAAAAGTGTCAACTAGCCTATTGATTCGTTGTTATGGTCCTGCGGGGTGATTCGCTAACTCAGTGTCTACCTCTGAACGATAGCCACTGAGCTCATTTGACATTCTAATAAAACAAGAGAAGAAAAAACAGTCGATATACCTAGTTGACCTTAAAACTAAATCAGGGGGCACGGTAGTGTCTCCGCCAAGACGAGCCAAACTAAAGGACGGGGCACTACGTACCATTTCTCGAAACGTTTCGTCGTATTTTGAAGTCTATTTCGTCATAGCTTCGGTCTGGATGACGCTAGAAAGCTGAAATTTTCAGGATAAGGTGTTTGACATTTCTGTAATCGGTTGTTCATCTTATGTTTTATTTTATTTCGTTTTTATTCAGCCATTATTAAATCATAATATAGCATAAATCAGGTGTTTTTTTTTCTTAAAGTAGCTATGTAAATACTTACTTTTTATTAAATCCCAGACTAAAGAAAAATATAGACAGAACCTTCGAACAAACAGATTTAATAAATTTATAATTTTTTTATAAAAATAAAGGCCAACAAGATTCTTTAAAAAAAATAGTCTACTTTCAAGTCCTACGTGTAGACACCATAATAATATTTTTAGTGCAGATAAAACACCACTGTAGGAACTTGAATCTACACTGGATATCATATTAAATGCGGCTGGACTTGCTGGTCTATCTACATAAGTGCCGATATGTATCTCTATTCCATCGTATGCTTTTTTTTATCGCTCTCTGAAGCCAGCAAGTCAGCCAGCCAACCAACCGTATGCCTAGCATGAATTTGACAGCTACAGTGTGACGATCGCAATCACCTCTGAGGCTCTGACTAAATTATATTTCGTGCTAAAATAGCTTTTCTCTCGAAATTGCCTTCATTTATTATTAATGATAGTTCGTCTGTTTTCCTTTAGTCGGTGAATAAATTTCTAATTTCGACACTCAACAAATAACTTGAAATAAACTCGAAAAAATTTAACGATTGTAAAGTATTAAAGAATGGGTGGTTCAATAAATTGTACTTCGTTATAAAGTCTAGCACATATTACGTTGTTGCAATGAATGAGACAATCGCAATACTTCCTTCATTGAATTAATATTGATTTGATAACAGATCACAACAAACTTCCTTAATACATGTGGGAGTGTCGAAATCGGATTTTTTTGTTTAAATAAAAAACGTTTCTATCAAATAATCATGATTTTTTTATTTTAAGATCAAAAATCTCATTTTTTAAAAGATTATTCTTTAACAATATGTAATAAAAATAGTTATAATTATTATCTATTACTGCCTTAAAACTAAGTTCGTTTTATAAGTTTTTCATTTATTGTCAATTGTATAATACTTTTTACGTGATTATTTCGTAATAAACAAATGCAAAAAGGAATGTTTCAATTATTTACGGAATGTATTTTAAAGTGAAGTCTACAATATAGTTATCTAAAGGCCAAAATTAACAATAATAAGCCATCTAGACAGACTAATAATTGTTTTATCAAAATTATTTGTAAAAAAAACATACCTCCAGTATGTTTTTTTACAAAATAATAACGCTGCTAAATAACAAAGAGATAGATTATACATAAAAAGAAATGGTATTTAAATTGTATTTCGAAATAAATGTCTTACGATCCAAAAAGAGCGAGCGCGCGAACGCGTTAGAAAAAATAAACTTACAAAAATATTATTATGCCAGAACTTTTTGTGACTTAATTTAATTGCCAAAACTTAGTTTTAATAATAAAAAAATCATAAATAACCTTTCATTGACCAAAAGAAAAAGATGGACGGATAATCTTCGAATCTACCATAGTGCATACCGTGGAATTCTATCTAATTAAAGGGCCGATTATGGATTTTTCGGGTATCGGCAAAATTGACATCAATAAAATTATACATGTCCAAAGTTACCCTTATTGACTGTAACCACTCCACTCTTTTTCCTTTAGTCTATGTGCATATCTTATCAAAGAAATTCAAACCACGATTCAAGGCACTTTGCTTATACACTAAAAAAAAATGACCATACATTTTGGTCTAAAAATATCTACATTTAATTTTTATTTAAATATAAAGATATGAAGGCACGAATGGACAAGAATTGTAATTTTAAAAACAAAAAATAAAAAAATACTTAAATTATACATTCATAAGTAATTTTATAACCTGGCAACATTGACGTTATGCGGCCAAATAAGAAATACGTAAATAAAATCACAATACCTCTACCACTTTTGTAAGTTACGCCGAAGCAGAAATCTTTTTTTTTTTTTGTGGTAGTAGTGTACATGATTTTTTGACAGCTACATGTGTCAAGTTACATGTGACTCTGGGGTCTCTTTTTCCTGCTGAACAGACCTCCGAAGACCCCTTTCTTGTCTTTCTTCTCTTTCGTGCCTCCTCCCACGGACAGTTCCGACTCTCCAGATGACCTGTAAAATGTAAAGCCTTTAGAATTTGTAAAGTTACAAGTATTTTTATTTTTATTTTTTACGGCCTCCTTTTATATCAGTCCTCTAAGGTCTACAAGTATTTTTTAATGGACAAAACCACAGAACAAATACCTGTAGAAGTAGCCCTATTATGACTTTTTTTTGTTTGCCAAAATGTATTTGTACGTGAGGTTTTGGCAAACAACGTGAAGTGAGGTTATGTTGACTCAAGTATTGTAAATAAATAATTGATTTGTTTTGTTGTTTTTGAAGTTATTGTGAAATGGTGGGTTGCAGTATACTAGGCTACAATAGCCGAAGCGAACGTAAAATATACGGAATAACGTTTCACAAGTAAGTACCACTGCTTGAGCGAGAGGGACTGAGGGGGCCACGCTAGTTGCATATCTGGACATATCTGTGTTCCAGGTCCATGGGAGGGATCACGTGACTACAATGGAACAAATGTTTTATTTAAAGAATCTAACCTTGACGTAGGCCTCTGGTCCAGCGCGGGGGAGCCCCCGCTGCCGGCCACGGACGCGGGCCGAGCGCTACCGCCGCTGGCGACACCGCCGTATGCTGTCGAACATATTGTTATTCATTATTGGACATTTCTAAACGGACAGACTATACAAGGGGCCCTACTACCACCCGCTTAAAATAGTAACTACGCTTAACTGAGTAGGTTCCTGCGGTAGTGGAGCGGTGGGGGGGGGGGGGGGGGGGGGGGCGTCAACTTTTGACAGCTGTCACCCTCCCGCACCTCACCGCACCGCGCAAATATTACACATAAAAGCTAAGAAAATAGAATAAAACCTTTTTAAATATTAAGCTACTACCAGATACAGTGCGACAAGGTTATCTTGGCGCGTGGCGAATATCGGAACTAACGTTGCCGTCAAGTGTCCCCTTTGTTTGAATATTCAAGGTAGCCTTGTCGCACTGTAACTATGATATTACCAAAGAGATATAATATTCCTAGAACAGCAAACGCCATGTATTTGGCGTGAAAAAGAATCCCATCTAAGTAATAACTGAGGAGCCGACGAACAAAACGGTGCAATTCAAATTCGAAAAAAAATACACTTCTAATCAAAATACTTTCTCTTTCATCCGGTTTTTCCAAAATCAATCAATTCAGTTTTTGGGCGACGAATACTAATCTGTTCTCGTTTCAAGCAAAAAAACCCTAAAACTATGCTAAAATTGAGCCAAAAGTTCGTGATTTCGATACTAAATACAAACTTGAACTGATGTCCAAGCAAAGCGGCTCAAAAACGGAGTCACAATTTTCGTGATTTCAAACAAAACGATACAATTACAGTAGAATTTCAACAGCTTTCATTGAGTATTGTGCTCCTCACGTAAAAATTTATTTCGTGTAATTACACCGTTTTACTCCTCAATTAGGTACAAAGGCGTAACTTGCTAGGTACATCACGATTTGCATCGTAGTATGTTAAATATAAATATCATAGATTGCCCGAGTAAAATACATATCCAATGTACACCAGCCAAGTTTGAAGTTAAAGTCATATTGCAAGACATTGCACGCTCTAGTAAAATAACATCTCTCAGCGAACTACAAAATAAAAAATATACATATATAGGCAATGCTACACACACAAAAACACAAGAAATAATCCAAAAAAACCTTAAACCAAGAATAAAACCGTAAAAATAAATATACAATGTGGCTAATTCCGTTGTACACAATCTCAAAACTAAACTAAAATGGCACGTCTAAATCTATTGCTCTCCCTTGCGGAAAAGGATAGCACTAGATTCAGACCTGTTAATTTCGTTTAGTTTAGAGATTGTGTACAAGAGAATCGGCCCCAATGGTACTGATTCTGAGCCCACCTAAATTTTAGAGTACTCGCATCCTTCTTACTAATGCATTATGAAAAGGACAGACACAGTTTGACAGTTTTAAAATTAATTAACAGACGTCAAACCCCGTGACTTTAGCTGCCAGTCGCGAGCCTACTGTTTAAATTTGTAGCGTGCACCAGTCTAAAATTTAGAGTCTTTAAATGTAAAATTCATGTTCCGTCCTTTTTTAGCAATATTAAAAAGTACTCTAAATTTAGTTAAGAGAAAGACAACAGAATCGGCACCATTGCATGCTCTAGTAATATAACATCTCTCTGCGAACTACAAAACAAAAAAAATACATATAAGCAATGCTACACACACAAAGACACAAGA
Source organism: Maniola hyperantus (assembly GCF_902806685.2). Classification (NCBI taxonomy): domain Eukaryota; kingdom Metazoa; phylum Arthropoda; class Insecta; order Lepidoptera; family Nymphalidae; genus Maniola; species Maniola hyperantus. The sequence goes on from NC_048561.1 coordinate 1,257,061, forward strand.
AATAATCCCAAAAAAACCTTACACCAAGAATAAAACCGTAAAAAGAAATATACAAATAAACACTTAATATTAACAAAAAACTAAGTACATATGTAATATACACATTATTCTACAAGCTAACTACCTTAATGCTAAGAATAAAGAGGAATACATTGTGGCTAATTCCGTTGTACACAATCTCAAAACTAAACTAAAATGGCACGTCTAAATCTATTGCTATGCCTTTCGTAATGTAGCTTGCGGAAAAGAATAGCACTAGATTCAGACCTGTTAGTTTAGTTTAGAGATTGTGTACAAGAGAATCGGCCCCATTGATTATTTACATGCACTCTACTTTTACAACTAATATATTAAGGCGATGTGGTAAGCTAAGTTTCCTTGTCTTTCGCACATTCCAACATTTTCTATGATTGTGAACGTATCAGTACATTTTAGCAAATGAGTTACGTAAGCGGCAACCAGAAGGATTTTTGAAGGAAACGAAGATAGACTTTTATTAAATTTATTCTAAAATCCTTACATTTTAACCTAACCCAACGTCCGCATCTATGTCAGTTGCAGAGTTTCACATTATATATTTTTTATTTATTTTACTAGGGTTCCGTACCTCAAAAGGAAAAACGGAACCCTTATAGGATCACTTTGTTGTCCGTCTGTCTGTCTGTCTGTCAGTCAAGCAACCTACAGGGTACTTCCCGTTGACCTAGAATCATGAAATTTGGCAGGTAGGTAGGTCTTGTAGCAGACATTCGAGGAAAAATCTGAAAAACGTGAATTTGTGGTTATATCACACAAAAAAATTAAATTGTGGTCATGTAATAATTAGTATTTTCAATTTTCGAAGTAAGATAACTATATCAAGTAGGGTATCATATGAAAGGTCTTCACCTGTGCTTTCTAAAACAGATTTTTATTTATTTTTATGTATCATAGTTTTTGAATTATCGTGCAAAATGTCGAAAAAATACGACTGTAATACGGAACCCTCGTTGCGCGAGCACGACTCCCACTTGGCCGGTTTTTTTACATTATGACTACCTAAATCCAATCTAACCCAACAAGAGTGCGTCGAGGTGTGACGACAGAATGCCCCTCTTCACATCTCTCACTTAGTTTAAATACCTTAAGTACCAACTAATATTAAAAGGTAGATAAGTCCCAATTAGTTGGAGTCACGTGTGGTAACGAGGTAATTTCTTGCTGACAGTGCGCTGGACTCATGACCTAATGACTTAACCTTCGAGGATAGTTTGCTCGCAAGTGATTTGAACTAGGTTATCGTTGAGATATGTAACAAATGTGGCTCGCCCAAGTCCTAAACAATAAAATGTATTGATGCTTTTACAATCATTGAAAATGTTAGAATGTGCGAGAGAGAAGAGAACTTAGCTAATCACAGCGCATTAACTAAAAGAGATAGATAGATTGGCCAACCAATACATAAAATAAAATATAATTTCGGCGTGACTTATAAAAGTGGTAGAGCACTGTACTATAATAATATAAAAATTTATTTTTGTGCGAGAGAAAATTATTTACGTACATTGTACTTTATGTAGTACATAAAGCAAATGACTATTTCCTTAGCAGCATGAAATACAAACATAAAATTGTACATATAAAAGTTCTACTAAGACCGCAGTCGTGTAGAAAGTAAGCTAAAAAGCACAGAATAATTTTACTACATAAAGCCTAATTTACACGTATTTAAGTTGTCAAGTAATTAACCAAATAACTTAATTCTAAGCGACTTAATTTTAAGTAAGCGTTTTCAAGCTTTCAGACAAGTAATTTTAAAGCTCCCAAGTTCATTCCGAGATGAACAGCGAAGTGCGTGAAATAATAAACTCTGTAATCTAAATATATAAAAGGAAAAGGTGACTAACTGACTGACTGACTGACTGACTGACTGATCTATCAACGCACAGCTCTAACTACTGGACGGATCGGGCTGAAATTTGGCATGCAGATAGCTATTATGACGTAGGCATCCGCTAAGAAAGGAATTCTGAAAATTCAACACCTAAGGGGGTGAAATAGGGATTTGAAATTTGTGTTGTCCACGCGGACGAAGTCGCGAGCATAAGCCTTTATGTGCTCAGCGAAGTCACAGAAGAAATTAACAATGAAATTTTATCTTTTTACCTATTTATTTTAATTATATTTATCTATTTTAACATGTCCTACCGTGCTGTAGTCACCGGCGGGGGCTGCGCGGGGTGAGGAGCGCGCGGCTACTTAACCGAAAAATAGACAAAATTCTATTCTACTTGTTAATAAATTTTAACTTGTAACTTATTACTAAATTCACTGTTTACATGCATTAATGCATGTCACTTAAAATTAAGTTAATTGCTTGACAGCTTAATACGTGTAAATTAGGCTTAAGTGCGAAATCCTGACTGCATATTCTTCCGATTTTTTATAATTATAAAATTCTGAGGTCTCACGACCTCCTTGGCGCAACAGTGAGCGCTGTGGGTCTTATAAGTGAGTGGAGATTTGATTTCCGTCGGGGCAATTTGGGAATTTATCTGGTCTGGTGGGAGTCTTCGGCCGGGGCTAGTTACCACCGTTTTTAAATCACCACAATCACACAATGGAAAGTGATGATGTGTCCTAAAATGGGATGCATTTACCTAGAAGATGCCTATCAACTCTTGTTTTAAAGATGCCTGGTTTTTTTTTTGACGGCCGGATTTCGCACTTATTTGAGAAAGTACCTATGTATAGCATTTCCTTGAACCAAAACACTATTGTAACACCCATTTTGTATTCAAAACTACAATTTGAACCAACCACCTACAAGTATTAAAATCTTTTACGGCTATTTCAACCAGTGGCGTAACTAATGATTTTAAGCTTATTTCGTCTTTTAACGACATATTTTAATGTAGATAACGGGTACATACCACGATTAATTTGGCGTTTTAATCTGTCGATATTGGTTTTTTTTTAAAGAATATTAGCCATGTTAAATGACTAATATTCCCCTTTCCTCTCCAACTAAGCGTCAAGCTTGTGCTAGGAGTAGGTACGACAATAGTGCAACGGGCGGGATTTGAACCGTCGACCTTTCGGTTTTCAGTCCACTCCTTTACCGGTTGAGCTATTGAGGCTCATGATGGGTTGAAATATTGACAAATAAAAACGCCAAATTAATCGTGGTATGGACCTACCCGTTATCTAAATTAAAACAGAGGCGTAACGTTGCCCATGATATACAAGGAACCATAAGCTTCATCGTTATGATCATGATCAACCCATCGCCGGCTCACTACAGAGCACGGGTCTACTCTCACAGTGAGAAGGGTTTTGACAATAGTCTACCACGCTGGATTGGTAGACTTTGAAAACATTATGGAGAACTCTCAGGCATGCAGGTTTCAAATCCAAAAATCCACACTTTCACATTGATAATATTAGTAGGATTACACTAAAGTTGTGGTTCCTTGTACATCTGTAAATAAGACATGCTTTAATTGCAGATGTCAAATCAGTCCTTTTCGAAAGTATCCGTGCATCGAAAGTATCAATCTACCATCTTAAAAAAACATACAGTCGAATTGAGAACCTCCTCCTTTTTTTAAAGTCGGTTAAAACCAACTTTTTTTTTATGGATGTATGCATGTGAACTTACATTGCTAGTGTTTTTTTAAATCTTCGGAATTTATTTAAAATGTAAAGTTTCACAAAATGCAGATCCGTCAATTTTCTATGATCATCATACTGTATTCCCTTCAAACTAAAATTAAAACGACAGAACTTATTCTTATAAAATCAAAGTGTAGAGCCAGAGCACACAAAAAATCCGAGAATATTATTTTTGCAACCGTACGCCACTGGTTAAGAAATATGCAACGAAAACCATCCCTCATCAACTGACCAAGGTCACTGGCCGTGTAGAAATGCGAGCTACTCTCCGGTTGCCAGTTGTTGTTCTGCCTCTCGTACCCCGACCACCCCCCGGAGCCCACGGAACTCCTGGGATCCACGCCCCCCGAACTCCTCGGATCCACCTTCTCATGGTAACTCCTCGACATCCGCTGTTGGTAACTGTTTACTAGCGCTGTCACCGATTTCTCGCCTCCACTGAGAGATCTTTCTGACGAGCTTCTATCATTACTGTTATTTGTATTAAGGCCTCTTTCTGGTATGTTATGGCCTCTCTCAGAAATATTCGAACCTCTTTCGAGTATATTTGGGCCTCTTTCAGAAATATTCGAACCTCTGTCAAGTATATTTGGGCCTCTTTCAGAAATATTCGCACCTCGGTCAAGTATATTTGGGCCTCTCTCTGGTATATTAAAGTTCCTGTCTGGTATGTTAGGACCTCTTTCTGGTATATTAGGACCTCTATCGGGTACATTAGGGCCTCTTTCCGGTATGTTTGGGCCTCTTTCGGGAATGGCTGGTGGTCTGTCCGAAGGCTCCATTAAAGACGAAGGCGGACTTCCGTTGTCTGTTTTCAAGGTTTTTTAAACTAATTAGAATTAATTTAATATAATTTATATGCACTATAAGTCCCGCAAATTACTAATGCGCGTGGCCGCCATTTTTGTGACGTCAGCACTAGACTGAAGTTTCGAGCTGATGGTATGTTTATATTTAGGCTGACGTCAAAATGACGTCATTTCGATGTTAATGAGACATGGTTCCAACGCAATAGCAATTTGCGGGACTTATACTATAAAATAGTATTAATTATATACATAATTTTAAATATAAATAATAATATTAAACAAATAAATAGGTATTAAGAGAAGAAAAGACATTGTTTTTTTTTTGTATTTTGCAAATCTCTTAAGTATAATTTGTTTTTATAATATAATTTAAATATAAAACATACGAATATACGTAAAATAAATAAAACAAGACAAACGAGACGGTACAATAAGCACATTTGAACCGAGACGTCACAAAAGCTAGACAAATATTTAAAAAATCCAAATGCTATAATTTTTTCCAAAAATATCATGAACTAGATGATGCCCGCGACTTCGTCCGCGTGGATTTAGGTTTTTAAAATCCCGTGGGAACTCTTTGATTTTCCGGGCTAAAAAGTAGCCTATGTCCTTCCCCGGGATGCAAGCTATCGCTGTACCAAGTTTCGTCAAAATCGGTTGAACGGATGGTCTGTGAAAGGCTAGCAGACAGACAGACACACTTTCGCATTTATAATATTAAGTACTAGATGATGCCCATGTAGATTTAGGTTTCCCTTTTTGTTTTCCCGGGATAAAAGGTCTATACGCATGCAAAAAATCACGTCAATCCGTTGCACCGTTGCGACGTGATTGAAGGACAAACAGACAAACAAACACACTTTCGCATTTTTTATTATTATTCAGATACAAGTTAGCCCTTGACTGCAATCTCACCTGGTGGTAAGTGATGATGCAGTCTAAGATGATAGCGGGCTAACCTGGAAGGGGTATGGCAGTTTTTATTAAACCCATACCCCTTTGGTTTCTACACGGCATCGTACCGGAACGCTAAATCGCGTGGCGGCACGGCTTTGCCAGTAGGGTGGTAACTAGCCACGGCCGAAGCCTCCCACCAGACCAGACCAGAAATTTAGAAATTATAAAATTCCAAACCCCTGCCAGGAATCGAACCCGGGACCTCCCACTATTAAGACCACAGCGCTCACCACTGCGCCAGGGAGGTCGTCATCGTCGAATATTTATAATAAGGGTACTGATTAGTATGGAGAATGGATAGTATGAATGGGTGTATTTAATGGGTGGGTTCCACTCACCCTCCCGCTGCGACCTGATGAACTCCTGGTTGATGTCTCGCCCGTTGGAGAACCTGGAGCGACCCCAGGTGTGGGAAGAATGTTCGGAATTTCTGCAAAAATATATTATACTGTTAGACGGATTGTTTATAGTGTGTTAGAGGACTAATGTTGATAGTCTGCACACCGCCTAGCACCCTCTGACATTTCTCCGAGAGTCTATGGTTTGGCATAGACTCATAGTTGGTGACGCCTAGGATATGAATAGTTCATTGTACCGACTTGTATGTAAATTAATTAAATAAGAAACAGTAATTAAAATGTATGTTAAAGTATATCATCATTCAACGCGCTTTTGGACAATAATGCTCAATGGGACCCATTTAATGATGGGTCTATAACACTGGTTCGGGAGTTACTGAAGTACGCTGAGAGCATTACATGAATATGTCATTCAATGTTCTCAGCGTACATATTCAAAATCCTTTGATCTTTTATCGTTTTGTATTTTATGTCTTTTTTCTTGTACCTTTATTTGTATTTAAATTTATTATTAATCATCTAGTTAGTGTAAGTGGCACTGCCGTTCTAATTAGATATAAAATAAATAAAATAAAATAAAATATCAAAGTGGTTTTTTTTATTTTAACAATACTTCTATAATAACAATAAATCTGGTGGGAGGCTTCGGCCGTGGCTAGTTACCACCCTACCGGCAAAGCCGTGCCGACAAGCGATTTAGCGTTCCGGTACGATGCCGTGTAGAAACCAAAGGGGTATGGGTTTAATAAAAACTGCCATACCCCTTCCAGGTTAGCCCGCTATCATCTTAGACTGCATCATCACTTACCACCAGGTGAGATTGCAGTCAAGGGCTAACTTGTATCTGAATAAAAAATAAAAAAAAACTTAAGTTTTTTTAGGGTTCCGTACTTCTATTTATTCCGATACAAGTGAGCCCGTGACTGCAATCTTTTGATGGTAGGTGATTATGCAGTCTAATATGGAAGCTGGCTAACTTGGAAGGGGTATGGCACATTATATTGTACTAGATAATGCCCGCGTGGATTTAGATTTTTTTTTAAATCCCGTGGGAACTCTTAGATTTCCCGGGATAAAAAGTAATGCCGATCCGTTGCTCCGTTGCGACGTGATTGAAGGACAAACCAATAAACAAACACACTTTCGTATTTATGATAAGGGTACTGATAGCGCACACTATTGCGCCAGGGAGGTCGTCGCAAAGGATTTAGTTGTAGTATTGGAAACTTAGGTTGCTGGGGGCAAGAAGAAGAAAAAGAATTGCCATACCTAAGTAACACATCGGAGCCATCTTCTGACACCGGCTGAGGCTGTCGTGGCGGCAGGGACGGCAGGACAGCAGATTCTAGAAGGAGACAAATTTATGAGTAATCTAAACAAAAAAAATTTTCAAAATCGGTCCAGGCGTCTTCGAGTAATAAGATTCCGACGAATTGAGAACCTCCTCCTTTTTTTGAAGTCGGTTAAAAAGGACGAAACATGAATCTAAATATCTTATAAATATATAAAAGGAAAAGGTGACTGACTGACTGAATGACTGACTGACTGACTGATCTATCAACGCACAGCTCAAACTACTGGACGGATCGGGCTGAAATTTGGCATGCAGATAGCTTTTATGACGTAGGCATCCGCTAAGAAAGGATTTTTGAAAATTCGACCCCTAAGGGGGTGAAATAGGGGTTTGAAATTTGTGTAGTCCACGCGGACGAAGTCGCGAGCATAAGCTAGTTTTACATATATTGACTCAAAATTTTAGTTACGCTACAAAAAAGTCACGAGGTTTGACGGCTCTAAATTAAACTTAAAACTGTCAAACTGTGTCTGTCCTTTTCATATTATTATATTAATAAGAAGAGGATGTAAATTCAGTAGAAACTCGATTATCCGGCCCTCGGTTATACGGATTCGCGATTATCCGGACTGCCAACCGAAAATTGTTCGGCCAAGTGCGAGTCAGACTCGCGCACCGAGGGTTCCATACTCGGGTATTTTTTCCGCCATTTTGTACGATAAATCAAAAACTATTATGCATAAAAATAATTAATAAATATCTGTTATAGAATGTACAGGCAAAGCCCTTTCATATGTTATCTTACTTTGAAAATTGAAATTACTAGCACAAAACCCGCTTTTCATCATACATTCGATTATCCAAATTTTCGATTATCCGGATCCCTAACGACAACAATTAGTCCGGTTAATCGAGTTTCCACTGTACTCTAAATTTTAGGTTTGAATCAGTATCAATGGGGCCGATTCTCTTGTACACAATCTCTAAACTAAACTAAAATGACATGTCTAAATCTATTGCTATCCCTGTCATAATGTTGCTTGCCGAAAAGGATAGCACTAGATTTAGACGTGTTAATTTAGTTTAGTTTAGAGATTGTGCACAAGAGAATCGGCCCCAATGACTCACCAATATTCCTCTCAACTGATGTTCGCTGACTCTTGTCAGGAGACGATCTCGGCTGACTGTTGCGGTCAGAACTCGCGGTCACGTAGGTGGTGCGTTCGGGAGTTGCGCTCGCGCGCTGGCTGTTGCGGTGCTCCTGCAGGATCTCGGCCTGCGTGCGCGCTCTCTGTTGCGGCTCCGGGGACGACGCGCCCGACGATGACGAAGACGCGTTCCTGCGAATAACAGAAAAAAATTAATGCGTGTAGCATGGGATTTTGCCAAATCAAAAATCATATATCCATTGATACAAACATTTTTATTTTAGAATACGACTTTTGAAAGATAAGATTTAACAAAATGTTAATTTTTTAACAATTTACTTGACATATAACTTTTTTTTTTACTAGGTACTTATTTTGACATAATAATAATACTTGAAACTGTCCCTTTTGCCATTTATTAGATATTAATAATTTTATGACTTTCTTAATATTAAACTTATTTTTATTAAATGCAAAATGGTAAGAATTGATTAATAATGAATAATATGTTAATAATGAGATATGTATTGCGTTGCGATAATAGTAAGGATTCCTAGTAATAATTTTATTCTATTTGTGTATTAAGATTTTAAATTAGCACGCCATGGTATGGCAGATTGTAGCTCGAATCAAAAACAATATTGTAATTAACAACTTATTAATGTAACCTACAATCAGCAAGTAAATAATTTGTATTTGTAATTTGTTTTGTTATAATCTAAATATATAAAAGGATAAGGTGACTGACTGACTGACTGACTGATCTATCAACGCACAGATCAAACTACTGGACGGATCGGGCTGAAATTTGGCATGCAGATAGCTATTAGAATAGAATAGAATAGAATGTTTTTTTATTCATGTAAACTTTTTAAAAGTGCTTATGAATAGTCAGGTAGTTTTAATTTACCACTGGTTCGGCAATTATGACGTAGGCATCCGCTAAGAAAGGATTTTTGAAAATTCAACCCCTAAGGGGGTGAAATAGGGGTTTGAATTTTGTGTAGTCCACGCGGACGAAGTCGCGAGCATAAGCTAGTCTAGAATAGAAATATTGAAAGAATATTTAATAAATAAATAATCTAAGAAATAATTTATTTTTGACCTAAGCATCATCCCCATTCAAAATTATTGGATAACAAATTCAGGATATAATCGTTTAGGATGTCACCTTTGCGACTTGCATTTGACCGATTTTTTAAAAGTATTGCTTAAAAGTAACACGAGCGCAGCGAGCGCGAATCTCAGGTACACTTACTGTAGTCTCCTGCGTATGTCGGCGGTGGGCGAGTCGCCAGCGGGCGGCGCGGTGTAGGGCGTCAGTTGCAGCTGCGGCGGCAACGCGGCGTGGAAGCACAGCTTGGCGACCCAGTCGCTCATGAGCGCGCGCGAGTTGCACGCGAACAGGTACTCGGCGCCGTCCGCGCACGACAGGCGGAACACGTGCGCGCGCTTCGTGTAGTCGCCCGCTGCCTCGCAGCGCGCCTGTGGTACATACAACAACCATCATCATGAGCAACCCAGCACCGGCTCACTACAGACCACGGTGTGGGCAGTGGCGTGCACAGGATTTCAAGTCAGGGTATGCATTTAGGTATGAACTTATTTTCCAGCAGGTTTTAATCTTAAATATATAAAAGGAAAAGGTGACTGACTGACTGAATGACTGACTGACTGACTGACTGACTGACTGATCTATCAACGCACAGCTCAAACTACTGGACGGATCGGGCTGAAATTTGGCATGCAGATAGCTTTTATGACGTAGGCATCCGCTAAGAAAGGATTTTTGAAAATTCGACCCCTAAGGGGGTGAAATAGGGGTTTGAAATTTGTGTAGTCCACGCGGACGAAGTCGCGAGCATAAGCTAGTGTAAAATAAGCATTGGATTTTTTTCAACGAGGGTAAGCAGTGCGTTTATGCCTCTATGAGCTGCACGCCACTGGGTGTGGGGAACTGCTGACGCTAGGCGTTTTGCAATATTGGCTTGTTTGTAAAACCTAGAGCGGTCAGGCTGTAGGTTTTACAAACCCGCAACCCGTCCCTTGTTTACTTCCAAGTGACCTAGCAACCACTACACTCACGTTCAATATGGCAACCGGAGGTGCTGCGGCTTTGGAAGCAGCGAAGTCCTGCTCATCGCGGAAGAAACAAAGCAGCTGTCCGCATAGAACAGAGTAGTACACGCGCCACGAGCGAACCGTCGCTCTTTTACCCCCGCAACCAGCCTCTTGCTTGCGTTCCAAGTAACCTAGCAAAAAAAACCTGTGTAAAAATACTGATAATTTTTTTTTTTTTTGAAGAATATTAGCCATATTAAATGACTAATATTCCCCTTTCCTCTCCAATTAAGCGTCAGGCTTGTGCTAGGAGTAGGTACGACAATAGTGCAACGGGCGGGATTTGAACCGTCGACCTTTCGGTTTTCAGTCCACTCCTATACCGGTTGAGCTGAAAATTAGATGAAAAGGAGTACAGTAGATGAGGAGGGAGATATTTAATTACTAGAGAGAGATATATAATTGCTTTCTTGCTTAAATATTGAAGGAAAAAATCGTGAGTGCTTCCCTAAGAGTTGAGAAAGAAAGAAAAGAAAGAAAGAAAAACGTTTATTTTTTAAGGCTGTACCACACATTACCATTATTAGGTTAGGTTATCCCGGCGCCTCTTATACTTGAGTAGTAAAGTCAAAAGACCTCAAGTAGAAGAAGCGCCGGAATAAACCATGTCATGTGTGGCACAACCCGAAAAAAAAGGTCCCTACTCAGCATAAATGCCATATGTCTTGCACAAGTACAAAAACATACAGCGCTGGTTTTCAGTAGGAACCCTGATTCGGGTGGCGCCACGGAATTATTTCAATTGTACTTATACTATATAATGTTCTCAAAAGATTTGTGAATTGTGCGAATCCGAAATACAGTAACCGGCGGGAAATATTGTACATCGACCTTTAAAAAGAGATAGCGGTTTCGTAGAGTGCTGTATCTGTCGTTGAGACCGACTTCTTGTCAGATACTGTAGGTCAGCGTGGTGCGCTGGAATTGTGAAACCGACCCCGCCAATTTCAGCTCGATTCGTCCAGTAGTTTGAGCTGTGCGTCGATAGATCAGTCAGTCAGCTTTTCCTTTTATATCACGGTGAAATTTTAGTGGTTGTCTTCCCGCGGCAGAACGATTTTCCCTCAGTAGTAGTATCGAATTTGAGTTAAAAGTTAAAGTTTTAACTCAAATTCGATACTCGAAAAAAAAAATGTTTTTGTTTTGAAATAATTTAAAAAAAATCGACAACTCGAAAGTGTGAGAAACAATAGTAACTCCCTAGACGTAACGTGAATAGTTAGGTAGGTACATCCACTCGAACCACGCTGCCAATAAAGTGAAAAAGTTTAGCGCAAAATAAGCTATAAACTAGCCTGCACGCACGCGGTATCACTATTGGTTCGAAATCTCATTCGATTTTTGTTTTTCTCGATTGTAAATTTGACATTTTTGACTCTAATAATCTAAATCTAAATATATAAAAAGAAAAGGTGACTGACTGACTGACTGATCTATAATCGCACAGCTCAAACTACTGGACGGATCGGGCTGAAATTTGGCATGTAGACAGCTATTATGACGTAGGCATCCGCTAAGAAAGGGTTTTTGAAAATTCAACCCCTAAGGGGGTGAAATAGGGGTTTGAAATTTGTGTAGTCCACGCGGACGAAGTCGCGAGCATAAGCTAGTCTAAATATATAAAAAGAAAAGGTGACTGACTGACTGACTGATCTATAATCGCACTGCTCAAACTACTGGATAGATCGGGCTGAAATTTGGCATGCAGATAGCTATTATGACGTAGGTATCCGCTAAGAAGAGATTTTTGAAAATTCAACTGCTAAGGGAGCGAATTAGAGGTTTGAAATTTGTGTAGTCCACGCGGACGAAGTCGCGAGCATAAGCTAGTCTAAATATATAAAAGCAAAAAGTGATTGACTGATCTATCAACGCACAGCTCAAACTACTGGACGGATCAGGCTGAAATTTGGAATGTAGACAGCTAATTATGACGTAGGCATCCTCTAAGAAAGGGTTTTTGAAAATTCAACCCCTAAGGGGGTGAAATAGGGGTTTGAAATTTGTGTAGTCTACGCGGACGAAGTCGCGAGCATGAGCTAGTTTTTTATATTTATAAATCGATTGTAATACCAGGACAAAATCATTTCGCTTCGGGAAAACAACCATTAAAATTTCAGCGTGTATAGACTTACCTTCAATCTCGACGGGCGGCAGATCGTCGGGTCGTCGGTGTCTGCGGAAGCTCTGCGTGCGGCGCCGCGTCGTGAACGACGGTGTGCGCTTTGGCGTCTTCACCACCTGGTTCAACAAACAACTCATTATTAAAAGTGTAGTGTAAATTGTTCACTTTTCGTTTTGTCTAAATAGAGACAGTGGGACGACATTATTTGCAAAACGACATTTGACACTTTACTAGCAAACGCAAATTCTAAAAAAGACCGTGCTCGTCTTCTCGCTGTCTCTGCAAAAGAGTCCGGCTACGGGCTACATGCTCTTCCCTCTGCCAACCTGGGCACTTTGTTAGACCATACGACACTTTCTGTTCTCATTGGTCTTAGGCTTGGCGCCACAATAAACCAGCCTCACCGTTGCCACTGCGGTGACTGCGTTGACGCCTTCGGCCACCATGGGCTCTCCTGTTCGAGAAGCGCTGGACGCTTCTCCCGCCATAGTACTCTTAACGACATCATCCGGAGGTCCCTTGCCACCGCCCATGTGCCAGCTGTACTAGAACCTATTGGTTTGGCACGTAGCGATGGCAAGAGACCTGATGGTATGACGCTCGTACCGTGGAAGATGGGCAGGTCGCTTGTTTGGGATGCAACTTGTGTAGACACTTTAGCTGCATCCCACATTCAGGCGACCTCCTCTATGGCGGGTGCAGCGGCCATCAGCGCCGAACAGGCCAAGAGGCGCAAATATGAAAACCTCGATGGGAGCTTCGTATTCGTGCCTTTGGTGTGGAGACCTTGGGGCCGTGGGGCCCGGGGGCTCGAGCTCTTTTTGAAGAAATTGCGAAAAGAGTTACCGAGTCAACCGGGGACCCGAGAGCTGGCAGCTACCTTGGTCAAAGAATTAGTTTGGCCATCCAAAGGGGTAATGCTGCCAGCATCTTGGGTACAGTGCCTCGCTGCGGTGGTCTCGATGAGGTTTTAGATTTAATTTAATTTATTTTAGTTCTAATTTAATGTTGTTTTTTTTTAGATTTAAGTTTATTAATAGTTTATTTAATAGAAAACGGTTAAATTTGAAAAAAATATATATATAAGTAATATGTATATTAATATATGTATATTAAAACTTTCACATTTAATAAAAATAAATAAATAAATATGTCGGAGATACTCGGCAGTAATCGGGACGCAAACGTTGTCTAGTGGCGTTGATCGAGTCTACGCATTATGACACAATCTGGGTTACCATGGACACGTAAGAAAAACAATATGGTTTCAAGATGGTAAGAGAAACGACTTGTGTACTTGTGTAGAATCGTATCCCGCGTTCCTATTAAGCCAACATAATAACCCTGTAGATAAACGCCCAATAGAAGGAAATACGACGATCCTAGAGCTCTCTGCCGACTAATAAATAAAAATTATACAGGGTACCAGAACGCTAGCAAAAACTATGCGTTATTGTTATCAGTACCATTATTATAAATCGTTGATTTTCCGGGATAAAAAGTAGCCTATATCACTCTCTAGGTTTTTGGCTATACCCATGCAAATCACGTCGATCCATTGCTCCGTTGCGACGTGATTGAAGGACAAACCAACAAAACACACTTTCGCATTTATAATAGGGGTAGTGATGTGAAAACCACCACGTGGTTGGCAACCACGAACAAAAACCTACGGAACTAAAAATATAATGTGTGAGGGTGTACATATGTTTAATAGCTTACCTGAAGTGATAAAACAGACTAAAACCATTGTTGAATTTTAGAATAGGCTAAAGAAATATGTTGCGGACAATATTGTTTAACTAGAACTTGTAATTTGCATTAAATTGAAATAGTTAATAAGTTAGATAAAAAAATATTATAATTAGGTATAGACATAGTTAAGTATTGGGGCCGATTCTCTTGTACACAATCTCTAAACTAAACTAAATTAACAGGTCTAAATCTAGTGCTATCCTTTTCCGCAAGCAATATTATGAAAGGGATAGCAATAGATTTAGACTTGCCATTTTAGTTTAGTTTAGAGATTGTGTACAAAGGAATTAGCCCCAATATTATAGTAAAATTTAAAATTGAATTTGTAATGCATGCGTCTGTGTTAGTAGTTACTAAAATGTATATATAATTAATCTTAATTTAAGTGAACAATGTGGCCAATTCTCTTGTACACAATCTCTAAATTAAACTAACATTGGCCCCGATTCTCTAGTCTCTCTCTAAACTAAATTTAGAGTATCTGCATCCTTTTCTTTTTACTAATGCTAAAAAAGGAACGGAACATGACTTCCACATTTAAATGACGAATTTAAATTATTCTTTAAAAAAACAAAAAAAAACTCTAAATTTTAGTGCACAATACAAATTTAAACAGTAGGTTCGCGAGTGCGTGCTAAAATCGCGAGTTTTACCATCTAAAAATTAAATTTAGAAATGTCAAACTGCTTCTGTCCTTTTCATATTACAATAGTAAGAAGAGGGTGCGAATACTCTAAAATTAGGTTGTGCTTAGAATCGGTGCCATTGCACGTCTAAATCTATTGCTATCCCTTTCATAATGTTGCTTGCGAAAAAGGATAGCACTAGATTTATTCCTGTTAATTTAGTTTAGTTTAGAGATAGTGTACAAGAAAATCGGCCCCAGTATGTTCTTTTTGAGAATAAATTCTTTAAACCGAAAAGCTTGAATAAGTAGAGTACGCACGCTCATGCTCTCTGCGCGCTTGACGTTAGGCTCCGGCTTGGGGAGGCGCTCGAACTGCGGCGCCGGGCTGAGGGCCTCCTCAGACGCCGCAGTCGCTATGCTGCTCACTCCACCAGTACTGAGTTGGCGCTCCACCTACAACACCAAATTCATAGCCTTGCCTTTACACAAGTTTAAAAAATGTGTTAAAAGTATGCTCCTAAAAAAAGCATATTATACAGTCGCAGACTATGTAAACGATAAAATTTTTTACAAAAAAAATAAAAACCGACTTCGTTACACAAACACTAAAAATTGAAAAATAATTTAATTTATTACCGAATGTTATGTATACAAGAGTTAATATAGTTCCATAATAATATTTTTTGGTGCCGGTGCCAATTAGCTTTAGCTGCGCGAATTGTCTAGACTTCATATTTTTATGAGACTCCACAATGGCACCTCATTGGCACCGACCCCAAAAAATATTATTATGGAACTATATTAACTCTTGTATACATAACATTCGGTAATAAATTAAATTATTTTTCAATTTTTAGTGTTTGTGTAACGAAGTCGGTTTTTATTTTTTTTGTAAAAATTTTTTATTTCACAATTTTTAGTAGCTCCATGGAATTATGCTATGATTGGTTAAAAATCTACTGTTAACTAAGCTATTACACTGATCGCGAGCAATTTACTCTTATCCGTTGAGGAGTTCCAGTATCTATCTTCGAAGATGTTCATCAGATCTTCACCAAACTTAAATGGGACCAACTTTGAAGTATACCCTTTCAAACAAAAAAAGAATTTTCAAAATCGGTCCAGGCGTCATCGAGTAATCGGGGAACATACTTAAAAAAAAAAAAAAAAAAAAAAAAGATTCCGACGAATTGAGAACCTCCTCCTTTTTTTGAAGTCGGTTAAAAAAGCTTGGATTTGACTCGCTCCAGCAATGCACGGAACTGCAATGGCTTGTATAGTACGGTATAATAACATTGTAAATTGAAAAATTAAGAATTAAAAAGAGCAACCGCCGAGTTTCTTGCTGGTTCTTCTCGGTAGGAACGGCATTCCGAACCAGTGGTAAATTAAAACTACCTGACTATTCATAAGCACTTTTAAAAAGTTTACATGAATAAAAAAACATTCTATTCTATTCTATTCTATAGATAGAAAACTTTATTGTACACATCATCAATCGATAGTCCACTGCTGGACATAGGTCTCTTGTAGGGACTTCCACACGTAACGGTATTGCGCCGCCGCCATCCAGCGGCTCCCTGCGACCCGTTTGATGTCGTCCGTGCCAACTATTACTAAGCCTCCGCTGTCAACCCATACGACCGTCCGTCCATCTGTCTGTCAGCGAGCAGTATCTCGTGAACTAATAGGTAGAGAGTTGAAATTTTCACAGAATGTGTATTTATTTATATTGCCATTAAAACAACAAATAATAAAAAATTTAAAAATGGCCGTCATGAAAATTAAAAAGTTTTATTTCTTATAGGATGGTAAGGAACCCTTCGTGTGCGAGTCCGAGTCACACTTGGCCGATTTTTCTTTTGGATTGTTTTCAGCTTTGAAGGTTTCTCAATAAAATACTGTTATAGGAAAATAAAATAAAAAACGAAAATCGAACCTGCATCCCCTGCATCTGCTGTTGCTCCTGCAGCTCATTCTCTCTTCTCCTCTCTTCCGTGATCCTCTCCATCTCTCTCCTCTTCACCTGCTGCAGCCTCTCCACTTCTTGCCGCTCTGCGTGTCTCCTGCGCGCCGCTTCTTCCTCGTCCCTCTGCTCTTTGAATGCTCTTTCGATCTGGAAAAGGATTTTAGATTTAGCCCAATAGCTCAACGGCAAAATCTTATAAACATATAAAAGGAAAAGGTGAAGTTGACTGACTGATTGACTGATCTATCAACGCACAGCTCAAACTACTGGACGGATCGGGCTGAAATTTGGCATGCAGATAGCTATTATGACGTAGCCATCCGCTAAGAAAGGATTCTTGAAAATTAAACCCAATTTAGACTTAAGGTTTATTATTTAGAATTTAAGGTTTATTATTTAGAACATAAGGTTTATCATTTAGAACTTAAGGTTTATCATTTAGAACTTAAGGATTATCATAACTGGTTACTGTATTATGGAACTCACCAGGGTGATTCTCCTGAGCGCAAGGAACTTCTCTTTCTGCGCGTCGATGGTTTCCTCCAGATCGCGGTGTCTGTTGATCAGCTCCTCCGTCTGCGCCAAGTTCTCGCCGTACTTGCCGTCGCGGACCAGCGGCACTCTGGGAAAATTGAGATACATTCATTTTCTAGCTCTTCAATTGAATCTCCCTGCATTGGCAGACATACAAATTTTTATTTTTATTTTATTGCGAGATACAGGCTTGCGCTTGACAACATTCATCTATCTAAATATATAAAAGGTAAAGGTGACTGACTGACTGACTGATCTATCAACGCACTGCTCAAACTACTGGACGGATCGGGCTGAAATTTAGCATGCAGAAAGCTATTATGACGTAGGCATCCGCTAAGAAGGGATTTTTGAAAATTCAACTGCTAAGGGAGCGAATTAGAGGTTTGAAGTTTGTGTAGTCCACGCGGACGAAGTCGCGAGCATAAGCTAGTCTAAATATATAAAAGCAAAAATGATTGACTGATCTATCAACGCACAGCTCAAACTACTGGACAGATCGAGCAAAAATTTGCCATGCAGATAGCTATTATGACGTAGGTATCCGCTAAGAAAGGATTTTTGAAAATTCAACCCCTAAAGAGCTTAAGCTAGTGCTTAATAAAAAGATGTCTAGCTTAGCACTTGTTTGAAGATGCCCATTCACTCTTGCCAACTTTCAGAAACGTTGAGCAAAATCTCGTTTGACATTGGTTGGTTCTGCATTGCTGCTTCACTGAGTAATATTTAAAAAAACAAATCGCAGAAAACCTTATTACAGATAAGTGTCAAATGAGCTCGGTGGCTATCAATCAATGATAAGCACAATACCTGCTAGTGATCCATTGGTCCAGCGCCTCAGCATCCCTCAGGAACAGCAGAGCATCCAGATGATGGTCGTAGATGCGAGCGCGCGCCTTCCACACGCCGTCCAACGTGGCGCGCCGCGACCTCAGCGTGGATATGCGTGTCTCCACCTCTTGGGACATGAAGTGACCTTCCCGGACCAGTTTCTCTCCTGAGGAAAACAATTAAAAAAAATTTGAGAAAAAAAAGTTTAAAGGTACCCACCCAGCTGCTGAGATATCTCAACGAGCATCAGCTGATCAGCTGGTGATCTTCTTATATATCTCACGCACCGCTGGGCGGAAGCCATTGATAGCAAGGGAGAGGCCCTGGCGGTCAGTCTTGATATTGCAAAAGCCTTTGATAGGGTTTGGCATGGGACACTATTCTATCGAAACTATCATCTTACGGACTACCAGTGAAGCTGTGTAATTGGGTCGCCAGCTTCCTTAATGTTCGCACCATCAAAGTCGCTGTCGATGGCTTTTACTCGGTACTCAAACCCATCAATGCTGGCGTCCCACAGGGCTTGGTGCTGTCACCCACACTGTTCCTACTGCATATCAATGACATGTTGCATGACAACAACATCCATTGCTATTTTTTATTTTTTATTTTTTCTTCTTATCTTATTAGAACGGCAGTGCCACTTACACTAACTAGATAATTAATAATAAATTTAAATACAAATAAAGGTACAAGAAAAAAGACATAAAATACAAAACGATAAAAAATCAAAGGATTTTGATAGATAGATAGATAGAAATACTTTATTGCACACAAAAAATATTACATAACTATTACAAAAAACTAAAACTAAAAAATAATTGTATGCAAAGGCGGCCTTATTGCTCACAGCAATCTCTACCAGGCAACCTTTGGTGAAAGGAGAAACTAGGTGTGTAGGATAGTACTTACACGCAATACAGAAAAATGAAGTAGTATAATATTATATAATATAATTAACTATTTCAGTAATACATACATAACTATTATAAATATCAATATATATACAATCCATAATAGAAATACATATATATATATATAACTACATATATTATAAAAGACATACATATTATACATATGATCGAATAAATTAACTATTATGGCATCGATAAGTATAGTTCTTTAAGACGATTTTTGAATATGGGCAAGGATTTCGAATCCCGGATATTTTTGGGCAGAGCATTCCACAGTTGTACAACATATACTGTAAAAGATTTCCCGTAGAATTTTGTGCAGTTACGTGGGGTTTGGAGTTTGTTATCTGTGGATGAGCGCAACTTCCTGTCGCGATAGGCAGCACCAAGAAAAGTGAAGCGATCTTTAAGGTACGAAGGAGTGTGGGTTTGTTGAGTGTTGAGTGTGAGTTTGAATATGTATGCGGATGACAGTACGGGTGATGCCCTCTACAAAGGACATACACAGATTTCTCGCGCAGTGCTGGAGGAGTGTAGAGCAAAACTTGTGTCTGACACAGAAACCTGCCAAGGTAAAGTGTAAGAATGGGGTTCACAAAACCTAATGCAATTTAACCCGACAAAATCACAAGTTTGTGCGTTTACCGCCAAAAGACCCCATTTACCTTACCTCTTTTCTTTCAGAGCACTCCCCTCACCCCTTCCAACAGCATTGGGATTCTTGGAGTCCACATTTCGAATGAGGTTCAATTTCAGGATCATCATCATGATCAACCCATCACCGACTCACTACAGAGCACGGGTCTCCTTTCAGAGTGAGAAGGGTTCTAGCCATAGTCTACCAATTGGTAGACTTCACACACCTTTGAGAACATTATGGAGAACTCTCAGGCATGCAGGTTTCCTCACGATGTTTTCCTTCACCGTTAAAGCAAGTGATATTTAATTACTTAAAACGCACATAACTCCGAAAAAATAGAGGTGCGTGCCCGGGATCGAACCCCCGACCTCCGATTAGAAGGCGGACGTCCAAACCACTAGGCTATCACAGCTTTCCTGCTATTTCGGGATCACTTGGAAGGTTAAGCCAAATTAGCCTCTAAATATCTTGGGGTGTTTATCTTTAAAAAAAAAAGTGGTTACCATCAGCGTAGAAGGTCTGGAAGCTCTCGTCCTTGGCGTCCATCTCGGCGGCGATGTCCCGGTGCCGCGCCACGAGCCGCTCCGCCGCCGCCACGTCCGCGCTCAGGTCCGGCGCCGTCACCCGAGCCAGGGTCTCGTTTGTCCACGCCCTGGGGGAAATGGACATTTTTAGGATTCCGTACCTCAAAAGGAAAAGGATTACAGGATCGCTTTGTTGTCTGTCTGTCCGACGTGTCTGTCAAGAAAACCTACAGGATACTTTCCGTTGACCTAGAATCATGAAATTGGGCAGGTAGGTACCTAGGTCTTATGGCAATTGGCAGACATTCGGGGAAAAATCTGAAAACCGTGAATTTGTGGTTACATCACACAAAAAAATTTAAATTGTGGTCATGAACTAATAATTAGTATTTTCAATTTTCGAAGTAAGATAACTATATCAAGTGGGGTATCATATGAAAGGTCTTCACCTGTACATTCTAAAACCGATTTTTATTTATTTTTATGCAGCATAGTTTTTTTTTTTTTTAATAGATATAGCGAGCAAACGAGCAGGCGGGTCACCTGATGTTAAGTGATTACCGCCGCCCATGAACATTTGCAGCACCAGAGGAGCCGCCGATGCGTTGCCGGCCTTTTAGGAATTTTTTGAATTATCGTGCAATATGTCGAAAAATACGTAGTACGGAACCCTCGTTGCACAAGCCTCACTCGCACTCGGGTATAAGCCCAAAATCCGGATACTCACGTAAGTTCCTGGTACTTGTCGAAGTAGGCTTGCAGCTGGTCTGCCAGTTCGAGCTGATGCTCGTTATGTGCCGCCCTATCCTCTAGCGCCGCTAGAGAATCCGTCACGTCTTCCAGTTTTGCCAGAACATGCTCCTTTGCATCTGGGAAGGCTGCGCCCAACCTGTTGAATTAAAAAAATTGTAACTATGGTATAATCACTATACTCATATTATAAACTAGCTTATGCTCGCGACTTCGTCCGCGTGGACTACAAAATTTCAAACCCCTATTTCACCCCCTTAAGAGTTGAATTTTCAAAAATCCTTTCTTAGCGGATGCCTACGTCATAATAGCTATCTGCATGCCAAATTTCAGCCCGATCCGTCCAGTAGTTTGAGCTGTGCGTTGATAGATCAGTCAGTCAGTCAGTCAGTTAGTCAGTCAGTCAGTCAGTCAGTCACCTTTTCCTTTTATATATATAGACTAGCTTATGCTCGCGACTTCGTCCGCGTGGAATCAGGTTTTTAAGAATCTCGTGGGAACTCTTTGTTTTCTCGAAATAAAAGTTTCCCAGAGCCTTAGCTCCGTTAGCCTATGTCACTCTCCAGGTCTTTATCTATACCCATGCAAAAAATCACGTCAATCCGTTGCACGGTTGCGACGTGATTGAAGGACAAACCAACAAACAAACACACTTTCGCATTTACAATAAGGGTACTGAGGTACTGATATGCAACTAGCATGGCCACCTCAGTCCCTCTCGCTCAAGCAGTTGGGAAATGTTATTCCGTATATTTTACGTTCGCTTCGGCTATTGTAGCCTAGTATACTGCAACCCACCATTTC
Organism: Maniola hyperantus; assembly: GCF_902806685.2. Classification (NCBI taxonomy): domain Eukaryota; kingdom Metazoa; phylum Arthropoda; class Insecta; order Lepidoptera; family Nymphalidae; genus Maniola; species Maniola hyperantus. Next base: position 1,278,880 of record NC_048561.1, read on the forward strand.
ACAATTACTTCAAAAACAACAAAACAACAAAACAAATCAATTATTTCCTTAAAATAATCGAGTCAACATAATCTCACTTCACGTTGTTTGTCAATATTTCACGTACAAATAAATCTAGACAAACAAAAAAACACAGACCACAGTGATAAGGACAAAAAATTATCATTGTGTCACGTTCCAATAAGAGCTTAAATGTATTTAGCTATCTCGCTCTAACAGTAAGAGTCACATTAGGGTTACTTCTACAGGTATTTGTTCTGAGCTGGATGTCGCCCACATAAAAACTAGAAACCTTTCAAGAGTCAAACCTTTCAAGACCAAGGAATCAGGAGCAGTTCCTTACCTCTCTGCCTCCTGAGTCAGATGTTGATGCTGGTCCCGTATAGCCTGGAGATCAGCTCGCAGCGCTCTCAGCTGGTGCAAAGCCCTGAGCAGCTGCAAAGCCGCCTCCTTCTCAGCGACCCACGCGAGGGTTTCTTCCGCGGAGCGGTCGAACTCGTGAACCTGACGAGCTCCAGCCAATGCCTGGTGAGGGAACCATACTTTAAACCTTTGGCCATAAAAACAGTTAACTTATTATTTAAATAAATCCATATCCATACTAATATTAGAAATGCGTAAAGTGTGTCTGTCTGCTAGCTTTTCACGGTTCAACAGCTAAACCGATTTTGATGAAATTCGGCACACAGTTAGCTTACATCCCGGGAAAGAACACCTTTTATCCCGGAAAATCGAAAAATCAAAGAGTTCCCTCGCGATTCTTAAAGGCCCATCCGTTTACCCGATCTATACCAAACGCACGGCAGACGGACGGATGAACGGGCGGACGGACGGCAATAGAAATACACAGTCTGAATATTTCAATTCTCTATCTATTACGATACACGAGATGCAGCCCGGTGATAGACAGACTGACTGCCGTATGGACGGACGGATGAACGGACGGACGGACCGCAATAGAAATACATATTCTAAGAAAATTTAAATTCTCTACCTATTACGGAGGGAGATCGCACGAGCAGCTAGCTGTGAAGAATTCATAGCCACGACCACTCTGTCAAGAGTGACCGATTAAAAAGAAGAAGAAGAAGAAGAAGAAGAAGACGAAGAAGAAGAAGAACCTATTACGGTTCACGAGACAGCCCGCTGACAGACAGACGGACGCACGGAGCTGCGGAAATGTATACCTCTTGTCTTGCTATAGCCAACTCCTTGAGGTCGTCCCACAGTCCGCGGATGTCCTCTATCCTCTGCTTCACTCTGTCTGCTTCTGGCGTGTTCTCTTCTAGCAGCACGTGGCCCGCTTCGCAGACTGCTTCGATGCGGCCCTCGTTGGCTGGAAATATATGTAGGTTTAATTACAAGTTATCGATATAGATCGAATAATAGATCCACTTGCATACTTGTAATAATAATGCAAAAATAATATATGCAAGTTGATATTATAATATCATGGACACCATCGTCCGAGACCAATAAATAATTAATCTAAGTATGCTATCGCCATTAGAAAATACAGTATCGTATCGAGAGTATCATTGTACTTGCATCATACATTATCTTTTATGCGCCCAATGCGCTGTTATTCCCAAGATAAGTAGGTATTTCTTTTAAATATTACTTTCATTATTCATCTTTATGCTGCTTTTTAAAGAAGAGTTATTAGTCCTGCAAATTGCTAATGAGCGTGGCCGCCATTTTAGTGACGTCATCACTATACTGTAGGGCGATTGTCTAAAACCTGCATCAATCATTATTACAATCTCAATTGTTCTGATTGGCTGAATATGTGCGATTCTTGTTGCAACAATGCATTGTGGCCAATAGTGAGCGAGCATTAACCAATCAGAGATGATTGCGATCGTGACATTGTAGCTGTCAAACAACCGCGGTAGGGCCACTGAAGTTTCGTGGACCGTGACGTGGACCACATAGTATACTTTATAACAACACAAACAAGTCTTCCCCACGTGGTAGCGCGAGCGCCATTAGGACATTCAGTACAGATCAGAGGCCCTACCGCGGTTGTTTGACAGCTACAATGTCACGATCGCAATCATCTCTGATTGGTTAATGCTCGCTCACTATTGGCCACAATGCATTGTTGCAACAAGAATCGCACAAATTCAGCCAATCAGAACAATTGAGATTGTAATAATGATTTTTTTTTTTTTTTTTTAATAGATATAGCGAGCAAGCGAGCAGGCGGGTCACCTGATGTTAAGTGATTACCGCCGCCCATGAACATTTGCAGCACCAGAGGAGCCGCCGATGCGTTGCCGGCCTTTTAGGAATTTGTTGGTTGGTTGTTGGTTGTTTGTTGGTTTGGAATTGGTTGGTGGTTGGTAGGTTTTGTTGGTTGGTTGGTGGTGGAATTGGTTGGTTGATTGATGCAGGTTTTAGACAATCGCCCTACAGTATGTTTGATCGGTGATCGTGCGTGCGTCGATGGTCGCGCGACGAATACTAGACAATATGAACGCATCGCATCAGTGTTTCCATGTACACGGTAATTACCGTAGATGCACCGTAATTCAGCCCTAATCTACCGTCAAGGTAATATGGCCATTACCTTGACCGTGTCACCGTAATACAAAATCACGTTAAAAATTCATAATATACTGCGTAATAGTAGTATTTCGTCCTTATTCAAGCAATTAGGAAGGAGTAAAATGTAAAACTAATGAGATTTAACAAAATATTAATATGAATAAATCCGTATATGAAAAAGATATTGCTATGCTAGGAGAGTCAGATTCAGAATAATATTAATAGCTGATTAAAAAGCTAATTCGTGACGTTTTTTCTTTTAAAAATGACACGGTAATTTACACGGTATTCTTTTAGCTAATCCACCGTAATTTAATCTAGAAACACCGTAATTTTAACCCTTGAACACGGTAATTCTCAATTTACATATGGAAACACTGCATCGCATGATCGCGCGGTCTTCAATAGGACATTCAGTAGAACACAGTTAGTTTGAACGCTCGGACGCGCGATCATGTTCGTCGGACGCACGCATCATCGCACGAGCGATGACAATAGGACGGCGCCTTAGCTTCCTCTCCAAGATATAGACTCCTGGAATTAATGTAGAAGCTGGACTCACCATGCAGCTGCGTGAGGAAATTGTCGAAGGCCTGCTGCAGGGTCTCCACGTGCTCCACATCCAGCCCGTACTCCTCGCTGGCAGCCGTGGCCATTTGCTCGCTGATCCATTCCTGAACTTCCTCGCACTCTTGGACGAACCTGGATGAAACATTTTTTATATATAAAACTAGCTGATGCCCACGACTTCGTTTGCGTGGATTTAGGTTTTCAAAAATCTTGACTTGACTACCTCCCTGGCGCAGTGGTGAGCGCTGTGGTCTTATTAGTGGGAGGTCCCGGGTTCGATTCCCGGCAGGGGTTTGGAATTTTATAATTTCTAAATTTCTGGTCTGGTCTGGTGGGAGGCTTCGGCCGTGGCTAGTTACCACCCTACCGGCAAAGCCGTGCCGCCAAGCGATTTAGCGTTCCGGTACGATGCCGTGTAGAAACCAAAGGGGTATGGGTTTAATAAAAACTGCCAATCCCCTTCCAGGTTTGCCCGCTATCATCTTAGACTGCATCATCACTTACCATCAGGTGAGATTGCAGTCAAGGGCTAACTTGTATCTGAATTAAAAAAAAAAAAAATATCCCGTGGGAACTCGTCGATTTGCCGGTATAAAAAGTAGCCTATGTCACTCTCCAGGTCTTTGACTACACCCACGCAAAAAATCAAGTCAACCCGTTGCGACGTAATTGAAGGACAAACTAACACACTTTTGTATTTAAAATAAGGGTACTGATACTGTCATCAACTCATCACAGACCACCACCTATAGACGTCTATTAGCCGAACACCCCCGATCGCCAAGCTTAGGCAGTTGCTTAGCATAAAAGTCGGCCCACGCCCGTTCAGTACCCTCATTCCGCACATTGTCTTGATTACGTCACTTTTGAGTCCACCAATCACAACAAAGCATTCTCCCCTGTCCCCCGCCGGAGCGTGCAGGTGCCAGGCCGGCACCACGGAGAAGCAGCAGCGGAGATCACAGCTATGTTAGTGACGTCTAGCCCCCAAGGGGGGAGAGTGAGCATAAGGGACAAGGAAGAGACAAAATAATTTGTAGGGAGTCAAGAAGGCGCCCCGGGAAAATGCCAAGAGCAAGTACCGAACGGGCGCCCTCCCGCGATTCGGCCCATATAACCGAGAGGTTGGTGGGGCCATGGGAGGTGGAGGGTTGTCCCCCGCCAATATTTTACGATTTTATCTTCATGCAAAACCTTGTATATGCGTACTCCTGGGGTTGAATTCTCTATAACTGTCATTAAATTAAGTATGGGTGGAGTGTAAGAGATAGTTGTAGAGTCGATTGGAGCGCCACATGTACTTCACTGAATTTCGCTTGAACGTATAGAAACCAAACGGGTTTAATAAAAACTGCCATACCCCTTCCAGGTTAGCCGGCTTCCATCTTAGACTGCATCGCCACTTACCACCAGGTGAGACTGTAGTCGAGAGCTTCATAATCATAATCATTTATTTATTTTGCTCAGATATGGTAGGGACATGAATATTACAGTAGATTTCGGGTATAACGACGATGAAGGGACCACTCTATTTTCGTCGCTATAGCCACATGAATGTATGCTTTAAATTCAAGGGACTTAGATTTAACGTCGCTATAGGTAAATGGTCACTACAACCAGTGGCGTGCAGGTCATAGAGGCATAAAAGCACTGCTTACCTAGTTGAAATGGCTATGTGCTCGTTTTTCATGATGACCTGTCATTAAATAGGTAGTTAGCTAACTAATGCTTACCCAAGTAACACAAAACTGCATTATAAGATGTCACATGAGGTCCACATCGGTACTTTAAGCGTTTATGAAGAGTTATTAGAGTCCACCGTCACTGCACAAGCCTAATATTACGCTTTCGCCTGTATATTGACTTTATTAAGCACCACGAAGGCACCGCTGTAATGCTGCGAGCGTTACTAGCAGGTGCACAGGTCATGTTATTCAGCTATTAGCAATTTTTAGCACTGTCAGCTATAATAAAGTACATTTGTGGACTCTAACTCAGCTATTTTCTGAATAAAAGGTCACAAGTGTATCTAGATATAGGTTGAAACCCTGTGCACGCCACTGACTACAACCAAGGTCGTAATAAATGAAATCCACTGTATTTACATGGAGTCTTAAAAATTAGGTAATCAGTAAATTGTATCCTGCCAAGCATGGCAGGATATGCGACAATTTACTTCAACAACTTACTTGAAATATTTCAAGCTCTGCTGCAGCCGCTGCTGGCGTTTAGCTGATAGAAGCTTCATCTCTTCGTAGGACGCTTTGAGCTCGTCCAGCTTCTTGCTCACTTGCTCGTCCTCGGACGCTCGCTCCTGCACAGAATGAAACATGCTGTTTTGTTATATAACGACTTTTGTTATGTTATATAATAAAAGTCGTTATATAAGTTTTGTTATATAACGTTTTGTTATGACCTGCAGCTCGATCCAGCAACGCACAGGACTGCAAATACTTTTTTATACATGGCATAATATTGTATATCAAACATTTGAAAAGAGCAACCGCCGAGTTTCTTCCTGGTTCTTCTAGGTAGGAACGGCATTCCGAACCAGTGGTAAATTAAACTAGTTAACGATTCATAAGAACTTGTAATAAGTCTACTTGAATAAAATAAATTCTATTCTATTCTATTCTATTAGTCCAACAGTGGTCGTTCATTGGCAGACGCGGATCTACAAAGTACCTGCAAAGCCTTGTCCAGCTTGGTGAGTGTGGGCAGGAAGGCAGTGAGCTCCCTCTGCTGAGCCTCCAGCCTCCTCATGAGCGCCAGCACCGACTCCTCGTCACGGCCCGCCTCCGCGCCGGTCAGAGCCACGCGTCTGTTCACCACCCAGGCTTCTGCTTCCCAAATTGCCCCTGCCGGGAGTCGAACCCGGGACCACTCACTTAGGAGACACAGCGCCAGGGAAGTCGTCAATTGAAACGAAGTAGTGCTAATCACGCCGCCTTACTGACACAGGATACGAGAATCTAATGGAGAGAGAGAGGCAGAGAACTAGGGAAGTTGGGAGAGGGGAGAGGATGGAAAGGAGTGGAATGGGAGAAGGAGGGAGGTTAAGTACCTGGAAAGCCTTGTTCAGCTTGGTGAGTGTGGGCAGGAAGGCAGTGAGCTCCCTCTGCTGAGCTTCCAGCCTCCTCATGAGCGCCAGCACCGACTCCTCGTCACGGCCCGCCTCCGCGCCGGTCAGAGCCACGCGTCTCTCCGCCAACCACGCTTCTGCTTCCCAGATCTCGTTTAGCAACTGGGAGCAATTACCATGAAATTAGCAAACTTCAACCAGATTCATTCAAATGGAAAAGGGTGTTTTTTTTTTATAAAGAATATTAGCCATGTTAAATGACTAATACTTCAAGTCTCAACTCCTCAACCCTGATGATGTAGGGTACAGCACTCCTAAACTATAATGTTTCAGGAACTGCGGATGATGCAAAATTATTTTAGGTACCAAGCATAGGCTACATCATTGAACTTCGGATCCTAACTCCTCAATCCTGATGCTGCAAAGTACTGAAGTCCTAAATCGTGGGGATTTTAAAAAAAATTAAAAAATTTGAATCGACTGTTAGGCGGAACGAAGTTCGCAGGGTCAGCAAGTTGTCAATATATTCCGTAAAATTGAGGAGATTTTATTTGCTGGTACTTGGTAGCCTTTGTTCTACAACCCCCCCCCCCCCCCCCCTGTCAATGCCATTCAAGTGCCAAAAGAGCCTTGAGACCTCGTGTGAGTCATACCTGCAACAGTTCGCACCGTTCCCTCAACGCTGCAGATCTAGCCGTGGCTCTATCTAGGAGTGTCCGTAGAGCGAGTCTCAGGTCTCGGGAGCGCGCCTCCAGCTCGTTCCCGGCGAAGTGTCCGCGTCTAGCGAGAGTCGTCGCGCGGGTGCACACCGCGTTTATTGTGGACTCTCTGGTGACAATAGACAATTTATAATTTTTATGATAGTCTATATATATAAAATTCAAAGTCCTGACTGACATATATATCAACGCACAGCCTAAACCGCTGGTCCTAAAGACATGAAATTTGGAGGGTCTATTCTTTGTAAAGAGTAGGTATCCACTAAGAAAGGATTTTTCGAAATTCCACCCCTAAGTGGGTTAAATGGGGGATGGAAGTTTGTGTGAAAGTCGGTCATTTTTCAAGTTATTTGCATAAAAATTAGTATTTGGGTTTTCGGTCACAAATGAAGAAACACGTGTTTCAGGATTTTTGGAAAATTTTCCCATAAGGGTGGTAAAATAGGGGATGAAAGTTTGTATGGGAAAGTTTTAATTATTGATATTATTAACTTGAAATTTGGAAAGTAGGTTTTTTCTTGAGGTTAGGTGTCAGCTAAGAAACGGCTATGAGAAAATCCCCCCCTAAAGGGATGAATCGGGGGTTGGAAGGTTATATGTGTTATTCGATGCTGTTCAGGGTGCGCGTCCTGATGTTATAATGTTTGTTTCTGAAAAAAAATGCCATATGTTTCCTGTAGGCCACGCGGGCGAAGCCGCGAGCAGAAGCTAGTGTTTTTATATTTTTTTTAATCCATATCAAAAATTGCAGGGATTCGAACCTGGGTAGACTACTAAACATGATCGATCGACGTCCTGATCTGTCGATCAATGTCCTGATCCGTCTATCCAGTAGTCCCTGGCGTTAGGACTGCCAGGTCGAGAGTGGCTGCACTTTCTCCAGGATGAGTCGAACGGACGTCGCGCGAAAGAGGCACCAGCCGCGTACTTTTTTAGAGTTCCCGGAGCCTCTCAATAACGCGCTGAGGAGGGCCACCGAGAGGGGTTTTACATAACCCGATTGGGTATCTTAAGATTTCCCCCTCGAAAAAAAAGATGGCATTAAGGTTGAATTTTCAAAAATCCTTTCTTAGCGGATGCCTACGTCATAATAGCTATCTGCATATCGCATCTCAGCCTGATCCGTCCAATAGTTTAAGCTGTGCGTAGATAGATCGATCAGTCAGTCAGCTTTTCCTTTTATGTTTAGACTAGCGGACCGCCCAGGTGAAATTTAGAAAATCGAGGTGGGGGTTGAATTTCCAAAAATCCTGAAACACGTATTTCTTCATTTGTGACCGAAAACCCAAAAACAGGCAAATAACTTTAAAAATGACGGACTTTTACACAAACTTCCATCCCCCATTTAACCCACTTAAGGGTGGAATTTCAAAAATTCCTTTCTTAGCGGATATCTATTCTTTAAAAAGAACGCACCCTCAAAATTTCATGTCTCTAAGACCAGCGGTTTAGGCTGTGCGTTGATATATGTAAGTCAGTCAATCTGTCAGGATTTTGAATTTCATGGAATTGCTTGAAACGCACATAGCTCCAAAGAGTTAGATGTGCGTTGTATCATGATCCTAAGGGTAGTTTTGAGTAGGAGGGGTTCCTCACCTGGCAATGACTTCTGCTTCGAGAGCCAGGTGCTTCTTGAGCAGCGCCTGCGCTTCTGGCAGCGAAGCGCCAGCCTCGTCAGAACACACAGTCGCTTCGCGCTCCTTCAGCCTGGGGGTGCATTTTAATTTTATTATTTTGCCAACAGATAATCCATACTATAAATACAAAAACTAAATAATAAATATAAATACTATAAATGCAAAAGTGTGTCTGTCTGTCTGCAAGCCTTTCACGGCCCATCCGTTCAAGCGATTGTAACGAAAGGAGATCGCCCGTGAACGGGCCCTCTTTTGTGGCGTCGCGTCGTGTCAAAACTTAAATTAATTTTTATTTAAATGTGTTATTTTTTTACGATTATGTTTTATAACGACTTTTTTTCACTATATTATTGAAAATATCCACAATTACAGTTAGAATCGTAAACATGCATTTATTTTGAAGAAGTATTAATTAAATATAACCTCAATATCAGCAATATAAAAAATAAGATTTCTTTATAACCAGGGTGAATAAATAGAAATCGTTTGCAGAATATAAAGAGTTAATTATTTGTCTACAAAATAAAATTAAAACCATGGTGACATAACAATTATATTAGGGGGGGGCCCAAAGCTCCTAAGAAAATGGGCAATCTCTTTTGATACAGAGATAGCTTGCATCCCGGGGAAGGACATAGGCTACTTTTTATCCCGCAAAATTGAAGAGTTCCCACAGGATTTTCAAAAACCTAATTCCACGCGGACGAAGTAGCGGGTATCAGCTAGTAATATTATAAATGCAAAAGTGCGTCTGTCAGTCTGCAAGCTTTTCACGGCCCAACAGTTTAACCTCGATAGCTCAACCGGTAAAGGAGTGGACTGAAAACCGAAAGGTCGACGGTTCAAACCCCGCCCGTTGCACTATTGTCGTACCTACTCCTAGCACAATCCTGACGCTTAGTTGGAGAGGAAAGGGAAATATTAGTCATTTAACATGGCTAATATTCTTTAAAAAAAAAAAAAAAAATGGTCAAAGGAGCGGACTGCAAACCGAAAGGTCGCCGGTGCAAACCCCACCCGTTGCACTATAGTCGTACCTACTCCTAGTACAAGGCTATTTGCCCTAATGTATATCGTAATATTTTTTTTTTTTTAATATTACAATAAAACTTAAAGCTAGCCTTATCTAATTACTATATAAATCATGACCGCGTGGAATGGTGCCAAGAATACTGGCTGCATTTCCGCGCTGGACAGCCAGGCTGATCCGTTGCGCAAAAAATGAGCCAGCCCTTCTGTCACCAGATGAGGCTATTAATCGCGGTGAAATGTCTCGTAAAATTTTTTTAGCACTAAGACTCCATGGCCCCAGGGTCTCCACGGCAAACGGCACAAAAATGTAACTCTCTATAAGAGAGGCATACTTGCGCCGCTTGCCGTTTTCAGCTGTTTCTGCTGCGGCTCCCGGTCTTGATGCTGTCTTCCTGATATGACACGGATGTAATATACAATTAGTATGGATAATAAAGGCGTGACAATCTCACCAGCTCAGCTCCTCGTCAGCGTCCCTCTCCCAGCGATGCAACAACGCTGCGTCCTCCAAGTTGTCGCGACGAATCTGAATGGGCTCCTGCAGCTGACGGTATCTGTCGACGAAGCAATATAACCTCAAAATACCAGATAAAAGTAGTCATAATTTTATTAAATTGAAAGAAACATCAAAAAGAGAAGAGAATAAAGTCTGTGGATGTTAACTTAACTACAGTGCAACAAGGTTCTCTTAGCACTTGAATGACATTGACAGGGGGGCGCTGTTGGAGAACAAAGGCTTAGAATATTCAAACAAGAACAAAGGGGACACTTGACGGCAACGTTAGTTCCGATTTTCGCCACGCGCCAAGATAGCCCTGTCTTGCCTGTGTTATACTAAAACACAATTTTTGACAAGTAACAAAGTAGCTCAGTAATAATTTATAGTCAGGTTATATTGGCCGAATAATCCATCGCCGGCGCACAGAATCGGAAGGGTTTAAGCGTTTGGTAAGGGTTGTCGGCCTTTGTGACTTCGAAGCGCCCATGTCTCGAGCGAGGCTAGTAGGGGTGTAATGGTAACACACTCACCGTTTGACAGCCTGGTCGGCCTTCTCAAGTATCTCCTCAGCCATAAAGTGCTGGTTGTCTGCCAGTTGCTGCGCGTTGTCGGCCAGCTGCGTCGCCGTGTCGGCCTTCGCCGCCACCGCGGCTTCCAGCCGCCCGTGCCTCTTGAGCAACGCTTGCACTGACGACAGGTCTTTGCCTGAAACAGACAGTAAATTTTCAAAAGTTCTGGCATCGACCAAAATAGTTGTCGGTTAGATAAGCAAGTAGTTCACTTATTTGGTACTTTGACGTATTTGAGCGCAGATCTACTTGATCTGAGAGGAAAACAAATAAATGTGGATGTAATTGACAGTAAAGCCGTTTGTGCACTCATCCGTGAAATCACGAATTCATACAAATACGTAATCGAATGAGTACGTATTTGTATGACGGCCACTTCGAACAATCACGGATACGTGACGGATACGAACCGAATACGGATGAGTGCACAAAGGCCCTAAGAGTGTGTAGATGTATCAGTGAATGGCTATTTAAGTATTTACGTTTAACCCACATACGCACACACGAGTGAGTGCGTGTGAGAATGGGTGCGTGTGTGTGGGGTGTCCCCCCTCCGCATACCCCGATTGACATCTCGGTTTATACGTTCATGGGTGGGTATTTTTAACCGACTTCCAAAAAGGAGGTGGTTCTCAATTGGGCCCGTTTTTTTTGCTACTTTTTTATATGTATGAACATCGATTTTTCCAGGTTTCTGGACCGATTTGTTAATGGGTGCGACGGTATGTGGGTGCGTCCGTGTGTGGGTGCATACCATGGTCCTCGCTGAGCAGCTGGGACTCCACGTCGTCAAGCCAGGCAGTGAAGTCGTCCAAGCCGCGCAGGTACACTCGCGCCTGGTACGCCTCTTGTAAACGATCGCGACGCAACTTTGCGGCTGACTGTACACAAAGATATTGTGATAAAATAAGAGCCAAGGGAAATAAAAGGATGTAGATTGTAGATACTAAGAAATACGCCAATCAAACAAGACGCGTAAATTTTGAGAAAGGATTCACCCTATAGACTCTGTGTTAAGTGTCAGAAATAAAGTAACTAGAGCAAATATGGGGCGAGCCCTTTTTCAAAATTTACGCACTATCGTTTAATGTTGTCACTTTTTGGCAATCATATTATTCTGTTGCCAAAAAGTAACAGGGCCTTAGTTTCTAAAATAAATCTGATAAATCAAAGTTTTCTAAGTATTAAAAAAGCACGTAAAATATTACTGTTGACACCACCATAATTCACATGTCTATACATGAACATTAAAATAAAATAAAAATCTTTTTTATTCGAATAAACTTTTACAAGTACTTTCGAATAGTCGGTCGGATGCATCTACCACTGGTTCCATTTACCTACCATCCTACCATTAATTATAGTACAACACCACGCCCGGTAGAGTGTCTTATAGTCAAAAAACTCGAATAAAAATGGTCCACCATGGTGAAATGTGAAAAGGTTTCATTAAATTTAAAAACAGTTAAATATCCAAAAACAATTTAAAAACTGCAAATTATGTGAGTTAACGATTACCGAAAGTCAAACAAATCTGTTACCCACTGAGGAGTGGCCATGGATTCCTCCCACCTCATCAGTCATCATACGAATAAGGTCTGGTGGGCTTCGGCCGTGGCTAGTTACCACCCTACCGGCAAAGCCGTGCCGCCAAGCGATTTAGCGTTCCGGTACGATGCCGTGTAGAAACCAAAGGGGTATGGGTTTAATAAAAACTGCCATACGCCTTCCAGGTTAGCCCGCTATCATCTTAGACTGCATCATCACTTACCATCAGGTGAGATTGCAGTCAAGGGCTAACTTGTATCTGAATAAATAAAAAAAAGGTAATAAAACATACCATAAGGTCTCTCCACAGGTTCTCCAAGTCCTCCACATGTCTAGCGATCTCCTGAGATGCGTAGTGTTCGGCTTCTGTACAATAAAGAATTTTTTTAAATCAAAAAACCAGCCAAGTGCGAGTCAGGCTCGCGCAACGAGGGGTCCGTACTACAGTTTTTAAAAAATCTGTTTTAAAATGCACTGGTGAAGCCCTTTCATATGATACCCCACTTGGTATAGTTATCTTACTTCGAAAATTGAAAATACTAATTATTATCAGTTCATGACCACAATTTAATTTTTTTGTGTGATGTAACCACAAATTCACGGTTTCAGATTTTCCTCCTTATGTCTGCTATAGAATAGAATAGAATAGAATAGAATGTTTTTTTATTCATGTAAACTTTTTAAAAGTGCTTATGAATAGTCAGGTAGTTTTAATTTACCACTGGTTCGGAATGCCGTTCCTACCGAGAAGAACCAGCAAGAAACTCGGCGGTTGCTCTTTTTAATTTTTCAATTTACAATGTTATTATACCGTACTATATAAGACCTACCTACCTACCTACCTACCAAACTTCATGATCCTAGGGCAACGGGAAGTACCCTGTAGGTTTCTTGACAGACAGACAAAGTGATCCTATAATATAGCGTTCGAATATATCCTGCATATTTTTTTTTTGTTTTTAAAGAATATTAGCCATATTAAATGACTAATATTCCCCTTTCCTCTCCAATTAAGCGTCAGGCTTGTGCTAGGAGTAGGTACGACAATAGTGCAACGGGCGGGATTTGAACCGTCGACCTTTCGGTTTTCAGTCCACTCCTATACCGGTTGAGCTATTGAGGCTCAATATTAGCTAAATAGATTGCTTACCAATAAGATCCTCTCCGGTCGCCGCTACGTCATCTATACGTTTCTTGTTGGCCGCGAGTTCAGACTCGAAGGCCGCATGCTTTTGGATTTTACTCTGAAGGTTCGATAGTTCCCTGTGAAAATGACAAAAGTAAATAAAAAACGGATAAAATATAAATAAATAAAAACTTCAGTCCCTTTATATATTTTTTTTTTTTTTTTTTTTTTTTTATACACTTTATTGCACACAACACAAAGTAAACATTGAAAAAACACAATACAGGATCTTATTCTAATAGATGTAGCATGCAAAGGCGTTTTTGCCGTTGTATAACAGAGGTGTGGCCTAGTTACAACTCGTATCAATCTATTGTTTTTTAAATAGAGATAGCGAGCTAACGAGCAGGCGGGTCACCTGATGTTAAGTGATAACCGCCGCCCATGAACATTTGTAGCACCAGAGGAACCGCCAATGCATTGCCGGGCTTTTAGGAATCTGTTGGTCCGCCCCTTGAATAACCCCATGTTGTAATCTAGTTGGAACACCGCCGATGGGAGTTGGTTCCACAGTTTGCATGTGCGTGGAAAGAAGGATCTGGTACAGCGGACGGTCGAAGTGCACCAGACACCCAGGTGGTGAGGGTGGAATTCCTTACGGTGGCGCGCGGTGCGGTTGTAGAAAAATGAGGGTGGAATGAGGTCAAAAAGCTCTTCAGAGCACTCCCCATTAAAAAGGCGATTGCAATCATTAGGCAACGTTGACCCAAGTCGCTAACTGGATGGTTCTGGATGCATGAACTTTGGAAATCCGAATTAGGCCTTTTCGTTTTTCCTTGCGAAGAGAATGCCGTCGGTCCCGGTTATAATTACTAACATCTACAAAACCTAAAGAGTTCCCGACACGGTTAAGCGGCTTGATGTCAAGCAAACGGCACTTTTCTCATACATCGAACGCTGTCCGAACGTTGTGTCAAGCAAAAATATAAAATCATATCAAACACGTCATTGCTTGACAGCATCAAGCAAACTTTGTAAAGTCAAAATGCTTGACTTAAGCAAAAATCTACGTGCTTGATCTCGGAAGCTCTTAAGAGTTAAAATCTCGTTTTCTTAGTCGAGTTGTATGCTGTATCTGGGACCACACCGCATTATTATCCCAAGAAAATTTCTACTGCTTGATTAATGATTAATGGAAGGTGATTATGTGACTAATCACAGGTTATTATGTGGTTAATGAAAGGTGATTATCTGATAAATGGAGAGGGGTCACGACCCTCAGCAAAGAGGAATACAACGCAAGGAGAAACAGAGTCGTACGATGAGTTCCCTGCGGAACAGACTTACCTGTAGTTAGTATCAGTAGCGATCTGCATCTTGAGTTCGATCCACTCCCGCTCGTGAGTCAGGTCTCGGAGGAACTGGTGCAGTTGTTTCGACTGCTCCAAGCGAATGCCTCTGATGCGACAGCTCTCCTATACAAAAACAAACTAGTCAAGTGCGAGTCGGACTCACACACGAAGGGTTCCGTACCATTGTAACAGAAATAACACTGTTTTTTGTCGTAACCGCAAATTCACGGTTTACGGATTTTTCCCATTTTTTTGTGCTAAAAGACGTTTTCATGATTCCTGGTCAACGGAAATTACCCCATAGGTTTTGATTCCCTTGATGTGTTTTAAAAGACACGACAGACAGTCAGACGGACTGACAGACAGACAACGAAGTTATCTTAAAAGGGTTCCTACATCTCTGGAGATACGGAACCGTAAAAATTACACTTAAACCCATAATGAGGAGCGTTTCGCAGAATTCTTTATATCTCCTAAACCAACTGGCTTGTCCTAAATGCCATTGGGGACTTTTGGGTACACCATCATGGCTACCTATATTCCGAATTTGAACTCTGGGCTGTTGAGTTTTACCACTTACCTTCAAGGAGTCCGCTCGTTTGCTGACAGCGTTGAGTCTGCGCTGTATGTAGGTTTAATGGTAATGGTCACCTACGACTCCAATTTTGGGTGAACTTCTCAAACTTCATCACTCTTCCTAGTAGATCGGACTTGCTAAGTTGAGATTTATTTTCCCTATATCTTCTAAACTAACTGGCTTGTCCTAAATGCCATCGAGGACTTTTATGTACGCCATCATGGCTACCTATATTCCAAATTTGAACTCTGGGCTGTTGAGTTTTACCACTTACCTTCAAGGAGTCAGCACGTTTGCTGACAGCGTTGAGTCTGCGCTGAATGTAAGGCGCGTGGTAATGGCCACCTGCGAGCACACTTTGGGTGAACTTCTCAAGTTCCACCACTCTGCCTAGTTGAGATTCCAGAAGTTTTGTGAACTCTGCGTGCTTGCGGATTAGGGTTTCCACGGCTGTGACCAAAAAATTAAGGTTAGAGAATTAGAGAAATCAAGCCAACTACTAGACTAAAGCTGAGTTGTTCGAATTAAATTCAAAAAAATATATGGAGATTAAACTAATTTAATCACGAGACTCCATAGAATTCTTGTGATTTTAATCTTGAAGTTTAATCTCCACTTAATTTTTTGAATTCGTTTCGAAAAATTGAACCTCGATGTGTAGGGGATGGTGGAGCCGGTCTAAGTAGGGACCTAGGTAGGGTTAGTCAGCGTTGTCTAGTCTCATTGGAGATGTTGTTGTCATGACTCATAATTAATGAGGGTTGCTATAGTGATTGTTGAGGGCAGTTTGTGTTGTCTCTCGTAGTGCGAGAATATTGTTAGTTCTCCAATAAGGCTCAGTTAATCTAAAAGTTATAATCCAGTTATTCCAGTTAATCATCATCGTCATCTGCATGAAGTCAGCTTTGCCTTCACATACATCATGATCAACCCATCACCGGCTCACTACAGAGGACGTGTCTCCTCTCAGAGTGAAAAGGGTTTTGGCCATAGTCTACCACGCTGGCCATGTGCGGATTGGTAGACTTCACACACCTTTGAGAACATTATGGAGAACTCTCAGGTATGCAGGTTTCACATACATACAATTCAGCGTAAGGAAGCAGATATAAGTTAGTATACTTACCATCGAGGTTTTCCCCAAGGTCATCATTGTTGAGGAAGGCCTCCTTCGCAGCCAGCCAGTCTTCCACCTGCCTCGCCTGCTCCTTGAACAGCTGCAGCTCGTGTGCCTGTGTCAAGTACTGCTTCCTCTGCAGCCAGGCCTGGTCCAGGGTTGCGGACAGTTTCTCCACACGCTTCATCTTCTCAGGGTCTTGAGCTCCAGCTTCCTTTTGGAGCGAAGCGATCGCTTTTTGGCGGCCGTCGATTTCAGCCTGTCAAAAAATTTAGGGATGTTCTGAGTATGTTTTGATTTATTAGGCCTAGTTTTTTAACAACAATTTTTGGAAAACCTGACAAGATTTTAGATTGGCTGAAAATTGGTCTAATCAAAGCCTGGAGATTTTTTGGATAATTTTTACCTTTCTCTCGTGGTGCTGCTCTAATTGGGCCTCCGCATCAGAAACACTTTCTGGCTCGGCGCCTTCCATTCGCTTCACCGTCTCCGACACCCATAGCTCCAATTCCTGGGGATAAAATATAATCGTATTGTTACAAATAACTGGAAGTCTCGAAGCTTGGAGTACCTACCTGCGTGTTTATGTTTTTGAGACAAATACCTACCTCATTGTTTACACTTTTAGCGTAGGTACCTTTTTTTTGCCTCGCTGGAAGCTTCGGGGCGGGGTTGTTTACGTTTCGTCGAATAGCAAAGAATGTTCGATCGGTGGTGGGGAAACTGTATATAAAGCGGTGCCTCAGAGCGGCCCGACGAAGTTCAGTTCAGTACGATTGAGTTCTAAGAGCGATCGAAGTGAATGACAAGTAAGAGTGATCCTAAGTGTTTCTTGTGTTCAGTACAAGTGTTTAGTGCTAATAAGTGCTAGTGTTAGTGTTTGTGGACTTTTAGTGTACAGTGTGTAAATAAACGTTCTTGTTCGAAAACTGGCATTTTAATACGAACCCCCCGAGCACGTAACAGTATCAAGAAAGCTCTCCAGTAGCGCTAAGTCGTGCGCGTATGTTATTTACTCCAACCCGCATTTACGGGCAGTAAATTCTCTAGAGAGATATAAAATGTTTTGACATTGCAAATCAATGTTAGGTTCACACGACACACAGTTCACGACAGATAGGGATCTTCTAACAAAACGTCGAGGCATCGACGTCATTGGCCGGCGTTATATGTCAGTATATTTGACGCAGGTAGCCCTAAAGTAGCCCTATTTTTCTTTGATTTTACGTCACCATAGCCAATATTTGACATATCGTCGATTCAGGATCAAACCGGGAGTTCTATCACTCTAGTTCACTCGGTTTTGGTCGGTCATTACAGTGATTTTACAGAACTTTTAAGTAGCCTACGTAACTAAAAAATCACGACGCCGCAACGGCATGACTGGAGAACCAAATCAACAAAAACACACTCAGTTGTTATATGTTGTCCGTTTATGTTAGCAGCCAGCACGGACTTTGCAAACAATTTACCTTAAAGTAGGGATTTTGCAAAAAAGCGATGAACTGATTACCTTGAGATTCTCGTCAAACTTGTGCTCGGCGATGGCTTCGTCCAAAATGGCGGTTCTTTGAGCTGACAGCTGCTGCAGCTTGTCCCACGCCTTGTCCAGCTCGGAGAGACTGGCCGAGATCTGTTTAGCGTGGTCGGGGTGACTGCAAGAAAATGCTACTTTTATAAAAGCACTCATCAACTTTTTTCTTGGCTCAAAATTAAAAAGCTCTTAACCTTTACTCTTATTGGCAAATAATACTCCAAAAGAAAATCGCAGAATTAAATATGATGTATCAATTTTACAATTGCGAAGTTGAGCGAATGGTCCACAGGAAACCTTGGGGGGGCGGGGGGGTCTTAGGCTGTGGCCCTGTCGGAAAAGCCCGTGCCGCCAACCCTTTCCAGGTTAGCTAGGTTAGTCAAGGGCTAACCTGTATCTGTAGGGCGATTGACTAAAACCTGCATCAATCATTATTACAGTCTCAATTGTTCTGATTGGCTGAATTTGTGCGATTCCAGAGCATTAACCAATCAGAGATGATTGCGATCGTGACATTGTAGCTGTCAAACACCCACGGTAGGGCCACTGGATAAATAAAAAATGGCATTTGACAGCTCAGTACACTTATGCGCCACCTGTCGGGATATGTCTCCGCCACGTCCTCACCTGGCGCCGTACACTCACCTGTGCGCGAGCTTGTCGCCGTCGGCGCGCAGCGCGCGTATGCGGTCGCCGATGGCGGAGGCCTCGGCGGCGCGCGCGAGGTGCCGCCGACGCAGCTCGTGCGCCGCGCTCAGGTCGCGGCCGCACTCCGCGCTGCCGAACTGCGCCGCCTTCTGAGCCACGCGCTCCGCCGTCTCCGCCACGTCCCTGCGAACATACTACAGCTAGAAACCTTCCTTACAGATAGATCGGTCCACTGGACGCAAAGGGCAATGTCGTGAGCACATCCACACACTCGCTCGTTTACTCACTCGCTCACTCACACACAGCCATTCACTCGCTCACTCACTCACACACACTCACACACTTACTCATACTCACACACTCACACGCACTCACTCACTCACTTCGCTCTCGCTCTCTCACTCACACGCATATTTTTGACCAATCATAACTGAAACATTCAAATTCAAATTCAAATTTCTTTATTGCGAATATGGGTAAACATGTTCGCTATCTCACCTATTGAAGGAATGCAACTGCAGAGCGGCAGTCAGTCGTCCTCGATACGACTGCAGGGCTCCGCTGAGGGCGCGCCACTTGCTGAGGAAGGCGTCCCTTCGAGCTGAAACTGCCTCCGCTTGCTGGGTTGGACCCTGGAATTAAAGGATATTGAAAGAATATAAGGAATACTGTGTAGTGTTAAGAACTTTTTTGTCGTGACTGACTGCGTGTTTTTGTAAAAAAAAAAGCGGTAATACCTTTGTCGTCCAAAGACGTCCACTTTCTGTTCTGTTCGTTTCGTTTCTTTCGTTTCTGTTCTAAGACGTCCACTTTCTGTTCGGGAGGTCAGGGCTTCGATCCCGGGCACGCACCTTTTTTATTTGTTGTGTGATCTAACCCTAAATTTATGGTTTTCAGATTTTCCCCCAAATGTCAGCTATAAGATCTACCTACCCGTCAAATTTCATGATTCTAGGGTCAACGGGAAGTACCCTGTAGGTTTCTTGACAGACAGACAGACAACAAAGTGATCCTATAAGGGTTCCGTTTTTCCTTTTGAGGTACGGAACCCTAAAATAAACGTTTTTCTTTCTTCTATCTTTCTTTCTTTCATACCTGTTGCAGCAGCTTGTGCGCCAGCGCCTGTATGGTCCGCACGTGCTTGTCGTCGACCTTCATGTCACTGTCCAGGTCATCCAGCTTGCGCAGCAGAGCGGTGCAGTGCTCGTAGTCGCGGCCCGTCTCATTGGCTTGCACCTGGGGACAAATACAAATACAAATACAAATTTCTTTATTGCGAATCTGGGTAAAGAGTGGAGATGTTACAAAAACAAAAAGGTACAGTTCTGCCTATCAGCATGCAATATGTTATGATATACCTAACAACGTGTACATAGTTTTGATAAAATTAGCCAAATTAAATACTTACGGCAATCGCGCACCTGTAGAAGTAGCCCCAATGTGACTCTTGGTGGAAATCTTTGAGTGAAAAGGAGGGCCCTGTGGGACTCACCTGGCTGTTATATCAATTATTCCTTCGATAGGCACACTTCACTGGTCGCTGATTTTAACACTCGTTTCCACCATAAGTAATTAATTTATTTTTACTATACGTCAGATCGATCTGTTATTTTAATATTGCAATTATGCAATGCGAGCGATTAGCGGCGGCGTAAGTCAAGGTGCGACTAAACTTCTTCCTAATGAGTTTTTCTATGATTGCAGTTTTGTCTCTTTCGGTTCCGGGCCAATGTATATGGATAGGAGTAGGTTGGAAAAAACAAATATTTTATATAGTTTCGAGTGTGTAGGCATAAGATTTGTACAGTAAAAATGGCGTAAACAACTCTTACAGTTAAAGCGAGATAGTTGAATACATTTAAGCTCTTGAGCGATGGAGAGAGCTATGTGCGGAGTTTCTCTAAGGGCCGGTTGTTTCAACAAACTTTGACAGACACGTAACCTTTAAATATGGCGCTAACGAACGTAAGTAAAGAAAAAGCGTTGATTCAGCATCTACTAGCGCTAACGTTCGTTAAAAAGTTACGTTTACGTTAACCAGTGCTGGCGCCATTGCATTGGTGATCGTCAAATCAGTTCGTAACTTCATACTTCTTACAAACGGAATATTTTATTTACAAATTATAATGGAATCAATTGAATTCAATGCTTTTAATGGTAGTTTTTTTGAAGATGAAAGAGTATTTAAAAAAAAAGAAAAAGTGTTTAAAATGCGAAGTAGCAATATCAATAACTATATAATTTAATATAAAATGAAATAAAAAAGGATACGGAAAAGTAAGTTAATAGGCTACTTGACAATTTTTTTAAGTTGGTCTTAAATGGTTAATATTTGTCCTATTATATCAAAAAAATTAACACTATATTTTTTTGCGCCCTAAAAACCGTAAAACTTTAATTTAAAAAAATATTTTTCTTAGACAGGTGAAAACACTGTCGGCCATGTTTGGCCGATAGATTATCTGTGCTCTGACGTCATGCATTTGTAAACAACAGTATAACCCTGTGGTTATACTGTTGTTTACAAATGCATGCAACTAGAGTAACCGACATAGTCAAATGGGTTGAAAAGCTGAAGTGGCAATGTGCGATGCACCTATAGGTGTACGCAACAGGTCGAGATGGTATTCGGAGGTATTAGGCGGGCGGACACCCCGCACACCCACACGTCACACGCACTCGCCCACACGGGTTAGCGCGGGGGCCATGCGGGTGTTTTTTTTTAAAATTCATAATAGGCGAACGCTTGTCCACAATCACACCTGATGGAAAGAGGTCATATAGTATGTATATATGTAGGTATATATTAAACTTCATATTTTTGTTACCTAATGTCAAAAATGTTTTTGTTTTGTATAATATTTTTCATTCCTCTATTGTTTTTAATATTCTTGTTAGTAAGGGGAGAGCACTGATGCCTATAACACGAGTGTACAACTTATTTTAGGCATCGGTGGCTTAACCTAATTTTGGTTGTAATTTTGGTGAAACAATAAATTATTTATTTATTTATTTATAGTGACGATGCGTCCTAAGATAGGACGCGTTTACCTAGAAGATGCCTATTCACTCTAGTTTTAAAGATACCCGGGTTGTAATTGGTAGGAAACACATATCGTGGAAGAGTATTCCAAACCTTAGCCATGCGTATGAGGAATGATGACGCAAAGCGTTTCGTGCGTGTAGATGGGATGTCGATGACGCAAAGCGTTTCGTGCGTGTAGATGGGATGTCGATGACGCAAAGCGTTTCGTGCGTGTAGATGGGATGTCGATGACGCAAAGCGTTTCGTGCGTGTAGATGGGATGTCGATGACGCAAAGCGTTTCGTGCGTGTAGATGGGATGTCGACGACATAAGGATGGAAACTCACCTTACGTCTAGAATCTCTAAAAAGTCTACGTGTGCTTCTAGACCAACGAAGAGTCTTAAGTTTTTTTAACTGTTAAGGTTAGAAGTTACAAAAAACAAACATACCATCATTTCCTTGTCTCTGATCCAGGCTTCGATCTTGTCCAGGTGTTGGTTGAACTCCAATATGTCCTGGGCCTCTTCCAGGCCACGACCTAAAAAAAAAAGCGAAATTTGAAAATGATAGTTAGCAAATAGTTTTGTCATAGCTTTTAATCTATGGCAACACTATTTAGCACTTTAAAACACCTCGATAAAAGACGGTGGACTCAAAACAGCTGTTCTGTTTGGCGTCCAAACCATGAAACGTTATTCTCAAGTCACGCAGAAAGAAGTTTTACATATCTTGGTATAGTTAACGTCAAGTGAAAAGAGATCTACAGTATCTTAATTCGGGAATGAAATGTTGAGTGACGAAACAACCACGTGGCAGAACAGGCTACGACGTCAGTTTCTCTTCTTACCTCGTTGCTCCGTGGCAGTCTCCAGCGTCTGCCAGTCCTTGTGCAGGTGTTCCAGCTGCTTCTCCACCTCAGGATCCGGAGTGAGCTGCCGGGCCAGGGTTTGGACCTCCTGGACACGCGCCTTGTTGGCGGCCAGCTCGGCTGTGAAGGCCTGGTGCTTTTGCAGTTTCTTGATCTTGTCTTCCAGGTTGGTTACTTCTCCTGGACAAGGAAAACATTTTATTGCTATTATATTGTGTTGCAATATTGATAGTTCAGGGAAAATGATTGGAAGAAGAAGACATGTTGCGCCGACTCCACGTAGAAGGAAGAAGAAGATCCTATAGGTTTTCTTGATAGACACGACGGACAGGTGGACAGACAGACAACAAAAGAATCATGTAAGGGTCCCTTAACTTCAGAGAGACTGAGAAAAATTCAAATTCAAGAAAGTTTCAGGCATGTAAGTTTCTTCAGGTTAGAGATGCGTGCCCGGGATCGAACCCCGACCTTCGATTAGAAGGTGGACGTCTTAACCTATACGCTATCACGGCAAGTAGATAGACTTATTGGGCAAAGTTTATTTCTAAAAAAAATTGACCAGAGCTTGGCTGCAATCAGATCTGGTGGCAAGTGATGATGCAGCCTAAGATGGAGCGCGCTTGCCTAGAAGATGCCTATTACTTAGCTTACACACTGGATGGATGCTACCCTCAGCGTGGAAACCGCTTTTTGACGCTAAGAAAAGGGCATCAGTCGCGGGACAGGACACCATTAGCTCCGCTTGCCTGGCTTACGGTGACGGTTCCAGCGATGAAGATCAGCAAGAACTGTCGCGAGACGATCTGCAGCTGTCTCCCCCCACCACCTCAGCCACCCTCACAACGGGCTCTACTGGCAGCGGCGCAACTCGCAGACCCCGGATGGGTTCGAAACTAGTCGGGCTAACGTCGACTACATATGTGAGTAAAGTCGGTGACAGATATTATACTTAGACTAGCTTATGCTCGCGACTTCGTCCGCGTGGACTACAAAAACTTCAAACCCCTATTTTATCCCCTTAGGGGTTGAATTTTCAAAAATCCTTTCTTAGCGGACGTCTACATCATAATAGCTATCTGCATGCCAAATTTCAGCCCGATCCGTCCAGTAGTTTGAGCTGTGCGTTGATAGATCAGTCAGTCAGTCAGTCAGTCAGTCAGTCAGTCAGTCACCTTTTCCTTTTATATATATAGATTACCTTGGTGAGCTGGCAACTGAGCCAGCTTGTCTGCGATCCAGCCGCGGGCTTCAGCCGCGTCTCGCGCGAATTGCGCTCTCGCTCGCGCGCGCTTTAGTGCCTCGCGCCGACGCGCCGCTGCCTCGTACAGCTAGAGAGGGAACACAATAATTGTTAACATATGAAACAGCCGCGAGATTGCCGTAGAATGACTGTTACAATGTCACGATCGCAATCACCTCTGATTGGTTGACGCTCGCTCACTATTGGCTACAATGCATTGCTGCAACAAGAATCGCACAAATTCAGCCAAGCACAACAATTGCGATTGTAATAATGATTGATGCAGGTTTTACGAAATCGCCCTACAGGCCTAATATAAATTGAAAAAGGAAAAGGTGACTGACTGATCTGTCAATGCACAGCTCAAACTACTGGACGGATCGGGCTGTTACTTGACACAGTATTTTTAAAATTAAAAATAAGGATCCTCACCTTCTTCCTCCGCTCATTGATGGTGAGGAGTTCGTCGGCGATTCTCTGACTCTCTACGTGGTTCTGTTGCAGTAACTTATCGCCGTGACTGTTGAGGGTAGTTAACTTCTCGTCCTGAAAAAAGAAATAAAACGTTACTTGCGACCGTCCGCGACGTCACTCGAACAAAACATAAACCCTGTATATTCCCTATCCCGTAAGAATTTCAAAAAAAAATGCAACCATATTGAAATAGAAATAGAATATGTTTTTATTCAAGTAGACTTTTTACAAACGCTTTCGAATAGTCGGGTAGTTTTAATTTACCATTGGTTCGGAATGCCGTTCCTACCGAGAAGAACCAGCAAGAAACTCGGCGGTTGCTCTTTTCAAATGATCAATTTACAATATTATTATGCCTTACTGTACAAGCAATTGCGGCCCCGTGCATTGCTTGAGCTAGTCAAATCCAAGCTTTCTTATCATTTACATAGTCTTCGACTGTGTAATATGCTTTTTTTTCCTGCCAGGAATGGAACTCAGGACCTCCCACTAATTAGACCACAGCGATTACCACTGCACCAGGGACGTCGTCAAGAGTTCTCACAACGTTATAAAAAACCTGAATCCCGAAAAATCGCAAGAGGAAAGGGATTTTACTCAAAAATCGCTCGAGAAATTGCATAATATTCACCTGTGTGGCCAAGAGTTTTTCGAAAGCTTCATGCTTCTTGAGTTGGTGCTCGACCTCTTCGACGCTGCTGGTGGGCGAGATTTCACTGCCTGAAACAGTTCAATATTGTAAGAAAAAATGTTGCAAGAAAAAAACTTTTTTTTTTGAGTAACCAGTAAAGCTAGTCGCGAAACTGCAGTGGCAATAGGTAAGTGGCAATGTATTCGAACATAGACGTTGGGATCCTGAGGTGCCGGAATGGTGACGTCACACCGGAAAGCGCAGCGTTGACAGATTCCCACCAGGTGGACATTCGACATCAAACGAGTTGCAGGGAGCCATTGAATTGGGTATTTGACTACATCAAAAATAAATTATTTCTCAGTGATTATTAAATAGAGGGTCTTCCAAAATACGTGAAATCCACGTCTTTTGTTGGTTTTTCAGTGTAATAACCATTTTAAATTATCGATTAAACTAAAAAAGCACGTTAAATGATTGTGACGTCACACACTGGTATTTCATAGAATCTCGCATACTAAGCGCGCGTTTTGACGTTTGATAAAAAGTTACTGATTTGACTGTCAAATACCGTATTCAGGCAGCGCAAGTCCTGACAAACAGCCTTGTTCACAAATTCAAAGTCACTCAGCGAGGTATGGAGCGGGCTATGTTAGGAGTTTCCCTGAGGGATAACATCCGAATGAGGACATCCGCAGGAGAACCAAGGTCACTGAAATAGCCCAAACTATTAGCAAGCTGAAGTGGCAGTGGGCAGGTCATGCCTGGCGTAGAGGCGATGGCCGCTGAGCCGGAAAGTCCTTGAGTGGAAACCGTGTTTAGCAAGCTACGTTAAGTAGTGTGGGACGCCCTCCAGCACGATGGACCGACGATATAAAGAGGCTGGCGGGACGTGGCTGGATAAGGAAGGCTGAGGACCGGGTGTGGTGGCGCTCTTAAGGGAAGGCTTATAACCAACAGTGGACGTCCACAGGCTGATGATGATGATGATGCTCAGCGTGTGGAAGACTCTACAATAGTGGAATAGTGTCCAGCAGTGGACGTCTATCGGTCGATGAAGAAGAAGATACTCACTCAGAGCGGCTTCTTGTGCAGCGCACAAGTCGTGCAGCTGTTTAGCGTCGCGCAGGAAGCAGTGCCAGTCGATCAGCTGGTCCAGCGCCACCTGGCGCGCCGCCCACGCGCCCTGCAGACGCGCGCGCTCCTCCAAAAGCGCTGCACAACGCTCCTCGATTTCCTAAAAAGAAAATGGCGATGTACGAGTATTTTTTTAAACAAAAGCACGAGCGCAGCGAGCGGCAAATTTATTTTTATTTTCCTAAAATAAGTGTTTATCTACCTCAGCATATAGCGCATTGTGATAAGTAAGCGACAGGAGCGTTGTATGTTGGAAGTTAAAGAGAAAGAGAGACCTAAACATCAACTAACCTGTGAGTTGGGATGTCCATCAGCAATAAGCTGCTGGCCACTCGCCAACGCCGCTCGGAAGCTGTCATCTCTAGCGTCTATCTCAGCTCTCAGCGCGTCATGATGAGCACGTTGCGCCTGCGCAGCGGCAGCGGACCGCGCGGAGCCGCTTGAGGACATCTCTCCACGCAAGGCCGTTGACCAGGACGTCACGTCCCGGACCTGATAAAAAAGAGTAAATAAATTGAGGACCTTGATCACTGATGAATGTTTTTGGGCATCCATTTTAAGGAATAACACCCAAACAAGGGTACAAGTTTTTTGTACGATCAGTGTTAAGGTTTTAAAAATCTTGTCAAAAAAAAATCTTGCAATCTAATAAATCGTCATGCAAGGTTGCGGGCAAGAGCTAGTCTGAACTGAAACGGTAACACTTTGATTGATTTGTCTATCACGGTTCATGAGATACAGCCTTGTGACAGACGGACAGACAGGCGGACGGACAGCGGAGTCCTAGTGTAGGGTTCCGTTTTACCCTTTGAGTACGTAACAAAAAAATTACAACCCCTTGACCCTTTGGTCATACAACAACAACAGTTTTAGAAATTAGCTAAGTCAACATTACTAGGAAATCTGAACATATGAAATGCTTTCAAAACTTCTGGTCAAACCATTGGTGGTACATACCTCAGTAAAGAACTGGTGGAGCTTCAGATGCTGGTGCAGGAGCCTCCTCCTCTCATCGGCAGCACTGCGCAGCGCTGTCCACGCTTCGCTTAAGGCACGCTGCCGAAGCGCAATTTGCTGCTCGTTGCCTCCTGGACAGAGGCGTTGGAGACGAGCCCCCTCTTCTTGGAGGACCTGGTGAATAGAGTTTAGAGAGTGAAAGACCGAATCAACATCGTAAGCAAAAATTCCAAAGTCTAGGTCCTTACTATTAGTTGTTCCTGGTAGGGATTCAGTGAATGACCGCTTTCAAATTTTCAAGTTCTTGAGATTTTCGAAATGTCCTACGGTTCGCAGCTCGGGCCAGGTCAATCTTACTAGCTCTTGGAAGAACAATACCTTTTCCAGGTGGTTTGTGATCTTAACTAGATTTTACAGGATGTTGGGAAAACTTTTGGGGAAGATTCTGGCGCTTGGAAAGCGATAGGAGGATTCTGTGAGGATATTGGAGAAAATTCTCGGATGTTTTATTCTCAATTTACCTGCATTTGCGCATCGATAGCCACTAGATCGTTCTCGGCGGTATCATGGTCCCTCAGCAACGCAGTGGCAGCCCTCAGATCCCTGGGGGGTGGTGGAGGGGCGAGTTGCGCCCTGCGGTCCGCAGCCCTGGCCAGGAGGTCGCTCGCGTCGCGGTGGAAGCGGTGGATCTCACCAGCCGCGTGGAGCCTCGCCCCGCGGGATTGGATCTGGTCGACCAGACGCTGCCAGGATTCCCTGATATGGAGAAATTACAATACAACAAAAATTAATTGCACAAAGTTTGAAGAAATTAGTGAAATAGAATATTTATTTATTTATTTATTCAGATACAAGTTAGTCCTTGTCTGCAATCTCACCTGGTGGTAAGTGATGATCGTCCACGTGGAGTACACAAATTTCACCCCCATATAATTTTCAAAAATCCTTTCTTAGCGGATGCCTACGTCATAATAGCTATCTGCATGCCAAATTTCAGCCCGATCCGTCCAGTACTTTGATCTGTACGTTCATAAAACAGTCAGTCAGTCAGTCTGTCACCTGTTCCTTTTATATATTTAGATAAATGTAGAAGACACCGACTTTACTCACGTATTTAGTCGACTAGTTTCGAACAAATCCGGGGTTTTCTAACTTACCCAAGGGCCTCCTGCCTCTTCTCTATATCCGCGATGTATGGACTCTCGGAGGCCAGCAGCTTCTTGGCCAGCTCCTCACACTGGTTGAACCTCTCCGCACCACTCTCTACGCGATGTCGCAGCTCTTCGAACTTGGAACGAAGGATCTAGAAGAAGAAAACAGCATGTCAAACAAGGAATCAGTCACCTGAGGTTAACTACAGTGCGACAAGGCTCTTCGCACTTGAATCACATTGACAGGGGGGGGTGCTGTTGGAGAACAAAGGCTTAGAATATTCAAACAAGAACAAAGGAGACACTTGACGGCAACGTTAGTTCCGATTTTCGCCACGCGCCAAGATAGGCTTGTCGCACTGTAATAGCCCCCCACCCCGTCTCTTGATAGTTCCTCCAGCGTTTGCAACACTGGAGGAACTATCAAAGCATTGCCTGTCCTTTTCTTATTACATTGGTAAGAAAGAAGCGAATACTTGAAATTAGGTTGCGCTCAGAATCAATATTATTATTATCAAAGTTTAATGAAAACCAAAGGGAGTTGGGCCAATTAATTACATTGGCGATATATCCATTTGGCAAGATATCACATCAAATTACATTTTGTCCAATAATTTTGGATTGTCTTATTCTGAAAATTGGTAACATCAGTACCAGTACCAGTTCATGGATCAGGTTGTCCTCTTTGGACATAGGCCTTCTGTAGAATTTGTGATTCCTAAAATATCTCTAACCATGATTTGTACTGAAGTTTAGTTGGTTTACTATGCCTACATCATTAAAGAAACCAGGGGTGTTAGTTAATATAAAATCAATTTCGTTTTTGGTTTTACCATCAGGTGAGATCCATGTCCATTTCCTGGTGACCGATCAATTGACAAAAAACAAATGACAAAGTTTCATTTCCCAAACAAATTTTGGCAAAATTATGAATCGTTTTATGATCGTTATAAAACTTATGTTTCTACAAATAATTCACTTGATTAAACAAATTACCAGACAAATTGTTATTACATAAAATATCATTTGACAAACAATTGATTTCTTTAATCGTGTTAATTAGTAAAACAACATATCGCACTTTTTTTTTGATAAAATGAATTGTTTGATAAATACTTTAAGAATTCACCAAATCTTTTATATGTCGACCGGGCCGGCGGAAGAGACCGCTTACTATAATGGGGGGTCTCTTTCCACCCAGAAAAAAGGAGCCCCATGATATTATTGCTGCGTTGCATAGGGGTTTGCATATGTATGCAAAACAGACTTTTTGTGTGTTTTTTGTTAATTAGTTATTTTATCAAATAATAAATTTATCATCTATTATTTTGTAAAATCGCGAATTCGAAAAACAAATTATTTGGTGAAATAACAAATTTGTAAATGATATTTTAACATTCAGCAAATTTGCAAAGTAAAACATTTGTCAAATGATCTTTTGTAAAATGATATGTTTGCGGTACACGACGTTTGTGATTTGATTAGTTTTTCAAAAGTTTTTGGTGAACTGATAATTTGTCATACGTTTTTTGTCATTCATTAGTGAACCCCATTTCCTATGCTTTTTTTCGTAGTAGGTATTCATGATTCTCAAATTGCACTCGAGAGCAAGGTCAATGAGTTTTTTGTACATTTTTATTACGCCTGCCATCTTGTTAGCTACCTATTTGACTGTCCCATCACGATTGTGATGGGAGATCTCAACAGTCAATAGATTTCTTACCACTTTTACTTACCAGTAAATGTTCGTAATCTTGTCCATAGTCTTCACTGGACGCGGCTGCGTATTGCTCTTGAATCCAGCTTTCTAGTTCTGCGCTCTCGGCTAAGTATTCATGCCTATAACAAAAAGTAGTATGTTAAGAGACGTGTCACCTGAATGGTCCCCTAAACAAGCCCCTGTCTTGACTATGAATTCCAGTGTTAGTTACTTCAACAGTGGCAATAATTCCAGAGATGACCACTCACCTGCAAACGCTTTCAACAAGCGCAGCCTGGCGCGACGCCGCTTTGCGCTGCAACCGCGCAAGAGTGTCAGCCAGTTGCGCATGTCTGCTCACTAGCGCAGCACCTTCGGGGTGACCACTCGCCGCCATGGACGCCGCCACGTGGCCCATCTCTGCGATTATTGCTGCGTACGTGTCTAGCTCTAACTCCACAGCCTGGTGGGAGAAAAGGAGAAAAACGTTATCGCATTTAACCTTTAGATCTAGGCTAAGACCACAACACTGCGATACGACGTCGGGTCGTAAACGTCTACGACGTCGCACAATGCACTGTGCAAATTTCCGATGCGGTGCCGCAACGAACAAACTTGCGATGCGACGACGTATTCCCGTTCAGTCGATTCTCTGTGTGCCATTCTGTGCTGTGTGTGTCCTGTACGGGAGCGGTGTGCAGGCTCGAGATCTCCCACCGAGCGGTTGGTTGTGCTCGGTAGCGCCAGCTGGGCCGACGGTTGTATCTTGAAACTTCTATATATAGTCCAGATTACCGAACACTCTGTTAGTGCGAGTACTGTCGGCGGTACATTTGTTCGGGACTCCGTCATCGATTGAACAGCGCCATCTAGTTTGTACTGTGGCAACCGCCACAGTCCTTCTTGATGCGTCCCCGCAGTGATGCGTCGTAACGCAAGTAGAAGTAGGTTACGGGTAGTGCGGTCCATGGCTCACTAGAAATGGATGGTCAGAGTTTTCTCGTACGATATGCCGTAAGTGATTAAATTTTTGGGCTGCGTCAATGCATCGATGCGGCTTCATTTTTCTAATGCCGCAGTGTTGCGGCCTCGCCCAAAAACATAAAACTGCGATGCAACGCCGCATCGTCAATTTCTGCGAGATCACACGAGGCTTCGCAAACACTTAAGGGTTTCCGAGACGGTAAAGCGGCTTGACGACCATAAAAAACAAGTTTGGACCATAAAAAACAAACTAAAAAAATTATACTTTTTCACTGAAACTTTTAAAATCATAAAAAAATAAGATTTTCAAACTACAATATCTTTTCTGGCTAGCGAGCTTCAACCAATCAGAGGTGATTTCGATCGGGACATTGTAGCTGTCATTCTCCCGCAATCGAGCAGCAGGGCGATTGTCTAAAACCTGCATCAATCATTATTACAATCTCAATTGTTCTGATTGGCTGAATTTGTGCAATTCTTGTTGCAACAATGCATTGTGGCCAATAGTGAGCGAGCATTAACCAATCAGAGATGATTGCGATCGTGACATTGTAGCTGTCAAACAACCGCGGTAGAGCCACAGGTTGATTGAATGATTGTTACCTTATGCCTGGTGAGGAGTTGCGTGGCCCTGTGCCTGTCGTTGCCCACATCTGCTGAGGATAATGCTGCGTCCTTGTCCGCCAGCCAGGAGTCCACCTCCAGAGCATCATGGAGGAACTGCTGAGCCTTGAGTGCAGCTTCTAATCGAGCTGCCCTCTCTTCAGCAGCTTGGGACACTGAGGAGTAGGCTTCCTCCAGCTCCTTACAGAGTTGTTTGATCTGGAAAATATGAAAAACAAATCAGGTTATGGGGAAAACATACAGTATCAGCCGAAAGTAATGTACATCGACCTTTAGAACGAGATAGCAGATTTGTAGAGCGTTGTCCCTGTCGTTGATACCGACAAAATGTGATATAGGTATGAGTGACAGAGGCAACGCTCTACAAAGCCGAAATCTCATTCTAAAGGTCGATATACAATATTTCTTGATGGCTACTGTAAGTAAGCCTAGTGGTTAGGACGTCCGCCTTCTAATCGGAGGTCGAGGGTTCGATCCCGGGCACGCACCTCTATTTTTTCGGAGTTATGTGCGTTTAAATTAATTAAATATCACTTGCTTTAACGGTGAAGGAAAACATCGTGAGGAAACCTGCATGCCTGAGAGTTCTCCATAATGTTCTCAAAGGTGTGTGAAGTCTGCCAATCCGCACTTGGCCAGCGTGGTAGACTATGGCCAAAACCCTTCTCACTCTAAGAGGAGACCCGTGCTCTGTAGTGAGTCGGCGATGGGTTGATCATGATGATGATGATGATGACGACTGTAAGTAAAACATTAAATCGAAATTCCACGGATACGAACGAAGCGATTTGCCTCCTCATTTCTGATTCGAACCGCTAAAACTTGGAACAACCTTCCAGCATCAGTTTTCCCCTCCAATTATTATATGGGTACCTTCAAGTCAAGAGTGAATAGGCATCTTCTAGGCAAGCGCGCTCCATCTTAGGCTGCATCATCACTTGCCACCAGATCTGATTGCAGCCAAACGCTAGTCTATAAATGAAAAAAAAAAAAGATTCATCACTAACCTTCAAAGCTTGAGGCTTCTGCTCGTCAGCCTGCAGCTGTCGGCCTTGCTCCAACACGCGGTGAATGAGCGGCTGTCGGCCGAGCAGCTCGGCGCGCAGCTTGGCGTGCTTCTTCTGAGCCGCCTGGGCCGCGTGCAGGTCGTTCGGCAGGGTCGCGGAGGACGCGGCGGCCTTGCGCTCCGACACCCAGTCGAGTTCTCCCGATACCTCCGCCGCGAATTTATGTAAGCTGTGAGAGACATGTTTTTAGGGTTCCGTACCTCAAAAGGAAAAACGGAACCCTTATAGGATCACTTTGTTGTCTGTCTGTCTGTCAAGAAACCTACAGGGTACTTCCCGTTGACCTAGAATCATGAAATATGGCAGGTAGGTAGATCTTATAGCTGACATTTGGGGAAAAAATCTGAAAACCGTGAATTTAGGGTTAGATCACACAAAAAAAATTGAGGTCATGAACCAATAATTAGTATTTTCAACTTTCGAAGTAAGATAACTATATAAGTGGGGTATCATATGAAAGGTATTCACCTGTACATTCTAAAACAGATTTTTATTTATTTTTATGCATCATAGTTTTTGAATTATCGTGCAAAATGTCGAAAAAATACGACTGTAGCACGGAACCCTCATTGCGCGAGCCTGACTCGCACTTGACCGGTTTTTTTTTTATTTGTACCAAAAACATTTATAGTAAAGAGAAAAATAAAGCAAAAGCCTATGTCACTCTCCAGGTCTTTATCTATACCCATGCAAAAAATCACGTCAATCCGTTGCACCGTTGCGACGTGATTGAAGGACAAACCAACAAACAAACACACTTTCGCATTTATAATATGGGTACTAATGTCTTGATACGCTAGACCATAAATTTTCTTCTGTCCTACTCATCACCAAGTATGAAATATGGGTCTAATTTTAGGGGTTCAGTATCCCCAGAGAAAAAGGAAGGGGTTCCTTTTTGTTCTCATCAATCATAGGATCACTTCAATGTCTGTCTGTCTGCCTGTCGTGTGTGTGAAGACCCGTCAAGGGAATTCAAACCTATAGGGTACTTTCCATTGACCTAGAATCATGAAATTGGCA
Organism: Maniola hyperantus; assembly: GCF_902806685.2. NCBI lineage: Eukaryota > Metazoa > Arthropoda > Insecta > Lepidoptera > Nymphalidae > Maniola > Maniola hyperantus. Next base: position 1,312,322 of record NC_048561.1, read on the forward strand.
GGTGGCAATGTCTTATAGCACACATAAAGGGACAAAAACCGAAAATTGTGAATTTGTGGTTATGAATAGAATAGAATATATTTTTATTCAAGTTAATTTTTATAAGTGCTTTTGAATCGTCAACTAGTTTAATTTACCACTGGTTCGGAATGCCGTTCCTACCGAGAAGAACCAGCAAGAAACTCGACGGTTGCTCTTTTCAAGTAATCAATGTACAATATTATTATACCATACTGTACAAGCAATTGAATCTTATTGATGTTTGTATTTTTATTTTGTCACATATGTTTGTAAATGTTGTATTAACTTATAATTGGCGACTACATTTAGTAAGTAATATTTTCAGAATTAAGTTTTTTTTAAATGTATTAGTGTAAGTAGCCGTTAGTTAATTTAATAAATAAAAATAAAATAAAATAAAATTGCAGCCCCGTGAATTGTGCTGGAGCGAGTCAAATCCAAGCTTTCTTGTCCCGGAACACTTCGTGTGCGAGTCCATTTCGCACTTGACCGGTTTTTTAAAGATAAAATGGGCCAAAGATTTAGACTTACCGCAAGCTAGCCTCCAGCGCCTGTCTGCGCTCGGCCGCGTGAGGGCGGAGCGCCCTGGCAGCTTGCAACAGGGCTCCGCAGTCCCGCTCGATGGCAGCGGCGTCGAAGTGTCCGCTCGACACAAGGTCCGAGCCCTGCGCCACTAGGGCTTCGGCCCGCTGCTCGCATTGGTTGAGCTCTTGTTCTAAGGCCTGATGGAAATTTATTTAATTATTTAATTAATTTAACGAATTTTAATTATGTTAATTTAATATAAGGTGTAAAAACCCTTAGCGCTATTATTGTAATACCTAAACACAATCCAATCATAGCGAACTAGCTTATTCCCGCGACTACGTCCGCGTGGACTACAAGAATTTCAAACCTGTACTTCGCCGTTAATAGACCAGTCAGTCAGTCAGTCAGTCAGTCAGTCAGTCAGTGAGTCACCTTTTCCTTTTATATATTTAGACTAGCTTATGCCCGCGACTTCGTCCGCGTGGACTACACAAATTTTAAACCACTATTTTACACCCTTAGAGTTGATCTTTAACAATGAGATTTTAACATATTATGAGCTCAATAAAATATGTCATGCTGCTAATTAGCTCAACCGGCATAGGAGTGGACTGAAAACCGAAAGGTCGACGGTTCAAACCCCGCCCGTTGCACTATTGTCGTACCTACTCCTAGCACAAGCCTGACGCTTAATTGGAGAGGAAAGGGGAATATTAGTCATTTAAAAAATGGCTAATATTCTTTTTAATAAAAAACAAAAAAAAAAATTGCAAAAATATGTTAATATTTTTGCTTACAAAACTTCTTTATAGACATTTCAAAACTGACAGACTTTCATACAAACTTTAAATCCCTATTTTACCCCTTTAGGAGTTGAATTTTGAAAAATCCTTTCATAGCGGACGCCTACGCCATAATAGCTATCTGCATGCCGAATTTCAGCGCGATCCGTCCAGTAGTTTGAGCTGTGCGTTGATAGATCAGTCGGTCAGTCAGTCAGTCAGTCAGTCAGTCAGTCAGACAGTCAGTAAGTCACCTTTTCCTTTTATATATTTAGATTATTTAATTAGAACGGACGTATAGCCCAATTAAAATAAATTAAAATTAGAGTTAAAATAAATTTGACTTTGACTTAGAAAGATCTGAGTTATTGTCAAGCAATCTCTTAGTAAAATAAGAAAGCTGCCATACCTGATGCTGTATAAGCAGCCGCTTGCAGGATCGTAAGTCGGTGCCCAGCTCTCGACTCGTCAGAGAGCGCTCCAGCTCCACCAGCCGCGTCTTCGCATCTTCGATCGAGCTGGTGATGGAAAGGATCTAGTTACAATCTCATCATCCTACTCCAGAAGGGGTTCATTACGAGACCAATCATCAAATCGTGGAACATGTTCTCACACTTTGTATAATCGAAATCGAACCTTAGTGATGCGAAATAAAGTTTAAATTTGAGTGAATAAATGACTCCAGCTGTTTTCATGCTTTCACTTCTCCTTGGTGCTGCGTCCAAGTTATATATCCAACCGATATATTCTTGAATACTAACTTATGCTCGCGACTTCGTCCGCGTGGACTACACAAAGTTCGAACCCGTATTTCACCCCCTTAGGGGTGGAATTTTTAAAATTACTTTCTTATAAATAAATCATAAATCATAAATCCTTTATTTTGCTAGCATACATGTCACAATGGTAGTTAATTTTAAAGGTAAGTAAGAATCAATGTAATCGGCCATTTCTGGCATGCAAATTTTTTTCTATTATAACACAATTAATAAAATTCTAATAATTTAATTAATTCTAAAAATTTTTACAATCTAAGTCAAGTTTAATTCTATATATATCTTAGCGGATGCCTGCGTCATAATACCTATCTGCATGCCATATCTCAGCCCGATCCGTCAATTCCAATTACACTATTAAATTACTAATTAACATAAATATACCAAAAAAAAAGAACATTAAATTAAAATAACAGTTAAAAATAAATATGTCATGCAAAAATTCTAAATAGGCAAAATTATAAATTTTCACAAAAGATCAGGATCTGACCGATGAGGTCAGCCCATTTCTCACTATACAGGGTGTAACCAGAACGCTAGCAAAAACTTAGCGTTATGCTACCTAAACACAATCCAATACCAATAACCATTTGCCTCATTTTGTAGTTTTAGTAATAATATATTTTTTTTAAAGCAGTGATAGCCTAGTAGTTAGAACGTCCGCCTTCTTGGAGGTCGGGGGTTCGATCCCGGGCACGCACCTGTAACTTTTCGGAATTATGTGCGTTTTAATTAATTAAATATCACTTGCTTTAACGGTGAAGGAAAACATCGTAAGGAAACCTGCATGCCTGAGAGTTCTCCATAATGTTCTCAAAGGTGTGTGAAGTCTGCCAATCCGCACATGGCCAGCGTGGTAGACTATGGCCAAAACCCTTCTCACTCTGAGAGGAGACCCGCGCTCTGTAGTGAGCCGGTGATGGGTTGATCATGATGATGATGATATTTTTCAAACTCGCAATGTATAACGTGCAAAACTCGAGTCAATGCCCCATGCGGCATCGACTCCGAGTGCCCTACTTACGCAACGTTCGTTGCCCTCTAGCGTCAGTCAGATGTTTTATTTGCAATATATCGTAAACATTTCCAAAATTATAGGATTTTTTTTGATTTTTTCACATTTTTGTGGTATCATATCACTCATCATCAGTACTATCACCTGTCTTCGTTTTTGCCAGCGTTCTGGTTCCACTCTGAATGTAAAGCTGCGCACTCACCGCCTGTGCTGTCGCTGTTGCGACGCTTGTCGCAGCTTGGAGCCCTTGTCGCGCGACGCCGCGACTAGTTCCTCCCACGCCGTGTGGAGACTGTCCAGTTTGTCCGATACTTCGGTCGCGCGAGCCGGATCCGACTTTTGGAGAGATTGACCGATCTGCAAAAAAATTACATTATGACACTGTTTTGTTTTTCTCGTTTTAGGGTTCAGAACCTCAAAAAAAGATCACTTCATTGTCTGTCTGTCTGTCCGTCTGTCGTGTGTTCAAGGGGCGGACCAACAAATTCCTGAAAGGCCGGCAATACATTGGTGGTTCCTCTGGTACTGCAAATGTTCATGGGCGGCGGTAATCACTTAACATCAGGTGACCCGCCTGCGCGTTTGCTCGCTATCTCTATTAAAAAAAAGGGTTCAGAACCTCAAAAAAAGAACCCTTATAGGATCACTTCGTTGTCTGTCTGTCTGTCCGTCTGTCGTGTGTTCAAGGGGCGGACCAACAAATTCCTGAAAGGCCGGCAATACATTAGTGGTTCCTCTGGTATTGCAAATGTTCATGGGCGGCGGTAATCACTTAACATCAGGTGAACGCCACGTTTGCACGCGATTTTTATTTAAAAAAAACCGGCCAAGTGCGAGTCAGGCTCGCGCAACGAGGGTTCCGTACTAAATCGTATTTTTTCGACATTTTGCACGATAATTCAAAAACTATGATGCATAAAAATAAATAAAAATCTGTTTTAAAATGTACAGGTGAAGACCTTTCATATGATACCCCACTTGATATAGTTATCTTACTTCGAAAATTGAAAATACTAATTATTAGTTTATGACCACAATTTAATTTTTTTGTGTAATGTAAGCGCAAATACACGGTTTTCAGATTTTTCCCCAAATGTCAGCTATAAGACCCACCTACCTACCAAATTTCATGATTCTAGGTCAACGGGAAGTACCCTGTAGGTTTCTTGACAGACAGACAGACAACAAAGTGATCCTATAAGGGATCCGTTTTTCCTTTTGAGGTACGGATCCCTAAAAAATATTACAACTCACGCTCTCAACATTTCTCAGTTGCTTCTCATTGGCTTGCAGCTCCCGCTCGAACGCCTCGTGCTTTTGCAGCTTCCGCTCTAAATTCGCCAAGTCTCTGGAAATAAAACGCAAAAAAAAATAATTTAATCTACCATTCAAAATCCATACTATAATATTATAAATGCGAAAGTGTGTCTGTGTGTCTGTCTGTCTGCTAGCGTTTTACGGCCCATCCACTCAACCGATTTGGTACAGATAGAGCTTGCATCCCGGGGTAGGATCACTTTGTTGTCTGCCTGTCTGTCGGTCTGTCAAGAAATCTACAGGGTACTTCCCGTTCACCTAGAAGGTAGTAGGTAGTGTAAGGGTGGCAAATTGGGCGGAATGGAAATATACCCGGATACGGAATAATCTACCACCTTACAAAGATTAGAGGAAAAAAATTTACTTTACTTGATCTATCTACCTAGTAAAGAATAGAAGCTAGCCGTCGACTCCCTTGTAATGTATATGAGGTGTTATAAATGAAATTTGCTAGATGTTAGGCAAAATTGTTTTTAATGTAACCTTTACCGGGGTCGCTTAATACATAGTGATGGCTAATAATACTTAGTTATTCTAGCTTAATGCCAAGACTTAATTTAGATACATTAGAATGCCTTAGGTAGATAGTACATAAAATCTATGTTTTAAATTTAAGATGCCATTGGCATGGAATAGACAATGACACAGTAAAATTCATAAAATTGTTTCAAAATAAAAGCTCAGTAGTAAAGACGGGGTTCTTACTGTACACATACACTAAGAAGGTTCACTAAACTGTTGCAGGATACAAACATTTGCTTACTTGTAGGTGCGAAGACTGCAAGGTAGCTGGACGGCATCGGCCAAGATCCAAAACTCAATTTATTCGATTCTTCACAACCGAAATGCTTCATTACAAAGACTTTCACCAAGTCTTATCCATAGCAATTAAGTTGTCAACGTGAATGTGCAAAAGAAATAAATACGAAAACCGAAAACGCAAACGGAAAACTAAAACGGAAAACTGAAGCTAAACGTAAAACGTAAACGTAAACGTAAACGTAAACCCTGTAACAAAGAAAAACAAGATTATAATTTGTGCTGTGTGAAAACTTCGACACGTGGAATTTTCCCGATCAAACACAACTCACCTATTGAACTCCTGGCCACCAATGGTTTTCAGAAGTCCACCCACAACCCATTTTCCTCATTTATTTGGGAAGATAAAATAACTGGAACTGGAATGAAATCATAAAATTAGGATTTTCTCTAACCAAACCGCCATTTTGTCGAATCCACATTCCTTGATTTTTCACTCACCATAATTGATGAAACATTGAAATACGTTAGGATGACTAAATTTTATACTATTGTATTTTCCCAGGCGAAGCCATGGGCGAAAAAGAGTGAGATTTTCCTGGAACGAAAAAAATTCGTCTTCACATGTTGACTCCAGGAAAATTCTAAATCTCAGCAATCGGTGTTGCCAGACGCAACCCGAGTGTGGCCGCTCTCAGTTAGTTTGATCATAAAGCCAATTCATTTTTGAATATTTGCGGAACCTAAGGATATATTATAAGAACCGTTTTGTTAATGACTTAACAATAAACAAATGATATTATGGTTTTATTTAATTATTTTGTTTTATTTTTACGACAATTGACAACGAAGCAAACGCCATCTATTGTGGCTCGAATGAACTCTGAACATCGACCCACGCGTAGTTCTGCACCTTGATGCTAGGTGGCACCAACATACTTTGAACAAAATAGATTTTAATTAAAAGCGAAACGCTAATTAGTAGTTCAAAATTTACAACGTCACAATACTTCCCCTCCTACGAAAAGGTTCAACAGGTTGAACCACGCTGCCCTCAGCGTCATCCAACAACTACTAACAATTTGCCTGAAACAAACAAACAAACAAAAAAAAAAAACACAGAAGTTACGCGTGAACGCACATCTACTACTAACAAGGAAAATTGTCTAACAAAATAAATATACTGAAAACAGTGTAAGGTTTTATACATTATACTTAACTACACAACCCTAACTTCTAAAAAGAATATATACAAAAAAACTTCATGGTGTCTAAGACACTTGAGTGGAAACATCTTGGCATCATTCTTCAGCTGACTGATAGAATGCGTCTAGGCCTACGGTGGTTCACTCTTTTAAACTACCAACTTAATATTTGTTACTCAACAAATACGGAAAAACTGGTTGTGAACGGGTCCATCTGATATGGCAACCGTTCTCTATCCCATTCGGAAAAATAAAACCGAATCAAAATCGGAATATGAGAAAAAAAAAACGAAATAACTCTCCTAGAAAATAGATCTCGGAACAGAATCGGAAAAATAACAGAAATGATCCATTATCTAGAAGGAAAACGAAAACAAAACACAAAACCCCCCCCTTTTCGTTATCCCCAAAGTACGATATTTGCATTTTTACTTTCTCAACCGGTTGGTCTACCACAAGCATTCCAATCATCACATATTCATCCCTACATACATCCACTACATTCCTCCTCAACTGAACCATGGTAATGTAACTGTTAACTCAGAACATCACTACACTCATTCAAATTTCTAATTGAATATTGCTAACTTAAATATTCAAACAGTTTAGACCAAACTAAGTAATGGCAAATATCTACTTCTTAATGTCCTTAATATGCCAAGTGCCTATTGGGTGGTTGTCAGCTACTCTAACTAGTTCATAAACCAAAGGTGACAAAACCTTGACAACCCTGCACTTTTCATACTTAGGTGCCAGCTTAGCTGCGAAAAAATTTGTAGCGTCGCTTTGTGGATAGGTCTTTTTCCACACTATATCCCCAACAGAATAGCTTGCAGACCTACGCCTTAAGTTGTAATGCGTTGCATACTCTGCATGAGCCTGAAACAAATTTCTCCTAACCTGACCAAATATGTCCTCCAAAGATCCAAACTTTCCTGCGTATTCCTCCCTTGGAATTCCGGCCTCGTACTCCTTATCCGTGTCCTTATAGAAGGAACCATTTAAAACCGGTTCTCTAGCGTGGACAAGGAAGAACGGGGAGAATCCAGTGGATTCATTAACCGCACTGTTTATGGCGAACTGGACCTTGTACAGGTTTTCGTCCCAGGACCTGTGGTTATCTTTCACAAAAGCGGCTACAGCAGTCATAACAACCTTATTGTACCTCTCAACAAGGTTAACTTGCGGAGTGTACAGTGGTGTGTAGTGTAATTTCGGAATATTATAACGCTTAATGAGATTACGGAATTCAGATCCTGTAAATTGGGACCCATTGTCCACAATCACAGTCTCTGGAACACTATGGTTCAAAAATACAAAATTCTCTAGCGCTTTAACAACAGCGGCACCTGTGGCACGCCGTAACGGAAACAACATTGTATATTTCGAAAAACAACACGTCACCACAAAAAGAAATGTAAATCCTGATTTAGACCTAGGCAAAGGTCCGACTAAATCAGCCGAAATGACCTGAAAAGGTCTCTCGCAGACTTTAGGCTTCCCTAGCAGACCTGGAGTGGCTGATGTCGTGTGTTTATACGCAGAGCAAGTATCACAATTCTTAACGTACTCAACCACGTCCTTATACATACCACGCCAAAATATCTGAGGGATAATCTGCGATGAGTTTTGAACACACCAAAATGACCTGCAGTTGCATCTGCATGGTTTTGTTGCATAATTCTAAGGATGTCGTTCTTGTGGACTACCTCTTTCCAGTCGAACTCACTGAGAAGCTGGTATTTACATTTACTGTAACGATATAGTTTATCGTTCAAAATACTAAAATTCGGAAAATTTGCTGGATTGATTTTACAGCCATTAAATGTTTTGTCATACCAGTCATCTACCAAAACTTGTTGACTAGAGTTATCATTACGATCACCAACTACATCTACGTGTATGAGTCTCGACAAGGTATCCGGAACTACATTATCACAACCCTTCCTATGTTCGATAACAAAATTATACTGTGATAATCTACAACCCCATCTGGCGAGTCGTCCTGAGGGATTTTCTAAATTTAAGAACCACTTTAGGGATGCATGGTCTGTGATAATTGTGACTGGCTTGGAACCAAAATAAGCCTGAAATTTCTCCACTGCAAAAATCACAGCTAGAGCCTCGCGTTCCGTCGCGCTGTAATTCCTTTCGTTTTTATTTAGGCTCCTACTGACATACGCAATGGGATGATCGCAACCATCGGTTTCTTGCGTTAGCATACCGCCAACACCATATGCAGAAGCATCACAATGTATTTTGAATGGTTTTTCAAAATTCGGTACCGCAAGAACAGGTGCGGTTACCAACGCATTCTTCAATGTATTAAATGCTACCTCTGCCTGTTCGCTCCACTCAAATTTAGGTGCGTTCTTTCCTTTACTCGTTAGTCTATTGAGTGGTGCAGCGATGGTTGAAAAATTCCTAATAAAGCGCCTGTACCAAGAACAAGTGCCTAGGAAAATCTTTACCTCCTGTGCAGTTTTTGGGGTCGGAAAGTTCAAAACTGCGGCAACTTTTCCAGGATCTGTGCGTAAACCAAATTCATCCACTATATACCCTAAATATTTCAAAGAGTTTCGAAAAAAATTACATTTATCAAAATTTATGGATAGTTGAGCCATTTTTAGTTTATCCAGAACTCTGTTTAATAAAATTAAATGGGTTTCAAATCAGCAGAACAAATAACAATATCATCTATATAACAAAATACTATTCCATTTTCAATATCACTACAAAAATTTTGATTAAATAACTGGTCCATTAACCTCTGCTGTCGTGCTGGTGCACCGCATAGGCCAAACGGCATGACTTTAAATTTGAATAACCCTCTACCAGGAACTGTAAAACTGGTTTTTTTCCTGAGAGTCGTTAGCTAACGGAATTTGCCAGAAACTTGAACTTAAATCAATCGATGATAAAAACCTTGCCTCTTTCAAGCTATCTAGAATTTGTGGAATGTACGGTATTGAGTATGAATCCCCCTTTGTCACTGAATTTAATTTCCTGCAATCTAGGCAAAATCTCCAGTCTCCATTTGCCTTTTTCACTAAAATTGCTGGGTTATTCCAAGGGCTTTCACTCGGAGTAACTACGTCCATTTCCAGCATCCTATCTAACTCTTTACTTAAAGCTTCCTTCTTTTCGGGAGAAAGTGGATATTGTTTTATTTTTATTGGCAAGGCATCACCGGTGTCAATAACATGTTCAATTAATTTTGTTCTACCCAATCCAATTTTCTCTGAAGAAATATTTAAAAATTTATTTACTACAGATTGGGCTAATTCTTTCTGTTGAGATGATAAGTTTTCAAAAGAAGTGATGGTATGAATTTGTTCATTATCAATCGCACAAATATTGTAAAATTGAGAAGGTGCCTTAATTAATTCTAAATTATCAAAAATGCCAGGGGCTAACTGAAATGTTTTCCAAAAGTCACAGCCAAAAATAACATCCGCTATTATAGAGGGTACTACAAAAAATTTTATTATGTGAGTTACGGAATTATAAGTAATCGGAATAAACATATAACCCATGCAATCAAGTTTGTCTCCATTTGCCACTGAAAATGTGGTATCAATACTGCTATGCAATTTATAACCGAATCTCAAAAAAACCTTGTGCGCCTGGTTACCCAAAATTGACGCGCAAGCACCGGAATCTAGTAAACCTGTAATCTCAAAACCGTCAACAAAAACCTTTAAATGTGGCCTAAAGTCTCGTTTATCCACTGAATACAGAACTGTGTCAGGTAAAAGGGATGTTTTGTTGTTAATGACCAAGTTCTTTACTTGTGTCTCTGCACAGTTCTTACTACTTAGTTTTTTGAATTTTTGTCCGGAGCGGGTTTACTAGTCGCCTTTTTACTACAACTTGGACATGTCTTTACTGTAAAGTTCTGACGTCCACACGAAAAACATCTAATAAATTTCGGAACTGTCCTGCAAAATTTAAAGGAATGGTTACCCTTGCCGCACTTGTAACATAGTTGTTTATTTGTTTTCGTAAAATCAGTGCCTTTACTTGTATCAACCTTAGGTGCAGGTGTGACTGAAAGTGTGTTTATCTGTTTTGTCACTTGTTTGTAAGCAAACTCTGAACTTAAAGTTGCCTTACTGTTAGTAGGCTCAGAAAATAAGGCGGAACGCTGCCTCGCAGCCTCTAGTTTGCGACACTTTTCCTTCAACATTGCGACAGACTTAATGTCAACAAGAGCTAATTGTTCTGAGTAAAAAGGGCGAATATTATGTAATAAAATTTGTAACTTTTGTTCTTCGGAAAGTGGTGTTGACAACCTTGAAAACATGCCAAACATTACAGCGAAATAGATAGACACAGGTTCTTCAGAGCCTTGTGTTCTTGCTCGAATTTCACCTAGCAACCTGTAGTCATAATCTACTGCATCAAATTCCTCTAAAAATAAAGTTTTCAATTCTGACCAAGACGAAACTTGACATTTGTTGCCTCTGTACCATAACAATGCTCGGCCTGTAAAAAGATGAAATGCAGAAACAAATAATTTTCCATCTGAAACGCCATAAGATCTTTTATATTCCTCAACGCGTTCGATGAAACTGCGCGGATCACCCTGTCCGTTGAAATTTAACTTCCACTTGGCCACATTTTTATCACCAGTGCAGTCAACGGCGGTACTCTCGGAATCCAGTGATTCGTCGTGAGACGACTCATTGTCAGCATCTAATCTGGAAATCAAACTCTGCAACTTTGTATGTAATTCACTCTTCCTACTTATTAAGCTGAGTTCGGAACACTGTATTCTCAAAATTCTAAAGTACAAATGTGAAGCTAAAGCTTTAGACCTACAGAGGGCATGTCTATCTTTAGTGTCAGAACACTTTTTTAATAAATCTTCTAAGTCTTGAAGTTTTTTAGTAATAACCCCTAACTCACTTTCAGAAGAGAAATCTGTCTCTAAAATTGATTCAGAAGGAATTTCCTGAATTAATTGTTTTAACTGTTTCTTTAAACCTAGCACTGTAGGTGCTGGAGTTTCGGAACGAATGGATACCTCATAACACAATTCGTCCTTCAAAAGTGAATGAAACTGGGCAAAAGTCTGTTCCATTGTGTTAAGTCAAAACACATTTAACAAAATATCGAGCTTGTGTAACTGTCTATGTTTAGCCTTATACAAATTGGTTAAACACAAACACAAAAGAAGTTATTTAAACTATTAAATATACACAAGCAAAATACACAACAAAAACAATATTCTTAAGTCTATCCTAACCTATTTTCCTCATTTATTTGGGAAGATAAAATAACTGGAACTGGAATGAAATCATAAAATTAGGATTTTCTCTAACCAAACCGCCATTTTGTCGAATCCACATTCCTTGATTTTTCACTCACCATAATTGATGAAACATTGAAATACGTTAGGATGACTAAATTTTATACTATTGTATTTTCCCAGGCGAAGCCATGGGCGAAAAAGAGTGAGATTTTCCTGGAACGAAAAAAATTCGTCTTCACATGTTGACTCCAGGAAAATTCTAAATCTCAGCAATCGGTGTTGCCAGACGCAACCCGAGTGTGGCCGCTCTCAGTTAGTTTGATCATAAAGCCAATTCATTTTTGAATATTTGCGGAACCTAAGGATATATTATAAGAACCGTTTTGTTAATGACTTAACAATAAACAAATGATATTATGGTTTTATTTAATTATTTTGTTTTATTTTTACGACAATTGACAACGAAGCAAACGCCATCTATTGTGGCTCGAATGAACTCTGAACATCGACCCACGCGTAGTTCTGCACCTTGATGCTAGGTGGCACCAACATACTTTGAACAAAATAGATTTTAATTAAAAGCGAAACGCTAATTAGTAGTTCAAAATTTACAACGTCACAGTAGGTAGGTCTTATAGCAGACATAAGGGTGAAAAAATCTGAAAACCGTGAATTTGTGGTTACATCACACAAAAACAACTAATGAACTAAAAATTAGTACTTTCAATTTTCGAAGTAAGATAACTATATCAAGTGGGGTATCATATGAAAGGGCTTCACCTGTGCATTCTAAAACAGATTTTTATTTATTTTTATGCATCATAGTTCGTGTAAAATATCGAAAAAATACGACTGTAGTACGGAAACCTCGTTGCGCGAGCCTGACTCGCACTTGGCCGGTTTTTTTGTCAAGTCCCATAAAAAGTAGGTAACAAAGGAAAATACCTGTAACTTTGGTCCTTAGCCGTTCTGGTTTTGTCTTGTATCCACGCCTGCAACTCTTCTGTTGCTGCTACGAACTGAAAATAAATATAAACCGCTATAACTGGCATATGGACTGGATGAAACTATAAGGGATCCTTGATTTACTACGGAACCCTAAAAATGATTTAAAAATGTGTTCCGTGATTTATCAAAAGAAAAGACTTTTATACACTAGTGTTGTGAATGTCAACCAAAGAGAATTCTAGCGTTTAAACTACCATGAGTGATTTCCATTATAAATAATATCTGTCCCGGCTGTACTCACGTGCTTAGTCAACGTTAGCCCGACTAGTTTCAAACCCATCCCGGATGAGTACAGCCGGGACATATATTTTTATAGTGTTTCACCTACACTTGAAGGAAATTTCTAAATAATTTTAAATACACATCAAAAATTGCGAACCGGCAGGAATCGAACCCGCGTCTCCTGGGATCGCGCCCGACGCTCTAACCACTAAGCTACAGCCCGCTTACTGCCAGTGACGAAATTTGTAATGTGTATGCTCACTCAGTACTGAAGCGACTGTTTCTGCCGTCTAGTAGCGACATCTTTTTGCAGTTATCGAAACTACTTTCAAAGGGCCATATTACAATGCAGCTCTCTGAACGAGAAATGACATACTTGCTTTTTACTTGTAAAAAAAAGTAAAGTAGTTTCGATAACTGCAAAAAAATGTCGCTACTAGATGGCAGAAACAGTCGCTTCAGTACTGAGTGAGCATACACATTACAAATTTCGTCACTGGCAGTAAGCGGGCTGTAGCTTAGTGGTTAGAGCGTCGGGCGCGATCCCAGGAGACGTGGGTTCGATTCTTGCCGGTTCGCAATTTTTGATGTGTATTTAAAATTATTGCGACAGATATTATTTATCACAGAGAATTCAACCACAAGAGTTCGCATATACAAGGTTTTGCATGAAATCAAAACAGTAAAATGTTGGCGGGGGACAACCCACCACCTCCCATGGCCCCACCAACCTCTCGGTTATATGGGCCGAATCGCGGGAGGGCGCCCGTTCGGTACTTGCTCGGTGACTCTTTCCCAGGCCGCCTTCTTGACTCCCTACAAATTCTTTCTATCCTTTCCTTGTCCCTTTTTGTCTTTCTCCTCTTTCTGGGGCAGACGTGTACCAAAACGCAGATCCCCGCGTGCCCCGCGGTCCGGATCCTTCCTCAAACACCCACTGGTCCACGATCACGGTCCGAGCTGTTCCGCCTCTTGTGCCAGTGGTGCGCGAACTCCCGCAGCTTGCCGAAGTTTCCCGCCGAGGCAACGAGGTCCTGGTAGTAAACCGGACCCTCCTCCTCACGAACGATCCCGGCGGAGGACAGGGGAGAATGCTTTGTTGTGATTGGTGGACTCAAGTCACGTAATGAAGTCAGTGTGCGGAATGAGGGTACCGAACGGGCGTGGGTCGACTTTTATGCTAAGCAACTGCCTAAGCTTGGCGATCGGGGGTGTTCGGCTAATAGGCGTCTATAGGTAGCGTCTTTACCTGAAAGATAGAGCGGAGGGGGGGAGGAGGTTTTTAGTCCGTAGGCCATTGTGTTGGAGTCGGGCATGCCGGAGGCATCCATGAGGATTTTCCTCCTCCCCGAACGGAAAAAAAAAAAAAGGTAGCGTCTTTAGAGCGTCAATAGCTCAACCGGTAAAGGAGTGGACTGAAAACCGAAAGGTCGACGGTTCAAACCCCGCCCGTTGCACTATTGTCGTACCTACTCCTAGCACAAGCCTAACGCTTAGTTGGAGAGGAAAGGGGAATATTAATCATTTAACATGGCTAATATTCTTTAAAAAAAAAAAAAAAGGTGGTGGTCTGTGATATCTACAAACCTGTTGGTGAGCCAAGCTAGCTAACAGCGCCCGGCGTCTCTCGGCGGCCGCGTGCCGCACGTTGTCTCTCCTCTGCAGAACCGCCGCGCGACGAGCTTCGATACTAGACAAAAAGTAAAAATCTTATATCACTCTATTCCCTCACTCTCGAGAGATTTTAAAGTAATAACGCCCCCACGACCGAATGTCGGCCACAGCGGCCAATCTCTATAGAGATTAGCCAATTACACGGGAAATATTGTAGTGCACAAGTGTGTGCGCAAACACAGGTGCACTCTCTCTATTCCCTCACTCATAGCCCGATGGGACGGAAGTCCGGCACGACCGGAGAGAGATCAGGCGCAAGACCGACGGCTTTACGTGCTCTCCAAAGGGGGGTGATCCACCGCAATCTATCTAGCTCTGGGCTAGTACTAAGAATGTCTTAACAGAAAAAGCCAATTCCTAAATTTTTGGGCCGACCCGGGAATCGAACCCAGGACCATGAGTAAATAGTATACTCACTGGTCAGCAGCATAGTGCTTGTTCTTCTGGTTAGCTAGGCTGTGGGCCTTCTGGGCAAAAGCGGCCAGGCGTTCGTCCTGCGCAGTCAGTCTGGCTTCCAGCTCTTCATGACGTTTGAGCAGCGCTTCTGCTTCGTCCACTGATGACTGAAAACAAACTATAATGTTAGCTTCAATCAGCGACAATATATTATATATTTTTCATTCCTTATCCCGTGGGAATGCTAAAAAGTCCTGCTTTATTCCTTGTCTACAGTCTGCCAATCATAGCGCGCGTCCGTCCTCGTGTGTGTGTGTTTTTTTTTTATTTTTTTATTTTGTTTATTTGAAAGTAATCAACAGCGTAAATACATAATTATTATTTAAATTTAAATCTAGGTATACCAGAAGGCCAAAAGAGATTACTTAAAATTATAATTAAAACTATTTTAACAGAATATATTTAGATATATAATAATAAAATTACAACAGTGTGTGTATGCGTGTGTGAGTGTGTGCTTGTGTGTGTGTGTGTGTGTGTGTGTGTGTGTGTGTGTGTGTGTGTGTGTGTGCGTGTGTG
Source organism: Maniola hyperantus (assembly GCF_902806685.2). Taxonomy (NCBI): domain Eukaryota; kingdom Metazoa; phylum Arthropoda; class Insecta; order Lepidoptera; family Nymphalidae; genus Maniola; species Maniola hyperantus. Next base: position 1,327,861 of record NC_048561.1, read on the forward strand.
TAGGTGTAAGTGGGAGTGTGTGATTGCATGCATATTTAGATATATAATTTTGTAGGCGCGAATTATGAGCGAGATAGCACATTATCTTCACCCCCTTAGGAGATGAATTTTTAAAAATCCTTTCTTAGCCGACCTCTACGTTATTATAGCTACCTACCTGCATGCCAAATTTCAATTTTCAGCCCGATCGGTTCAGTAGTTTGAGCTGGGCGTTGATAGATCAGTCAGTCAGTCAGTCAGCTTTTCCTTTTATGTAATAAATTAAGATTTAGATGGCAGTCTTACCCCACAGTGGTTGTAGTCGAGGAACGCCTCGTGCGCTCCGCTGGACGCGTCGATCTGATCCGCCTCGCGGTTGAAGCTCTGAAGCTGGAGACATTGCTTCAAGTGCAGGTCTTTGGCTTGCCATTCTGTGAGGATTAGACTGAGAATTTATTTCCCGACAAGCATGGATGTATTATACTATAATCGACGAATTTTAAACTGAGTCGTCGAGTTACCTGTCTGTTTCGCTTACAGGTCGTCGGTAAGTGCGAGCGAAACAGACAGATAAGTCGACGACTCAGTTTAAAATGCGACGACTATAGCTAACCCACCCCGGCTACGCTCGGGTGGTATTTAGAAAATCGAGAGTAGAATTTGCAAATATCTTGAAATAGGTACAACGTATTTTATTTTGTAATAAAACCCAAATATCAATTTTCATGGAAATAATTTGAAAAATGACGGACTTTCATACAAACTTTCATCCCCCTAGGCAGTAGAATTTCAAAAAACATGAATTATGTATTTTTTTTCGTAACCGAAAGCCGGAATACCAATTTTCCTGATGCTGGAGGGGTCTTCCAAATCTTAGCGGTTCGAATTAGAAATGAGGAGGCAAATCGTTTCGTACGTATCTGTGGAATTTCGACTACGTATTTTTTTTATTTTTTTTATTCAGATACAAGTTAGCCCTTGACTGCAATCTCACCTGGTGGTAAGTGATGATGCAGTCTTAGATGATGGCGGGCTAACCTGGAAGGGGTACGGCAGTTTTTATTAAACCCATACCCCTTTGGTTTCTACACGGCATCGTACCGGAACGCTAAATCGCTTGGCGGCACGGCTTTGCCGGTAGGGTGGTAACTAGCCACGGCCGAAGCCTCCCACCAGACCAGACCAGAAATTTAGAAATTATAAAATTCCAAACCCCTGCCAGGAATCTAACCCGGGACCTCCCACTATTAAGACACACAGCGCTCACCACTGCGCCAGGGAGGTCGTCGAATGGGTGCAGACCTTAACCTGCTTTGAGTTAATAAAAAACATACCTTTTATAATAGCCTGTTGTTCTGCCTCCAGCATTTTCGCCGTCTCGGCCACGTCCGCAAGGGCGGGGTTGGACGCCACCAGCTGCTTGCCCAGACCTATCACCTCTTTGAACCTGCGGATATAAGAATAGCACACCTTCAACCATCGACTTAACCAGCCCTATCTTTCCTATCTGTCATAACAATGGCGCTTGTTCCGTAGAACAAGCGTTTATCTTTATACTTCCTAGAACTGCAAACACAAATAATTAAAATTGCCATTCTTTCCAAATTCTCATTTTTTACAACAATCAAACGAATGTATATGTCACAATATCCGAACGTGTGCCTACAGCGCCAACTATGTTAAGAAGTCTATATCTAAAAACTATATCTTACAAATCTAACACCATACCAGACCATCAATACGAGTAATTTATTACCTATTTTGAATAAATCATTTGACTTTGACTTTGAAGCAAAACTAATCAGTTGTCAGAAACCTCTCTGCAACGCGTGCACCGCTGCAACGCGCAAATAAACGCAAATATGATTCGCACATAATCCGACGCGGTGCGAATCCTCAATTTCTTTACAAGAATATTAGCCATGTTAAATGACTAATATTCCCCTTTCCTCTCCAACTAAGCGGCAGGCCTGTGCTAGGAGTAGGTACGACAATAGTGCAACGGGCGGGGTTTGAACCGTCGACCTTTCGGTTTTAAGTCCACTCCTTTGCCGGTTGAGCTATTGAGGCTTTTTTGTTGTTTGTTTTGCAACTTCTTATATGTATTCTTGAAAAGGACCAGTTACACGATAAGGGACAAAAAAATAGGTTAGCTGCGTCTCTGTTTATCACATTAGTCAATTATCTGTGCTCTATTTTTAGTGCGAATGAGAAAGCAAACGTTCCTGCATCTACCTTTATTACTCTATCTACGTCATTTAATTACTATAGTCCGCCACATGTCGTGATGGCAATCGCGCCGGGTTACCACGGGGTCTGTGCCGGTGTGCGGGGTGTTCCCTCCCCGACGCCATCTCGACCTGTCGCCGGCTGTACTATATATTTGACGACCTCCCTGGCGCAGTGGTGAGCGATGTGGTATTAATAGTGGGAGGTCCCGGGTTCGATTCCTGGCAGGGGTTTGGAATTTTATAATTTCTAAATTTCTGGTCTTGTCTGGTGGGAGGCTTCGGCCGTGGCTAGTTACCACCCTACCGGCAAAGCCGTGCCGCCAAGCGATCTAGCGTTCCGGTACGATGCCGTGTAGAAACCAAAGGGGTATGGGTTTAATAAAAACTGCCATACCCCTTCCAGGTTAGCCCGCCATCATCTTAGACTGCATCATCACTTACCACCAGCACGCCTAACATGCGCACCACGAGAAAATTTTGTCTACGCATTTACTCGTCTTATTTGTATGAAAAAACACGAGATAATGCGTAGACAAAATTTTCTCGCGGGGCGCATGTTAGGTTAACAGGTGAGATTGCAGTCAAGGGCTAACTTGTATCTGAATAAAAATAAAAAAAAAGATAAGGTTGGTAAGGTAGACTCACTCGTCATCGTGCGCCTTGATGTCGTCATGAAGCTCTTGGTGCTGCTTGACCAGCGCCTCTGCGGTGGCGACGTCCTTGGCGTGGACGTCCGACGACACTTGCTCGCGGACCTTCTGTTGACGCACAAATAACAACTTTATAAGAAATATAAATTGAAATAGCTTATTTGCTAGAATGTGGTACAATGTGGCTAATTCAGTTGTACACAATCTCTAAACTAAACTAAAATGGCACGTCTAAATCTATTGCTATCCCTTTCATAATATTGCCTGCGGAAAAGGTTAGCACTAGATTTAGACCTCTTAATTTAGTTTAGTTTAGAGATTGTGTACAAGAGAATCGGCCCCAAATTTGGTCTTAAATCTATTTTGTTCTAACACATTCAACCAATAACTTAGTGTGCAAATTGTTCTATTACATTAGCATAGAAAAAAATTAAAATTATAGCACATATATAAATAATAACACAACTAGCTGATGCCCACGACTTCGTACGCGTGAATTTAGGGTTTTAAAAATCTCTTTGATTTCCCGGGATTAAAAGTTGCCTATGTCTACTCTCCAGGTCTTTGACTCATCATGATCAACCAATCACCGGCTCACTACAGAGCACGGGTCTCCTCTCAGAGTGAGAAGGGTTTTGGCCATAGTCTACCACGCTGGCCAAGTGCGGATTGGTAGACTTCACACACATTATGGAGAACTCTCAGGCATGCAGGTTTCCTCACGATGGTTTCCTTCACCGTTAAAGCAAGTGATATTTTAATGACTTAAAAACGCACATAACTCCGAAAAGTTAGAGGTGCGTGCCCGGGATCGAACCCCCGACCTCCGATTGGAAGTCGGACGTCCTAACTACTAGGCTACCACAGCAGGTCTTTGACTATAACCATGCAAAAAATCACGTCAATCCGTTGGTCCGTTGTGATGTAATTGAAGAAATCAACAAACAAACACACTTTGGCATTTATAATAAGGGTACTGATTGCTCTTAACTTTCAAATTCAAATTCAAATTTCTTTATTGCGAATATGGGTAAACAGTGCAGATATTACAAAACAAAAAGGTACAGCCAAATTCTGCCTATTAGCATGCAATATGTTATGACTTATGATATACCGAACAAACGTGTACATAGTTTTGATAAAATTAGTCAAATTAAATACTTAGTCACAAAAAAAAATACAAATTTAAATGATAATGTTACAAATGTCAAAAATTAAAATAAAACTAAAATTTCTCTACAAGGTAATCATTAATCGAGTAATATGTCTTTTCTAACAATAGTTTTTTCAATTTTATCTTAAACTAGCTTATGCTCGCGACTTCGTCCGCGTGGACTACAAAATTTCAAACCCCTATTTCACCCCCTTAGGAGTGGAATTTTCAAAAATCCTTTCTTAGCGGATGTCTACGTCATAATAGCTATCTGCATGCCAAATTTCAGCCCGATCCGTCCAGTAGTTTGAGCTGTGCGTTGATAGATCAGTCAGTCAGTCAGTCAGTCAGTCACCTTTTCCTTTTATATATATAGATAAAGGAAATTCTCGCGTCTCAATTATATATTTGGGCAAGTGATTATACAAGAGTGGCAAAAAAACTTTTGGAGAAATGAGCGGTTCTACTAGAAGGGTGCCGCAGTTTAAGCACATGCCTTTTACTATTGAAGTTTTCATTCCTTTGAGCCAGAGCACTGCAGTATCAACTCAAGCCCATTTAATGGGATTCAAAAGCGGGCTGTCCGACTTGTGGCCAATCTCAAACTAACCAGCTCGTTGGAAAGTCTAGAGCACCGCAAGTTAGTTTTTTTTTTTTTATTTTTTTTTTTTTTTAGACAAAACGAAAAGTGAACAATTTCCACCACACTTTTAGACCATCATGTTAATTTGGAGGCTGTGAAGCTTCTAGATAACATGGATATCAAAAGGAGGCTCAAAAGAACCAAGCCGTTCGAATTAGTGTTAAAAAGTACATAAGTGCAGCGTTTGTGTAATAGTGCTTGTGCTACTTTATTTTTCTAGGTCACAAGAACATAGTGAACTGTAAACTGTACGTGTTAGAATAAACTAAGGACAGTTATTGGACTGTAAATTAGATTTAAAAATTAATCATAAGTAGAAGTTTAAGCTAGAATAATATTACTTATTAGCCCATAGGCTAGATGGTAGTAGTAATAAAGCTGCCATTCTATAATGGTGCTTTATGGTAGGAAAAAAAAAAAAAAAAAAAAAACTTTTAGACCAAAGCACTAGATAAAAAGCCGAGACTGGTGTTGGCAGTTTGCAGCCCAAATAGACCGTAGTCTGTGCTAGGGCTGACAAAGTTCATCGACCTCATTCATACTATATTATATCATATTATATACTATATTATATTTATACTAAACTATATATATTCATACATATAGTTTAAGTTTAACATTTACAGCTGTTTCCGTCTCTCTCACCTGTATCCAGTCCTGTAGCTGCCTCGCTCCGTTGGCGAACACCTGGTGTCCCACAGCACTCTCCAACCTCGCTCGTCGTTCAGCCGCTTGAGCCCTGCACCGTCCCCAGGCCGCTTCCAGCTGTTTCTGTCTCCCTTCCACGTTGGCTCGCTCGGTCGGATATTGAGATTTTACGCTGAGAATAAAAAATATTTTGAGTTTATGGGACACCCTAGTCCAGTGGTTCTCAAAGTTGACTGGGCTACGACTCATCTGATTTAAGTTTACAAACTCGGGACCCACCTCTAGGAAATTTAAGCGTTAGCAATATTAATAAAGGACTTTTGAAATAACAAACTGTTTTAATACAATCTTTTATTACTTAATTATATAAATTTAATGGGAAGGATGAAATTGTTTCCTATGTTTCGCCATTACAGTTTTGACATCAACTTCAACTTTAGTTACTTTTAATCGCAGTGAGTTTGATAAGTCCAATTTATTTCGGTATTTAGTTTTAATGTTCATCATATTGACTAGGGCCTAGTCCATTTGGAGGAGTTTATTCGTAGAGCTCCCCAAACAAACGTAGTTTTGTTGTTAAATATTAACCAATCAAACTCAGCCAGGGCAGAGCACATAGTTCGAAAACCGATAGACGTTGAGGCCCCAAGGTGCTAGAATGGCGAAAACGCGCCGGGAAGCGCAACGTTGCAAAGCCCCCACTAAGTGGACAGACGACATCAAGCGATTCGCAAGGAAGCCGCTGGATTCAGGTGGCGCAAGACCGTGGCGTGTGGAAGAGGGACAAGAGACCATGTCAGCAATAGACGTCTATCGGTTGATAGTGATGATGATGATGAATCAAATTCGATGAAATATTGTAGACACGTTCTAGAAACAAACATTTGTGTGTGTTGTTTTTCAGATTTCTGTTTTACAAAAAAATTGGTTAATATTTAAAGGAGCGAAACCACCTACGTTAGTATGGCAAACTGGGGAGATGTTAGAAAAACTTCTAAGAAATTATGCTACAAAAATCACATTTCAAAGTCAGGATCAGTGGGTTTTTAAAGCAACAAGTTCCTTATTATCTACTACTGTCTACTAGGTTTAAAATTCTTTACAGTTCTTGCAATTCACGAAGACGGGTGAACTTTACTTGTGGTTACGTCGTTTACATGGTAACATTGCGTAAGTGTGCGTGCATGACGAACCAATCAGTCGCGAGCAAGCGCTCGCAAACGCACACATTTAGTATACCATGCCAATACGATTTAAACACAAGCATGAGCCACTCGTCTTCGTGAAATACAAAAACTATACTTTGGTATTGATTCAAAAAGCTAATACATCACTATTTTTGAAAATTCTTTCCTCATTTAAGAAAATAAGCTATAAAAATTGCATTCTGAAATACTCTCACTGACTACTATAGTTCGAAGAAATTGCCAAAAACATATGTACAGTTTTCTTCCTAAAAACCCTTAGAATAGTAATTATGGGTATTTTATACTCTATACTATAGTAATATAAATGTAATTAACATACCCATTCATTTGCAACCATTTCAAAACGCTGCGTGTGACAACAAAACGAAACTTTTTACCCGTATACAGTGAAATTAACTATCGATTTTCATATAAAGTTCATAAATCATATTAATTTTGTGGTGTCCAATAAAAGTATATTCATTCATTCATTCATTCACTATTTACCAAAATCTTGCTTACATTTATTAAAATGCTTATACATTATAAGTCAAGCAGGGTAACGGCGTGAATTTACGAATCTACAAGCAGGGTAAAGGTGTTAACTTACGAATAGACAAGCAGGGTAACGGTGTTAACTTACGAATAGACAAGCAGGGTAACGGTGTTAACTTACGAATAGACAAGCAGGGTAACGGTGTTAACTTACGAATAGACAAGCAGGGTAACGGCGTGAATTTACGAATCTACAAGCAGGCTAACGGTGATAACTTACGAATAGACAAGCAGGGTAACGGTGTTAAATTACGAATCGTCAAGCAGGGTAACGCCGTGAATTTACGAATCAACAAGCAGGGTAACGGTGTTAACTTACGAATAGACAAGCAGGGTAACGGAGTTAACTTACGAATAGACAAGCAGGGTAGCGGTGTTAAATTACGAATCGTCAAGCAGGGTAACGGCGTGAATTTACGAAACGACAAGCAGGGTGACGGGGTTAACTTACAAGTCTGCAAGCAGGGTAATGGTGTTAACTTACGAATCGACAAGCGGGGTAACGGTGTTAACTTACGAATCAACAAGCAAGGTAATGGTGTTATCTAACGAATCGGCAAGCTGGGTAGCGGTGTTAACTTACGAGTCAGCAAGCAGGGTAACGGTGTTAACTTTCTCCCTCAGCGGCTCTAGCTCGCGCTCCAGCTGCGCGTGTCTGCGCTGCAACGCGCGCACGGTGCGCAAGTCTGCGGCGGGCGCGCCTCCCGCGGCCAACTGCTGCTCTTTCTCCGACATCCAGTCCAGCGCCTCGTCGCATGTGCGGTTGAAGAGTTCCACGCTGTGGAAACAAGAAAAAATAATCATCTATGGAACCGCAGCTCGATTGCGGTGGCATGACAGCTACAATGTCACGATCGCAATCACCTCTGATTGGTTGACGCTCGCTCACTATTGGCTACAATGCATTGTTGCAACAAGAATCGCACAAATTCAGCCAATCACAACAATTGAGATTGTAATAACGATTCATGCAGGTTTTACGAAATCGACCTACTGGCTATACTGAGCTGTCAAACATGTTTCAGTTATCATTCCACAACCAATTTTAGACTTGCCTTTACACAAGTTTAAAAAATGTGTTAAAAGTATGCTCCTAAAAAAAGCATATTATACAGACTATGTAAACGATAAAAAAGCTTGGATTTGACTCGCTCCAGCAATGCACGGGGCTGCAATGGCTTGTATAGTACGGTATAATAACATTGTAAATTGAAAAATTAAAAAGAGCAACCGCCGAGTTTCTTGCTGGTTCTTCTCGGTAGGAACGGCATTCCGAACCAGTGGTAAATTAAAACTACCTGACTATTCATAAGCACTTTTAAAAAGTTTACATGAATAAAAAAACATTCTATTCTATTCTATACATCTTCAAATAATTCACGAAACAATCGTATACTATATCGATATCAACCATTTTTAGCAAAGCTAGCAAACAAACAACTCTTGTGGCGCCCTCTGAGAGCAGTTTTGCCTGTGGATCCCCATCGTTGACCTGTAGCTCACCTGGAAGCTCCTTCTAGACTCTTCTCTTTCTGTTGCTTCAACCTCAGCAGGCGGTCCCACTGTTGCCGCAACTGCTGTCGTCGCGCCGTCGCCTTGGCGGCTTGGCTGTGATTGGCTGCCACCAACTCTTCTGCTGCAGCGTCAATAGTTTCCAGACGTTTGGACGCCGCGGACAGGTCTGTGACGAATTTCTGCAAAACAAAATGGAGGATTGAAGTCACGAATTTCCAAGAAAAATTGTAAAATGGTTCATAATATTCATAAAACTTAAAATACAACTTCACCCAAATAACTTTCTACTTTTTGGCAGCATAAGGAAAAAAATGTGAAAAATAAATCTAAGTATATACAAGGACAAGATGACTGTCTGACTGACTGACTGATCTATTAATGCACAGCTCAAACTACTGGATGGATTGGGCTGAAATTTGGCATGCAGATAGTTATTATGAAGTAGGCATTATCTAAAAGATTTTTGAAACTTCAACCCCTATGGGAGTGAAATAGGGGTTTGAAATTTGTGTAGTCCACGCGGACGAAGTCGCGAGCATAGGCTAGTCAAAATATCCGAACCAGTGGTAAATGCATCCGACTATTCGAAAGTACTTGTAAAAGTTTATTTGAATAAAAAAGATTTTTATTTATTTATTTATTATTTATATATGTGTGTAATAAAAGATGCCTGATGAAGTATAATACGCGACAGGTCGAGATGACAATCGGGGTATTAGGCGGGGGGACTGACCTCATACTTCCTCTTGGCGGTATCGACGCTGTCCTCCGGGTCATCAGTTCGCAGCATCTTCTCCTTATCTCGTATCCACTTGTCGAAGTCATCGCACTCGGCAAAGAAGCTGTATAGCTTGATCGCGTCCTCCAGCTGGGCACGACGAGCTTCTGACAGCTTGAGGAGTTCCTCTGTGGACAAGCACAAACATTGAATAAAAACAGGCTTTCAAATTTGAAGCTAAAACTTTTCTAGCTAGAATTTTTCTAGTTTAAACCCTCTCGAATTCTCCTCAAGGCATCAGAGGTTTTAACAGGTCAAAGGTGTTCAAAGGCCCTTATTAAATTATTGAATTATTATTACCAGGCCAGAAAAGGTTCCAAAAAGAGAGGAAAAGTAGAGTTTTTTGTAGTGAAACACGCAAAGCTGATTCAATGCTGGTTTATCCAATACTAGCATATGCTCGCGACTTCGTCCGCGTGGACTACACAAATTTCAAACCCCTTTTTCACACCCTTAGGGGTTGAATTTTCAAAAATCCTTTCTTAGCGGATGCCTACGTCATAATAGCTATCTGCATGCCAAATTTCAGCCCGATCCGTCCAGTGGTTTGAGCTGTGCGTCGATAGATCAGTCAGTCAGTCAGTCAGTCAGTCACCTTTTCCTTTTATATATTTAGATGAATACCTTTTTATTCTACCTACATACACCACAGGGAAGTAGGATTTATTCAAGAACAATAAAAGATTTTAAGATTCACCAACACTGAACTGTTCTATTGTATTCGGTGGTTGGTAGACCCCCACTAGGTGGACAGACGACATTAAACGAGACGCAGAGGGCCGTTGGATGTTAGCGGCGTGGAACTCCCTACAAGAGACCTATGTCCAGCAGTGGACGTCTATTGACGATAATTATGATGAACTGTTCTCATGACTCACCGTACTCCCCCTGGATCTGCTGCATACGCTGCTGCACGGGAGGGTGCGGCGCGGGAGCGGGGGGCGCAGCCCTCTGCCGCCTCGCCGGAGCCCCTCTCTTCACCTGCACCACCTGCTTCACCAGCACTGTCTTCTTCACTCGCTGCACTGTTCGCACCTTCTCCGGGCGACGGACTTGGACCTGTGCACAAAAACCGAAAATTTAAAAAATCCGGCTCGAAGGACCATTTTTCGGGGTAAACGTATGATTATAATAAAAACTTTTTGGCTCACCGGTACAACTCTCGGCTCGATCTCTCGCACGTAGTTGGCCGGCACGAAGCCGTCCGTGCGGTCCGCCTTCCGCACCGACCACCAGTCGGGGTTGGTCTTGCTGATGAGGAACATCACCTCCCCTTTGGCTATGGAGATGCCTTGCCCGCTGAACGCGTATAGGGCTTTGACCTGATCGAAAAAAATGGGGGTTAAAAATATTTTGAGTTGATATCCTACTATCCTATTAGGGGAGTCCATGGTTACATACTAAGCATGCACCTCTAACTATAAGTCCCGCAAATTGCTAATATGCGTGGCCGCCATTTTAGTGATGTCAGCACTAGACTGAAGTTTCGAGCTGATAGTATTTTTTTTTTCGGATGTCATCATTTCGATGTTAATGAGACATGGTTCCAGCGCAATAGCAATTTGCGGGACATATACGGCCACTTTTACTTACTTGTGGCACACTCCTCTGCTCTGTAACAGTTCTATGCTCAAGTCTCTCCACTGGTTCTTCTTCCCACACTTCTGTGGGCACCAGTCTGGACTCGTTCACCCATTCCTCTTCTTGTTCTAGACCCGCGTTCGCTTCTACCTCTGTTGGCAACTGGTAAAGAAAACAAAGTATAAAGTCAAACTTAAAATAATTCAATTCATTTTTAGACAGTAACGAAATTTCTGTGTGACTTCCGTATCGAAACCATTATGACTAACTTCCCTATCCGAATGTCTGAGTGACTTCCCTAACAGAATGTCTGTGTGACTTCCGCAACGAAATGTCTGAGTGACTTCCGTAACAGAACGTCTATGTGAATTCCATAACGAAACCATCTGAGTAACTTTCCTATCTAAATGTCTGAGTGACTTCCATAACAGAACGTCTGTGTGACGTGACTTCCGCAATGAAATGTCTAAGTGACTTCCGAACGCACCTTAGTCTGAGAAAAAGGCCTCAAAAAAGTTAGACAAACTAAATATATAAAATGAAAAGGTGACTGACTGATCTGTCAACGCACAGCTCAAACTACTGGATGGATCGGGCTGAAATATGCCATACAGATAGCTATTCTGACGCAGATATCCGCTAAATAATGATATTTGAAAATCCAACCCCTAATGGTGTAAAACAGGGGATCTTATAAAGTATACTGCCAGATACACTTGTGCGTTTTTTATTAAAAATCCCGTGGAAACTCTTTGATTTTTCGATATAAATAGTAGCCTATGTCACTCTCCATGTCTTTATCTATACCCAAGCAAAAAATCACGTCAATCCGTTGCACCGTCGCGACGTGATTGAAGGACAAACCAACAAACAAATACATTTTCGCAATTATAGTAGTTTGTACGCACCAGTAACGTGTGTATGCCCTGGTCCGTCAGCCGTTGCGCGGCCGCGGCCAGCGCCTTCAGCTCCGCAGCATGCGCCCGCAGCTCGTCGTGCAGCAGCCGCTGCCTCGCCAACAGCGCTGCGGCGCCCGCGGCGTCGCGCCCGCAGTCCTCGCTCGCGACCACCGTGCGCTTCTCACGCATCCACGACTCCGCTTCGTTCGCGTCGCCGTAGAACTGCGAAAAAATGACAAAATGCTGTAAAAATTTCGTTTTTTATTATTATTTATTTTATTATAAAGGCACACAAAACAGGTTTCAGCTATAAATGGTCCAAATAAAAATAAAAAACAATAGATTAAAATCTAAGCGGTAACCCTAAATATGTGTACACAACAATTCTTAAATAAATATATGCACTAACTAACTGATAAGATACAATTTATAAAAACACAGAAAAAAGAAATACAAGAAAATTAACTATGAAAAATATACTTAAAGTGAAGAAGATGCAAAATGTTGACACAAACTACTCAAATTAAATTAATTAATCCCTCAGCGAACTATGGAGAGGGCTGTGTTAGGAATTTCCCTGAGGTTATCCCTCAGGGAAACTCCGAAATGAGGAGATCCGCAGCGCAGGAGAACGAAGGTCACTGACATAGCCCAAACTATTAGCAAGCTGAAGTGGCAGTGGGCAGGTCATGCCTGGCGTAGAGGCGATGGCCGTTGGAGCCGGAAACTCCTTGAGTGGAGAACGCGTAGTGTGGGACGCCCTCCAGCACGATGGACCGACGATATAAAGAGACTGGCGGGAAGTGGCTGGATGAAGAAGGCTGAGGACCGGGTGTGGTGGCGCTCTTTAGGGAAGGCTTATGTGCAACAGTGGACGTCCACAGGCTGATGATGATGATGATGACTCAAATTAAAATTTGTTATATATGTTGTTGTAATATTTTTAGAGTTTTTAAGGGTACAAAACGTCCATCAATTTCAAGAATTTTTTTTCAATACGAAGCATCACTTCTACAGTGCAGAATTTTTTTTATGACTGCGAAATCTTTACCTGGTGTGCTTCCGCAGCATCAGCGAGCTGCTTCTCCCGCGCTTCGGCCAGCTCGCGGAGGATCTCCCACTGCTTGTTGAGGGAAGCGAGGCGCCTCTCGATTTCTACGCTCTTGGGATGCTTGGCGTCGATCAGGCTGCAATGACAGAGTTAGAGATTAATCCGGTTCGAAGGACCATGCCTCCAAAATCTCCTCAATTTTACTGAATATATTGAACATGCCAATGTCTAAAATTGACTAAAGATAACTATATCAAGTGGGGTATTATATGAAAGGTCTTCACCTGTACATTCTAAAACAGATTTTTATTTATTTTATGCATCATAGTTTTTGAATTTTCCAATTGGAACCCTCGTTGCGCGAGCCTGACTCGCACTTAGCCGGGTTTTTTACTTAGCAACACCGCATATAAGGGGACAGCGGCAGGACACTTCACAAGATGGCGGCGTTAGTTCCGATTTTGGCCACGCGCCAAAAGAGCCTTATCGCACTGTATCTACTTTGAAAAAATGATTTGACTTTGACTTAGACTAACACATACCTCTGTCCTTTAGAGCGATGTCGCTGTGCTACTAGGTCTCTGGCACGAAGTTCGTGTAAAAGTGCAGTGTGCTTCTGCCTTAACGCTTGAACAGCGCGGACGTCTTTAGCCGCGACGTCCGCGCGGCAGATTCGTTGTTTTTCTGTCACCCAACCTGTGTCAAACAAAAGCAATTTAAATACCATCGTAAAAAATTGGTTATCAATATAGCTAATAAATACTGGCGGGGTGATTACGTAAAACGTTGCAGTAGCGACAGCAACGCGACAGCAATAGCAATGCGACAGTTAATTTGCTGTCTCTCTTCTTCTTCTTCTTATTTTGCTTTGTGGCTATTGCTGTCTCTCTCTAGCCGCTGTTACGGTGCAACGGATTGACGTGCTTTTCGCATGGCTATAGATAAAAACCTGGAGAGTGACGTAGGCTACTTTTTATCCCGGAAAACCAAAGAGTTCCGAAGGGATTTTAAAAAAAAACCTAATTCCACGCGATGTCGCGGGCATCAGCTAGTTTTCTAGAAATCAGAGAATAAATCGTACCTTTTTTATAATAATGTTATTAAAGAGTTAAAAATTGCTAATTATTATGTGTGTACGTAAACTAGCGCAGACTTACACACATGCACAAGAAAGGCAATAACGCGCATAAACACGCATGTACACAGGGACGCACGCACCAGGCTTGTACGCATGTTGTAACCGCCGTACTCAGAGTCGCTAATCGTTACATAAGATTGAGTTAAAACGAGACATATTTATGTGAGAGATATAGCTCTGTCTCGTTTTAACTAAACTTAAATAACGATTAAGCGACTCTGAGTACGGCTTTAAATCAGAGAATCTGTCGTACTTTTCTTTTCAATATTTTTAAAGTGTACACTTGAAGAAAATTTCGAAATTAATTTTTAACTATTAGTTTAAATATAAATGATATTAAATTTTATAGCTTAAGTAAAAAAAAAAAAAAATTTTTAACTAAGCTTTTAAAAATTTACATCAAAATAGCAACCATACCTTCTTCTTCATCATGGTCTTCCAAGAACTGGTATAAGTTCCTAGCGTCCTCCAACCGTGCTTTGCGGTCTTTGGCTGCTGCGACCAATCTGTAAACAAAAACGATACGTTTATATCTTGGATCCCTTGAGTGAGAGGAGAACCCTTTGACTCTACTATTGATAAAAGAAGCAAGAGAAAATATATGAGCCGCCGAGAAACATTCCGAACCAGTGGTAGATCAGTGGTTTATTAGATTCCAGTACCGTAGACCTATTCCACTTCTTGATGCGCCTTACTCACAACCCTGAATGGGAAGCTGGAAGAAATCTCTGTTTAGAGATAAGCATTTCCAATGTAACTTAATTTATTATTACTTTGTAACTATAGTACCGTAGACCTATTCCACTTCTTGATACGCCTTACTCACAACCTTATTCAAGGTTCCCATTCGGGAAGCTGGAAGAAATCTCTGTTTAGAGATAAGCATTTCCAATGTAACCTAATTTATTATTACTTTGTAACTACAATTTTGGTACATGAATAATAAAAATAAAAAATAAAATAAATAGATTCACTTGACCATTCAAAAGCACTTGTAAAGACTGATTTGAATTATAAAGTCTATTTTTTTTTAACTAGCTTATGCTCGCGACTTCGTCCGCGTGGACTACAAAATTTCAAAACCTTATTTCACTCCCTTAGGAGTTGAATTTTAAAAAATCCTTTCTTAGCGGATGCCTACGTCATAATAGCTATCTGCATGCCTAATTTCAGCCCGATCCGTCCAGTAGTTTGAGCTGTGCGTTGATAGATCAGTCAGTCAGTCAGTCAGTCATTCAGTCAGTCAGTCACCTTTTCCTTTTATATATTTAGATTTATAGGCTAGCGCTTGGCTGCAAGTGGTGATGCAGACTAAGATGGAGCGCGCTTGGCTAGAAGTCTATTCTATTACATCTAGCATTCATTAAGTTTTTAATTCTGGATCCCTATATATTGCTTATTGTCGTGCCGCATTAGTCTCTTGATGCTCTCCTCTAGCCTTCCCAGCTGCAACTCCTGCAGAGCGTGCATAATACAGCTGCTTACTCAGTAAGCGAATCCTCCAGCTGTTGCAGCTGGTGGTGCAGCTGCTGCGTGGTCTGCTGCGGCCCGTCAGCCCCGGCGCCGTGCCGCACTAGTCTCTTGATGCTCTCCTCCAGGGCTCCTAGCTGCAACTCCTGCAGAGCATGCTGTTGCAGCAGGCGTTCCACGTCCACAAGATGTCTTCCAACTTCTTCTGATTGGAATTGGGCCTGGAAACCACAGTAACTATTAACAAAAATTCGGGTGATAATCCGGTTCGAAGGACCAATATTAATTCACTTATATTAATACTTACTGAATTGATACAAACGAAAGTCGACGTATAAAGATATTATGTTGTAAGTATGAAAGCAGAAACTTTTTTTTATGATTTTAATTATTTTATTTATGTACATACTAGCTCATGCTCGCGACTTCGTCCGCGTGGACTACACAAATTTCAAAACCCTATTTCACCCGCTTAGGAGTTGAATTTTCAAAAATCCTTTCTTAGCGGATGCCTACGTCATAATAGCTATCTGCATGCCAAATTTCAACCCGATCCGTCCAGTAGTTTGACCTGTGCGTTGATAGATCAGTCAGTCAGTCAGTCAGTCAGTCAGTCAGTCAGTCAGTCAGTCAGTCACCCTTTCCTTTTTGTAATCGCTTGCGCTTTATTCGGTTCTTCAGATTTCTTTGGTATGAATTTGTTAAATTTAGAAACTTGTATATAGACTTAAATTCGTTTATTTCGATTTATTTCCAGAACAATAAGTAAAAAATTATGCTAATTTAATGAGTCACGATTTTCAATTGACACTTGATAGTTGACTTTGACATCGGCGAAGGTGACGTCTGGTGTTGCCACTTCAACCTTTTACACTTTTACATATTTAGAATATCCTGATCCAGATATGACATGATCATGACAGAAGTGGGTGGGAGAAAAAGACATGTTGCGCCGACCCCACGTAGCGTGGGATAAGGTACGGAAGAAGAAGATATCCTGATCTAAGATAGAGAAAAGAAGAAACAAAAAAAATTACCTTCATCTCCCCCAAGGTATGTGCCACAGCATCTGCTTCTCTTAGCAAAGACATCAGGTGTGCCAACTTGGCAAGCGAGCTCCTGTGCCTTTCCAGCAGTTCCAGCAGTTCCTTCCAGCGCTGCAAGACCGCTTGTTCTGTTCGGGAGACCGTTTCAGCGCCGTGGTAGTTCTCTTTCACCAATTCAGCAGCCATAGCTGATAGGTCTTCGAAACGCTCGGTTCTGCAAAAAAAAAATGGTTTGTGAGACCATATCTTCAGGGTCCAGATTTAGGAACACTTCAATGGATACCAATCTTACCTACCTCTGGTACTTATTTTGGTTTAGTAATTGGGTATTTTCCTACTTTTGAATTTGATAAATATTATTACTTTATTATAAACTAGCTGCCCGCGACTTCGTCCGCGTGGAATTAGGTTTTTTAAAAATCCCGTGGGAACTCTTTGATTTTCCAGGATAAAAAGTAGCCTATGTCACTCTCCAGGTCTTTATCTATATCCATGCAAAAAATCACGACTAAAACGACTAGGATAAAAATATTGACATACGCTGAAAAAAATATTAAAATCCAACGAAGATTGACAAAGTTACAGGCATTTTAATTTTGGAGTGGGAGGGTCTTCTGTCCCTTTCTCGCAAAACGGAAATTTGTATGAAACCGCACGAAGCTACTATGGCATTTATAGGTGTGACGTCAAACTGCTGTATCGCTATCTCTGTCTAATCAGAAATATTTAAATGCTTATAACTTTTTTGTTATTTGATCGATTTAATTAGTTTGATCAGTTTACGTCATTATTTTTATTCTAGTTTATAATAAAGTAATAAAAAAATTGGAGTCAAATACCCAATTATTTACTAGTTTTATAATGCTTCCTTTTTACTCAGCTTGTGTGAGCTCAAATTAAAATTGAGAAGCGGGAACTGGTTCATCGCCTCATTCACATGATACAACTGAATACATACATCACTATTATCCTAAATATGGTATCATTATTTTACGATTTGACATTAGCTAATGGCAAAACGTGTTGTTTAATTAAAAATTCGAGTATCTATAAGCTAAACGTTGCTTAACTAGTGCGAAATTCTTATTTATTTATTTATTTATTAATTTATTTTTTTTACATCTTATTAGAACGGCAGTGCCACTTACCTACACTAACTAGATAATTAATAATAAATTTAAATACAAATAAAGGTACATGAAAAAGACATAAAATACAAAACGATAAAAAATCAAAGGATTTATGGTTTTTTTATTTTTTTATTTAGATACAAGTTAGCTCTTGACTGCAATCACACCTGGTGATAAGTGATGATGCAGTCTAAGATGATAGCGGGCTAACCTGGAAGGGGTATGGCAGTTTTTATTAAACCCATACCCCTTTGGTTTCTTCGCGGCATCGTACCGGAACGCTAAATCGCTTGGCGGCACGGCTTTGCCAGTAGGGTGGTAACTAGCCACGGCCGAAGCCTCCCACCAGACCAGACCAGAAATTTAGAAATTATAAAATTCCAAACCCCTGCCAGGAATCGAACCCGGGACCTCTCACTATTAAGACCACAGCGCTCACCACTGCGCCAGGGAGGTCGTCAAAAGGTTTGATTGATTGAGATAGAGAGATTGTAACATACCTAGCTAATATATCAGCGGAGATGGCCTCGTGTTTCTTGACGGTAGCGTCGACCTGCGCCACGTTGGACCCGTAGCGCGGGTCCGATAACACTTGGATCATCTCTTTGAGGTACCCCTTACGTAGCACAGACTGGAAAACAACGGACAGGACTAAAAATAGAGCTAACAATTTTAAGGGCCTGTCTCAGCACCTCCAAAATTTAAAATCTTTTATCTAACGAATAAATTTGATGTTATGATAGTTTTTGTAGTGGGAATATGTCAAGATGGCAAACCTATCCATCATCATCATGATGAACCCATCGCCGGCTCACTACAGAGCCCGGGTCTCCTCTCAGAGTGAGAAGGATTTTGGCCATAGTGTACCACGCTGGCCAAGTGCGGATTGGTAGACATCACACACCTTTGAGAACATTATGGAGAACTCTCAGGCATGCAGGTTTCCTCACGATGTTTTCCTTCACCGTTAAAGCAAGTGATATTTTAATTACTTAAAAACGCACATAACTTCGAAAAGTTAGAGGTGCGTGCCCGGGATCGAACCCCCGACTCCGATTGGAAGGCGGACGTCCTAACCACTAGGCTACCACAGCTTCTTAAACCACCAGCCAACCGGCAAACCTATCCGTTAGATAAAATTTATCTGATGGGCACATTTCACCTACGTAAAATAAGTCTTATCCTAGAATAAATTTGGCAGGTTTTCAGTACAAAAACTGTCATCACGCCTAATTTATTCCTCGATTAAACATCACTCGATGTGGGTGAAAGTATATATTTGAGCCTCAATAGCTCAACGGGTAAAGGAGTGGACTGAAAACCGAAAGGTCGACGGTTCAAACCCCGCCCGTTGCACTATTGTCGTACCTACTCCTAGCACAAGCTTGACGCTTAGTTGGAGAGGAAAGGGGAATATTAGTCATGGCTAATATTCTTTAAAAAAAAAATCTATCGGTTGTGAAACAGACCCTAAGAATATTTGGAAACAGTGCAGTTACCATTCATATCGCGCAACTCAAATTTATATTTCTGGTTGAGCTTTAATAATTGCCACCTTGCCAGCAATATTAGGCAGTTATTGTGGCTAATTTCGTTGTACACAATCTCTAAACTAAACTAAAATGACACGTGCTATCCCTTTCATAATGTTGCTTGCGGAAAAGGATAACACTAGATTTAGACCTGTTAATTTAGTTTAACTTAGAGATTGTGTACAAGAGAATCAGCCCCATAATCGCTTTTAAATACACAACTAGCTGACCCGCCCCGGCTTCGCTCGGGTGGAATTTAGAAAATTGAGAGGGAGGTTGAATTTTCAAAAATCCTGAAACACGTATTTCTTCATTTGTGACCGAAAACCCAAACACAAATTTTCATGCATATAACTTGAACTAACACTTAAACTTTATGGTATGGTATTAAAGTTCAAATTGACTTTTAAGTATTATTACGAATCTTTTGTATGGGAACATAGAAAAGTTTTGTTTTTAAACTTTTTCAGGCAATTTTTTAAATTTTCTCTCTTCGTAAGAACCATCATTGTACTTTAAGGAATATTATAAAAAAAGAATTAGCGATATCGGTCCAGCTGTTCTCGAGATTTGCGCTCAGCAACACATTCAGTGATTCATTTTTTACCGACTTCAAAAAAAGGAGGAGGTTCTCAATTCGTCGGAATCTTTTTTTTTTTTTTTTTTTTTTTTTTTTATGTATGTTCCCCGATTACTCGAAGACGCCTGGACCGATTTTGAAAATTCTTTTTTTGTTTGAAAGGGTATACTTCAAAGTTGGTCCCATTTAAATTTGGTGAAGATCTGATGAACATCTTCGAAGATAGATACTGGAACTCCTCAACGGATAAGAGTAAATTGCTCGCGATCAGTGTAATAGCTTAGTAAACAGTAGATTTTTAACCAGTCATAGCATAATTCTAAGGGGCCACTAAAAGTTGTGAAATAAAAAATTTTACAAAAAAAATAAAAACCGACTTCGATACACAAACACTAAAAATTGAAAAATAATTTAATTTATTACCGAATATCTTATGTATACAAGAGTTAATATAGTTCCATAATAATATTTTTTGGGGTCGGTGCACCGGCACCGGCACCAAAAAATATTTTTTTTTTTTGTAATTTTTTTTTATATATATAGAAGAGACGAGATATGGTAGTCAGCAGAATATTTACCTTGGTATGGAATTTATATGCCAGCTGTTCCAATCGCTGCTGACGAAGTAGTTCTGTTCGAAGAGCCAACTCGCGCGCGTGCTCCGCCTGCAAAACACATTCGATGTAAGAGGAAATACTAAAAGGAAAAACTGAAACAGAAACATGATCGCCAAAAATTATTAAAAAAACCAGCCAAGTGAGAGTTAGGCTCGAGCACCGAGGGTTCCGTACAAGTCGTATTTTTTCGTCATTTCGTCATAAATCAAAAACTATTATACCTAAAAATGAATAAAAATCTGTTGTAGAATCCACAAGTGAAGCCCTTTCATATGATACCCCACTTGATATAGTTATTTTACTTTGATAATTGAAAATACTAATTATTAGTTCATGGCCACAATTAAATTTTTTTTGTGTGATGTAACCACAAATTCACGGTTTTCAGATTTTTCCCCTAATGTCTGCTATAAGATCCAAATTTCATGGTTCTAGGTCAACGGGAAGTACCCTGCAGGTTTCTTGACAGACCGACGGACAGACAACAAAGTGATCCTATAAGGGTTCCGTTTTTCCTTTTGAGGTACGGAACCCTAAAAAGAAAAAGCTGACTGGCTGACTGACTGACTGACTCTCTCCAGGTCCTGAGGCAGCTGTTCTTCAAGCAGCGCCCAGGGTTCCCCCACCAAACTCTTCTCCACCTAATTGATGTTGAAGTACCTCCTTAGACTGACCTGTTCCAGCTGTTGCCAGGCTCTCTCCAGGTCCTGAGGCAGCTGGCCTTCCAGCGGCGCCCAGGGTTCTCCAACCAAACTCTTATTCATTGTGTTGATATCGAAGTATAGAACTTCTATTTCTGAACGCTCTTTATATCTGGAAGAAAATAGTTCAGTTTAAAAATCAAGAAACTAATACTTTTTCTTACCTTTCGTCATCATAATGGTCAACCCATCACCGGCTCACTACAGAGCACGGGTCTGGCCATGTGCGGATTGGTAGACTTCACACACCTTTGAGAACGTTATGGAGAACTCTCAGGCATGCAGGTTTCCTCACGATGTTTTCCTTCACCGTTAAAGCAAGTGATATTTAATTACTTAAAACGCACATAATTCCGAAAAGTTAGAGGTGCATGCCCGGGATCGAACCCCCGACCTCCAATTAGAAGGCGGACGACCTAACCACTAGGCTATCATAGCGTTTTATGGTTAAAGTACTTATTTGAGAGTTACCAGTTACCATGGTCCAAAGACAACAGCATTTTTTGTTTGGAGTTTCCAAGGAAAACCAGATAAGGCTTTGAGAGACCATGGAAAGGTTTGTATTTGAAGGCCCCAATGCAACCTTGAAAGGTTAAGGAGACGTACTTGGGCGGCTTCTCCACCGTGTGGTACTGCTTCAAAGGCCAGCAGCAGGCGCTAGATACCAGCGAGCGAGCTGGGCATCGTCCAGGAGTTCGGTTCCTGGACAGTGACCTAAACCCTTATCATTTTGCGAGAAGACCTGTGCTCAGTAGTAGGCCAGGGGGGCCTAGAGGGGGGAGGGAGGGGGGAGGGGGCGTCAAGGAGCCAGGGTACTGACTTGGGCGGTTTCTCCACGGTGCGGTACTGCTTGAAGGCCAGCAGCAGGCGCTGGATGCCGTCCAGCGAGTTGGGCAGCTCGCGGCCGTTCAGCTCCTGGATCTTCATGCGGATCCACTCCAGCAGGGTGGTCAGCAGGCGGCTGTACTCCGCTTTGCGTCCGTCGCAGTCCATCAGCTGGCCGATGATCTGGAACATTCACAACAAGTTACTATAGTGTTCTCTCTCTCCGGTCGTTCCTTCATTGCTGAAGATCGTGGTCCTGGCAAACTTCCCTCGGATGGGTTATCTGTTTCCACCGGGTTCTGTTGGTGGTCATTTTCACTATGTGATAAAATCCACACCTGCTGGATCCCTTTAATTGGTCGGACCACCTAGTTGGTGAGCGGCCTCGCGCTCTTTTGCCCTCAGTGTTGCCCGTCACTATTAGCTTTTCTAAGCTGTCGTCGATGTGGCCGAAATATGAGAGCAGTCGTCGGTAACATATGGAGGAGAGTCGAGCAGTGATTCCAGGTTGCGAAAGGATAGACACGTTTGTGCGCTTGGCAGTCCACGGAATCCGTAGCATCCGCCTCCAGCACCACATTTCGAACGCATCTATTCTTTGCCTTACATAATCGCAATCTAATAATCTATTACATAATCGCATACAAATGATCGAGACAAAAATCTCAGTGGGCGTCAACCATTTTGAGTTCCAAGGATGTTTTCAAACGGAACGGATGTACGGATGTACGGATGTACATTGTATTCCGCCGCGTTCTGTATGTACACACATTCTTGGAGATTATAATTCTATGCCTAGCTCAGTGTTGATTTTCACCAAAGGTATTTTATTTTTATTTTTATTCAGATACAAGTTAGCCCTTGACTGCAGTCTCACCTGGTGGTTAGTGATGATGCAGTCTAAGATGATAGCGGGCTAACCTGGAAGGGGTATGGCAGTTTTGTTTTTTTTAATTAAACCCATACCCCTTTGGTTTCTACACGGCATCGTACCGGAACGCTAAATCGCTTGGCGGCACGGCTTTGCCGGTAGGGTGGTAACTAGCCACGGCCGAAGCCTCCCACCAGACCAGACCAGAAATTTAGAAATGATAAAATTCCAAACCCCTGCCAGGAATCGAACCCGGGACCTCCCACTATTAAGACCACAGCGCTCACCACTGCGCCAGGGAGGTCGTCAAGGTTGCCTCTGGTGGAGATTGCTTTAAGCAATAAAGACACCTTTGCATACAATTATTTTTAGTTTTTGACTTGTGTTACATATTCTAACGATAACCTAGTTCAAATCACTTACGCAGCAAACCATCTATGAAGGCTGTCACTAGGTCATGAGTCCAGCGCACTGTCAGTAAGAAATCACCTCGTTGCCATACGTGACTCCAACTAATTAGGACATATCTACATTTTTAATATTAGCTGCTAGTTAAGGTTAAGTTTGACGACCTCCCTGGCGAAGTGGTGAGCGCTGTAGTCTTAATAGTGGGAGGTCCCGGGTTCGATTCCTGGCAGGGGTTTGGAATTTTATAATTTCTAAATTTCTGGTCTGGTCTGGTGGGAGGCTTCGGCCGTGGCTGGTTACCACCCTATCGGCAAAGCCGTGCCGCCAAGTGATTTAGCGTTCCGGTACGATGCCGTGTAGAAACCAAAGGGGTATGGGTTTAATAAAAAACTGCCATACCCATTCCAGGTTAGCCCGCTATCATCTTAGACTGCATCATCACTTACCACCAGGTGAGATTGCAGTCAAGGGCTAACTTGTATCTAAATTTAAAAAAAAAAAAGGTATTTAAAGTAAGCTGGAGGTGTGAAGAGGCGCAGTCTGTCGTCACACCTCGACGCAGTCTCTTAGTTGGGTTAGATTAGATTCGATTTATGTCGTCACAATGTAAAACTCTGCATCTAACCTTGGTGCAGAGTGCAGACGTTAGGTTAGGTTAAAATGTAAGGATCTAAGAATAAATTTAGTAAAATTCTATCTTCGTTTCAAAAATCCTTCTGGTTGCCGCTTACGTAACTCTTGTTAATCTCATGTTTTGTGTGCAATGAAGTATTTCTATCTATCTATCTATCTATCTATCTATCTATCTATTTTTTTTTTAAATTACCAACATAAAGAATGTTTAACAAATCCAATTTAGACACAGCAAAAAAACCACGAAGGTTTAAAAAGTGTGCCATTCCGTCTACTTCTTAATACATAATAATAATAATAATAATAATAGTGTTTCTATAAACAATATAAATTGTGTATAGAAACCCTTATTACATTACAAGTAATAAACTGAAAACGCAATTAATAAAATATCTCAATGCTCTAAATTATAACGAAACTGAGGATCTTCTGATTAAAATAATATGATTGAAACAAACTAGCTAATATAAACAACAAATAATACACATACACACATACACACACACGCACCCACACAATCACACAAACACACACATACACACCTTAACACACGCTAACACGCACTCGCATACATGCACACCACTATCACTTGTAATAGACACCGGTGTAACATGGCCGACCTTAGCGCACCAAATTGTAATAACATTTATTCAAGTTTTTAGAAATGGAGAAGGCAACCCACTGTAATACAGTGTTTACTAGTGCAGGGGTTGCCCATTCATACGTCTACTAGACCTAGGTCTACTTAATTATTACTTGTTTTTTATCTGTATTTTATATGTAATTTAATATGTAATAATATCCAATAAATATAATTTAATTTAATTTAATTACATTTCATACAAAAATGGGGATCATTACAATTTGTTAATATAATAGGATTTTAGCTTATATTTTAAAATTAAATCTAGTTAGTTCATTTCTAAATTTGTTCTCTAAAGTATTTATTAGGCGAGGGATTATGTATGCACTGGTGCGCTCACCGTATTTGTTTTTTCAAGGTACATTTATCTATGAATGTTAAGGTTATTCACTCACATTAGCGATCCGTCGTCCGCTCTTCTGTTCGTTCTTCATTCGCGCGAACGTGTGGTAGTAGCTCGCCACGTACGTCATCACGGACTTCTCGTCCGGTCGTGTGGTGTCCACATCTAGAACAGAAACAAGTAACATGAATCCGCAGGAACTGTCGGAAGATGATCTGAAGCCATTTTCCGTCCTCACTGGAATGTTAGTGTGATATCTGCTAGAAAAGTTTTTTTGAAAATTCAACCCCTAAGAGCGGGGGCACACGATGCGTTGCGGCGGCGGTGCGGCGTCGCTGCGTCGTCTTACATAGAAATATCTGTGGCATGCATAGAGCAGAAACAAAGAGGAGTTGGCCTAAGCAACTGTGCACTGTGATTTTCAACTAGGTCCTGACGTCATCACTGTGGGCGGGGCCTTAGTTAGTATGCTGTCTGCGTTCGTCAGGTCCACATATATTGAGACTCGTATTATCGGTGTGTTTTCGCGTTTTTAAGAACAAAAGGATGAAGTGTTGTGCTTTATCGTGTCAAAATTATTCAGACAGACGTTCTGATGCTATGAATGGTATCACATTTCATTTGTAAGTAATTTTATACGTAATTATTAAAATTGTTCTAGATTATTGACATCTAGTGTGAGATAGCTGAACTATGTAGTGACATCAATATATCGATGTTAGGTCGCTAAGCGAGTAGTTTTGCTACTAACCCGCAGATGGAAAATTGAGAAGTGGGCGGCGTTCCACAACCCCTCACCCCGCAAAATGTCACTCGATATTTCATAGGGAAATCTTAATACAACATCTCCTCTTTGTTTCTGCTCTATGGTGGCATGTCACACGATGCGTTCCGGCGCCGCACCGGACTTGCAACCACCGAGACGAGGCGGGGTGGGGTGAATGCGTTGCGACGTCGGAGCGGCATCGCTCAGTTGTTTTTAAAAGTCAAAAAGTCAAATGATTTATTCAAAATAGGTAATTAATAACTCTTTTTGATGGTCAGATGTTGGATTTCTAAGATATAGTGGTGATAATTAATACGCAAACTTAAACCTAAAGCTACGAGGGTTCCAAACGCGATCAGGTCTGAGAAGAGCCCACAACAAACTCAGCCGGGTATTCTTTTTATTATCACCACTTTACAAAATTATTGAAACTTATTAGAACTATCACAATCCGTTAAGCAACTCATTCCCAAGCTTGCTTATCATTTAAATAATCCTTTACATTGTAATAGGATTTTTCAATTAGTTTACGTTTTATGAAAACTTTGAACTTGTTGAGAGACATCTCCAATATGTCTTCTGGAAGCTTATTATAAAATCTTATAGATTTTCCAATAAATGAATTGCTAACTTTATTAACAGACTGTCCAACGCTGCTACGGCGTCACTGCGACATAACAACGTTGCGGCGCCGCACCGCTCGTGTGCCCGCTGATACGGTGAAATCTTTGCGGTGCGGCGCCGCAACGCGTGTGCCCAGTCTTAGGAGGTAAAATCGGGGTCTGTTTATGTAGTCCACGCGAACGAAGTCGCGGGAATAAGCTAGATGCGAATAATTCAATAGCACCTTTTAAGTCTTATTATCCGTCGGTACTCGACAACTTAGTGTGAGATCTATAGAGCGCACTCTGACTTAGCTTAAGACTAAAACGAGGCAGAGGTATGTCTCTCACGTAAATCTGTCTCATTTTGACTCAATCTTAAGTCTCAAGTCTGAGCAAAGTCAACAAAGGGCGCTCTTGTATAAATGAAACCATTTCCTTCCATTACAGAAGTGTGATTATTCAAAAATTCCAAATAGATCGATAAATCGGTTTCATATGAAGTGAACACTATTTATAAGAATTTTTTAACTATGAACTTTAGCGCAACGTTATATAAATGTGCTGCCATCTATCATCTAGTAGGTAAACTATGGTCAAGTGTTGTTTCGGATTGACTATGCTGCGTAGGCCCTACTAGCCGCTACAGCGTCACCGGGGAGGGTGACGAGCACTAAGCTCCGCCTGGGGTGAGCCGTGAGCCCTGGGGCTCGAAGATATAATTAGAGAGGTCGGGGGGGCAACGTCCTCCTAAGGTCGTCTCGTAGTCTGGCCACTCAGCCTCAAATACGAGTATAATCATTTCCTTCTATTAGAGAAGTATGATTAGTCAAAAATTTCAACTAAGTTGAAATATCGATAAAAACATCATTAGTTAAATTTAAGTGACCTCCTAATAAGGGTTCTTAAACTGAACTATGGCGCAACGTAATATACGTGTGCTGTCATCTATCGGCTCGTAAGTAAACTGATAGAATACTTGTGTACTACGTGTTTAATTCTGTGTGTACAAAAGCTGTAAAAAACAGCCAAGTGCGAGTGCTTTTAAGATTTTTAATTTTCATGGCGGCCATTTTTAAATTTTTATTATTTGTTTAAAAAAAATTCATGAGATACAGCCCGCTGACAGACAAACAGGCCCCAATAGAGTCCTTTGGTTACGGAACCCTGAAATATGCCGCCGTAACTATTTACTGTAATTTATATGTAATCATTTCTTTCTGTTAGAGAAGTATGATTGTTTCGGCGTGAAACGAAACACATCACGGCCGTGGGCTAATATCATTGGTCCACGTAATTTGCAAGCTGTCAATCTTTTCAAAAACGTCAAGACAAGATACATACCGATTACGATTTGAACCACTGTTACTGTTGTCACTGTTTTTGCCCTTTTTATAATATTGTAATTCCGAAATTAAAGTCTATTTGTAGCAGCACAATTTATTATTTTCAAACTTCTACGCGCCAACATAATTTTTGGACCTTCTTTACCGAATATAAACGCATACTACGGCCTATGGAATAACGGACAAGGATTCATCGCAAGAATCACCAATTCGAAGACGCAAGGGCTGGCTGACTTCGAGACGCGCAGGATACGGTCAACCTATCCACGAATCATCCTCCCTTACTTCGCTTGTATAATATTGTGCTGTTACTTCGCATACGTTCATGTGCAACCCGCTAGCTGCCATTTAAGGTAAGTATCCTCACGTAAGTACTTCCACTTTCCCAAAATGGCAAATCGTGACAAATCTCCGCAACTAGGGCTCAGCGATGATAAGTTAGAACTACTAGTACGCGATCTAACTAAAAAACGTGGCACCCTTAAAGGTAGATTAACCAAATTTGGAACCTACGTAAATAGTTTTGATGCAAATGTCGCAACGCCTCAAAACAAAATAGATTTAAAGTTACGCATTGAAGGTGCCACGAATCTTTATCGCGAGTTTAATAGCATTCAGTCTAGGATAGAAGAATGTGTCAATGAAGCTGATCTCGATGATCAATTAACTCAAAGAGAGCAGTTCGAGGACTGCTACTATAGCACATTGTCACAGGCTGAATTATTAGTTAATAGGTGTGATGGCAGTAGCAGCGGTAAGGTCACAACCTGTTCGAAAACATGCGAAAATAGTCAGTTACGCTCAGTGAAACTACCTACCATAACATTACCATCCTTTGATGGGTCATACGAGCACTGGCTGGAATTTAGGGATACATTTCAATCATTAGTGCACGATTCAGATGAAATAACCAGTATCCAGAAATTCCACTACCTGAAGTCTTCGCTGAAGGGTAGTGCCGAGCTAGTGATCGACGCATTAGAATTTACATCTGACAATTATTCCGTCGCATGGGATCTTTTACTCAATCACTATAATAATAGCCGATTATTAGTTCACAATCACATAAAATCAATATTCAACATTCAACCGTTGAGTAAAGAATCCCCTGCTTCGATTCGAACACTTAGTGACACAATTCTGAAAAATATACGCGCATTAAAGATCCTAGGGGAACCTGTGGACTCGTGGCATTCGCTAGTTATTTATATCATGGTGTCTAAGCTAGATAAAACCACTGAACGCGAGTGGGAACAGCATAAAGGCACTTTGATAACAAACAATAACGATTCCAAATTAAAATTAAAGGTTGACGATTTAATTAACTTCCTAAAAAATCGTGCGGACATGCTAGAAACATTGCAGGGTTCACATTCGTCACAAATTAATAAGGAGTCAAAAGACACGAAAAATAATCGAACAAATCGATCAAACGAAATCGACCGAACGAAGTTATCCACAAAATGCAATGTTTCCACCACCAAACCGCACGATCGTCACTCCGCGCCAAAGAACTGTATTATGTGCAACGGTTTCCATCAACTTTACGCTTGTTCACAATTCATTAACTCTAATTTGGAATCGAAATTGAAATTTCTTCGCGATAGGAAATTATGCGAAAATTGCATGAAAAATAGTAGCCACACTGCTGAATTTTGCAAATTCGGCGGTTGCCGTCGGTGTTTTAAGAAGCACAATTCCCTAATTCACCCTTCGGATGACTTAAACCATCCCCCGGGTGATACAAAACCGATAGGTAACACTAGCGGTTCCCTAACTATGCACTCGACATTCGATAACCAGCAACTAACCGGCGCGGGCGCAAGTGTCGATTCAAGCCCCACCGCGCCGCTCCTCTGCCCCGCGGATGCAGTGTTCTATGCAAATAATGCACACACTAGTAACGATAAACGCACACATCGTTCTTTGCGACCGGTTTTATTGTCCACTGCAATCATCGAGGTACGGGCTCGAAATAATGTTTATTTACTCACAAATGCATTATTAGATAACGGAAGCGAACGCAGCTTCATAACTGAAGCCTTTAGTAAAAAACTAGGGGTAGAATTATTACAGTCCACTCACGAAATAAGAGGTGTAGGTAACTCAGTGACGCAATGTACTAAATCATGCGACATTGAGATAAAATCGCGCATATCTACTTACGCCACTAAACTACATTGCTTTGTATTGCCGCAAATTTCAACTACGCTGCCCGCTGTACATTATGAACGCGCGAGGTTCCATATACCTAATAGTTTACAGCTGGCAGACCCGCATTTTCTTGATTCCCGAAAAATTGATATTTTAATCGGCGCAGATATATTTTGGGAATTAATACACGAAGGTAATATAAGGTTACCTAACGGGCCTTATTTACAAAATACGCATTTAGGCTGGATAATATCAGGACCTATCGTATTAAATACGCGCAACGATAGTCTTATCCAGTGTAACTTCACGCAATCCATAGACACGCAATTACGCCAATTCTGGGAGATCGAGGAGTTCCCTCGGGATCGGGATCGCACAGATGCTGAGCACGCTTGCGAAGAACTGTTCACTCGTACTACGACGCGCAATGATGAGGGACGGTTTATTGTGAGTATACCTCTTAAGTCATCACCCGACCTTTTGGGCGAATCACTTCCACAGGCAGAACGACGCTTCCTGGCGTTAGAAAAGCGGTTAGAACGCGCGCCCGCTTACAAGAAACTATACGCAGACTTTCTTCATGAATATGAGAGCCTAGGTCATATGACTCGCGTTTCGACCTACGGAACCCCTCATTATTTTATGCCGCATCACGGTGTATTCCGCGAAAATCACTCTAGTACCAGGCTTAGGGTCGTTTATGATGCTGGGGCCGTTTCTAGCTCGGGAATCAGCTATAATGACCTTCAGCTGGTAGGCCCGCCCATCCAAGGCGACCTTATTTCAATTATATTGCGCTTCAGGCAACATCGGTACGTCGCATGCGCAGATATCGAGAAGATGTACCGACAGTGCCTTGTAGATGAAACGCAGCGAGATCTTCAGCTGATTCTCTGGCGCGACGAACCCACGCAGCCACTAGGTGTCTATCGCCTCAACACGGTTACCTACGGAACCGCGTCCGCGCCTTTTCTAAGTTGTCGCTGCCTAAAACAACTCGCTATTGAAACAACAAATAGTGAAGTTTCACGAATAATTAACGAAGATTTTTACGTAGATGACATGATCACGGGTTCTGATGACAAAGAAGTCTTGATAAAATTGTGCGAGGAAACAACCAAGACGTTGCAAGCTGGCTGTTTCCCGCTACGTAAGTGGATTTTCAATTTTACATGCGAACCCGCGACCGTGTCATTGTCGCGCGCTTCTAAACAAATACTCGCGGAGAATACGAATCATAAAACATTAGGTATTGGTTGGCTTAATGACAGCGACGAATTTTATTTCAATACAGAGTTTAAGTCTGATAGTACTCAACCTATAACTAAGCGCATAATTCTATCATACGCATCTCAAATTTTCGATCCGTTAAGAATTCTAAGTCCATTTATTTTAACTGCAAAAATGTTATTACAACAGCTGTGGTTATTAAAATTGGAGTGGGACGACAGCGCACCTACGGACATCGCGCGTCAGTGGAACCGGTTTCTCGCTTCGCTGTCGATCTTGAACACAATACGCGTCCCTCGATATGTTATGGATACTAATTCTATATCTACCGAGATACATATTTTTAGCGATGCATCTCAAACCGCGTACGGCGCGTGCGTTTACATAAGGACCGTAACCGCGAATACGGTCAAAGTGCAATTGCTATGCTCAAAAGGGAAAGTCGCACCGCTAAAAACTGTTAGCATCCCACGGTTAGAGCTTCTCGGCGCTCTAGTGGGTGCTCGCCTTTATAACAAGGTTCGCAATTCGCTTCACTACAACTTCGACCACGTAATGTTTTGGACGGACTCGACGATCGTCTTAGGTTGGCTGCGCATGCCGCCAAGATTATTAAAAACGTTCGTTCAAAATAGGACGATAGAAATTCACGATTTGACGAAGGAGCTTCCGTGGCGTCATGTAAGCGGGAAAGAGAACCCAGCTGACCTCGTTTCGCGTGGGGTTGTGAATCTCGAGGAGCTCTCTTCTTCTGATTTATGGTGGGAAGGGCCATCCTTCCTTCGCGACCGTGAATTTGACTGCGAAAACGTACCACCCTTTTACACGCACGAAAGGCAATCAAATGACTTGCCGGAAATGAAGAGTAGTGAAATAACCGCGCTAGTAGTCCAGGATAAGTCGAGCTCTGAAACGCAATCTGCTATCGATTTTGAACGATTCTCTCAGTTCAATCGGCTAAGACGCTCAACTGCATATGTTTTACGGTTTTTACATAATACGCGCAATAAACTGAATAAACGGTCGGGTGTTCTTACCGTCGATGAGCTGAGAGAAGCCGATAACATGTTGATTAGGCTTTCTCAACTGGAATCTTTTCCAGTCGAGTACAAGTCAATTTCCAACAATCGAGCGCTAAAGAATAAACATAATTTAAGTAAATTAAATTTGTTTATTGATGAAGATAAGCTGCTGCGAGTCGGTGGCAGATTGGACTATTCAGAGTTCGACTATAACAAAAAACATCCAATTTTGCTGTCAAGCAAACATCATTACACTCTTCTTCTTTTCCGGCACGAACACAAATCATTGCTACACGCTGCTCCGCAGGCGCTTCTCTTTCATCTCCGTGAATCTTGGTGGCCGATTGCAGGCAGAAATCTCGCTAGAAAAGTCGTTCACGACTGTGTTGTGTGTAAGCGCCTGCGAGGTCAAACGCTCACTCCTCTAATGGGAAATCTTCCCAGCGAGAGGATTACACCTACCTTTCCGTTTTATCGATGCGGCGTTGACTATGCTGGCCCAGTGTACATTCTTAACAGAAAAGGTAGGGGAGCTAAAACTACAAAGGCATATATTTGTATCTTTATATGTTTTGTAACGCGCGCATTGCATTTAGAGCTGGTGAGTGACCTTACTACTAAAGCTTACTGTCTCACACTACATCGTTTCGTCTCCCGCAGGTCAAAACCTGCCGAAATTTGGTCCGATAATGGCCGAAATATGGTCGGACTTAAAAACGAATTCGCTCAATTTTTAGAACGTTGTAGTTCTGACATTATCGAATACGCAAATCAGCAAAAAATCAAATTCAAGTTCATCGTGCCCTACGCCAGTCACATGTCGGGATTGTGGGAACGTGGAGTACGCTCGTGTAAATACCACCTTCGCCGCGTGGTCAGTAACGCGCATCTCACATACGAAGAGTTCAGCACCGTCTTAGCACAAGTTGAAGCTGTCCTGAACTCTCGCCCTCTCACTCCAATGTCGTCCGATCCCAACGACTTCCTTCCTCTTAGTCCTGCTCATTTCCTGGTTGGCCGTACGCTCACCGCACCTGCCTACGACAACCTGGAGGATACTCCCACGCATAGACTCGATCGGTACCAGAGAGTTGATCAAATTCGACAACATTTTTGGAGACGCTGGTCGAAAGAATACATATCCGAGCTGCAAACACGGACCAAGTGGAGAGAGAACACGCAAGACCTTAAACCCAACACTATGGTCATCATCAAAGAGGACAACTTCCCGCCGTTGAGATGGCATCTCGGACGAGTCATCAGAAACATACCTGGGAAGGATGGAATCTCAAGGGTCGCTGAAATACAAACTGCATCCGGACTTGTGAGGCGAGCCTATACGAAGATCTGCCCATTAGTCGACCCTGACGAGGATAGTCTTGGAAGCTCAGCGTTCCAAGGCCGGGGGCATGTTTCGGCGTGAAACGAAACACATCACGGCCGTGGGCTAATATCATTGGTCCACGTAATTTGCAAGCTGTCAATCTTTTCAAAAACGTCAAGACAAGATACATACCGATTACGATTTGAACCACTGTTACTGTTGTCACTGTTTTTGCCCTTTTTATAATATTGTAATTCCGAAATTAAAGTCTATTTGTAGCAGCACAATTTATTATTTTCAAACTTCTACGCGCCAACATGATTAATCAAAAATTCACATAGTTCGAAAAATCGATAGTTCAGTTATGATAACGTGAACACTATATAGTAGTTCTTATACTATGAACTATGGCGCAACGTAATATACGTGTGCTGCCATCTATCGTCTCGTAGGTAAACTGATACAATACTTGTGTACTATGAGTAGAGCGGAGCGAGACCAATAATAATTAATCTATGACTACGAGCTTATTCTGTGTCTACAAAAGCTGTAAAAAACGGTCAAGTGAGTGTTGGATTGGCACACGAAGGGTTCCACACCATATACTATTCTTGTGCTGCAGAAAAGGGCTGTTCGAGCCATATACAGTATGGGGCCACGAGAGTCGCCGAGAACTAAATTTAGGGAAGTTAAAATTATGACAGTGCATAATCAATATATTTTTGAAAATTTACTGTGCGTACATAAAAACATAAATATATTTTTAAAAAAAGTGACTGTCATAATATAAATACTAGAAATAAAAATAAACTTGTAATGCCCGCCTCTAGGCTCAGTAAAGTTAGCAATTCATTTGCTCGTAATTCCATACGTTTCTATAATAAGCTTCCAGAAGACATATTGGAGATGTCTCTCAACAAGTTCAAAGTTTTCATAAAACGTAAACTAATTGAAAAATCCTATTATAATGTAAAGGATTATTTAAATGATAAGCAAGCTTGGGAATGAGTTGCTTAACGGATTGTGATAGTTCTAATAAGTTTCAATAATTTTGTAAAGTGGTGATAGTAAAAAGAATACCCGGCTGAGTTTGTTGTGGGCTCTTCTCAGACCTGGGCGCGTTTGGAACCCTCGTAGCTTTAGTTTTAAGTTTCCGTAATAATTATCACCACTATATCTTACAAATCTAACACCATACCAAACCATCAATAAGAGTAATTTATTACCTATTTTGAATAAATCATTTGACTTTGACTTTGACTGTGACTATAACAACTTTATAAAGATTTTATAACTTTCATGGCGGCCATTTTGTATTTTTATTATTTGTTACTAGCTGATCCCCGCGGCTTCGCCCGCGTAGATTTAGGTTTTTAAAGATCCCGTATAGCCTATGTCACTCAGGAATAATGTAGCTTTCTACTGGTGAAAGAATTTTTAAAATCGGTTCAGTAGTTCTAAAGATTATCCCCTACAAACAAACTTAACGACATTACCTCAATATATAATACAAACAAACAAACAAAGTTTTCCTCTTTATAATATTAGTGTAGATAATACAACGGGCCGTGCAGCAGAAATCGTAATATTTTAATTTCGCCATAACTTCAAAACCAAACGTCCAATTTTAATCATTCAAAGACCAAATATTATCTCCATAAACTGTTCTTAGTGATGAAATCATTTATTTTGATAAGGATTAATAGCATGAGTAAAATAAACGCGTTTAAATGTAGTCCAAAAAAAATTCAAGATTTTTAAATAAAAAAATGGTTGCTGTGCCTCACTCGACATAGATGGGTATAGTGTGTCGCGGACTTTTTTGTAGATATTTATAAGATCTACAATTAATTAGAACATTTTATGGTTTTATTTTTTATAGTTTAGGCAGCGTACGCAAAATAAGTAACTTTTCTGGTTGATTTTTTACACCTTGTGTCCGAAAAACCCAAATATCTTACGGAACCCTATTTTTTCCAAAATAAAATATAGCCTATGTTACTCGTGGATAATGTAGCTTTCGAATGGTGAAAGAATTTTTAAAATCGGTCCAGTAGTTTTTGAGCCTATTCAGTACAAACAAACAAACAAAGTTTTCCTCTTTATAATATTAGTGTAGATTAAAAAAAAATCATAAGATACTATCGGCTCCTATGTAAACTTATGGATTACTGGTATACCCGGTGTACCTATGAAAAACATAAAATTATCTCAGCCTATTGTTTTTTTTATTTTATTTTATTTATTAAATTAACTAACGACTACTTACACTAATACATTTAAAAAAAATCTTAATTCTGAAAATATTACTAAAATGCTGCTTAAAATATTTTCGCACCGAAATAACCTTGAATGGGAAGCTGGAAGAAATCTCTGTTTAGAGATAAGCATTTCCAATGTAACTTAATTTATTATTACTTTGTAACTACAATTTTGGTACATGAAAAATAAAAATAAAATAAAATAAAAATAACTCTATTTTTAGGGTTCCGTACGTCAAAAGGAAAAACGGAACCCTTATAGGATCACTTTGTTGTCTGTCTGTCTGTCGGTCTGTCAAGCAACCTACAGGATACTTCCCGTTGACCTAGAATAATGAAATTTGGCAGATAGATAATTCCCCTAATGTCTTATAGCAGATATTAGGGGAAAAATCTGAAACCTGTGAATTTGAGATTACATCACACAAAAAAAAATTGTGGTCATGAACTAATAATTATTATTTTCAACTTTCGAAGTAAGATAACCATATCAAGTGGCGTATCATATGAAAGGGCTTCACTTGTCCATTCTAAAACAGATTTTTATTTATTTTTAAACATCATACTTTTTGAGTTATCGTGCCAAATGTCGAAAAAATACGACTGTAGTACGGAACCCTCGGTGCGCGAGCCTGACTCGCACTTGGCCGGTTTTTTTATGTTAAATTTTTTATATAATTGTCGTTTATCGCCTTGTGACGTCATTGATCGCCTCCCTTACAGCGTGACGTCAATAACAATTATGTTAAGAAAAATCATGATTTTTATTTAATTATTCTCTTACAAATTTCAGAACCCTATTTCACCCCTTAGGGGTTGTATTTTTCAAAAATCCTTTCTTAGCGGATGCCTACGTCATAATAGCATGCCAAATTTCAGCCCGATCCGTCCAGTAGTTTGAGCTGTACGTAGATAGATCAGTCATTCAGTCAGTCAGTCACCGCCTCCGCAACGCATCGAGTCCACTGCAACATACCCTCAGCGTCCAGCAGTTTCGGTATGCCGAGGTGCTTGTGCGCGACGTCGAAGGCGTGGTTGAGGGTCTCCACGGGCTCGCTGGTGGGCACCTCGGTCCAGCGGAACAGATCCGGTCTGAGGGAAAAATTACAAGAGTATTCAATTTTGGTTCAATTGGTTAACTGTACACAATAAAGATGGGCGTTATTGGCTATTTACGGCAACGGTTAATCAACAGTTACTTAGTTTCAATACCGATATTGTTAACCGTTGCCGAATATCGGTATCAGAGTTGTGTTTCAACTAATTTAATATGCGCAACGCGCAGCGGTTTACGTAGTAGTAACTAAGCTAGCTGCCGTATCAATACCGTCTGTATAGCTAGCGCGCGCATATTCACTAAAATAAAACCAATTTTACTTTCATGAATATCGTGAAGTAATCACAACCTTAAGTTCATAGCAGTAAAGTTTAATTTGATCATTGACATAGGTCAAACTATAGTGGACGCCTGCACGAATAGTTTGCCACAGTCCAGTTAACCAAAAACATTTCATGAAGATTGATAAACCAAAGAGGACCTTATCTCTATTACTCTAAGGCTAACTGTATTTAGAATGATAGATCAAAGTGTAATGGACAAGTACTTGTACAGTTAAGCCTTAGCGTAATAGAGATAAGGTCGGCTTTGGTTTACCAAGTTCTTAGTTACTAAGCCGGTAGCCAATAACCGCTCCTTCTCAGCTTTCAGTGAAAGAAAGAAAGAGAAGGCATAATTATTGCGTTTCTAGTTACCAAAAAACCAAACAATGCATTGGCAGTGTTGCGTTGTCAGGTGGTTCGTCATAGATGATAACTGAAAACCGTTGCTAGCTACGACAATAACGCTACGGTACGCTATAGGCACGGCAGCGGTTTTCAGTTAAGTTAAGCTATAGCGGACACATGTCTAGTACACAACTCCTCTCTGCTTCGCTTAGGCGGAGACCGAGCCTAACCTGGCGCAGGTGACGTGCAGGTGTGCGGGGCGTCTCCCTGGCTCATACCCCGATTGTCTTCTCGAACTGACGCGTATATACTACTTTGTCCAATTGCTAACACGTCCCACCCTTCCGAAAAGAATTAGCGGAGCCCATACAGTCCAAAACAACTATATTTACGTATGCTGTCAACTATTTTATTACAAGCTGAAAATTGGTATTCTAGTTCCCATAAGTTTAGGCCAGAAAACTCATCCAATTACCCGTATTCGAAGTTTTACATTGGCACTGATTCTGCTGTCTTTCTCTAAACTAAATGTAAAGTATCACTCTATCTATCTATATCTAACATAATATCTACGGTGTATCTTTTTCTTTTAAATTAACATTGCTAAAAAAGGCCAGAACATGAATTAAATTTAAAGGCACAAAATTTTAGTGCACGCTACAAATTTTAGTGCACGCTACAAATTTTAGTGCACGCTACAAATTTAAAAAATAGTCTCACGACTGGCAGCTATAGTCACGGGGTTAGCTCTGAATATAATTTAAAACCTATGTTTAAAACTGTCAAATTGTGTCTGTCCTTTTCATATTACATTGGTAGGAAGGGGATGCGAATATTCTATTTAGTTGTGATCAAATTCAGTACCATATTTTTTTTAATAATTTTTTTAGTTTTTACCTACAGTTCAAGGAAATTACTAAATAATTTTAAATACATATCAAAAATTGCGTAACCGGCAGGAATCGAACCTGCATCTTCTGGGTTCGCGTCCGATGCCTTGACCACTCGGCCACGGTCTCGCTTACTGCCAGTGACGAAATTGGTGATATGTATGTTAACTCAGTACTGAAGCGACTGTTTAATGCCATCTAGTAGCGACACTTTGCAGTTATCGAAACTACTTTTAAAGGACCATATTACAATGTAGCAGGTTCGATTCCTGCCGGTTACGCAATTTTTGATATGTATTTAAAATTATTTAGTAAATTGAGTACCATTGTCTCTTATAAGTCGAGCCGGATTTCCAAACCGCGGTTCTTGACTCTTGGCATGGCATAAGTGACTTAAGTTGCTCTACATAATATTAATTTATTTGTTACCTGTGAGCGTGTATGAGCGCATTAAAGCCGAGGCCGGATCGCCAGGAGTCGGTGAAGTTGTGTATGTGGACGCCGTGGTAGCCGCTGGTCTTGCGCTGGCACCACAACAGCAGGGCATCCTTGGCGGACTTCTTCTCTGACGATTCATTTTCTTCGTCCTGGAAAAGTTATATAGTTCGTCATCCATACGAATATTATAAATGCGAAAGTGTGTCTGTCTGTCTCTCTGCTAGCCTTTCACGGCCCATCTATTCAACCGATTTGGACGAAATTTGGCACAGAAGTAGCTTGCATCCCAGGGAAGGACATAGGCTACTTTTTATTTACAGAGAATTCAACTCCTGGAGTACGCATATACAAGGTCTTGCATGAAACCAAATCGTAAAATGTTGGCGGGGGACAGGGGAGAATGCTTTGTTGTGATTGGTGGATTCAAGAGTCACGCAATGAAGACAATGTGCGGAATGAGGGTACTGAATGACCTGACACAATAGATCGGAGACGGTCGCAGTGATTCAGGGATAGCAAGGACCTGTACAGCCCCAAAGAAGAAGAAGAAGAGGGTACTGAACGGGCGTGGGCCGACTTTTATGCTAAGCAAGTGCCTAAGCTTGACGAGCGGGGGTGTTCGGCTATTAGACGTCTATAGGTGGTGGTCTGTGTTTTTATCCCGAAAAATCAAAGAGTTCAAACGGGATTTTAAGAACTAAATCCACGCGGACGAACTCACGGGCACCGGTAGTCAGTAATAAAGAGAAGTATGAGCGAGCCTGTAGGTAACTCACCACATCGATTTCGATCTCCTGGATCTGGAAGCGAAGGATGATGGTCCAGATGAGGCCGAGGATGAGGCGCGGGTTGCCGTCCACGATGTCCTCCGCGCCGATAGACTCCAGCCGCACCTGGTGGGATGAACAAAAGTTTTAAAAAATCTAATTTTTTTTAAGGGGGGCTCCCATGCAACAAACGTGATTTATTGCCGTTTTTATAGATAACTAAGCTTAAGCCCGCGATTTTATCTGCGTGGACTACACTTTCAAAGCCATATTTTATCACCTAGAGGTTGAATTGTCAAATTCCTTTCTTAGCGGTTGTCTACGTCATCAATACTTATAATAAAACTGTAACAGGTCAAATTCTGTACATTGAAGATATTTTGAATTTTTTTTTCGAGGGCACTCTATAATCGATACTGAACCCTAAACTGTAATTTTTTTCATTTTTGTCTGTCTGTCCGTCTATCTGTCTATCTGTCTGTCTGTCTGTATCACGGCCGCGCATCACGCTGAAACTACTGAATGGATTCCAATGAAACTTGGTACGATTTGAGGTCATACTATGAGGAAGAATATAGGATACTTTTTATCCCGACATTCAGCATGGTTCCCGTAGGAGAGGGGACGAAAGTAAAAATGTATACTGAGTTGTAATTCATTAACGCGTAGTCCGATTTCATTCATTCTTTTTTTGTTAGAAAGGGGATATTTTAAAGATTGTTCCGTAAATATTTCAAGGTCATCGGTTTTTAACCGACTGTCAAAAAGGAGGTGGTTCTTTTTTCTACATCGATTTTTTCGAGGTTTCTGGACCGATTTGCAAATATTTTTTTTAAATCAACAAAAAAATTTTACGTCGTGGTCACATAAAAAATTCTGGATTCAACTCCTGCCCGTCTGAGTTATCAAGATTCAGGAAGTGTTCATAGTGAATTCATATTGTAGGTACCAAGCAACGACAACAATCCCGAAAAATCAAAGAGTTTCCGCAGGATTTTAAAAAACGTAAATCCACGCGGACGAAGTCGCAGGAATCAGCTAGTAATAACTATGTGCATGCAAAACTTCAGCGCGATCCATCCAGTAGTTTGAGCTGTGTGTTGATAGATCAGTCAGTCATTAAATTTTCATTAGTGTGTTTAATTCCGTCTGTAGGTACCATAAGGGTGCCTATTTCTAAGGGTACTTACTTACTTATTTAATATATTTTTCATCCTATAAATAAATAAATAGTCAGTCAGTCAGCTTTTCATTTTATATATTTAAAGACTAGCCTACACTTGCTACTTCGTCCGCGCGGACTACATTCAACCAACTTAGGGGTGGAATTTTGAAAAATTCTGTCTTAGTGGATACCTACTCTTTACTAAGAACACACTTTTCAAATTTCAGTTGAGGCCGTGCGTTGATATTATAAGTCAGTCAGTCAGTATTTCAAATCAAATCAAATGGTTTATTCAAAATAGGTATAAATTACACTTTTCGAAAGTCGGTTGATGCATTTGTAAGATGATAATATAGTGGTGATAATTTTTACGCGAACTTAAAAACTAAAGCTACATTGAATTTTATATATGC
Organism: Maniola hyperantus; assembly: GCF_902806685.2. Classification (NCBI taxonomy): domain Eukaryota; kingdom Metazoa; phylum Arthropoda; class Insecta; order Lepidoptera; family Nymphalidae; genus Maniola; species Maniola hyperantus. The sequence goes on from NC_048561.1 coordinate 1,368,771, forward strand.
AGATGATACGGAACCAGTCGTGCGCGAGTTCGACTCGCACTCGGTCGGTTTTTTTTTTCTTCTTTCAGTTCTTTTAAATCTGTGCTAGTAATTGCGTAAGAACCTGAATCCACGAAATGTAGGTAGACTTTATAGGGCTTCGGCGGGAATGCGCCACTTTAGAGCTTCAACCTCAGCTAATACTATTAGCGCACTCCTTTCTTCGCCCCGATAACAATTAAGCCTTGTTAACTATTTATAAGCTGCGATAGCCCAGTGGTTAGGACGTCGGCGTCCCATTCGAGAGGTCGGAGGTTCAATACCAGTCACCCACATCTAACTTTTCTAAGGACGGGAGGAGGAGAGGAGATCTCAGAATCTACTTTGAGTCTTACAAATGCAACAACTGACTTTCAAAAAGTGTAATTTATTACCTACTAGCTGATGCCCGCGACTTCGTACGCGTGGATTTAGGTTTTTAAAAATCCTGTGGGAACTCTTAAATTTTCCGGGATAAAAAGTAGCCTATGTCCTTCCCCGGGTTGCAAGCTACCTCTGTACCAAATTTCGTCAAAATCTGTTAAACGGTTAAGCCGTGAAAAGCTAGCAGACAGACAGATAGACAGACAGACACACTTTTGCATTTATAATATTAGTATGGATTTTGAATAAACCATTTGATTTGATTTCTTTTGACGACCTCCCTGGCGCAGTGGTAAGCACTGTTGTCTTATTAGTGGGAGGACCCGGGTTCGATTCCCGAAAATTCAACCTCTAAGGAGGTAAAATAGGGGTTTGTTAATGTAATCCACGCGGGCGAAGTCGCGGGCATAAGCTAGTAAATAATTTTGATGATTCATAATTTCATAAATCCATGAAGTGACTGCATGTCTCTACACACGTAACGAAATCTATCACCATATTAATGAGTAAACTAATTATGTTGTAATGTGTCCGCTATATCGGTTCTGTTATCTCTTATCAGATAAGGACGTAGCTTCTGGCCTCGGCTCGCTACTCCTTACATGCTAATGTCTAGATATCCACACTCCTTTCTTCGCCCCGATAACAATTAAGCTTTGTTAACTATTTATATTATTGGTTTAACTATTGATCGCTAACTATGGGCCTCGTAAGAAAGCACAGAGTCACTCAGCGGGCGATGGAGAGAGCTATGTGCGGAGTTTCTCTACGAGATCAATGAGGAAATGAGGAGATCCGTAGAGTAACCGACATAGCTCAACGGGTTGCGAAGCTGAAGTGGCAATGGGCAGGGCACATAGTTCGTACAACCGATAGGCGTCGGGGTCCTAAGTTGCTGGAATGACGACCTCGCACCGGAAGACGCAGTGTTGGAAGACCCCCCACTAGGTGGACGGACGACATCAGACGAGTCGCAGGGAGCCACTGGATGGCGGCTGCGCAAGACCGTGGCGTGTGGAAGTCCCTACAACAGACTTATGTCCAGCAGTCCACGTCTATCGGTAGATGATGATGATAATGATGATTGTTACAAAAAGTAGCAACTAATAAAAAAAACCTTTGTGTAGGGTACTATCAAGACGGCATGCTTGAGGAAACAAGATACACTAATGATTTAAAGAACAGTGACTCTAATCTCATTTCCTCTTCGATTGGTGGAGCTTACGTAACAAAAACATAGATAAAAATGTGTTATGCGCACACGCATGAGGCATTCCTCAACTTAATTCCGATATCTCACGTATTGTTGAGACTTAACACCTTTACGTAGTTAACATTCTTCTAATCATCATGATCATCATGATCAAACCATCGCTGGCTCACTGCAGAGTGAGAAGGGTTTGGCCATAGTCTACCACGCTGGCCATGTGCGGATTGGAGAAGTGGTAGGTGTGTGAAACACCTTTGAGAACATTATGGAGAACTCTCAGGCATGCAGGTTTCCTTACGATGTTTTCCTTCACCGTTAAAGAAAGTGATATTTAATTACTTAAAACGCACATAACTCCGAAAAGTTAGAGGTGCGTTTGTGACAATGGTCCTACCTTTGTGTGCAGGAAGCTGAGGGACTTGTTCACGTTCTCGATCTTGTGTACACGCATCCGACCCGAGTTGGGCCGCGGAAGCTCGCCGCTAATGATCTCCAGCAGCTTCAGGAGTCTCCTGCCATCTGCTAGATCATTCTTACCTTGTTGTCGCGCGAGCGAGAAGCACTGATAACGCTTATGTATAGCGTTGTCTTTGTCCCACGCGACTGACTGTCAGCCTTAACCCTACCGTTACCCAGATACAGAAATCGTGTGCGGACAGGCCGGCGTTCGGTAGTAGTATATCACTTGTATGGAGTGCCTACCTTTGTGTGCAGGAAGCTGAGGGACTTGTTCACGTTCTCGATCTTGTGTACACGCATCTGACCCGAGTTGGGCCGCAGCAGCTCGCCGCTAATGATCTCCAGCAGCTTCAGGAGTCTCCTGCCATCTGCTAGATCATTCTTACCTTGTTGTCGCGCGAGCGAGAAGCACTGATAACGCTTACGTATAGCGTTGTCTTTGTCCCACTCGACTGACTTTTAGACATCAACCCTGCCGTTACCCAGAACACAAATCGTGTGCGGACAGGCCGGCGTTCGGTAGTAGTAATAGGATAGGTAACTAAATCAGTTCCCTTGTACGGAGTGCGTACCTTCGTGTGCAGGAAGCTGAGGGACTTGTTCACGTTCTCGATCTTGTGTACACGCATCTGACCCGAGTTGGGCCGCAGCAGCTCGCCGCTAATGATCTCCAGCAGCTTCAGGAGTCTCCTGCCATCTGCTAGATCATTCTTACCTTGTTGTCGCGCGAGCGAGAAGCACTGATAACGCTTACGTATAGCGTTGTCTTTGTCCCACTCGACTGACTTTTAGACCTCAACCCTGCCGTTACCCAGACACACAAATTGTGTGCGGACATGCCGGCGTTCGGTAGTAGTAATAGGATAGGTAACTAAATCAGTTCCCTTGTACGGAGTGCGTACCTTCGTGTGGAGGAAGCTGAGGGACTTGTTCACGTTCTCGATCTTGTGTACACGCATCCGCCCCGAGTTGGGTCGCGGCAGACGCTCGCCGCTGATGATCTCCAGCAGCTTCAGGAGTCTCCTGCCATCTGCTAGATCTATGAACAGGTCTTCCACCTCCATCCGCGCCTGGAAATATGCAGAAAGTGGGATTAGTGGGATTTCCAAATCTTTCCTCGAAGTAAAACTGTGTGAAAACGTCAAGGTCGCGATTTTGATGAAATTTGGTACAGAGTTAGCTTACATCCTGGGGACGGTCATGGGCTACATTTTATACCGGAAAATCAAAGAGTTAACACGGGATTCTTCAATGCCCACCCGCTTAACCGATTTGTATGAAATTTGGTACAGAGGTAGCTTAGCCCGGAAAGTGGCATAGGCAGCTTTTTATCCCGGAAAAGCAAAGGGTGCCCTCGGGATTTTTAAGAAACCTTATTCCACGCGGGCGAAGTCGCGGGCATCAGCTAGTCGCGTTATATAATATGTTTCGTCAAAACCATTGTGGGTTCGACCCGCCCTCGTCGGACATGCAAATTTAATTGCAAACAATGTTTGGCGCGCGCTAACTTTACCAAAAAAACACTGAGCGGAAATGTCCCCCATGCGAGGACGTGTGTTAAATGAGTTAATGTGTCCGTCCATTGAATGTTAATAATATGTTGATGGTTCTGTAGGAAGTTTATGTAACCACAATAATTATATTATTGTTCCCTATTAACTGCCAATAGTTAAAAAAAGCGGACAAGCGCGAGTCAGACTCGCGCACCGAAGGTAATTACAGCCGTATTTTTTCGACATGTAAAAAGAAATAAAAATCTGCTATAGAATGTACAAGGAAAGCCCTTTCATAATATTATGATACCCCACTTGGTATAGTTATCCAACTTTGAAAATTGAAAATGCTAATATTTGTTCATGAACACATTTTGATTTTGTTTTTAGGGTTCCGTACCTCAAAAGGAAAAACGGAACCCTTATAGGATCACTTTGTAGTCTGTCTGTCTGTCAAGAAACCTACAGGGTACTTCCCGTTGACCTAGAATCATGAAATTTGGCAGGTAGGTAGATCTTATAGCCGACATTTGGGGAAAAATCTGAAAACAGTGAATTTATGGTTAGATCACACAAAAAAAATTAAATTGTGGTCATGAACTAATAATTAGTATTTTCAACTTTCGAAGTGAGTGACTATATCAAGTGGGGTATCATATGAAAGGTCTTCATCTGTACATTCTAAAACAGATTTTTGTTTATTTTTATGCATCGTAGTTTTTGGATTATCTATAATGTGTGACTACAAATTCACGGATTTCGGATTTATTCCTTTACTTGTGCTATAAGATCTACCTAACTTACTACCTTTCATGATTCTAGGTCAACGGGAAGACGGACAGACAGACAGACAACAAAGTGATCCTACAAGGGTTTCTTTTTTCCTTTTGAGGTACGAAACCCTAAAAACGTGTAGACATTGGAGTCCCGAGGTGCTAGAATGCGAACCTCGCACAGGAATGCGCAGCGTTGGCAGACCCCCCACTAGGTAGACGAGTCGCGGGAAGCCGCTGGATTAAGGCGGCGTAGAATGGCATGTGGAGGTCACATTATGAAAATTGACTGTTAAGTCATATTTAAATCGCATTATATTAATCGATGATGTGAGTGGGGGCAAACGGGGGCAAGTGGGGGTCGTCCACCGATGCCCCATCGCGCCCTCCATTGCTCTCAGTTATTAATATCTACTTATCGTGACTTATTGCATTTCGCCGACGATGAATGGCCTGCTTATACCTAAGGCCGGGTATTCACTTGGGAGCATTTAATCTAGAAATATATAAAAGGACTGACTGACTGATCTATCAACGCACAGCTCGAAATACTGGACGGATCGGGCTGAAATTTGGAATGCAGATAGCTATTATGACGTAGCATCCGCTAAGAAAGGATTTTTGAAAATTCAACCCCTAAGGGGGTGAAATAGAGGTTAGAAATGTGTGTAGTCCACGCGGACAAAGTTGCGAGCATAAGCTAGTGTCAGATAATCATGTTACCAGGGTTGGAAAAAAACAGTTTAAAACTTTTTTGGTTTAAAACGATCCTAGAAATTATAATCACGCAAAGTCGCGGGCATCATCCAGTCACAACCCATATATTATAAAAGCGTCTTTTTAGGGTTCCGTACCTCAAAAGGTACCTTAGGTAAAGAACTCGGCATTAAAAAACGACTTTCGTCGATAGTACATAGTCGCATATTAAAATTCTTCGGACACGTCTCCCGGCGTGAGAGTGACTCCATCGAGCGTCTTGTCGTGCAGGGCAAGGTGGAGGGCACCAGAGGACGAGGAAGGTCACCCATGCGATGGACCGACCAAGTTAAGTCTGCTGTGGGCGGTCCTTTGCACGAGTGTACCAGGCTGTTGGCCAGCAGGGAGAAATGACGAATGCTCGTGAGGCGTATAACATCTGCCCTCAAAGACGTTGCTTCGTGATGACCACGACCGCTCTGCCAAGAGTGATACGACAAAGAAGAAGACCTTAAAAGGAAAAATGGAACCCTTTTAAGATCACTTTGTTGTCTGTCTGTCTGTGTGTACCCAGCTTAACTCCGCGGCGGGCGCCTTTACTGATAACACGTGTTTGTTTACTTTACTTGATTATTGAGAAATATATCCGTCTGGGAAAAATAGATAGAAAAGGTTAATTATAGTTTATCGAACACGCAATTTTTTTTAAAACAAATACCGAGAAAACGAAATAAATGAATCCAAACCTAGAAGCAAAAACTGAATTAATAAATTCATAACTATAGTACGCGACAAGTCGAGATAGCAATCGGGGAGGGAACGTCCCGCACACCCGCACAGCCCCCGCGCCAACCCGGTGCGGGCGAACGCGGGTGACGTGCGGGTGTGCGTGGCGTGGCCTCCTGAAGGTATTTTCTGACAGGATCGCCTGCCAGTACTTGAAACACTGTTGTATGATTCACGTGCTGGCAAATCGATCCTGTCCTAATTTAAATAGTTATATAAATATCATCATCATCATACACGAAAGCTTTTATAAACGTCGTGTCCCAAAAGCTGATCCACGCGTCTGGTGACCCAAGAGCTGGTGCTTATTTCGCTCAACGGTTGAGCCTTGCCGTTCAGCGAGGTAATAGGGCCAGTGTTTTGGGCACAATGCCCATAAATGACCATTTGGACGGCGTATATTTTTTGTAAATATAAATTTTTTTAGTGATAAGTTTTTCTGTATGTATAATGTATATACTATATTTTTTTTTGTTGTATTGACCTGTAAATTTATAAATATTATAGTTATAGAATTTTTACTAACAAATAGGTTTAAGTTTCGTGTAATTACTAACACCAATATGATCCTTGTTGGTCGAAACAAAAACATTTTATTTTACTTATTTATTTTTATTTATTTTATACTCCTTTTTTTCGGCAATCGTGTAACAATAGAATTGCATATAAACGTGATTTCACTACAAATAGTAGTGGTTCAATAACAAAATACTAAAGTAATAGTAAACATGGACGTGCGACCTTCGCGTCGTGACATCATTCATTAGAAATAATTGATGATTCGTCTGTCGCCACAGACGCTAAGTAATCACATCGCAATAGAGTTGGGTACTGCTACTTTGAAATGATTTTCATTTGATGATTTTTAGGCTTCCGTACCTCAAAAGGAAAAACGTAACCCGTATAGGATCACTTTGTTGGTCTGTCTGTCGGTCTGTCAAGAAACCTACAGGGTACTTCCAGTTGATCTAGAACCATGAAATTTGGCAGATAGGTAGGTCTTATAGCAGACATTAGGGGAAATATCTGAAAACCGTGAATTTGTGGTTACATCACACAAAAAAAATTAAATTGTGGTCATGAACTAATATTTAGTATTTTCAACTATCAAAGTAAGATTAATATATAACAAGTGGGGTATTATAAGAAAGGGCTTCACATGTGCATTCTAAAACAGATTTTTATTTATTTTTATGCATCATAGTTTTTGAATTACAATCGTTCAAACAGAGAAAAAACACGACTGTAATACGGAACCCTCGGTCCTTAAGTGCGAGCCTGATTCGCACTTAAGGCCGGTTTTTTACGTATAATTTTGGTTGGTGATTTTTCACAGGTTTTCACGTGACATGCTATCTGTGAAATGCTACATCCCTACATTGTAGGAAGCTTAATGCGAATTCCTTTCTAGCCTTTTTTCTACAGGAAATCGGCTTGCTTTGTTCGATGACTCGAGGCTTTGTCGGTCCAAATGCTAAAGGCCAATAGGTTGCTTCTATCGTGTAGATACTAGATATGCCCGCAAATTCATCCATCTAAATTGCATCATCACGGCCGAAAGTGATGAACATCGGCCTTTAGAAAGACATTTTATCTTTGTAGAACCTTGTCTCTATCACTCATAGCCATAATGACGCTTTGTCGGTGTCAACGACCGAGACAGTGCTATACAAATCTGCTGTCTCCTTCTAAAGATCGATGTTCATCACTTTTGGTCGTGTACTGTACAAGAGCTGACTTCTGCAAGTGTTATTGCTAGTGGACATTTGGCCTGTGACCTTTCGCGCGTGACCTCAAAAGTGTGACATCATACTTGCAATGAATAACTGATGAATCGTCTCCGAGCAGGATGTTCCAATTAAGAGGCTCCTTGAGTTCTTATGACGTCACTCGTTTATCATCATGATCAATCCATCCACCGGCTCACTACTGAGTACCGCGGGGTGATTATGTAAAACGTTGCAGTAGCGACAGCAACGCGACAGCAGTAGCAATCCGAAAGTTCATTTGCTGTCTCTCTTCTTCTTCTTCTTATTTTGCTTTGTCTCTCTTTAGCCGGACATTTGACAGCAATGATCGCGAGATTTACGTCTGTCGCAAGCCTGTCGCGACCTCCCAACTTATACAAGACTGCCACAAGGCTCTGGGAACTCTTGCCATGACAAACGACATCACCTTAAGGTGGGTCAAAGGACATGATGGAGACCAGGGAAACGAGGCGGCAGACGCACTAGCACGAAAGGCTACGACACTGAAGGTGACAGGGCCAGAACCTATCGTACCCATACCCTTCAGTGAGTATAAAACCTGGTTGCATGAACTAACACTAAAAGAACATTCTAAACTATGGGCTAACACAACAGACTGTAGGCAAGCCAAAGAGGCTTTTCCTAACATAGACAAACGTCAAACTAACAAACTACTCCGCCTGGACAGAGGTAAACTTAGGAAGGTGGTGGGACTCATAACAGGGCATAGCCCACTAAACAAACACCTTTTCGTTATAGGTGTCACTGACAGTCCTCTGTGCAGGGCCTGCATGGAGGTCGATGAAACACCGACACACGTGCTCCTGGAGTGCACGGGCGTAGCAGATCAACGCGAACGCCATTTAGGTTCCCCGACCTCTCTCCAAGAAGCCCTCGGCAACCTGGGCGGTCTACTCGGCCTCTGGAGCGAGCTTCATAATTCATAATTCATAATTCATAATTTTTTATTGCAAAAAATACACGTGTAGTGGTGTTACAATATTTTTTTGGAAACAGTGTATTACCAAGTATGGCATGCAATGTTATTAAGTAGGTACAATAAATGTCAATAATATATACCTAATTTAAATAAGTCATCAATAATTAGTATTTTAAAGGAGAATATTGAGTACGAAACAAAATAAAATATTGCGATTACAAAATGTCAATCATTAAAATTAATAAAATATTGTGTAAACAGACATCAAAAGTGGAAAAAAGTATGTCAACATGCTATCATTAAAATTATTATTAGTTATAGTTCTTAGATTAGTAATTGTTAACAACAAACACTTTATCCGCCAAATAATCATTTGAAATTTAAGAAGTCATTGTGGCTAATTCCATTGTACACAATCTCTAAACTAAACTAAAATGGCACGTCTAAATCTATTGCTATCCCTTTCATAATGTTGCTTGCGGAAAAGGATAGCATTAGATTTAGACCTGTTAATTTAGTTTAGTTTAGAGATTGTGTACTAGAGAATCGGCCCCATTAACCGAGTAAAAACAATGAAATAATAACCACTCGTGTAGCTTCCGTTTAAATTTAGGAAGTGTCATTTCTTTCATGGCCGTTGGTAGATTATTGAATATTTGAATCGCCATACAAAATGCATTTTGTTTATACAAAGTTAGTTTGATTCTGGGTACAAGCAGTCTATCTTTATGCCTTGTTACTCTTTGTAGAACCTGGCCATGAGTTTCAAAGTATTCGGGATGCTTTTTGACGAAGATACAGACTTCCTTAATGTAGATACAAGGTAGTGGTAATATCTTAAGTTCTTTGAACATGGGCTTACAGCTGTCCAGAAAGTCAGCGTTACATATAGCACGAATGCATTTTTTTTGGACTTTAAAAATTCTATCTGCATCTACTGAGTTTCCCCAGACAACAATTCCGTAACTGAGTACAGACGACACATATCCATAATACGCGCATAGCACCGCTTCTTTACTTGACACTTGCCTAAGTCTTTTTAATGCATACACAAAATGCTTGGATGGCTGGAGTGAAGACTTCGGCGGGGAGGGGCGATGCACGCACAACAGACGGAAACGTTTAAGTGCGGAAACCAGCCCAGAATGAAGAAGAAGAAGAAGCCTGTCGCGAGATACGTACCTAATGACCCCGCGGGTCTGCTCTCAGAATGAGAGGGGCTTGGCCATACTGTGGCCATATCTATCACGCTGGCCAAACTCGGATTGGCAGACTTCACACACCTTTGAGAACATTAATTAAAAAAAATCGCTCAAGCGCGAGTCGGACTCGCAAACGAAGGGTTCTGTATTATCACAGTTCAACGAAATACTACCAGTTGTTCGACGCCTTTGAAGTCGAGCGATGCCGCCGCTCGTGTACGTGTTCCAACGCAAATATGCAAGGGTTGTCACAAAATTGGGATTAAAATCGCGGGGAAATTCGGTGAAATTTTAGACCCTTGTTCTGTTTAGAATTCGTATAGCATCCGTAGACAGAACAGTAATGCACCATTTTATGATAGAACTTACTAAACGACACTTAAAATATTTAAAACCACGCTCACGTAAACCCTCGTCCATCAATCACACAGACTACGCGAGTCTGCGTGACACCCCCCCCCCCCCCCCCCCACCGTTGCTCTGTATATTTCAAGGCTGTGGTATTATGGTAGAAGATAATATAACAATTTAGTTTTATTAATTTTCGTGCCGACCATTTTGGAAATTTTCATTATTTGTTGTTAGCGGCAATAGAAATACACATTCTGTGAAAATTTCAAATCTCTACCTATTACGGTTCATGAGATACGATCTTTTGACGACCTCACTGGCGCAGTCGTGAGCGCTGTGGTCTTATTAGTGGGAGGTCCTGGGTTCGATTCCTGGCAGGGGTTTGGAATTTTATAATTTCTAAATTTCTGGTCTGGTCTGGTGGGAGGCTTCGGCCGTGGCTAGTTACCACCCTACCGGCAAAGCCGTGCCGCCAAGCTATTTAGCGTTCCGGTACGATGCCGTGTAGAAACCAAAGGGGTACGGGTTTAATAAAAACTGCCATATTCCTTCCAGGTTAGCCCGCTATCATCTTAGACTGTATCATCACTTACCATCAGGTGAGATTGCAGTCAAGGGCTAACTTGTATCTGAATAAAAAAAAGAAAAGATCTGCTGACGGACAGCGGAGTCTTAGGGCGGGGTCACAGCACTGCGGTGCGACGTCGCATCTCTAAAACGATGTCACATCAGCAGTGCGATGCGTTTAAAAACGCAAAAATTTCATCGCTTGCATCATAGAGAAAACTCTGACCATCAATTCCTAGTGAGCCATGGACCGCACTACACGGATCCTACTTCTAGAAGAACACACACAGCACGGTATGGCACACAGAGAGGTGTGGACACCGACTGAACGGGAATACGTCGTCGCATCGCAAGTTTGTTCGGTGCGGCACCGCATCGGAAATTTTCACAGTGCATTGTGCGACGTCGTAGATTTGTACGACCCGACGTCGTATCGCAGTGTTGTAGTCTCAGCCTGTAGTAGCACAGAATATATAATAGTACTGAGTAATAGTTACTAAGTAAAGGTCACTGACATAGCCCAAACTATTAGCAAGCTGAAGTGGCAGTGGGCAGGTCATGCCTGGCGTAGAGGCGATGGCCGTTGGAGCCGGAAACTCCTTGAGTGGACACCGCGTAGTGTGGGACGCCCTCCAGCACGATGGACCGACGATATAAAGAGACTGGCGGGAAATGGCTGGATGAGGAAGGCTGAGGACCGGGTGTGGTGGCGCACTTTAGGGAAGGCCTATGTCCAACAGTGGACGTCCACAGGCTGATGATGATGATGATGATGATGATGAGTAATAGTTACAATACAGCCTTAGTTACTTAGGGTACCGTTGGCATCCTTCGGGTACGGATCCCTAAAAAAGCGATTGCGTTTGTGTTTGAATTGTATTTTGTTGTTCTCGTGAAAATGTAACATAATATAAATGGTATATTATATTTTTTTTTTTTTTTTTTTTAATACAATAAAACTTAAAGCTAGCCTTATCTAATTACTATATAAATCATGACCGCGTGGAATGGTGCCAAGAATACTGGCTGCATTTCCGCGCTGGACAGCCAGGCTGATCCGCTGCGCAAAAAATGAGCCAGCCCTTCTGTCACCAGTTGAGGCTATTAATCGCGGTTATATTAACTGATTGATTTTATTGTGTTATTGTTAATTAGTTGTTATTAGTTTTATATTATATTTACCACCATAAAATATAAATTATCTAAAACGAATGACGCTACCATGATGTCACCCAGATGTTTTCATATTATTCACGTTTCTGTTATAGTACCTACCTAGTCCCTACAGTTACCTACAACTACATGGTTCAACTACATTTATCTGATACTAGCTTATAATCGCGACTTCGTCCGCGTGGACTATAAAAATTTCAAACCCCTATTTCACCCTCTTAGGGGTTGAATTTTTAAAAAATCCTTTCTTAGCGGATGCCTACGTCATAATAGCTATCTGCATGCCAAATTTCAGCCCGATTCGTCCAGTAGTTTGAGCTGTGCGTTGATAGATCAGTCAGTCAGTCAGTCAGTCACCTTTTCATGTTATATATTTAGATTTTATTGTGTTATTGTTAATTAGTTGTAACTCAGTCAAGAGCAATGTTAATCACTATCTTATAAAAAATGCGAACCGCAAGTGTTTGTTTGTTGGTTTGTCCTTCAATCACGTCGCAACGGTGCAACGGATTGACGTGATTTTTTGCATGGGTATAAATAAATAGGTACCTGGAGAGTGACATAGGCTACTTTTTATCACGAAAAATTAAAGAGTTCCCACGGGATTCTTAAAAACCTAAATCCACGCGGACGTAATCGCGGGCATCAGCTAGTCAAAGTCAAAATGTCAAATGATTTATATATATTTATATATATATATATTAGAAACAGCTGGAAACGGCAAGCGGCGCAAGTATGCCTCTCTTATAGAGAGTTAGGTACATTTTTGTGCCGTTTGCCGTGAAGACCCTCGGGCCATGGAGTCTTAGTGCTAAAAAAAATTTACGAGACATTTCACCGCGAATAATAGCCTCATCTGGTGACAGAAGGGCTGGCTCATTTTTTTCGCAACGGATCAGCCTGGCTGTCCAGCGCGGAAATGCAGCCAGTATTCTTGGCACCATTCCACGCGGTCATGATTTATATAGTAACTAGCTTATGCTCGCGACTTCGTCCGCGTGAACTACAAAATTTCAAAACCCTATTTCACCCCCTGAGGAGTTGAATTTTCAAAAATCCTTTCTTAGCGGATGCCTACGTCATAACAGCTATCTGCATGCCAAATTTCAGCCCGATCCGTCCAGTAGTTTGAGCTGTACGTTGATAGATCAGTCAGTCAGTCAGTCAGTCAGTCACCTTTTCCTTTTATATATATAGATTAGATAAGGCCCTATACTTACCTATGTTTTACAAAAATAAACTTTTTTGCAAATTAAAAAAAAAAAATGATTTATTCAAAATAGTAATAAATTACTCTTATTGATGGTTTGGTATGGTGATAGATTTGTAAGATTTAGTGGTGATAATTATTACGCAAACTTAAAACTAAAGCTACGAGTCATTATTATGAACTACCTAAAAGGAAAATGGGTAAATAAGCCATTAAGTCATCGCGTAGGTATTCAATATAATATTATGATAGTCTTTATTTAGCCTGCTGTGTCATATTTGTGCATTACTTTAGGTATTTCGCGTATTGTATGATTTCATTCACGATTCCGTTCATTTAAATAACTAACCTACAAAGTACAAACTGGGAGATTGGAATTTTTCTAACATCCGTTTCTCAGTGATAAAAATATTTTTATTTTATAAAATAACTAGCTCATGCTCGCGACTTCGTCTGCGCGGACTACACAAACTTTAAAGCCCTATTTTACCCCATTGGAGTAAATTTTTCAAAAAGCCTTTCTTAGTGGATATCTATTGTCTACGTCATAATAGCTATCTGCATGCCAAATTTCAGCCCGATCCGTCCAGTAGTTTGATCTGTTCGTTGATAGATCAGTCAGCCAGTCCATCAGTTAGTCAGCTTTTCGTTTTTTAGGGTTCCGTACCTCAAAAGGAAAAACGGAACCCTTATAGGATCACTTTGTTGTCTGTCTGTCCGTCCGTCTGTCTGTCAGGACACCTACAGGGTACTTCCCGTTGACCGAGAATCATGAAATTTGGCAGGTAGGTAGATCTTATAGCTGACATTTGGGGAAAAATCTGAAATTTTTCTGAATTAAATTGTGGTCATGAACTAATAATTAGTATTTTCAACTTTCGAAGTGAGTGACTATATCAAGTGGGGTATTATATGAAAGGTCTTCACCTGTACATTCTAAAACATATTTTTATTTGTTTTTATGCATCATAGTTTTTGAATTATTTTGCAAAATGTCGAAAAAATACGACTGTAGTACGGAACCCTCATTGCGCGAGCGTGACTCGCACTTGGCCGGTTTTTTATAATATATTATAAGGTAAAATAAAGAGATACTCTATACAGAATTCTCAAAACATGCTCTAATTTCAAAAAAAAAATTAATTTACTATAAACTTTCTTTATGCAGGTTATTTATGAACTCTACAATCTACAATAACTATACAGGTTGCTTTTTTTGAAGGGCGAATTTTTTCATTATGATTTTTACTTGTAAGCAGCTAACAGCTAACGGATAACGGATAGCTAAAGGATTATTAGACTGATTGTTTAGTTTAACTATTTTTTCAAATAATTAATTGTATTAAAACTTGCCTTGCAGACTACACTTATTTAACTCACAAGTGCGCAAAGTAAAAAAATCTGCTGATTTAATACCCGAGCCGCAGGCAAGTTGTAAGTTGCAAGCATGTTGGTAGTTTTGTACGGCTGTACTCTATCTCACTCACTCATGTGCACTGATAAAGTTTGAAAGTGGTGAAGGCACCACAATCACGCTCGCGCTGCCCAGCCAATGCTTGAAGAGGATAGTAGTGGTGCCACCTTCACCATCTAGTACGCTGTCTCGCTCAAGCTACGGGCAACAATACGAGCTGCCCATTCAATGCCATCTTAAACGTTCGCTAAGAATAGTAATGTAAGTAGGTTACCTTCTGCAGGAAGGAGTTGACCCATTTGGTGAAGGTCTTTTTCTGGATGTGCAGGCGCTCCTCCTGCAGAGCCTTGATGCGGCCCTGCTCGAACTTGAGCGCGTCTTCGCGCTGCGTCATGTTGGTACGCTGCTGCACTGCCGTCGCGTAGCCGCCCGGCTCATACTGCTGCCCTGAAGATGGAAGAAATAATCAATAAATAATAGTTATTTATGTTGCAAGTGCGCAAAGTATAAAATTATAGTCGAGGCCCAAATTTATGAATGGCTTATACTGCTGCCCTGTGGAGGGATCCTTTCCCATGGGGCGCATGGGCTGTGTTCTAGAAACTTTATTTTAATCTATAGGTTAGTATCTTAGGTTTTCAACACAGATGAATAAAATTAAATGTTTAAGAATAATCAAATCTCTGACTATCCTACTTCTGATGTTGGGAGATTTTTTCTGAAACTATACCCACCATATCGTCTGCTGGGCTGGTAGTCCTGGTACGACTGTATGCTGACGTTGCTCAGCTGTTTCTGCATGGCGACATCAGAACTGACTCTTGGTACACTAACTGCTTACACTTAGCTGACACTAAATTATATCACTTTTTTTTTTGGCTAACTTTCTGGTTGTTTGTTACGCTTAAGATAGAAGACACTTTTAAATGGTTACGTTAATATTGGTTTTACAGTAAATTTTTTGAAAATTCTTTACTATAAACAAGTATGTGTAATTTCTTTAAACATTACATAGTTTACAGAATTTAAAAACTAGGTGGCTTAGTGACAATCTATTATTTAATTTATGCAGATAAAGATTTAAATCAAATCAAATCAAACTTTTTGAAAATCAAATAGGTTGTAAACCGTGTGTGGGGCTGGATTTTTTAATCATTTTTCTGTGGTTAACATTTTTCAATTTCTTTTTATAAAGAATATTAGCCATGTTAAATGACTAATATTCCCCTTTCCTCTCCAACTAAGCGTCAAGCTTGTGCTAGGAGTAGGGTACGACAATAGTGCAACGGGCAGGGTTTGAACCGTCGACCTTTTGGTTTTCAGTCCACTCCTTTACCGGTTGAGCTATTGAGGCTCTATAATTGACTGTTCAAATTGTTGGATTCATTCGATTATGTTTTTCTGTCTGTCATATCTGTCAAGAAAACCTATAGGGTACTTCCCGTAGACTTGGAATCATGCTCTAAATTTTATTTGCCTGCACGTTTAGAATACGTGAAAAAAAATTTTTATGGTGTTATTTTTTGGAACCGCCTGTATATTTGCTAAAAACTTCTTCGTGGATCCATTCAATTTTTACTTTAATTTTAGGTAAACTTTTTTGAATCCGTCTGTATATTAATTAACACGTTAGACAGTGTTTGTGGGTCAATTTGCAATTTCACCAAATGGCCGGGGCCGGTCGCTAAAAGGTGTTAATAGCGAAGCCGACGATGAACGAGAAACGAGTAGAACTAGAAACTTAAACAAGTTGGCGATCAGCGGGAAGCGAGTGCGTAGTCTCGACAGTTTTGTCGCCGGGCTATATAAGCGAGTGTGCAAGTGCGACGAGCGATTACTCGCGCCATTCGCCCGCGGTCCCTCAGTCCTGTGCAAACCCGACGTCGCATCACAGTGTTGTGGTCTCAGCTTGATGACTGTGATCGTGCCGCGCCGCACCGCACGCGCAACGGACTAGGGGGCCCGTGTGGCATCCAATAGTCAAATCCGCAGCGGTGGGGCCCCGCAACGCACCGAAAACGCATCGTGAGGCCTTACTCTAAAGGTACGGACAGACGTGCTCAAAAAAAGCGTGCTTTTATGCTAGCTTAATGTTAGTATGCTCATGCAACTGTTCACATTTGCCAGCAATAAGCATGCTTAAATAAACTGTAGAGTTATATGTGATAACGACTGAGACAAATGATATAACTTTTACTAGAATTATTCTTTAATGTATAGGTGCAAAAACAATTACCAATTATGGCTACTTTAATATTATTACATTAGAGTTGAGATATTCATTTTAAACTATTCCGACGACAATTCTCTAAGAGTGCTATCCAGCGAATGCTGCTTGCTTCCAAAAAGCTCAAGTGTCAATACGTCATATTAATTTATTGTCGTCGGAGCTAAGTAGTACAAAACGGAGTTACTTAGGTAAATTAGAAAACGCTACATTTAGAAATATAAATCACTTAATTAAAAATAATAATCGCAAAATAATAATCGCTTACAGTCGGCCTTCCTGATATTTTTTTCCGTCCCGGGAAAATCTAATAATGCTTAGGTGTTTTGTAAATAATGGAAACCAGTGTGATGTCACACTGTAAATCTAATTTCAACAAAGAGTGTTTATTGCAATAATTATTAATAATTATAATAAAATATTGTGGCGTGGCTACGACATATCCAATTTATCTGAATGCTCTTGATTCGATTCTTAAATTTCATTGTTTAACTTAGTTGAGACATCTCCCCGTTCTCAGATTAAACTATGTATTTAATATTATTACCTACACTAAGAAGATTCTTTGTAACTCGACTGAGACCCCTTCATGTTCTCAGCCAAGGAGACTGGTCTCTGAAACTCAACTGAGGCCCCTTCATGTTCTCAGTCAAGGAGACCTGTCTCTGTAACTTGAAAAAATTATCCTTTTTACTCAACTGAGACCCCTTCATGTTCTCAGCCAAGGAGACTAGTCTCTGAAACTCAACTGAGACCCCTTCATGTTCTCAGTCAAGGAGACCTGTCTCTGTAACTTGAAAAATTATCCTTTTTACTCAACTGAGACCCCTTCATGTTCTCAGCCAAGGAGACTAGTCTCTGAAACTCAACTGAGGCCCCTTCATGTTCTCAGTCAAGGAAACCTGTCTCTGTAACTTAAATGAGACCCCTTCATGTTCTCATCCAAGAAGAATAATCTTTATAACTTAACCGAGAAAAACTATTCTATTAACTCAACTGAGACCCCTTCATGTTCTCAGCCAAGGAGACTAGTCTCTGAAACTCAACTGAGACCCCTTCATGTTCTCAGTCAAGGAGACCTGTCTCTGTAATTCAAATGAGACTCCTTTATGTTTTAATCCAAGAAGAATAATCTTTATAACTTAACATGTTCGCAGCTAACTTTTAATTTTTTTTTTTCTTAATAATAATAATAATGGTTTATATCAACTTGATTGAGCCCCCTTTATGTTCTCAGCCAAGTTTAAATATTCTTGCCTTTCATTTATTTTATTATAAAATATTATTGTTCATATTTTTTTTTTTTTTTTTTTAATACTATTAGGCCTGACTGTAACCGTACATACAACATCATTCTTATAATCTAACATTTATATTCTTATGTTGGTTACTTATATTTTATTGAACTTTATTTTATTTTCATACAATTAATAATTTATACATGATAATTCTATTTAGGATTCTTACATGTATTTAGTTTTAATTACATAATTAGGAGTTAAGTATATGACCATTTTTATTAACCAACCAACCCAACGTTGTTCAATTACTGTCATTATTATTAGTAGACATTTCAGATTCTGTTTCCGTTCTTTTATATACCATCCAAGAGTGAATTTTATCTACTGAAAATACCTCTAATTTTTTTATTTATTTTTTTATTTTTGGAGATAAATGAGTATCTTCTACAACATATCTATCAATATCATCTTTCAAAACATCAACAATTCGATATGGCCCCGAATCTAAGGAACTAATTTCCTACTTTGCCCTATTGACGAAATATCTCTTTCTACAAGGACTAACTCTCCTACTTTGTATGTCGCTACTTTTCTATGTTTGTTGAACCGTGCCTATTGTTTATCCCGATGCTTTCGAAAGTGTTCTGTTATATCCTTTCTAGTTTTATTATTATTATATTCTATTTCTATTTCGTTTAAAGTGAGAATTGAATTATTTTTTTTCATCTGTGATGCAGCAAAGAATCCTGCGTACCTACTAAGCTCAAGCCAAACAATGCCTGTGCAGAAGTCTTTCCAGTCCCTATATCTACAGTATTGTTAAGCCCCCCGCTGAATACCGGGTACAGATTCATTCCATGAACTTTCAGATTTACCATGATTGGAGGCTGTTAATGCTGACAATACTGTTCGATTGTAACGTTTAATTTGGCCGTTGATACGTGGTGTTGCCACAGCGTTTAACACATGTTTAACACCGTGATAGTTTATGAATTCTTGAAAACTTTAGTAAGTAAGTAAAAGAAGTCTCGAGGGACTTCTTTCTGACCAAGTTCAGATATTAATTAATATAAAATAATAGTAATATTAGTACGCTAAACTTGTGAAAATAGTGTGACATGGCTTTGATGTAGTGAATACTTTTAGTACTTTTAACAGGTATAAAGATAAAGTATTTGTGAATCTACAGCCAGAAAGAGTTGTTTTTTTTTTTTTGACATTTTGACAAATTAGGCGTTATATCGGATTTGCGAAACATATCTAAAATACCTTAGAAATTTTGCAGCCCTTCTTCTATGGTTTTAGACGGTATAATCACATCATCCATACATGAAAATGCTTACTTGTATCTCGCGTTCCCTAGAATGTTATAGTTGTCTTTTGAAAGGTAGACGGTACATTTACAAGTCTAAACGGCATATCTGATAACATCCAGATGCTAGATTCAAAGAAGTGTAGTATTTAGGATTAGCCAGATTATCTAACTGATTGCCTATGCGCAGGATTGGATAATATTCTTTAACGGGTTTCTTATTCTGTACAATATAACACTTCACATGCTGAACCGTATTGTATTTCAAGGCCAACGTAATTTGTCTTATATCCAACACAGCATAGTAAGATAGCGTGAAGTACATCCAAGTAGCGCCATCTAGTTTCAGCCTTGTAAACAACTGGAAAATTGTGTGAGTGCAAGGTGGATAGCACCACCTAGGATCATAATATTAATTAGCATATAAAATTACAAAAGATAATTAAACATTCAATGCACGGGAGTCCACACAAGGGCGGTAGTCACCAGTTTTTTTTTTATTTTTATAAGTATGATTGGCGAGGCATACTTTGATGAGGACTGTTTAATTATGTCAGAATCTTTGAGCTCTTGTACCATACCGCGTACTACCTCCCGTTCAGAATAAGATAACCGATACAGCCTATATACAACAGTAGTGGTATCATTAAGTTTTATATTTATTTCAGTGTCCGTTATACAACCCAATTCCTTAAAAGAAAACGCGAAGCAATTCCTATACCTATTCGTTTAATAATTTTGTTAGTTTATTTACATGACGAGACTAAATTTTAATCATACGATTCAGCCTGTATGATAGTAGGTTCTATTTGATTCATTTGTTAATTAGTAAACCGTGCTTGATTCTATTCAATACTGACAGTGAGGTGATTATTTCGTTCAAAAGAGTGCACGAGGTAGTAGAAGGTCACTAGCTAAGTTAAATCCTAGGGCAGAAGGGCCTTTTACCACGACTTTTCCTTGATCTTTATTTACCTAATCTAATTACACTTTGTACTACTTCGTATTGTTTATACGGAGTTACTGTGTTCGATGAAAAGGTTTCCACTATATACTAGCTTAGAGTAGATGTCTATCTCTGTTAAACGATTGATAAACGTAGTAGTATTACTATACACCTGAATACGTTTTGTTGAATTATCCAACATAATTTAACTCATCTTAGGTTTTGTAAATGACTACATGTTCTTGTTCTGTAAATGTTTGACCAAGCAATAAAAGCGCACGTAGTAAATGATTCGGGACAACAAGTGCTTCTACATTAGCTCTAGTGGTATCTATTTCAATATCGACCCTACACCTTACCAAACAATCAACGATACTATCTCTAAAACCCTGTTAAATAGGTAAATCTGTCACTGACCAGGATTTTACCACGTTCTTAGCAGCTGACTCGCTTAACATAGTACATTGGCTACTAAACTCTACAAAACGGTGCATAATTTGGCCGTGTACAATTGCGTCTTTGAAATATTTTGAATCGTTATCTTGTCCTTTAGGAATACGTAAAACAGTTTTATTGGAACAGTCTTTAGCCATGTGACCTATTGTATGGCAAGTATCGCAACGTTTGATTGGTTGTTTACATTTGTAAAATGAATGTTCCTCTTCCCCGCAATTATAACATTTAGTTAACTTAGTATCACGTTACTTCTGATTTGGTCTAGTAAACCTGGTGCATCTGTTATCGGCATTACTTGGCTGTAAGTACGGATTAGAATTGCCTGTTTTTTTTTTTGTTACTTTAACATTTCTTAGGTATACTAAGAGTTTATCAGATTCTGTGAACTACGCTGTTCAAGCACTAGTTCTCATATATCGGTCTTCTATACCGAGTAAAATACAATCAATGGCATTCTTTTCTTCATAATAAAAGCATCTTTGATATATATATATATTTTTAAATGGTTCTCCGTATTTTGCCTTACTGGCAAGCATTTCCGTCAACAGTAGACCATTATTTTCATTTCTAGGAAACGCTAACTTTTAATTTGTTTTGCCATTCAGACCATGAAAACAATAAACTGGGTAGCCCTTGACCATCTTTGTGCGAGCTTGACTAACTTAGGAAAAGCGTAATGTATAATTTGCCTTTCTGACCATTTATAAATTTTCGCGCACTCATTAACCCTAACCAGCCACGTATTTATATTTTGATTCCGTTTTGACGTATCAAATTCAGGTATTACGTTTAAGGTCGGGAAACTTTCGTTACTCCCATCTGTATTCGTGGTCTGAATGAGTTCTTTGAATGCCGAATGAATGATTAATTTATTCAATAAAATGGAGGTACAATGGCTTGCAATAATGTCTGATGATCTTTATACATTTTACCATTGTAACTGGTGTTTGAATATTACCTTAAATTAAATATTAAATTAAATTAAAAACCTAAAACTAAGTAAGGATTAAAATATATGTTATACATATACTTTATAAGAGCAAAACATAAAATAATAGCGAAATATCAACATAATAAAAGTCAAAATTAATTATTGTTAATAACACTTGTGACTTGAAATATCCTTATCCGTTACGTAGTCCCACGGACGAGAGAAATAATGGGACTGGGCCAGTAGGCGTGTTCGGTGTCACCGAAGTATGAATAAGACGAGAATACTGGCATAAATGTTCCTTAGTCGTATGCTATATACGTTTGGTGCTTGTAAATTTAGCAAAATGTTGTTCAGTGCTGATCTTATTTGCATGGACGGAATTACCTCTCAGGATCAAGCCATATTGCATTATAGACGACACATGCCCATGATAGGCAAGTAGAGCGTATACATTAGAAGTCATTGAGTAGAGCAATCTTTATGTTTGATGTTCGACTAAGTCGTCTCAATATTTAGTTAAGGTACAGTGTTACCCACTACGGTCGCAGGTACCGGCGTGTTTCTATAATATTTGAGCATAAGAAACGTGAACGGAGAATTACACGCTCTGGTCGAGCCTGTTCCGCTTCTGATTCATCCAGGCGCCTACTCCACCCTCGAGAACACTGGCGC
Organism: Maniola hyperantus; assembly: GCF_902806685.2. NCBI lineage: Eukaryota > Metazoa > Arthropoda > Insecta > Lepidoptera > Nymphalidae > Maniola > Maniola hyperantus. The sequence goes on from NC_048561.1 coordinate 1,390,983, forward strand.
TTGCGCTTATTCCGTTTGATCTATAATATTTACTACGTGAACGACCGTTGTGGCGTCTTCTTCTTTTACGCACTGAATGTTCATCTTCACTCCACGTTGGTTCGTCAGAATCTGAATCATTCTCATGTCTCATTTTGTTCTGAAAACCACAAAAATACGCAAACAGTATTTGTTCTAAACATTAAAATGCTGTAACATTAAAGTTAGTAAAAGAAACTGTTTAGTTGCACAAAAAGAATGCTGGCTCTCATTAATTCTCCGACCTACGTAACCATAAGGCCACTTATCGACGGACCCCTTTTTTGTGCAACTCACATAGCTCAAGCACAGAGTTGTACTCGTGTGGCTAAAGTTTGTTTAAAAGTTATAATAAAAATGGACTAGTGCGACGTTCACAGTGATAGTGTTTATATTATTTTATTTGTGACGATTTCGATTTCGATTCGATGTAATTCAAGACGAGTTATGTTTCTACAAGTATACTAGTGCGTATTATGTACAAATATTTATTATAAGTATATTTAACCATTTTCACACGATATACATTTATTTTACTATTTTGTACAGGTATTGTTACTTGTATCGGCAAGCTTAATAGTGAAAAGTACTTTTTACTACTTTTCATTTGATAAAATTATTTGTTTCCAAAGTGATTCCACGGGTGTACAAGTATATGAGCAATAATTTCTCATACGTGTAATTTTTTACACGCTACTTAACGAACGCAGCAAATGTTGCGAATAAACATTTACACATATGTAGGTATGTACCTAATTAAAATATTATTCGCCCTGGCCTGGGAATCGAACCCGCGGGCTAGCTAACGGAGTCGTTGTTATGACTTACCCAAACTATTGAGACAGGGATAGAACGTCTATCTCACTCGTTTTAACAACCACATCATTGTTAGAATCAATTTATTAACTAGCTTTTAAGTTAGTAAATTTGTCTATTCATAACTTAGGTATACTTCATTGACAGGTATGTAAAAAGTAAATCAAATGATGTCGATAATTTTAACTGTTAATGAAATATTATTGTGATGCAATGGGTCAAATTGTTAAAAAAAAATATTTATGTTACTCTATGACCAGATTAATATTAACTAAATATCATTTTTAGTTATTTAAACATACCTAGGTATGTATTACTCTAGTAGGGAAAAAAATATCTGTACCTTTTTTATTTTGGGCGTAAAGTCCTTTCACCGTGTGTGTTTTGAATTTGACACGATCACGATTATATCCCACCTTCTGAACTGATAACGACTGAGACAAATGATATAACTTTTACTAGAATTATTCTTTAATGTATAGGTGCAAAAACAATTACCAATTATGGCTACTTTAATATTATTACATTAGAGTTGAGATATTCATTTTAAACTATTCCGACGACAATTCTCTAAGAGTGCTATCCAGCGAATGCTGCTTGCTTCCAAAAAGCTCAAGTGTCAATACGTCATATTAATTTATTGTCGTCGGAGCTAAGTAGTACAAAACGGAGTTACTTAGGTAAATTAGAAAACGCTACATTTAGAAATATAAATCACTTAATTAAAAATAATAATCGCAAAATAATAATCGCTTACATATGTTGTATGTTGTACTGAGTACATGCTAATAAGCAAACCCTGTTCAGACGCGCTCGGAGCACGCCCCCTTCTACCCGCGCCTCAGGTAGCATGCTCGAAAATCAAACGTCGGTTGATTTTTGAGCATGCTCGAAATAAGCATGCTCATTACATGACACACGTGCTACTAATGAGCACTTGCTCAATAAAAGCATGCTTTCGTGCTAGTAATGAGCACGTCTGTCCGTACCTTAACGCGTGAAGCAGACTAGACAGCGCGAAATCAATACCAGTGGCCCTACCGCGGTTGTTTGACAGCTACAATGTCACGATCGCAATCATCTCTGATTGGTTAATGCTCGCTCACTATTGGCCACAATGCATTGTTGCAACAAGAATCGCACAAATTCAGCCAATCAGAACCATTGAGATTGTAATAATGATTGATGCAGGTTTTAGACTATCGCCTTACAGTTTAAGCAGGTTTTTGATAATCCATACTAATCAATATTCATATTAGGTACCTATCTAAGGTAAACTAGCCAATAACGCGACGTCCGTACGCGTGTGAATTTCATCAACATCGTCGTGATCAAGCCATCACCGGCTCACTACAGAGCACGGCGGGTGATTACGTAAAACGTTGCAGTAGCGACAGCAACGCGACAGCAGTAGCAATCCAATAGTTCATTTGCTGTCTCTCTTCTTCTTATTTTGCTTTGTAGCTATTGCTGTCTCTCTCTAGCCGGTCGTTTGACAGCAATGAACGCCTGTCGCGAGATACGTAATCACCCCGCCGCGCGGTCTCCTCTCAGAGTGAGAATGGCCATATAGTCTACCACGCTGGCCATGTGCGGATTGCTAGACTTCACACACCCTTGAGAACATTATGGAGAACTCTCAGGTATGCAGGTTGATACATAATATTTAATTACTAAAAGTTGAGGCAAGATGTTTAATTACTTAAAACGCACATAACTCCGAAAAGTTAGATGCCCGGGATCGAACCCCCGACCTCTGATCTGAAGGCGGACGTCCTAACCACTAGGCTACCACAGCTTCATTTTACTCATAGTAATGATAGTCAGTTTGTTTACGGCGAAGTGCGTGGGAGCCGCGTCGGGGTCACTGACCGGATGCAGTATTATCTCAAAACAGTTGAACTTTGTCTCTGGTATCGCGAATATTTATACTTTATATTAATTTCATATTTTTTCTTAGTAAGTAACTAATTATAACCCGTCAAGAGGTATTTGTGTGACAAGGGGCCAAAGTTATGTTTTGTTCCTCAAAGGCGTTATTTTGAACGCAGAGCGAAGCGAGGGATTTTATAGTAGGATCCCGAGCGCAGTGAGGAATTCTAAGGCAGGATCCTGAATGTAGCGATGAATCTAAATATATAAAAGGCAAAGTTGAAATCAACGAACAGCTCAACTACTGGAAGGATCGGGCTGAAATTTGACATGCCGATAGTTAGGTATTATGACCAATACATCCGCTAAAAAAGGATTTTTGAAAATTCAACCACTAAGGGGGTGAAATAGGGAGCAAGTATTATCTTAAACTAGCTTATGCTCGCGACTTCGTCCGCGTGGACTACACAAATTTCAAACCCCGTTTTCACCCCCTTAGGGGTTGAATTTTCAAAAATCCTTTCTTAGCGGTTGCCTACGTCACAATAGCTATCTGCATGCCAAATTTCAGCCCGATCCGTCCAGTAGTTTGAGCTGTGCGTTGATAGATCAGTCAGTCAGTCAGTCAGTCAGTCACCTTTTCCTTTTATATATTTAGATATACATATAAAAGGAAAAGGTGACTGACTGATCTATCAACGCACAGCTCAAACTACTGGACGGATCGGACTGAAATTTGGCAGATACCTATTATGACGTAGACATCCGCTAAGATAGGATTTTAAAAATTCAACCCCTAAGGGGGTAAAATAGAGGTTCGACATTTGTGTAGTCCACGCGACCGAAGTCGTGAGCATAAACTTATGATTATTTAATGGTGATAACTCCACTGTTGCATCCATTCTTTCCATTATGAGGTACGGAACCCTAGATAACGAGCAAGTTATGGCATATAACACCATAACGGCACGGAGGGGTCAACAGACCGACGGACGGTGGGATGGTAATCAAAGCGTGGCGGAATCACCCACCGATATAATTGCTAGCACGCGTCGGACAACACCGTTTCCACTTTCCAACCGATTTCAAAAACTATAGTACTGTACCACTATACTCTTATCATCCGCACTGGGCCAGCGTAGCAGACTATGGCATAAACCTTTCTTATTCTGAGAGGAGACCCGCGTACTCGATGTTGACCAGCTATGGGTTGATCATGATGATAACGCGGACGAAGTCTCGGGCAACTGCTAGTATACTACTCACACACGCATACACACACACACTGTTGTAATTTTATTATTGTATATACCTACATTTATTCTAAATCTATTCTGTTAAAAATAGTTTTAATTATAATTTTAAGTAATCTCTTTTGGCCTTCTTTTATAACTAGATTTAAATTTAAGTAATAAATGGCACCGATTCCTTTGTCTTTCTCTAAACTAAATTTAGAATATCTGCATCCTTTTCTTTTTAACAATGCTAAAAAAGGAACGGAACATGACTTTCACATTTAAAGACTCTAAATTTTAGTGCACAATACAAATTTAAACAGTAGGTTCGCGACTGCGCGCTAAAATCACGGGTTTTACCATCTAAAATTAAATTTAAAACTGTCAGACTGCGTCTGTCCTTTTCATATTACATTAGTGAGAAGAGCATGCGAATACTCTAAAAGTAGGTTGTGCTCTTACGCTGTTGATTACTTTCAAATAAACAAAATAAAAAATGAAATAAAATATTATGTAGATATACATCAAGTTATGTAGTAAATCTATTAAAAGTATGCTCCTAGAAAATGCATATTATATAGACGAAGACTAAAAAAGCTTGGATTTGACTCGCTTCAGCAATGCACGGGGCTGCAATTGCTTGTATCTAAATATATAAAAGGAAAAGGTGACTGACTGACTGACTGATCTATCTTAAAATAAATTATTTTTTAATTTTAAGTATAATTATTGTTAATAGGTATAAGATAGATTAGAGTACACTATCGCATTAGGACTCCCCTGTAAGCAGTGGCGTGCAGGTTGTAGAGGCATAAATGCACTGCTTACCTTAGTTGTAATAGCTCAATGCATAATTTTCACTACGACCTGCCAGTGAACAGGTTCCTACCTAACTAATACCTACCCTGGCTTCAAACCCTGTGCACGCCACTGCCTGTAAGGACAGTGCACGTTATGGTATAATAATAATAATAAAAAAAAATCAACGCACAGCTCAAACTACTGGACGGATCGGGCTGAAATTTGGCATGCAGGTAGCTATTATGACGTAGGCATCCGCTAAGAAAGGATTTTTGAAAATTCAACCCCTAAGGGGGTGAAATAGGGGTTTGAAATTTGTATAGTCCACGCGGACGAAGTCGCGAGCATAAGCTAGTAAATAATATTGTAAAAACACTTGAAAGAGCAACCGCTGAGTTTCTTGCTGGTTCTTCTCAGTAGGAAGTTCATTCCGAATGAGTAGTAAATTAAAATATTTGACGATTCAAAAGCACTGTTAAAAGTTTACTTGAATGAAAATATATTCTAACCTATTCTATTCTATGTGTAAATAGATACTTAACGGTAACCTATATCGGGCGTTAACAAAGTGTTAAGAATCGTTATCAGCTGTTATCAGTGATGTGGGGCGCGCCTTGACCGCCTCTCAAGCCTCAATGTTTACTCGTACAAGAATACCTTAAGTCCTTTAGACTTTAAGGCTTGGCTCCACATAAACGGATAGGAAAACGGATAACATATCCGTTCTCCTCTCCGTTTAAGTGGAGCCAAGCCTTATCCCAACATATCCCATCCATGATGAACAGAATCAGATTTTTTAAACAAAAAAAAAAACCGGCCAAGTGCGAGTCAGGCTCGCGCAATGGGGATTCCGTACTACAGTCGTATTTTTTTCGACATTTTGCACGATAATTCAAAAACTATGACGCATAAAAATAAATAAAAATCTGTTTTAGAATGAACAGGTGAAGACCTTTCATATGATACCCCACTTGATATAGTCACTCACTTCGAAAGTTGAAAATACTAATTATTAGTTCATGACCACAATTTTTTTGTGTGTGATCTAACCCTAAATTCACGGTTTTCAGATTTTTCCCCAAATGTCAGCTATAAGATCTACCTACCTGCCAAATTTCATGATTCTAGGTCAACGGGAAGTACCCTGTACGTTTCGTGACAGACAGACGGACAGACGGACAGACAGACAGACAACAAAGTGATCCTATAAGGGTTCCGTTTTTCCTTATGAGGTACGGAACCCTAAAAATAGCGAGCAAACGAGCAGGCGGGCGGGCGGTGTAGTGATTAACCGCCCATAAACATTTGCAGCACCAGAGGAACCGCCCATGCGTTGCTGGCCAATGTTTTATTATTATACTAGCTTATGCTCGCGACTTCATCCGCGTGGACTACACAAATTTCGAACCCCTATTTTAGCCCCTTAGGGGTTGAATTTTCAAAAATCCTTTCTACAAAGTCTACAGTCATAATAGCTATCTGCATACCAAACAGCCCGATCCGTCCAGTGGTCTGAGCTGGGCATTGATAGATCAGTCATCTATCAACGCACAGCTTAAACCACTGGACGGATCGGGCTGAAATTCGCGATCTTGCGCCTTTGACTACATCAAAAATAAATTATTTCTCAGTGATTATTAAATAGAGGGTCTTCCAAAATACGTAAAATCCACGTCCTTTAAATTATCGATTAAACTAAAAAAAGCACGTCAAATGATTGTGACGTCACACACCGGTATTTCATAGAATCTCGCATTTTGACGTTTGATAAAAAGTTACTGATTTGACTAGTTGTCAAATACCGTATTGCACCAACTCGAATTGGTTTGCGTGAACGTGCGAACAGATACGATTGCCGGCGAATCATTCGCCGAATCCCGACTGTGGGGCCGTAACATAAGAAAGAAGATTACACAAAGAGTGACGTCATAAGAAAGTAGATAGAAACATGCGCGCCGCCAGAGAAAGCGGTGGGAATTACATGCGGATTATTGTTCGCTACCGAATGTGGGACAGACAGACATACAATACATACATATTATCTATCTGTATCACGCTAAGAGAATAAAAAAAATATACTTAATTATAATAGGACTTGACCTTAACATTAACAATAATAAACTATACGTTTTTAGGGTTCCGTACCTCAAAAGGAAAAACGGAACCCTTATAGGATCACTTTGTTGTGTGTCTGTCTGTCAAGAAACCTACAGGGTACTTCCCGTTGACTTAGAATCATGAAATTTGGCAGGTAGGTAGATCATATAGCTGACATTTGGGGAAAAATCTGAAAACCGTAAATTTCAGGTTAGATCACACAATAAAAATTAAATTCTGGTCATGAACTAATAATTAGTATTTTCAACTTTCGAAGTGAGTGACTATACCAAGTGGGGTATCATATGATAGGTCTTCACTTGTACATTCTAAAACAGATTTTTATGCATCATAGTTTTTGAATTATCGTGCAAAATGTCGAAAAAATACGACCGTATTACGGAACCCTCTTTGCGCGAGCCTGACTCGCACTTGGCCGGTTTTTAAATCTTAATCTAAAGATATAAAAGGTGACTGACTTGACTGACATACTGACTGACTGATCATAAATGCACAGCTCAAACTACAAGACGGAAATTTGGCATGCTCATAGCTATTAGATCTAGGCATCCGCTAAAAAAGGATTTTTGAAAATTCAATCTCTAAGGGGGTGAAATATGGGTTTGAAATTTTAGTCCACGCGGACTAAGTCGCGAGCATAAGCTAGTTAATAATAAATTCTAGCCCCATAAACTTCCGCTTTACAAAAATTCACAGTCCAAGACCCAATTTCGCCATATCTATTAACCTAGTGGTACATCAACTAAAATGGCCTAAAATGAAGTAAAACTCTATATTGACGAGCCATCGCGCCTCGACGGAACCGGTCCGGACCGGATTCCGGCACCCGTTATCCTTACCAAAACTATCACGGGTAGTGGGTTCGACGCAATGTTGTTATATAACCGACTTGCGCGATGATAGCCTAGTCACCTATAGGCGACGCATTTTAAACTGAGTCGTCGAGTTATCTGTCTGTTTCGCTCGCACTTACCTACGACCTGTAAGTGCGAGCGAAACAGACAGATAACTCGACGACTCAGTTTAAAATGCGTCGACTATAATGGTTAAAACGTTCGGGAGTTCGGAGGTTCAATCCCGGCCATGCACCTCTAACTTTACGGAGTTATGTGCGTTGTGCCTCTCATACTGAGAGGAGACCTGTGCTCTGTAGTGAGCCGGTGATGGGTTGATCATGATGATGACGAAACTCAGGTTTAAGTTCCCACTACTCAGTTCCCTAATATCCCTAATAATCCCTTGATTGAATGTGATGTTTGAGTGAACGCGCGACGGGTAATCGCGCGGCGAGTCAGTAGTTCCGCGCTTTACCCTCAACCAGCGTTAAATAAATAAATAAAAATATAGGATTAGTGATTAGTTAAATTAACTACTTACCTAAATTTTGTACTTATGTTAGAATATTAGAAATAGTGCTATAAATGTAAAAAAAATATGTTTACAGGTGATAACCGGTGTACTAAGGTTAGCATAACTAATTTTTATCCTATTGTTGGTGTATTTATGGTGTAAATAGAACGGTAAAATATGAAGCTGGTAAGTTTGAAAGGGGCGTCTTAGCCTGCCAAACTATGTTTAATTATATTTTTATGTGTTTATCCTAGGTTAATAGGTCATAAACTATGTATATATTTTTGTTAATTATTAATAAAGACATTTTTCAAACAAACAAACAAACTCAGTTCCCTAACTGTCGTGAACTGAGTAGTGACTAGAGAGCCGGCAATGGGTTGATCATGACGATAGCCTGTCAGTTAGTTAATAGTTTATCCTTCATCATGATCAACCCATCGCCGGCTCACTACAGAGCACGGGTCTCCTCTCAGAGTGAGAAGGGTTTTGGCCATAGTCTACCACGCTGGCCATGTGCGGATTGGTAGACTTCACACACCTTTGAGAACATTATGGAGAACTCTCAGGCATGCAGGTTTCACGACGTTTTCCTTCACCGTTAAGCAAGTGATATTTAATTAATTAAAACGCACATAACTCCGAAAAGTTAGAGGTGCGTGCCCGGGATCGAACCCCCGACCTCCGATTAGAAGGCGGACGTCCTAACCACTAGGCTATCACAGCTGTTTATCCTTCACATAGTTTCAATAACAAAATGATCTAATCGCATGAACTGTGAACTAAGGCCATATTCGTGTGGGGACGGCGTTGAATTTGAATCTCCACAACAAAGCCGGCGACCTTGGCGCTCGTAGCGCGGTGCGAGTGCCAGCGGGGAGCATGGCATGTCCGGCATGAGCGGAGCGATTATGCGGCCAAGGCGGACTTCGTCATAGTCTATATGCCTGTCCACTGAAGCGAAGCGCAGCGGAGATGTACCTACTCAATAAATTAAACTTGTACAAGTGTTTTTGAATCGCTGCTCGAAATGCCTGCTGTTTATAGTATTTTTTGGGTTCTGTACCTCAAAAGGAAAAAGGAATCCTTATAGGATCACTTCCTTGTCTGGCTATCTGTCAGTCGTTTCTCTCAAGAAGGAATCGAAACCTATAGGGTATGGCCCGTTAACCATGGCTTTGTGGTTACATCACAGACAAATATTAAAAAGTGTTACGGTGTAATAAAATGTTTACTCAGTCACATCATAGATAGCGCTGTCCGTCATTAAATATATTTTATGACCCACGGTCCCTGACGTCACAAGTGCACGGTGGGATAGATGTGGGAACAAAAAGTGTTATTTCATGTAATACGGTACGGAACCCTTCGTGTGCGAGTCCGGCTCACACTTGACCGGTCTTTCTTAAGCGTTCTTACTTCTTAACTCATAGATGCGGAAGATTATATCATCATAACCGTTAAAAGCATAAAAAGTAACGACTTGTAACGTACTTAAAGACTGAGGTGCGCTGCGCAGGTAGTAGACGTGACGTCACTCCTCGTTTTTAGGGTTCCGTACTTCAAAAGGAAAAACGGAACCCTTAAATAGGATCACTTTGTTGTCTGCCTGTCTGTCTCTGTCTGTCTGTCAAGAAACCTACAGGGTACTTCCCGTCGACCTAGAATCATGAAATTTGGCAGGTAGGTAGATCTTATAGCTGATATTTGGGAAAAAATCTAAAAACCGTGAATTTGTGGTTACATCACACAAAAAAAATTAACTTGTGGTCATGAACTAATAATTAGTATTTTCAATTTTCTAAGTAAGATAACTATATCAAGTGGGGTATCATATGAAAGGCCTTCACCTGTGTATTCTAAAACAGATTTTTATTTATTTTTATGTATCATAGTTTTTGAATTATCCTGCAAAATGTCAAAAAAATACGACTGTAGTACGGATCCCACATTGCGCGAGCCTGACTCGCACTTGGCCGGGTTTTTTATGCTAATCGGAATCGTGACAATCGTGGCTTCGAACCTGTGTCCGTGATCCGCACACAGCACAACTAGCAAGGTTTATTGTTGAACTAGCTTATACCCGCGACTTCGTCCCCGTGGACTACCCCCTTAAGGGTTGAATTTTCCAAAATCCTTTAACGGATGTCTTCGTTATAATAGCTACGCATGCCAAATTTCAGCAGGATCCGTCAGTTTATATATTTCCTTTTTAGGGTTCCGTACCTCAAAAGGAAAAACGGAACCCTTATAAGATCACTTTGTTGTGTGTCTGTCTGTCAAGAAACCTACAGGGTACTTCCCGTTGACCTAGAATCATGAAATTTGGCAGGTAGGTAGATCTTATAGCTGACATTCGGGGAAAAATCTGAAAACCGTGAATTTGTGGTTACATCACACAAAAAAAATTAAATTGTGGTCATGAACAAATATTGCTATTTTCAACTTTCAAAGTAAGATAACTATACCAAGTGGGGTATCATATGAAAGGGCTTTATTTGTACATTCTGAAACAGAATTTTATTTATTTTTAGGCATAATAGTTTTTGATTTATCGTATAAAATGTCGATAAAATACGATTGTACTACGGAACCCTCAGTGCGCGAGTCTGACTCGCACTTGGCCGATTTTTTTATATATTTAGACTAGATTATCCCCGCGACTTCGTCTGCATTACTAACGCATAGAGCCATTGATTCATTTCAAAATTGTAAAAAATATTATTTAAAAAATGAATCTTTCGTTCCGCAGTTCGGACCCCGTGTTTCGGATGCGCTTGCGCAGTCGATGCGCCGGCCGGGCGGGGTGTGAAAGCACACGAGTAGATATTACTCGTGTGGTGAAAGTGCCGCGACTAGCGATGCAGCGCACGTGGAATCGAACCGGCTACCGACCCTCTGAGCACGTAGCTGAGATTTATGGACTAAGAGCCCGGGAGGGAGACCTTCGTTGTTTTATAAAAGTTAAAAGTTCCTTTGCGAATTGTCCCCCAACACTGGGAGGAACGATCAACGAAGATCATTTTGACGAGTTCCCTGGCGCATTGGTAAGAGCAGTGTGGTTTTATTAGTGGGAGGTCCCGGGTTCGACTCCTGGCAGGGGTTTGGAATTTTATAATTTCTGGTCTGGTCAGTACCCGTAGTACAAGATTTTACGTCTCACCAAACGAAACCAAATTCGAGAGTCGAAATACTTCCGCGTTACAGTAAAATGGACCTAAACAGCCTTGAATTGAAGTCAAATATTCAATGCCACTGATTTTAATTTCGCAATGTTTCCGCTTGGAGCGCTGGCTGTAGAAGTGTAGACAAACTTGAGCTTTAAAACAAGGCATTTAAGATCCAGTTTACTGTAACGCGGAAGTATTTCGACTCTCGAATTTGGTTTGGTTTGGTGAGACGTAAAATCTTGTACTATGGGTACTGGTGGAAGGCTTCGGCCGCGACTTTTAAAATAACGAAGGTCTTGACCTCCCGGGCTCTCTCTGTATTACCTAAAAACCTCTAAAAATTAAATAAGTGCTGAACGACAAATTGAGAAGTTTCATGCAAAAAAATTACAGAATTTTGTCACCACCTTGCAGGTTGCAGCAAACCAGTACCACCGGTTCAATAGCAGCTAATGACACTAGTCCTTATCTCAATGATAACAATGACGCGATTCGCTTATCATCGATTCCAAATCTAGTGGTGATATAAAAAAACCGGCCAATTGCGAGTCAGGCTCGCGCAATGAGGGTTCCGTACTACAGTCGTATTTTTTCGACATTTTGCACGATAATTCAAAAACTATGATGTATAAAAATAAATAAATATCTGTTTTAGAATGTACAGGTGAAGACCTTTCATATGATACCCCACTTGATATAGTTATCTCACTTCAAAAGTTGAAAATACTAATTATTAGTTCATGACCACAATTTTTTTTTTGTGTGATCTAACCCCAAATTCATGGTTTTCAGATTTTTGCCAAATGTCAGCTATAAGATCTACCTACCTACCAAATTTCATGATTCTAGGTCAACGGGAAGTACCCTGTAGGTTTCTTGACAGACAGACTGACAGACAGACAGACAACAAAGTGATCCTATAAGGGTTCCGTTTTTCCTATTGAGGTACGGAACCCTAAAAGCGTGATAAGTAGTCAGATAGGTATGCAGATTTTCTCACGATGTTATCCTTCACCCAAGAACGCGACAGACACGAATTCTAAAAATAATATTATCCAATCTACATATATAAAATTCAAAGTCCCGACTGACTGACTGACTTATATATCAACGCACAGCCTAAACAACTGGTCTTAGAGACATGAAGTTTGGAAGGTGTGTTCTTTGTAAAGAGTAGGTATCCACCAAGAATGGATTTTTCGAAATTCCACCCCTAAGGGGGGTAAATAGGGGATGAAAGTTTGTATAAAAGTCCTTCATTTTTCAAGTTATTTCCATGAAAATTGATATTTGGGTTTTCGTTACAAAAGAAAAAATACGTAGGTATTACCTATTTCAGGATTTTTGAAAATTCTACCCCCACACCAATTTTCTAGATTCCACCCGAGCGAAGCCGGGGCTGGGTCAGCTAGTTACATATTATTATAAATGCGAAAGTGTCTGTCTGTCTGTTATCTTTCCGTTGCCCATCCGTTTTGACGAAATTTTGTAGATAACTACTGCATTCCGGGGACGGACGTAGGCTATTCTTTATTCCAGAATTTGACGACCTCCCTGGCGCAGTGGTCTTATTAGTGGGAGGTCCCGGGTTCGGTTCCTGGCAGGGGTTTGGAATTTTATAATTTCTAAATTTCTGGTCTGGTCTGGAGGGAGGCTTCGGCCGTGGCTAGTTACCACCCTACCGGCAAAGCCGTGCCGCGAAGCGATTTAGTGTTCCGGTACGATGCCGTGTAGAAACCAAAGGGGTATGGCTTTAATAAAAACTGCCATACCCCTTCCAGGTTAGCCCGCTATCATCTTAGACTGCATCATCACTTACCATCAGTTGAGATTGCAGTCAAGGGCTAACTTGTATCTGAATTTAAAAAAAAAAGTTTCCACGGAATTTTCTATCCCGGGCACCAGCCCCGGATCTCTCGCCCCGTTTTCCGGAATGAAAAGTAGCCTATGTGTTAAGCCAAGGTATAATCTATTTTCATTCTCAATTTCAGCCAAATACGTCCAGGAGTTATTGCGTAAAAGAGCAACAAACATACACACAAACTTTCGCCTTTATAATATTAGTATTATAAGTATGATAGCATGATTAGTGTGATAGATGCTCAGATTATTTTTTGAAGAATATTTAGCCACTTCCTCTCCAACTAAGCGTCAAGTTTGTGCTAGGAGTAGGTATGACAATAGTGCAACGGGCGGGGTTTGAACCGTCGACCCTCGGTTTTCAGTCCACTCCTTTACCCGTTGAGCTATTGAGGCTCTAAATTAGCAACAGTAAGATTTCGAATCGAATAGAAATCGGATAAAATTCCGCATAACATCGCAATTTTAAGTAAAAGCATGAAATACTAAAATTATTGCAAAAAAATGTAAAAAATCCAATCCAAGCCATCTAGCATGTCGGCATTTGGGCAATCCGTCAAATCACTCTAAAACAGCCAACTTAAAAACACCAAAACGCCGATTTTTCACTTTTATGTATTTTTATAACACTAAGACACATATACTTATACATACACTATTAATCACCTTTTATTGCACAATAATAATTGTAACAATTTTTTTTGTATTTATTTATCACGCACGGCACGAGATGTGTACTCAACGGCGGTCGGTCACAGACTGGCGATTAGGACGTTAGGTTTTAGGTTAGAAGTTTTGGTACTTGTCGGGTGTTGAAGTTATGCCGTTAAATGGTATGTTTCCGTCATGTGTGAGAATTTCAGGGATCCGTGGAATGCGTGCGGAAACCTTTACGCAATTCGATTAGATTAGGATTTGCCTTATGTACCTATTATATCTACGGAATTTTGGATTACGAGGATAACTAAGATTCATATTTTTTATGATAGTGTTTTACTTACACTTCAAGGATTTTTTATTTTTTTATTTATTTATTTATACTTTATTGCACACAACACAAACATTGAAAAATATACAAGGATCTTAATCTAATAGCTGTAGCATGCAAAGGCGGCCTTATCGCTAAAGCGATCTCTTCCAGGCAACCTTAGACGAAAGGAATCACGAAAGCACGGGTTGGCGCAGCAGCCGAAAATGATGACTTCGTCCGCGAGGATTTAGATTTATAAAAATCCCGTGGGAACTCCTTGATTTCCCGGGATAAAAATTAGCCTATGTCACTCTCCAGGTCTTTCCAGGTCTTTAGGACTTGGTCCGTGCAAAAAATCACGTCGATCCGTTGCTCCGTTGCGACGTGATTGAAGGACAAACCAACAAACAAACACATTTTCACATATTATTACCTACTAACTGGTTATTAAATACGTTGAAGTTTCTACCGTGTTTTTCAAGCGTTATATTTTGCAATAAGGTAATTAATTTTCCTGTACTTTATATGTTCTTAGTTTTATCATTGGTATTGCGTTCGCTATGTTAAGTATTCTATATTTTGTGTGTTTCAATAAATCTAAATATAATAAAAGGCAAAGGTAACTTACTGACTGACTGATCTATCAACACACACTACTGGACGGATCGAGCTGAAATTTGGCATGCAGATTGCTATTATGACGTAGGCAATGGGCATTCGCTAAGAAAGGATTTTTGAAAATTCAACCCCTAAGGGGGGGAAACAAGGGTTTGAAATTTGTGTAGTCCACGCAGACGAAGTCGCGAGCATAAGCTAGTAAATAAATAACATAGAAACAAGTACATCTGCATATTTATGGCACATTTAAAAGCAGAATACATTCATTATAATTTTATTCTTCCTTTTGAATTTTAGTATTTCCTTGAAAACAGTAACGCTTAGTATAAGATTTTACGTCTCACCAATGACCAAACGTTTCTAGAATTCGAGAGTCGAAACACAATAACGTCAAAGTAAAATGGACCTAAAGAACCTTGCATTGAAGTCAAAAATTCAATGCCACTGATTTTAATTTCGCTACGTTTCCGCTTGGAGCGCTGGCTGTAGATGTGTAGACAAACTTGAGCTTTAAAACAAGGCACTTCAGATCCAGTTTACTATAACGCGGAAGTGTTTCGACACTCGAATACTCAGAATAAGGACTGTTAGAAGTAGCCCTATTGTGACACTTACTGTTAGAGCGAGATAGCTAAATGCATTTAAGCTCTTGTTAGAACGTGACAAAATGATTATGCTTTGTCCTTATCACCGTAGCCACTTTTTTTGTTTGTGTAAAATGTTTTTGTACGTGAGTATTTGTAAAATATTTAAGAGATTTCGTGAGTGGTTCCAAGCCAGGTAGCACCTGCAATTGTAAATAACTACATACTTAAATAAATAAATAATTTATAATAATAAGAATAAGAAAAAATTAAAAGTAATTGTAAATATAATATAATGTTAATAAAAGATAAAATTAAAAACTAAGTAAAATTAAGTATGTGCATGTAAGGAATAGTAAAAGCTTTTTTATTTATTTATTTGAGGGGGCCACGCTAGTTGCAAATCTGGACATATCTGTGCTCGAATACTATCAACGTTGGTGAGACATAAAATCTCGTACTAAGCGTACTGCTCTATTACAGCTTAATCTATATTTTAGCTAATAGCGACTATAATATATGATTTTATAGACTTGTTGTTGTTAAAACGAAACGTCATAGAAAAAGAAATTGAATAAATTAAGTAAGTGTTTATTAGAAACGATTATTATTTATTTATATATAGATGATGCCCGCGACTTCGTCCGCGTGGATTTAGGTTTTCAAAAATTCCGCGGGAACTCTTTGATTTCCCGGGATAAAAAGTAGCCTATGTCACTCTCCATCATCTAGTACTTAATATAAAAGTTTCAATAAAACCCATTTTCTTGTACCCCTTTCTTGTGATGATACGGAACGCTTCGAGTGCCAGTCCGAGTCGCACTTGACCGGTTTTTTTAAAGTTAGGTTCAATACCTTTATTTTTATGTTGGTTATTGTTTAAATTATTATGATAGAGAAAGGAGGGTCGAAGCCATGGGCCAACTCTCGGCATCCCGTGGGCCGTTTACATACGGATCCTTTGTAAACATAGGGGATTTTAGAGATCCGGCGTAAAATGTTCAATGTTGGACCATACGGAGGTGATTGCGATCATCGACTACCCGGCAGGAAATATTGTATACTAGCTGATTGTGGGAACTCTTTGATTTTCCGGGATTAAAAGTAGCCTAAGTTACTCTCCAGGTCTTTATATATACCCATGCAAAAAATCACGTCAATCCGTTGCTCAGTTGCGACGTGATTGAAGGACACACCAGTAAACCAACAAACAAACACACTTTCGCATTTGTAATAAGGGCACTAATTAATCAGACTTCTGGCGCTTTTAAAGTAAAATTCAAAAGACATCTTTTAAATATTCAAAAGTTACAGATTTAGTCAAAATTTATTTAATTTATTTATCTTACCAAACTTTACTTTCTCATCTACACCTTGCGAGCTATTTTATTTTATTTTATTTTTTCTTTATTATACAAAAAAAAAACTATCGTACAATTTTCCTATTCTTACAATTTACAACATCTATTTCAATGTAATGTGTCCTATATCACTTTAAAACTTTAAACACTTTATTTCATTTTATTTATCCATTTACTCGCCAACTTTATATATTCTATGCCACTGACGTTTAGGTAATATTTAAAAGGCGGTCACTGAAAATCAGCGTTGGGGCGTCTGGTACCTCAGATATTTGCTCTAGAGGTTTGTGTCTGAGGGGCCCGACGCGAGCGACGTCTCAACACAAGCTGAGTGGCCTATCTGTTCGAGGTGTTGCACTGCTGTACAGGACGATATTGCCTACACCATGTACCATCTATATACCTCGAATAAACATTATTCTATTCTATTCTATTCTAAATTACTTAAATATCATAGATGGGTAGTGTTGGTAATTAAGTTAAACGTAAGTAATAAAATAACAAAATGATCAGACGAGCGAAGGCCTCCGCTCGTGGCGAGAAGTAGGGCGTGACGCGCCGCCCGCTCACACGCGTGCCGGGTCAATTTCACCATTCACAACATTCGCGATGTAACGCGCAACGCACACCCGCAGACCGGAGCGGAGTGACGCCGAGGTGCATCGTCGTTCTTGATAACGACACAAACGCATCTTTCGAACGCAACTTTCCCTTGCGCAAGCCTAGAAAGATTATTATTTTTTGTCTAACTATGACGAAAAATTAAATGTACGGAACCACTGATTTTGAGAACGGCTCGCATTGGCCGCGATGTAAATAGCCGTTCAAAATAAACACACACATGTGCGGAGCGGGTGCCCAACCCTAACACGTGCGTTGCACCCGGCATGCCTCAGCTCATGAAGCCATCCGCCATAGACATCAGCACCACATGGACTACAGTCATCATTATCATCAACCAATAGACGTCCACAGGACATAGGTCTCTTGTAGGGACTTCCACACGCTACGGTCTTGCGCCGCCGCCATCCAGCGGCTCCCTGCGACTCGTCTGATGCCGTCCGTCCAACTAGTGGGGGGGGGTCTTCCAACGCTGCATCTTCGGGTGCGAGGTCGCCATTCCAGCACCTTGCGACCCCAACGTGTATCGGTTGTACGAACTATGTGCCCTGCCCATTGCCACTTCAGCTTCGCAACCCGTTGAGCTATGTCGGTTACTCTAGTTCTCCTACGGAAACATTTATACATCAACTTTAGAATGAGATAACGAATTCGTAGAGCGTTGTTTCTGTCTTTGAGACCGACAAAACGTCACACAGACCACAGCAGGTATGAGTAACAGAGACGGCGCTCTACAAAGCCGAAATCTCTTTCTCAAGTTCGATGTACTTCCTGCCGGGCACTATATAGTACGCGAGATATCGAAATGGCAATCGGGGTATACCGTATAAGGCAGGGGGACGCCCGCACGTCACCCGCGCTCGCCCGCACCGGGTTAGCGCGGGGGTTGTGCGGGGCGTTCCCTTCCCGATTGCCATCTTGACCTGTCGCGTACTATAAATTTGTCTGTTTTGATGGATTGAATGAGCGAATTAAGCCTGTTGTTCCATGTGTAGGTATTATCAGTAAATTCCATGACGTAATCGCGCCGCCATAACATTTTGTTTTTGTCCGTTGGCGGCCAAGAACGGCCCGAGCCGTTTTTTTTTTCAAATTCGAAATCGGAACAATAGGCCGAGTGGCGAGACGAAACAATTAGGTTATTTATGGTGACGCGTTTGAAAAAAGGTTGTTAAGCAGGTCGTATTGTGTTTTTATTTGTGAATAGAGGTAGGGTCTATGGTCTACACAGGTGTATAACTCGAGTCAATACTTTGTCATGGTTGGAGAATTTTTTGGTGAATAGGCAGTTTGCAAATTGCAATCACAGTATTTTGTTGATAGGTCCCTACAGTCTGCCTAAAATTTAGCCCTAAATACATAATGGGTCTTAGACTGTAGTAATAAAATGAAGTGATTTTTTGTAGAATAATTTCAAAAAAACCGGCCAAGTGCCAGTCAGGCTCGCGCAACGAGGGTTCCGTACTACAGTCGTATTTTTTCGACATTTTGAGTCATTTTGTACGGACTATTTGTGGTGTTGGAACTTTAGTGGTCAAGTATGCATGATGTCATGCAAACTTGACCTGTAAACTTGATTGTGTATAGCTAGCATTGGTCGCCCTAGGCCCTAGGCCCTAGGCCTATTGCTTAAGCAGGTACCAGCCGCCCCTTTCTCAGCACTCATTTTTTGTTTTTTAAAGAATATTAGACATGTTAAATGAATAATATTCCCCTTTCCTCTCCAACTAAGCGTCAAGCTTGTGCTAGGAGTAGGTACGACAATAGTACAACGGGCAGGGTTTGAACCGTCAACCTTTCGGTTTTTCAGTCCACTCCTTTACCGGTTGAGCTATTGAGGCTATAATATATTATAATTATATTATACACTACATAATGAATTTACTTTATATATACAACTTTTATCATAGCATCAGTGAATTTTTTGCCACGATTGGCCGCCCTAGGCCCGGGCCTACTGGGCCTTAGAGCAAACCCACCACTGGCTAGCGAAACTAGGCCCGGGCCTACTGGGCCTTAGAGCAAACCCGCCACTGGCTAGCGTAAGCAACAATATGCACAAGGAATTTTAAAAAATCCTTCTAAAATTCACACTGATAAATCAGGGGTAGAACCAAATCTAGTATCTCTTAAATTGCTTGTAGCTTGAGTCATAGAAGTGACTATCAAAATCATTAACCTAAAAAAATAAGAAACATGCCATTAAAAACTAATCTATTTGGTAGATTAACACATCTTTAGCTTAGTTGATTGATTGAGTAATTATAATTAAGTAATTTCCCACATTCAGGCGACCTCCTCTATGGCGGGTGCAGCGCCGAACAGGCCAAGAGGCGCAAATATGAAAACCTCGATGGGAGCTTCATATTTGTGCCTTTTGGAGACCTTGAGCTCTTTTTGAGGAAATTTCGAAAAGGGCCTATCGAGTCAACCGGGGACCCAAGAGCTGGCAGCTACCTTGGTCAAAGAATTAGTTTTGCCATCCAAAGGGGTAATGCTGCCAGCATCTTGGGTACAATGCCTCGCTGCGGTGGTCTCGATGAGGTTTTAGATATAATTTAATTTATTTTAGTTTTAATTTAATGTTGTTTTTTTAGATTTAAGTTTATAAATATTAAGTAAGTAATAATCTAAATACTTCATCATTACATCATGAACAACCCATCACCGGCTCACTACAGAGCACAGGTCTCCTTTAAGAGTGAGAAGGGCTTTGGCCATAGTCTACCACGCTGGCCATGTGCGGATTGGTAGTCTTCACACACCTTTGAGAACATTATGTAGAACTCTCAGGCATGCAGGTTTCCTCTCGACCGTAAAAGCAAGTGATATTTAATTAATTAAAACGCACATAACTCCGAAAAGTTAGAGCTGCGTGCTCGGGATTGAACTCCTGACTTCCAATTAGAAGGTGGACGTCCTAACCACTAGGCTATCACAGCTTTATCTTAATCTAAATACTTACTTATATTTGAAACTAGGTGAAGCTTGTATGAAAAGAAGTTTTGGTTTTTAAAATTCTGTGGGAACTCTTTGATGTCCTTTTCTGGGATGCAAGCTATCGCTGTACCAAATTTCATCCAAACCGGTTAAGCAGTTGGGCTGTGAAAAGCTAGCAGACAGACAGACAGACACACTTTCGCATTTATAATGTTGTATTTGTATGGAAGTATGGATGTCACCAAAGCCATTGGTAGCTACATACAGTTTTGTTAATAAATCAACCATGAAAATGGCAATATTAAAGAGCAACAGTATAACTAATCATTTTCATACACCTGCATTTCTATTCTACAGCTCAAGGGCGCGTTACAATGCCGTACATAAATCTATTGAATTGGATTATCGGATTAGCCACATTCCTTACATTCCATCAACTTGTTTTCTACAAATTAACATTTTAAAACAATGAAATTACGTAACTTTTATAATTATTCCAAATGTTTTTCTAATCAAGCTATTAAAAATCACATGACTTCGATTAATTTGAGTTTGGAAATTCAAAAGAATACGGGAAACCTACTTTCGAAATTCGAACATGCAACGTAACTAATACGCGACACTTTCCCGTGTTAGTTATTTCTTCTAAAAAAAAGTTGGTAAATACACCCAAAAGTATTAAAAAGTTGTTACAAACTTACCTTAGGGCGGGCAAACTCTTTTCGGCGTCCGTTAGCAGGAAAAACACGTGCAAAATCCACAAAAATTCGATCCACTCACTTATTCACACACCCAAACTTGTTGTCATATTTTAACATTTATTTCACTGAATATCGGCATTCAAAAGTAACCAAAGTACCTTTAAGAGTACGTATCGGACATAGTAAATAACGTCTAAGGCACTGATTACGCGTTTTCGTAAGAAAATGTTGTTTTAATTGAGAAAACAAGTCGGCATTTTTTGTAGTACAAAAACTTGCACAAAACTCGTCCTACGTGCGTTGACACTTGCTGTCAACCACAGAGTACTTTGTAAATATGCTGTCAACCAAGTAAAAGAGAATAGAACTATGTCACTGAATGACTGAAGCAAGTTGCCATCGCGTCAGAAGTGTTTCCACTTGCGATCTTGGTTTTACCCTAGTTTCTGTGGGAATACGCCCAAAAATTACCCTGATTTTTCCTGCCAGGAATCGAACCCGGGACCTTCCACTAACAAGACCACAGCGCTTAACCAGTGCGCCAAGGCCGCCTTTAGAGCGGACTCTGCTTTGCATTTCTTTAACCGCCGAGTTTCTTGATAGTTAACCTAAACTAACCAATGGTAGCTGACGCATTTGACAATTCAAAAGTACTTGTAAAAGTTTAATTGAATGAAAAATATTTTGATTTGGATTTGATAGATTTTATACATTGGATGACATTTATAAACTACTAGCTGATGCCCGCGACTTCGTACGCGTGGATTTAGATTTTAAAAAATCCCGTGGGAACTCATCAATTTTCTGGGATGAAAAGTAGCCTATGTCCTTCCCCGGGATATAAGCTAACTCTGTACCAAATTTCATCAAAATCGGTTGAACGGTTGGGCCGTGAAAAGCTAGCAGACAGACAGACAGACAGGCAGACAGACACACTTTCACATTTATAATATTAGTATGGATAAATAAAAGACATTTTCAACTACAATATTTCTTTATTATACTTCTTTGGCTCGAAAAATTCTTTGCGACATACCTAGTTACAATAAATTAAAACAAAGTTACAAAAATAATAATCCACACTTGCTTACATAATTTACACAAACTTAGTCTTAATGGTACTTTGAGAGATGACGAAAACTACAAAAATTACAATTTAATTGCATTGTTTGAAGCAAAGCTTCTTAAGGTGACTCAGTTCGGTGCTTTCTCCATACAAACGTAGGAGGGAAAATACAACAATATTCGATATTGTACGCACAAAACTAAGAATTACATTGATTTATCTCGTCATTATCTAGGTTCAATGATATCTAAAACATTGAAAAAAATATTGATTTAAAAGTTACGGGCCTCAAAAGATTCCTATTTTAACACTAAATTTATGACAACTTTGGGCGTAAATAAATAAGATTAGGGATATGAAAATTCTAAAACAATTTATCATTAGACGTAGTTTATTTATTCATTAGTTGAAATAACTTTACTTTGCAAACATAAATTCAGTAGTTTTTTCTCAAAAATACTTTTCCTAAACCTTTTTCGCGCGCTTGATTTCAGTGATAATCATCGTGCCTCTCAACTTTCTCATACAATGTCAAGTGAAAAGCAAACACGTTACCCACGTGCGCGGCCAATTTCGGTCGAGCGTCCTGCGTCACCTTAAGAGAAGTATAGTGGCGGCAGGAAATATTTTACATCGACCTTTGGAAAGAGCGGTCTCGCTGAGCGTCGTCTCTGTCGTTGAGATCGACAAAACCTAACATAGGTAAGAGTGACAGAGACAACGCTCTACGAAGCGGAAGTCTCTTTCTAATAGTCGATGTACCTACAATATTTCCTGCCGACTCCCGTACTTGTTTTGCGATCGCTGTACATAATTAGTTCGTCTATAGTTATGTTGTCAGTATTTTTGAATTAACCTTGTACAATAAGCATTTTAAATGCATATTTTTGTGACACTTAATTATTTTTTCTATAATATTAATTTAAAAATAATATTATAGAAAATAAATTATTATAAAATAAACTAGCTTATGCTCGCGACTTCGTCCGCGTGGGCTACACAAATTTCAAACACCTATTTCACCCTCTTAGGGGTTGAATTTTCAAAAATCCTTTCTTAGCGGATGCCTACGTCATAATAGCTATTCTGCTTGCCAAATTTCAGCCCGATCCAGTAGTTTGAGCTGTGCGTTGATAGATCAGTCAGTCAGTCAGTCTTTTCATTTTATATATTTAGATAAGTTTAAAGCACTGTACACAGCAAAGCTTCCGGTTAATCTGGTATTGATGGATAGCTTCTAAAGTCTGTCTGCTTAGATATGGTTGCCTGTTTCCCGGTTTCTAAGGTACTTTTAAGGACGGTTTATCTATTCAATAGCGCTATTGGTCCGATAACTCGAGACAGTGCGTTTCTGAACAACGCAATGCAAGATAAACCCCGTTTAAACTTAACTGACCAATATGCGCCGTTTATCGATTCCATAAAGTTATTTGACGTTTCATAATATATCAGTAGGTGAACCATGTTTTGCGTATTTTTAGATTAAAAAGTATTTTAATAGTAAGTTGTTCGTTAGTTTGCATACTTCCAATGTTTTTTTTTTAAATAGATATAGCGAGAGACCTGATGTTAAGTGATTACCGCCCCCCATGAACATTTGCAGCACCAGAAGAACCACCGATGCGTTGCCGACCTTTTAGGAATTACCTTTACCTACTTTAATTACTACCGACTTTCATATTTTATTACTTTAATTGTGCTGCCAAATTTCATGATTCTTGTGTGTCCTTTTTTAGTTTCATCAAGTTTAAAATCACAACAGTACTAAAAAGTTCCTTCAAAAAAAAAGGAAACAGCTGTTCTTAAAAGACTAAAATGCCGACATTTAGCGTTTCTTGGCGCTTAGGAATCCAAATCTTAAGAGTTAGCGCGCACCACGATGCGGTGCGTTTATAAAACCGAGAATTTTAATCTACCAAAATTAGTTTGCTAGATTTAAGTCATAGTTTTAACTAGCTTATGCTCGCGTCCGCGTGAGCTACATAAATTTTAACCCCCTATTTTACTCCCATAGGGGTTGAATTTTCAAAAATCCTTTCTTAG
This sequence comes from Maniola hyperantus, assembly GCF_902806685.2. Taxonomy (NCBI): domain Eukaryota; kingdom Metazoa; phylum Arthropoda; class Insecta; order Lepidoptera; family Nymphalidae; genus Maniola; species Maniola hyperantus. Next base: position 1,415,127 of record NC_048561.1, read on the forward strand.
CGGATGCCTACGTCATAATAGCTATCTGCATGCCAATTTCAGCCCAATCCGTCCAGTAGTTTCAGCTGTGCGTTGATAGATCAGTCAGTCATCTTTTCCTTTTATATATTAAGATAGATACATAATGCGTAATTGTTTACTGTCCCAAATAAAAATAAATCCGGTGCGGAAATAATTCCACGGTGCGCGCACTTCTATATTCAGATTTTGCGGATAAAAAAGTACGGAAATTTACCGTGGTAATACTAGCTCTAAATCACCAATGTGCAAAATTGCTCAAAATCGTTAATTTTTGATTTTTTTTCATTGTCGTTGTATTAAAATACAATTTTCATACAGCGTTTTTTTAATACAGTTTTGAACCGTTAATACTATTCCCATAATTTCTATGTGACTTTCATATAGCTGCCGTCGCTTGACGTCCCTTGGCGCAATATCGCCAAGGTTCACAATCACTCGATACCGCTCCGTCCGTGTTGTGAAGTGTTGTCACTAGTCCGGGAGCCAGTGTTGTGCTCGCCACAACAGGCAGTAGAACCCGCTGTGTGTTGTGCTGTTGTTTGACTGCAAAACAAAATGTTTTGATCATTGATTAGTAGGTATAAATGATAGATCACCATAGACGCCTAAATAGCCGGACACTGGGTGGTGGTGGATTGTCCCCCGACATTTTTTTATTTTTTAATTCAGATACAAGTTAGCCCTTGACTGCAATCTCACCTGATGGTAAGTGATGATGCAGTCTAAGATGATAGCGGGCTAACCTGGAAGGGGTATGGCAGTTTTTATTAAACCCATACCCCTTTGGTTTCTACACGGCATCGTACCGGAACGCTAAATCGCTTGGCGGCACGGCTTTGCCAGTAGGGTGGTGACTAGCCACGGCCGAAGCCTCCCACCAGACATTTTGTGATTTTGTTTACATGGAAAACCTTGTATATGCGTAGTCTTGAGGTTGTATTCTCTGTGCAGATCACAAACAAAATCGAGGTTTTTTTTTTTTTTTTTTAAAGAGCAAAGAGGAATAAGAAGTAGGTAGGGAAGATAGTTACCTGAGCGGGCGCGTACCGCTGCACGAGCGGGCGGTACCCGGCGCCGAAGGTAGCCAGCAGCGCGCCGCGGGTGCTGCCGTGCGGCACCAGCGGCACTATCGCACGCACCTGACACATTACATTTTTTTAGGGTTCCGTACCTCAAAAGGAAAAACGGAACCCTTATAGGATCACTTTGTTGTCTGTCTGTCTGTCAAGAAACCTACAGGGTACTTTCCGTTGACCTAGAATCGTGAAATTTGGCAGGTAGGTAGGTCTTATAGCTGACATTCGGGGAAAAATCTGAAAACCGTGAATTTATGGTTACATCACACAAAAAAAAAATTGTGGTCATGAACTAACAATTAGTATTTTCAATTTTCTAAGTGAGATAACTATATCAAGTGGGGTATCATATGAAGTCTTCACCTGCGCATTCTAAAACAGAGTTTTATTTATTTTTATGTATCATAGTTTTTGAATTATCCTGCAAAATGTCGAAAAAATACGACTGTAGTACAGAACCCTCATTGCGCGAGCCTGACTCGCACTTGGCCGGTTTTTTAATAAAAATGGCGAGCAAACGACCAGGCGGGTCACCTGATGGTAAGTGATTACCGCCGCCCATGAACATTTGCAGTACCCAGAGGAACCACCAATGCGTTGCCGGCCTTTCAGGAATTACCTTTACCTACTTTAATTACTACCGACTTTCATATTATTTTATTACTTTAATTGTGCTGCCAAATTTCATAATTCTTGTGGGTCTTTTTTTAGTTTCATCAAGTTTAAAATCCCAACAGTACTAAAACAGTGACTTCCAAAAAAAAAAGGAAACAAAAAATCACACTTTAAAAAAAACGAATATTAGCCATGTCAAATGACTAATATTCCCCTTTCTTTTCCAACTAAGCGTCAAGCTTGTGCTAGGAGTAGGTACGACAATAGTGCAACGGGCGGGATTTGAACCGTCGACCTTTCGGTTTTCAGTCCACGCCTTTATCCGTTGAGCTATGAGGCTCTGAACCTTACCTCTTCTTCATAAGGTCGGAAGACGGTGAGGGGTCGTAAAGAGGCGGCGTGCGCGACCACTATGCAGCCCCACGCGGTGCCGACGTAGACCTCCTCGCCCAGTATGCAGAGCGCCGTCACCTGGCAACAGCACACCTTCGCACTACGTTACGTTATACGTACTCACACTAACCCGCACTAGCACTAAATTAGTTTAATAGTACTTACTGTCAGTACTTGAAACACTGTTGTATGATTCACGTGCTGGCAAATCGATCCTGTCCTAATTTAAATAGTTATAAATATTATAGTTATAGATTTTTTACTAACAAATAGGTTTAAGTTTCGTGTAATTACTAACACCAATATGATCCTTGTTGGTCGAAATAAAAACATTTTATTATTATTTTTATTTTATTATTACAATATATACATTACATTAGCATAAGTGTGTAATGTGGGTGTTTTTTTTTTAAATAGATATAGCGAGCAAACGAGCAGGCGGGTCACCTGATGTTAAGTAATTACCGCCGCCCATGAACATTTGTAGCACCAGAGGAACCGCCAATGCATTGCCGGGCTTTTAGGAATCTGTTGGTCCGTCCCTTGAATAACCCCATGTTGTAATCTAGTGGGAACACCGCCGATGGGAGTTGGTTCCACAGTTTGCATGTGCGTGGAAAGAAGGATCTGGCACAGCGGACGGTTGAAGTGCACCAGACACCCAGGTGGTGAGGGTGAAATTCCTTACGGTGGCGCGCGGTGCGGTTGTAGAAAAAAGAGGGTTGATTACCGCTCAGGCGCCATTAAGACCAGAGCCGTTAGGTGAGGGTCTTAAGATAGCCGAGGACGGTAATCATCAATACACACGGGTATCATACGACGTTTTTCAACGCCGCGCACTTGTGAAAAAATAATACTAAAAGTTTATTTCTACTATCGAACACGATCTTTTTTGTATCGAAACTTTTTTTACGAACAAAGCAACTCAACCAATAAAATGAAATAAAAACTCTATAACCCACTTGTGAATAATAGCAATGAAAAAGTCAGTTTGTTTATACGTGTCATTATGTGCCTAATTGCGATGTTGACAAATTTAGAATAGCCGCCAAACAGAACAGCCATTTTGATGTGTGTGCGTGTGTGTGTGAATGACGTATGTGTCTGTAAGGGTGCGGTGTATATGTGTGTGAAAGTGTGGGTGTCACATACCCGGCATCGCTCCTCGTTGAGTCGTTCGTCCAACGCGATGGACTGCAGGCTCTCCGAGCACGGAGCGAGCTTGCTGCAGTCAAGCCTCGCGCTTGCTCGCCGAGTTTGCGCGCACCACGCGTACACGAACACTCCTGGAAACAAGCGGTAAATATATTACCAACTGACGGTCTGTTTACGGCTGGAAACAAAAATAGTATACCTAGTGCCTTTATTTCAATTTAATGGAGAGAAAAACAAAATGTAAGTGAAAAGAAAGTGAAAGTGAAAAGAACGTGAAAGTAAAAAGAAAGTGAAAGTGAAAAGAACGTGAAAGTGAAAAGAAAGAAAAAGAGAAAGTGAAAAGAAAGTGGAAGTAAAAATAAAGTGGCACATAATGGTGAAGAGAAAATAACAGTCGGTGATGCCTTCCTAACTTTTCGGAGTTATGGCCGTATTAATAATTAAATATGTCTTTCTTTAACGGTGAAGGATAACATCGCGAGGAACCTGCATGCGTGAAAGTTCTCCATAATGTTCTCAAAGGTGTGTGATGTCTTCCAATCCGCACTTGACTAGCAAGGTAGACTATGGCTTAAACGGTTAAACCCTTCTCGTTCTGAGAAGATATCTGTATTGTACTATGAGTTGAAATAGTAATAACGATGATGATTTTAGCGTTTAAACTATCGTGAGTGATTTCTATTATACATATCTCAAACCAGGCTATACTCACGTGTTAAGTCGACGTCAGCCGACTCTCCGACTCCGACTAGTAGTCGGACTTTGTTAGGGTGTGAGATATGTATAATGATGATGATGATTTTTGAATGCGGTGACCACTCACCGGGTGAGCAGCTCCCCAACACGACGGGCACGTTCCTTGCGGCCGCGAGAAGAGCCAGCTTCCCCGGCGCAGGCGCGGACAAAGACTCTGCTGCACTCACACCTTCCTCTGTTACCGTGTAGGTGTAAAGTCTGTCTCCACCCGCCCACACCTCCGTACTGTGGAGTTACCATAGGTCTCAGTGTGTACATTCCGAAAATATTAGTTTATGAAAAATAAAAAATAAAAAATAAAAATCTTTTTTATTCGAATAAACTTTTACAAGTACTTTCGAATAGTCGGATGCATCTACCACTGGTTCGGAATGCCTTTCCTACCGAGAAGAACCAGCGAGAAACTCGGCGGTTGCTCTTTTCAAATATTTGATATAGGTACAAGATTATGCCATGTATAAAATAGTATTTGCAGTCTTGTGCGTTGCTGGAACGAGCTGCAGGTCAAATCCACGCTCTTTTATCATTTAGATAATCTTCAATTGTGTAATATGCTTTTTTCAGGAGCATATTTTAATAGATTTTTTAAACTTGTGCAAAGGTAAGTCCAAAATAGTTTGCGGGATTTTATTATAAAAGGTTATACCCATACCCACAAATGACTTTTGGACTTTCCAGAGGCGGAAGGTAGGAGCTGCAAGTTTGTCTCTGTTTCTAGTTAGCCTATTGTGTAGATCACCAATTTTCTTGTAACTAAGAATATTTTGTCTTACAAAAATTATGTTATTATAAATATATTGAGAGGCTACTGTAAGGATATCTATTTCCTTAACTTTCTCTCGAAGGGAGTTGCATAAAAGAGGTTATCAAAACACGAATGTGAGTTTCGAGTTTCCGCCTCTGTAGTGAGCAGGCTTTTCATAAAACGTAAACTTATTGAAAAATTCTATTAGAATGTAAAGGATTATTTAAATGATAAGAAAGCTTGGGAATGAGTTGCTTAACGGCTTTGTGATAGTTCTAATAAGTTTAAGTGATTTTGTAAAGTGGTGATAATGAAAAGAATACCCGGCTGAGTTTGTTGTGGGCTCTTCTACGCCCTGGGCGCCTTTGGAACCCTCGTAGCATTAGTTTTTAAGTTCGTGTAAAAATTATCACTACTATATCATCTTACAAATGCATCAACTGACTTTCAAGAAGTGTAATTTATTACCTGTTTTGAATAAACCATATTTTGATTTTGATTTTTAGGTTGATCATGATGATGAAACCTACCCGTTATTGGTGTGGACGGCGGCGAGACAGCACAGCTCTGTTGCGGTGCCAAGTTCAGTCAGTACAAAACTAACTTCCGCTTCTGGCCGCTCTGACGTCACTATGAATAACCTGCAATAGATTCATTATTTTCTCTAGCGGAATAATTTGTCTGCATTTGCAGAATTTGTTCTCTATTTTTTGCGCACCGTATCAGCCTGGCTGTCCAGCGCGGAAATTCAGTCAGTATTCTTGGCATCATTCCACGCGGTCATGATAAGAGGCTAGCTTTAAGTTATGTAAAAAAAGTTTAAAATAAGCCGAATTAAATCTCTAAAATAAGCGGGATTAGCTTTAAAATATGCGGAATTAAATCTCTAAAATAAGCGGAATTTACTCTAAAATTTGCGGAATTACATTTCTAAATTAGCACAATTTGCTCTAAAACTTGCGGAATTAAATATCTAAAATAAGCGAAATTTACTCTAAAATTTGCGGAATTATATTTCTAAATTAGCAGAATTTACTCTAAGTTTTGCGGAATTTTTACTCGATAGGGTAGAAGATAGCATTGGCATACCTTCCGCAAGCCAAGGCTATGGCCAGCCTGGGCAGAGGCGCGAGGTGGTGCAAGGCCGCGACCGCACTGGGCGCACCGCCCACCGCCTCGTGCAGGCGCACGCTCCACGATAGTGTGCACGTCGATATCCTGTATAAACCAGTTTAAACTGGTTAAACTAAATCCATATCCAGATATCTACACTAAGAGGTAAAGTTTGTAAGAGTTTTCGTAGGAAGCGTAGACTGAGTAAGAAAAGCTAGACTAAAGTACTGTATAATCGCGTGTGAGATAGCGATAGCACGACGCGCAACGTAACGATGAATAACACGACAATTACCATTATTTAGTAGTCAATATTTGTATTAACCGATCAACAATATTTGTATTATACGTTTTTTATGTAAAAACAAGTAAATAACTAATGAGAAATACAATGACGCCACGAATTCTCAAAGTTTGTTTTGCAACTAAAGTTGTATTCCTTGAAAAAAATCGATTAAACGATAAGGGAAAAAAATAGGTTAGCTGCGTCTCTGTTTATCACATTAGTAACTTTATCTGTGCTCTCTTTTTAGTGTGAATGGGAAAGCAAACGTTTCTTTGTCTAGATTTTTTACTCAGTCTACGGTAGGAAGTGATCTCTGGAAATACTGAACCAATTTTAATTTTATTCCTTTAATTGTAATTAAAAGCGTTACAGATAATATAATTTACATTTCACATTAATACTGAAATAAGGCCAAATAGGATTAAATTCCATTTAATAATAATTAGAATAGAATAGAATAGAATGTTTTTTTATTCATGTAATCTTTTTACAAGTGTTTAGAATAGTCAGGTAGTTTTAATTTACCACTGGTTCGGAACGCCGTTCCCACCGAGAAGAACCAGCAAGAAACTCGGCGGTTGCTCTTTTTAATTTTTCAATTTACAATGTTATTATACCGTACTATACAAGCCATTGCAGCCCCGTGCATTGCTGGAGCGAGTCAAATCCAAGCATTTTTATCGTTTACATAGTCTGCGACTGTATAATATGCTTTTTTTAGGAGCATACTTTTAACACATTTTTTAAACTTGTGTAAAGGCAAGTCTAAAATTGCTTGTGGCATTTTATTATAAAATATTACACTCATTACCACAAATGACTTTCCCACCTTCATATAATTAACTTCATAGTTTTGTTTAATAGTTAATAACTTAATTCTTACACCAGTAGAAAGGTATAAAGCGTAAAATCTAACTCCTCACGCGCCATTTTAACTGTATGTGTCTAATTTCATGTCAAAGGTGCGAGTTTAGTCCTTATTTTAAAGGAGAACTTGTACTTTTGACATTATAGTAAACATAGAGTTAAGAATTAGGAAACTATCATCGTAAAACAAAAAAAAAGTAGCTAACATCTAAATATGCATGCAATCATACACTCCCAGTTACACACACACACACACACACATACAAACACGCTCACACACACACACATAAGCACACACTCACACACGCATACACACACACACAATCATACACACACTGTTGTAATTTTATTTTATTATTGTATATACCTACATTTATTTTAACTCTATTCTGTTAAAATAGTTTAATTATAATTTTAAGTAATCTCTTTTGGCCTTCTGTTATACCAAGATTTAAATTTAAATAATAATTATGTATTTACGCTGTTGATTACTTTCAAATAAACAAAAGAAAAAAAAAAAAAGCTAAACTAATTTCGCCGACGCGACTTATAAAATTGGTCCAGTTAAGCCATTACGAACGTGCGACTGATCCATATATCATTACGATTGTCAGAATGCCTCAGAAGTCGTTGTCGATAGAGCACCGTGCGGACGCAGTTAGCTGGGGCTAGCAGGTAGCAATAATAATATAATAATAATAATAGCCTTTATTTCCCAATAAGTAAATTTGACAAAACACTTAAGTACACTTTTTTTAAACATAGTTAATACTTAATTCTATTTCATTCGATATGCTTAACTAAATAGGTAATTCAATCAACTTTTCACAATTCAACATACATAAATACATAATAATAATATGTTGTGATATAGATATACAATAGGTACCTATATATTAAGTTTATAATATTTGTCTTATTAGTATTATTAGAGGTGTCAAAAAATAATGTACCTAATAAATTTATTAAATATATAAATGTATTCAAGATATTCGTTTTTAGATTAAAACAAAATTGAATACAATATATAATAAGTACCTAGTAAAAATTTGAGAAAATCCTTCCTAAAAAATAACTCAGGCGTTCGATCTTTGATACGCCGCGCGCGGCGCGACCGAGCGACGATATTAGAATAAAATATATTAGGTAGGTACAGCTGAATACAAATATCGTCGCGATTCGACGGTGAATAATTATTACATCGAATTTTCGTATTGGCCGTATGATGTGATGATACGAGTATGCGGCTAGTATTTTTATCATTTTGTTTGTTTCGTAATAAATTTTGAATGCAGTTTTATTTATTTGTGAACTTGAGTGTCGATAAATATTTAATGCGAATAATTGTAATGTAGATTAGGCAAAATAATGTAGATTAGGTACATTTTTGTGTTGTGATAGATTTGTGTCGCGCGTTAATAATACCTATTATAGTAGATTTGTTCTATTTGGAAATACTTGCGTCATTTTATAAATCGTATGAGAAAATGTTTTTCAAAGTGTAGGTATTATCATACATTTAAGTATTATAGGTAATAGGTTAGGTACGTGAAGTGGTATTGTTCTTTTTAGAAATCATCATCATCATTTTATAATTCGTATGATAATAAATATGTAGAAATGTATGATAATAAATATAGTAGTTACCTACTAAAAAGATTTTTTTATAGGTAACTAGGTAAACTTACCTACCTATTGTATTGTAGGTATCTACTTGACATTGCTTTATCGTTCTACTTGTTTTTATTTTTACATACATAGGTAGGTACTAGGTACTGTATTCCGCGACAGGTTGAGATGGCAATCGGGGTATGAGGCGGGGGTGACACCCCGCACACCCGCACGTCACCCTCGCTCGCCCGCACTGGGTTAGCACAGGGGCCGTGCGGGTGTGCGGGGCATTCCCTCCCCGATTGCCATTTCGACCTGTCGCGAAGGTATGCATTGGGTAATGGGTACCTATTAAGAGTAAAATTTAAAATTTAAATCAATCGAGTTAAATACAAGCTATACCCTAGTTCTCGACCTTATTGACGGTTATGAGAAAGTTGTTTTTTGTCATATTCTTGCTCAGTATAATTCATAGATTGCTAAAATGCTGTTTTCTGACGTATGTCAATAAGGTCGAAAATCGATTGCACCCATTTTTCTGCTTGCGCCTCACGGTTCAAGCAATTTTTTTTTTTGTAACAAAATAATGTAACGTTAATAATTATTAAATATTTGTCTGTAACACGTGATAATATTGTGATACACACATGAACCTGTATTTGACACCTCTATTCAGTAGGCAAGTACTAGGTATTTCATTTAGTTACAAATTACAATAGCTATGGTATGCTTTATTATTTAAGTTTGTTGTTCCTTACTACTCAAATAATTGTTTTTTTTTTTTAATAGATATAGCGAGCAAACGAGCAGGCGGGTCACCTGATGTTAAGTGATTACCGCCGCCCATGAACATTTGCAGCACCAGAGGAGCCGCCGATGCGTTGCCGGCCTTTTAGGAATGTGTTGGTCCGCCCCTTGAATAACCCCATGTTGTAATCTAGTGGGAACACCGCCGATGGGAGTTGGTTCCACAGTTTGTATGTGCGTGGAAAGAAGGATCTGGCGCAGCGGACTACATACTAGCAAAAATAATACAGGTAGCAATAGCTATCAACAAAATCATTTTACTGTTACACACAACACACGAGGTTCCAGTTCGATAAGGCCTGTAAATGCGAGCGAGAGGTCTGATAATAACGATTTTATGACTCGGTTCGCACGTTCATAATGGCCCAACTATAGTACTGTATACTCACGTGTAGACAAAGAGCCGGCCGACGGAGTCGGCGAGCCACATGCTAGTGCCGACCCTGCACATCGCCGTCACCACTACTGGCTCAGAGTTATCTGGAATAACGGTTTTAAAATACCCATCAAGCGCGAATCGGACTCGCACACGAAGAGTTCCGTACCTTTGTACAAGATATACCTAACAGTTTCATGTAGAGCACAGCTATATATGTGATTTGGTAAATTATTTTTTGTGAACACATTTTCTTTGTGTGATGTAACCTCAAAAGTCAAAACTCAAAAGTCAAATGATTTATTCAAAATAGGTAATAAATTACTCTTATTGATGGTTTGGTATGGTATTAGATTTGTAAGATATAGTGGTGATAATTATTACGCAAACTTAAAACTAAAGCTACGAGGGTTCCAAACGCGCCCGCGCTCAAAGCCACGATTTTCAGATTAGTATAAGTCATGATTTTCGGATTAGTACAAATTGCTATTACGCTGGAACCATGTCTTAATAACATCGAAATGACGTCAGCCGAAACAAAAACATACCATCAGCTCGATACTTCAGTCGAATGCTGACGTCACGTTAAAATGGCGGCCACGCACATGAGCAATTTGCGGTACTTATATATATATATAAATATATATATATTTTTTTAAAGAATATTAGCCATGTTAAATGACTAATATTCCCCTTTCCCCTCCAACTAAGCGTCAAGCTTGTGCTAGGAATAGGTACGACAATAGTGCAACGGGCGGGGTTTGAACCGTCGACCTTTCGGTTTTCAGTCCACTCCTTTACCTGTTGAGCTATTGAGGTTCATATAACAAATATATAGCACATATTTCCAATTTTCAAAGTAAGATAACTATACCAAGTGGGGTATCATATGAAAGGGCTTTGCCTGTACAATTCTAAAACTAATTTTTATTTATTTTAATGCATATTTTATTTTTATGGCGGTGTTCCCACTAGATTATAACATGGGGTTATTCAAGGGGCGGACCAACAAATTCCTAAAAGGCCGGCAACGCATCGGCGGCTCCTCTGGTGCTGCAAATGTTCATGGGCGGCGGTAATCACTTAACATCAGGTGACCCGCCTGCTCGCTTGCTCGCTATATCTATAAAAAAAAAATAAAAAAAAACAGTTTTTGATTTATCGTGCAAAATTTCGAAAAAATACCCGAGTGCGGAACCCTCGGAGGAGTCTGACTCGCTCTTGGCCGGTTTTTTTTAAATTATGGCGTTTGACTGCTCAGTTTGTTGTGGGCTCTTCTCAGACCTAGGCGCGTTTGGGACCCTCGTAGCTTTAGGTTACTCACCAGGCGGCACCCGTAGCGTGTGGTGGTGCGTGAAGGTGGTGGAGGTGGTGATGAGGGTGTGCGCGCGCTCCGGCTCCGCGCCCCCGTACCAGATCTCCCACCCGTCCCCGCCCTCGTCTGTAAAACGGTTGATGTTTCGACACTATTAACGGTTTACCATGGATATGTCGCCTCACTGTTGAGATATTGCATTATATTCTGGGGTAATTCTACAGAAAAAGAGAATGCATTCAAAGCGCAAAAGAAATGTTTGAGGGCAATATTTAGATTAAAAATGACGGACAGTTGTAAACCCTATTTTAAGAAATATAATATTTTGACCATGCCATGTATATATATTTATGAGACTATCATTTTTATTAAACAAAACTTGAATTTATATGAAAACCTCAATAGTAAAAGGCATGTGCTTAAACTGCGGCACCCACCTAGTAGAACCGCTCATTTCTCCAAAAGTTTTTTCTCCACTGGGCCACTCTTGTATAATCACTTGCCCAAATATATAATTGAGACGCGGGAACTTCCTTTATTTAAGATAAAATTAAAAAAAAACTATTGTTAGAAAAGACATATTACTCGATTAATGATTACCTTGTAGAGAAATTTTAGTTTTATTTTAATTTTTGACATTTGTAACATTATCATTTAAATTTGTATTTTTTTGTGACTAAGTATTTGATGTGACTAATTTTATCAAAACTATGTACACATTGTTAGGTATATCATAAGTCATAACATATTGCATGCTAATAGGCAGAATTTGGCTGTACCTTTTTGTTTTGTAATATCTGCACTGTTTACCCATATTCGCAATAAAGAAATTTGAATTTGAATTTGAAACCGACAATATTTATTTAAACACTGGCTAATGCCCAGTGGACTTCACCCGGGTGGAATTAGGTTTTTCAAAAATCCCGTGGAAGCTCCTTGATTTTCCGGGATAAAAAGTAGCCTATGTCACTCTCCAGGTCTTCATCTATACCCATGCAAATAATCTCTATAGTTAACGACCTGGAGAGTGACATAGGCTACTTTTTATCCCGGGAAATCAAGGCGTTCCGAAGGGATTTTTCAATATCTAAATCCACGCGTACGAAGTCGCGCGCCTCAGCTAGTTTACAATAATTACAATCAGTAAACCCTTATTATAAATGCGAAAGTGTGTTTGTTTGTTGTTTCGTCCTTCAATCACGTCGCAACGGTGCAACGGATTGACGAGATTTTTTGCATGGGTATAGTCAAAGACCTGGAGAGTGACATAGGCTACTTTTTATCCCGGAAAATCAGAGTTCCCACGGGATTTTTAAAAACCTAATTCTACGCCGACGAAGTCGCGGGCATCAGTTAGTATATGAATAAAGATCGATAAATGTTAGTTACCTGCCAGTCGTCTCAAGGGTGCTCCGGCGGCGGCCTGAGCGGGCCTCGCGGCGGCCGCGTCGCGCAGCGCGAGGCACTCGGGGGCTGCGCAGACGGCCACCAGCGCGGCGGCCGAGGGCCTCCACTCGGGGGCCCCGCTCCAACACCGTCGCATGGTCTCCAACATACTGCATGGGTATTGCAGGTCCTGTGTAACATCTTTACATATTACAAGAAGAAACTGACTGACTGACATATCAATTTGAAGCTCCAAAGAATTCCAAAGAGTCTAGAATTTGAGTTTGTGAATGAATGGGATTTGCTTTATTGTTTACCATTATAAAAAAAAGACAAAAGTAGAACAATAATAAACAAAAAATACAAAGTTATAGAAGCTTCACAGAGTCCAAACAAATTTAATAATAAGAGAGTCTATCCGAAGATTCTTGACGTGCTAATTACAAAAAACCTCAATTTGGAAATCCAAAATGGCCGCCGTTTAAAAAAAAATCGATAGTGACAAGATAGAGTTTAGAGATAATCGAAAGTCTTAAGGGGGCTCAGGCCGGTGCTTTCTTCATATAAACGTAGGAGGGTAATTACTACATTATTTGATACTGTACGCTCAAAACTAAGTATTATATCGATTAATCTCGTCATTAGGTTTATTGATATAATATGAAACATTGTGAAAATATTGATTTTAAAGTTACGAGCCTCAAAAGATTCCTATTTTAACACTAAATTTATGACAACTTTGGGCGCACGCGTCACCTTAACCGCGACGCGTGCGCGAACTGTTTCCCTTGACAAAGGATCCCGGGATCCTTTGTCAGTCAGGACTTTGAATTTTATATATAAAGATCTCTCAACAGCTATACTCACGTGAGTATAGCTGATGAGAGATCTTTATAAATAAAATTCAAAGTCCTGACTGACTGACTGACTTATATATCAACGCACAGCCTAAACCGCTGGTCCTAGAGACATGAAATTTTGAGGGTGTATGCTTTGTAAAGTGTAGGTACTCACTAAGAAAGGATTTTTAGAAATTCCACCTCTAAGTGGGTTAAATAGGGGATGAAAGTTTATATGAAAGACCGTCATTTTTCAAGTTATTTGCATGAAAATTGGTATTTGGTTTTTCGGTCATAAATTAAAATAGAATAGAATATAATAGGATAGAATAGAATAGAATAGAATAGAATGTTTTTTTATTCATGTAAACTTTTTACAAGTGCTTATGAATAGTCAGGTAGTTTTAATTTACCACTGTAAAAAATACGTGTTTCAGGATTTTCGGAAATTCAACACCCATCTTGATTTTCTAAATTCCACCCGAGCGAAGCCGGGGCGGGTCAGCTAGTATTATATATAATGGAAATCATTCACGATAGTTTAGTTTAAACGCTAAAATCGATAGTGCTTACCCTAGGCGACAAGGGGGGCCTTGCTCCCTCTAGCACGGCCTCCTTGACGGCCTCGTGGCCCTCAAAGGGTTGTCGCAGAGTGAAGATCTCGTAGAGAAGCATTCCGTACGAGAAGCAATCGACCTGGGAAATAATATACATGTAAAAAAAATTGTCGTTTATTTATTTATTACTAGCTGATGCCCACGACTTCGTCCGCGTGTAATTAGGTTTTCAAAAATCCCGTGGGAACTCTTTGATTTTCCGGGATAAAAAGTAGCCTATATCGCTCTCCAGGTCTTTAACTATAGAGATTTTTTGCATGTGTATAGATGAAAAGAAAAGAAAGAAAAGACGTTTATTAATACAAATTATGCCACACATCACAACTTAAAGCTAAGAGCTGGTTGTTCCGGCGCTTCTTCCACCTGAGAACAAGCAAAAGAAGCGCCGGAACAAACTGTTATATTGTGTGGCACAACCCGAAAAAAGGGTCCCAGCTCAGCATTATGCTGTATGCCTTGTTGCACAAGGACATACAGCGCTGATTTTCAGCTGGTACCCTGAACCGGGTGACGCCACGGATTATAAACTAATGATAACTAATAAAACACACGGAAACATAAAAAATTAATAAAATAAAAAATCACTAACTAACAACTATACTTATTAATGACTATACTAACACAGACTGTAAGACTAGTTATTACTAAAACAAAGACTAAGCACACATACATAATTATATTATAGGTATATAAATATTATCTTAATATAAATGTTAACACCAGGTTAAGTTTGTGTATAATATATAAAACACAGCTATATATACAAACATATACACATATATAAATATATACACATAATACTTGTATACATGAAACTACAGAAATGAGAACTCCGCCACATGATCCTGGAATTCCACTTGCTTATCTAAAAGGTATTTTTTTAGTTTTAATTTAAAAGTAGAAATAGTGACATAGGCTACTTTTTATTGCGGAAAGTCAAAGAGTTCCCACGGGATTTTTGAAAAACCTAATTCCATGCGGACGAAGTCGCGGGCATCAGCTAGTGTTATTATAAAATACCTTTTCCGTGTACTCTTCCTCGCCGTTGTACCGCATGATCTCCGGCGCCATGAACCCTTCTGTGCCTCCGAAGCCTTTGGTGCCAGAAGGAGGGGCCAGGCGGGATATACCTGCAAACATGGTACTGCAAATGATCACAGGCGGCGGTAATCACTTTACATCAGGTGACCCGCCCGCCAGTAGCGCGCACAGAGTTTGAAGCCAGGGTAAGCATTATTAAGATAGACCTTAGATACACCTTATATAGACCTATTGAATGGCAGGTCCTAAAGAAAAATGGGCACTGGTCATTTCAACTAGGGTAAGCATTACCTTTATGCCTCTATGAACTGCACGCCACTGCCGCCCGCACGTTTGCTCGCCAAATTTTATTTTAAAAAAAGTACATTGAGTAGTAGTTGGTCAAAAAGTTGAGGTTTTTTAGGAACCTCAAAGGAACCCTTATAAAATCACTTCGTTGTCTGTCTGTCTGACAAGAAAACCTATAGGGTACTTCCCGTTGTCCTAGAATCATGAAATTTGGTAGGTAGGTAGGTCTTATAGCTCAAGTAAAGGAAAAATCCGAAACTGTGAATTTGTGGTTACATCACAGAAAAACTTTGGTTTTTTTTTTTTTTTTTTAAATATATTTATTTAAGAAAAAATATTTACAGGTTACACAAATGCAGGTATAATCATAAACTCGAAGCTTGAGTTTTTCCGTATACCGAAGCCGTTAACATTAGGTATCTACACGTCACACACTGGTGCCAGAGGGAGGGGCCAGGCGGGATAGATTATAACATGGGGTTATTCAAGGGGCGGACCAACAAATTCCTAAAAGGCCGGCAACGCATCGGCGGCTCCTCTGGTGCTGCAAATGTTCATGGGCGACGGTAATCACTTAACATCAGGTGACCCGCCTGCTCGTTTGCTCGCTATATCTATTAAAAAAAAAAAAAAGATATACCTGCGAGCATTAAGGAAAACCATCCAATCAGTCAATTTTTACTTTTAAAACTTTTTTTTTAATAAGATTTCTTTACGGGCCTACAGAATTTAGAAAGTTCCGGTAAAAGAATTATTCGTTTGTGACATATTTCATTTCATTTCATTTATTTGCATAGATTGAGTTTGTACGGGAGCGGTGTGCAGGCTCGACCGTACCAAAGGGAGATCTCCCACCGAGCGGTTGGCCGTGCTCGGTAGCGCCAGCTGGGCCGACGGTTGTGTCTTGAAACTTCTATAAATAGTCCAAATTGCAGAACTCCGTTAGTGCGAGTAGTGTCGGCGGTACATTTGTTTGGGACTACGTCATGAAATGTTATCGATTGAACAGCGCCATCTAGTTGTCATTGTGGCAACCGTCACAAGTTACAATAGATGTTATGTTTATGGGTACAGTAGGGTACAATCTGCTATGGAGTGACATGGATATCTTCGACCTTACCATAGTCGCCCAGTTTGACGTGCACGTCGATAGGTTCCGCGCTGAACTCCACCGCCTCCGCGTCCTGCGGCGCCGGCAGGGACCACACCAGCACGTTCTCCGACTGCGCACACACACATTATACTTTCATCATGATCAACCTATCACCGTCTCACTACAGAGCACGGGGGGTGATTACGTATCTCGCAACAGGCGTAAATCTCGCGATCATTGCTGTCAAACGTCCGGCTAGAGAGAGACAGCAATAGCTACAAAGCAAAATAAGAAGAACAAGAGAGACAGCAAATGAACTGTCGCTACTGCAACGTTTTACGTAATCACCCCGCCGGTCTCCTTAGAGTAAGAAGCTGGCCATATGCGGATTGGTAGACTTCACACACCTTTGAGAACATTATGGAGAACTCTCAGGCATGCAGGTTTCCTCACGATGTTTTCCCTCACCGTTAAAGAAAGTGATATTTATTAAAATGCACATAGCTTCTGAAAATTTAGTTTTCAAACTCAGTTCAAATTAGCGATGGGCGATTCATTCGAATAACAATCGACTTATGAGATTTTTGTTACATAAAACGCACATACGTCCGAAAAGTAAGAGGTGCGTGCCCGGGATCGAACCCCCCGACCTCTGATTAGAAGGCGGACGTCCTAACCACTAGGCTTTACAGGTTTTTTCATACATGGTAACAGCTGAAAATCAGCGTCCTGCATCTTATGTGTGTTAACGCATAAGATGCAGGACATTATGCTGAGCTGTACACCCATGTGGGGTGGTGTCACAGATGAAAATGTCACATTTGTACTTTGTTTTTATCTGTAATACCAACAACAAATAAATGCATTTTCTTTCTTTCTTTTCTTTCTTCTAGTTCTTTGTTTTCTTTTTTTTCTAGCTTATGCTCGCGACTTCGTCCGCGTGGACTACAAAATTTCAAACCCCTATTTAACCCCCTTAGGAGTTGAATTTTCAAAAATCCTTTCTTAGCGGATGCCTACGTCTTAATAGCTATCTGCATGCCAAATTTCAGTCCGATCCGTCCAGTAGTTTGAGCTGTGCGTTGATAGATCAGTCAGTCAGTCAGTCAGTCAGTCAGTCAGTCAGTCAGTCAGTCAGTCAGTCAGTCAGTCAGTCAGTCAGTCAGTCAGTTAGTCAGTCAGTCAGTCATCTACTCCTTTTATATATATAGATACCAACAACAACTAAATGCATTTTATTTCTTTCTTTTCTTTCTAAAATCATAACCCTCCTTTTGGCTCTGCCGTAGTCGGGTAAAAAATCATGATGATATAGATATGATAATAAACTTTTATTACAGGGGTATCAACCCATAATTGTGTGTTAGTAGATATACCTTCAGATCTCTGTACAGCACGCGGTGCGCGTGCAGATACTCCAACGCTCGTGCAACTTGCAGGGCCAACGCGCGCGCAGTCCGCGGGCCGATGCGCGCCCCGCAGCCTCTGTACCGTCGAAGACCACTCTCCAACGACCCCTGTGTGAAAAAAAAATCTTTTCAGTGTGCTCTTAAAAAAAGCATATTATACAGTGTATGTAAATGATAAGAAAGCTTGGATTTGACTCGCTCCAGCAATGCACGGGGCTGCAATTGCTTGTACAGTATGGTATTATATTTTTTTTTAAATATTAGCCATGTTAAATAACTAATATTCCCCTTTCCTCTCCAACTAAGCGTCAAGCTTGTGCTAGGAGTAGGTACGACAATAGTGCAACGGGCGGGGTTTGAACCGTCGACCTTTCGGTTTTCAGTCCACTCCTATACCGGTTGAGCTATTGAGGCTCTAACTATTGTAAATTGATCACTTGAAAAGTTCTTCGCCGAGTTTTTTGCTGGTTCTTCTCGGTAGGAACGGCATTCCGAACCAGTGGTAAATTAAACTAGTTGACGATTCAAAAACACTTGTAAAAGTTTACTTGAATTAAAATCTATTCTATTCTATTCATTACTTAGACCAAAGTCTTGGAACAGTGCGTGTTGCCAGTGATGACACATGGATCCGAGACATGCTCGCTAACTATGGGCCTCGTAAGAAAGCTCAGAGTCACTCAGCGGGCGATGGAGAGAGCTATGTGCGGAGTTTCTCTACGTGATCAATGAGGAAATGAGGAGATCCGTAGGAGAACTAGAGTAACCGACATAGCTCAACGGGTTGCGAAGCTGAAGTGGCATTGGGCAGGGCACATAGTTCGTACAACCGATACACGTTGGGGTCCCAAGGTGCTGGAATGGCGACCTCGCACCGGAAGACGCAGCGTTGGAAGACCCTCCACTAGGTGGACATACGACATCAGATGAGTCGCAGGGAGCCGCTGGATTCAGGCGGCACAAAACCGTGGCGTGAGGCAATCCCTACAAGAAATTTATGTGCAGCAGTGGACGTCCATTGGTTGATGATAATGATGATAATGATGATGACGGTACTTAGTTAGTTAAATATACCTGCGGGGCGACGGCCAGTAGCAGCGCCAGCGGGGCAGCACAGACGGCGACCAATGGCAGCACGTGCGGGTGACGCAGACGCGACAGGATGCCCAGCTCCTGTCGCAGCCCGCAGTACGCCCGGCACGCCGCGCCCCACGAGTCCCTCTCCCAGCGCGACACGGCTGCCTGGTGTTATGGTGACGTCATTCATCAGTACCCTTATTATATCAGTACCCTTATTATATCAGTACCCTTATTATATCAGTACCCTTATTATATCAGTACCCTTATTATATCAGTACCCTTATTATATCAGTACCCTTATTATATCAGTACCCTTATTATATCAGTACCCTTATTATATCAGTACCCTTATTATATCAGTACCCTTATTATATCTGTTCCGTTACCGTAACGTGCCGTAACGTGATTTCTTTCATTTTTCAAACTTCGCGCCATTATATCATAAACACTGACACTTCGAATTAGTGCAATGACAGCACGCAGCTCAATCGGCTGTCATGCACGTCGTACTGTCAGCTGTCACCGTCCACTCAACGGTGAACGTGATTCATTCGCGAAATAACGCAGCTGCGAGATCTATCGCGCGCGACTTTTTTCTATCAAAAATCAACGTCATCACCACAAGAATCCCTGGATCCAGGTGGAATACCAACGAGTGCAAGCAGCAGTTTAAGGTACGTACGTGCATTATACTGTTATTGCCTAATTCGAAGTGTATAACATCGTTTTCGTAGATCGGAAAGGTCTAGTCTCCCAATGTAGCCGGGCCACCGACGTGCAAGTAGCTACAATATCAGTACCCTTATTATATCAGTACCCTTATTATATCAGTACCCTTATTATATCAGTACCCTTATTATATCAGTACTGTTAACGAGATAGGATTGAGTTTTGCTAGTTTCCACTGGAGAGTGTGGTTTTAAATAAAGAAACGCGTGCTCTCTCGTTGACATATTAATTGTCACTAAAAATGATGCAATAATGCAATACTGCCAAGAAAAGTTGCACCTCAAATATCATATCCTTTTACAAAGTCGTATTATATTTGGACAAGTACCCTTATTATATCAGTACCCTTATTATATCAGTACCCTTATTATATCAGTACCCTTATTATATCAGTACCCTTATTATATCAGTACCCTTATTATATCAGTACCCTTAGTATATCAGTACCCTTATTATAAATACGAAAGTGTGTTTATTTCTTGGTGTATTGGTTTGTTGGTTTGTCCTTCAATCACGTCGCAACGGTGCAACGGATTGACGTGATTTTTTGCATGAATATAAATTAAGACCTGAAGAGTGACATAGGCTACTTTTTATACCGGAAAACCAAAGAGTTCCCACGGGATTTTTAAAAACCTCAAATTCCACGCGGACGAAGTCGCGGGCATCAGCTCGTTTTTCAATATGGCTGATGTTGTGAGATGTAGTCAAGCGGGGAGGGGCGGAGGAGGGGTTTCATTGGAGTAGAGCCAATGGGTCTAGTCATTGTTCTTAAGTTAGATATGTCAAAATGTTTAAAAGTATCCAAAGAAAACTTTAAAAATTAGTGACAGTGAAGCTCAAAGTGCCACGGCTGCCTGGTGTTAAAAGTGTGACGTCATTTTTTCTTCTCTGCCATTATTCAATACTAGATGATGCCCGCGACTTCGTCCGCGTGCATTTGGTTTCTAAAAATCCCGAGGGAACTCTTACCCTTTCCCGCGATGCAAGCTATCTCTATACCAAATTTCATCAAAATCGGTTAAACGGATGGGCCGTGAAAAGCTAGCAGACAGACAGACACACTTTCGCATTTATAATATTGTGCAAAGCTAGCAGACAGACAGACAGACAGACACACTTTCGCATTTATAATATTGTGAAAAGCTAGCAGACAGACAGACACACTTTCGCATTTATAATATTAGTATATGGACTAGTATGGATGTCGGATGAACACGTCACGTGAACAGGCCCATATGACTCCGAAATCGTCGGGCGTATTCCGACAAAAACGACTTTGAAAAAGAAGCGAAGAGACCCTGACCTTGTACGCCTGCATCGCCGACAGGTCCCTCGCCTCGGGCGGCGCGACGGGCTGCAGCGCCTTGACGGCCACGGCGCAGGGCTTCGCCCCGGGGCGCCGCCACGTGCCCGTCAGCACCGTGCCGAACGCGCCGCGCCCCGCCACGGCGCCGCACGACACGTGCTCCCAGCGCGCGCGCTTGTTCTCTTCCACGTCCAGGAGTAACTGTAGGAAAATATTATCTTTATCTAAATATATACAAGGAAAAGGTGATTGACTGACGGACTGACTGATTTATCAACGCACAGCTAAAACTACTGGACGGATCGGGCTGAAATTTGGCATGCAGATAGCTATTATGACGTAGTCATTCGCTGAGAAAGGATTTTTGAAAATTCAACCCCTAAGGGGGTGAAATAAGGTTTTGAAATTTGTGTAATCCACGCAGACGAAGTCGCAAGTATAAGCTAGTCAATAACTAAATCTTCAAAAAGACTTGTCTTCTTCTATTGTCAGTACATCAGTGACTTCCCAATCTTTCTAACCCGCCAATTTCATAATCATCAGCATCATGATCAACCCATCACCGGCGCACTACAGAACACATGTCTCCTCTCAGAATGAGAAAAGTTTTCGCCATATTCTACCACGCTGGCCAAGCATAAATACGGTATTTGACAACTAGTCAAATCAGTAACTTTTAATCAAACGTCAAAACGCGCGCTTAGTATATGCGATATTCTATGAAATACTGGTGTGTGACGTCACGATCATTTGACGTGCTTTTTTTAGTTTAATCGATAATTTAAAATGGTTATTACACTTAAAACCAACAAAGGACGTGGATTTTACGTATTTCGAAAGACCCTCTATTTAATAATCACTGAGAAATACCCAATTGATAAATTCCACATACTCCTGGAGAACTCTCAGGCATGCAGGTTTCCTAACGATGTTTTTCTTCACCGTAACACATAACACCGAAAAGTTAGTGTCCGGCGCCGCGTCAGTAACCCACCCACCGTGTCCGGCGCCACGTCAGTAACCCACCTACCGTGTCCGGCGCCACGTCAGTAACCCACCTACCGTGTCCGGCGCCACGTCAGTAACCCACCTACCGTGTCCGGCGCCACGTCAGCTAGCTGCACGTCGGCATGGTGCGGACAGCGCAGCGGCGCGCTGGTGCACGCGGCCAGCACGCACTCCTCCAGCGTCCAGCACGTGGCCACAAAGCAGTTCCCGCTGCAGACCCCCTCCGTCGACCCCATGCGGGACGACGCTACACAACAACACGTAGTTAAACTTTTAACAAACTAAAAGACCAGTCAAGTGCGACTCGGACTCGCACACGAAGTGTTCCGTACCATCGTTTAAGAAATAGAAAGAAAGAAATAATAAAACCGGCCAAGTGCGAGTCAGGCTCGCGCAACGAGGGTTCCGTACTACAGTCGTATTTTTTCGACATTTTGCACGATAATTCAAAAACTATGTACCATAAAAATAAATAAAAATCTGTTTTAGAATGCACAGGTGAAGCCCTTTCATATGATACCCCACTTGATATAGTTATCTTACTTTGAAAATTGAAAATACTAATTATTAGTTCATGACCACAATTTAATTTTTTTTGTATGATGTAACCACAAATTCACGGTTTTCTGATTTTTCCCCTAATGTCAGCTATAAGACCTACCTACTTGCCAAATTTCATAATACTAGGTCAACGGGAAGTACCCTGTAGGTTTCTTGACAGACAGACAGACAGACAGACAACAAAGTAATCCTATAAGGGTTCCGTTTTTCCTTTTGAGGTACGGAAACCTAAAAACGTTTATTCTTTTCGTAAACGTTTGGACGCACACTAATAATACTTTTAAGATCTGTAAACTAACCCAAATTCGCAATATAGAGAATTGAATTGAATTGAATTGAATTGAAAGTTGTGCCAAACGTCACTAGTTGTGCCACCTGTGCGCTGTTGTGTCGAGATGGCGATCGTAGTACGACGCAGGGCGTTCCCTCCCCGATACCCAATTCGATCTGTCGCGTACTACACCTACCAAGGGGTTTGGTTATCCTGGCACCTCTGCATTAAAACCAAAAGGTCTCAAGCAGAAGAAGCGTTGGAATAAACTATACACAACTTTAATTTTTTTTTTTAATTTTCATGGCGGCCATTTTGAAATTTTTATTATTTGTTGTAGCGGCAATTACCTATATAAATGGTAAATGGTATAATTAACATTGTAAATTGTAAAATTAAAATTAAAAAGAGCAACCGCCGAGTTTCTTGCTGGTTCTTCCCGGTAGGAACGGCATTCCGAACCAGTGGTAAATTAAAACTACCCGACGATTCGAAAGCGCTTGTAAAAAGTCTACTTGAATAAAACATATTCTATTCTATTCTATTCTAAAGATATAGACATTCTGTGAAAATTTCCACTTTAAAGCTATTATGGTCCACGAGCAGTGGCGTGCAGGTCATAGAGGCATAAATGCACTGCTTACCCCAGTTGTAATAGCTCAATGCATATTTTTCGTGATTACCTGCCAGTAAACAGGTTTCTACCTAACTAATGCCACCCTGGCTTCAAACACTGTGCACGCCACTGTCCACGAGATACAGCCCGCTGACAGATAGACAGACGGACGGACGGACAGCGAAGGCACGAAACCCTAAAAACGATCTTCTGATCGTGAGTTTCACAGTTCAATATGCTCGTCTACGGCTCTGACACTTTGCACCTCGACTATAACTATAATTATTTCACTTACTGTTAGATTCAGCACCAACTCCGCTGTCGCCATCTGAGGCCCGAGACTCTTCCGAAAGTCGCAAACGCCTCGGCTCTGCGTTTCCCAGTTCTAAACGTCTAAACACCTACATACAAAAGTAAAAATCCTAGTTATTATAAAAAATATGGTCCTTCGAACCGGATCATTTTTCGTAATACAAATCTAGTATCTGCTAACCCCTTGAGCCAGATGTTTGTCGTGATCATATTTGGTAATTGTGATCGCCGTGATCATTATGATCGATGTCTGAGATGGTGATCAACGTTGGATCGAAGGTCTAACAGAAACAAGGGGTATGACGACACTTTAGTTGAGTTATCTACCCTCATTTTGTTCTAGTTGTAATCAGTAGTTGGTCCTTCGAACCGGATCATTATTTTTCAATGTAAAGAAACACTACTAACCTGTGCAAGATGTTTGTCGTGATCGTTTTGATGGTGATTGTGATCGCCGTGATCATTGTGATGATGATCAGCGTTGGATTGGAAATCTCTTAGACACGCGGGGCAAGGCGCCACTCTAGTTATGAGACATCTCCCTTCTGAAGTGTGGACGAATCGGGTACCTAGGTAAACATAAAAATAAATTAGACAAGTTATTAATAATTTTTCCGACTTAATTGCCTTAATTTTATAAGTTTATAGCTTAAACTTTCTCTAATTTAATTTATTATCCTCTATCCTAAGGTCCCCGTAATCCAAAACCAGACTTCATGCACCTTTGAGAACATTATGGAGAACTCTCAGGTTTCCTCGCCATGTTTTCCTTCGCCGTTAAAGCAAGTGACATTTATTAAAATACACATAGCTCTGCAAATTAAGTTTAAAACTCAACTCAACTCAACTCAAATGGGCGATTCATTCGAATAACAATCAAATTATGCTATTGTTGTTACTAATCGATAACAAACAAAAACGATTGAGTGTTTTCGACAGAAACGAAATTTGAGTGCGCAATTGATTAAATTTTCTATTTATTCGTTCCATATAGTGCAAGATGCATATTCGTTCCGCATTCGTAGTCTTAAAAATCGATTTGGATCAAACAATCGAAAAATTGTACTGTCGATTGTCGATTTTTATTCCATTTTTTTTTGCAGACAACGATGATTTTTTTAAAGAATATTAGCCAAGTTAATTGCTGGTTAATATTCCCCTTTCCTCTCCAATTAAGCGTAAAGCCTGTGCTAGGAGTAGGTACGACAATAGTGCAACGGGTGGGATTTGAACCGTCGACCTTTCGGTTTTCAGTCCGCTCCTTTAACCGTTGAGTAATCGAGGCTCTAAAATCGATTGTTCAAATTGTTGGATTCATTCGATTGTTTTCTGCAACAATCACCCATCGCAAGTTCGAACAGTGGCACCGATTCCGTTGTTTTTCTCTAAACTCTTTTCTTTTTAACAATGCTAAAAAGGGACCGAACATGAACTTTACATTTAAAGACTCTAAATTTTAGTGCACGCTACAAATTTAAACAATACGCTCGCGACTGTGCGCTAAACTCACGGGATTTTAACATCTAAAAATTAAATTTAAAACTGTCAAACTGCGTCTGTCCTTTTCATATTACATTAGTAAGAAGAGGATGCGAATCCTCTAAAATTTGGTTGTGCTCAGAATCAGTACCACTGTTAAGTTACTTACCAAGGGACGGGTACCAGTCCTCGAGCAATAAGTCCACGTGGTCGGAAATCAGTGCCAGAACCTTCGTCAGCACTTCGGGGTTCGGCTCCAAGCTGATGCTCTGCGGAATACGAAGATTTACACTTTAGTGGTCTTTATAAACGACTTCAAAAAAGGAGAGTAGATATAATATGTTGTTTGTAGACCAGTTGCCGTTTCGGCCCTATGTGCGTGTAAATGGAGTCGAAATTGGTTTGTATTTGCCTTGTTTTGGCATGAATTTGGTGTTTACAACGTTTTCGTAATTGGTGTGATTGGTGTGCGGTATGAGGTGTGGGGGTCGTTATCTAGTGGTGCGGTATGAGGTGGGGAGAGGGGGTGGGGGTTGGGGGGGGGGTTGGTGGCGGTTTCCTTTTGAGGTAGGGAGCCCTAAGAACTCTTCGGCTGGTAGAATCTGCCCACCAGAAGCTTGACGGACGCGCAACCTGCACAACAAAGGAACTGCTAGTTTCTGCCCACCTGACAGCCGGCGATGGGCAGCCCGTCCTCTCGCCTCACGATGCACACCTCAGCTGGCAGCACGATCTCCACGCACGCCGAGCACTGCACGTCCAGCTCACACCACACCCCTTCCTGACGGACGCGGAACCTGCACAACAAAGGAACTGCTAGTTTCTGCTCACCTGACAGACAGCTATGCTAGGATTTCTCTACGTGACCGACATAGCTCAACTGGTAGCGAAGCTGAAGTGGGCACATAGTTCGACAAACCGATACACGTTGGAAGAAGTGGCCACATAGTTCGAAAAACCGATACACGTTGGAAGAATTGGCCACATAATTCGAAAAACCGATACACGTTGGAAGAAATGGCCACATAGTTCGAAAAACCGATACACGTTGGAAGAAGTGGGCACACAGTTCGGAAAACCGATACACGTTTTTATATCACTTACCGTATAGAGTGATACAGCTCATCTGGCTCGTCCTCATCGCCCACGGCGCCCAGCAGTGGGTCGTACCGTGGAGGCAGCTCCCGCAACGCGAGCAGAGTCAGCGAGCCGCACACTAGCTTCAGCCCGGTCTTCCAGAGTTTCCAGCACCAATTTAAGTCCAGAGCTTTGATGACGTTGTCATCTATTTCCATCTGGGAATATCAAATCATACTATCACACTTCAAATCTATATACATAAAAGGAAAAGCTGACTGACTGACTGACGAGTGATCTATCAACGCACAGCTCAAACTACTGGACGGATCAGGCTCAAATTTGGCATGCAGATAGCTATTATGACGTAGACATCCGCTAAGAAAGAAATTATGAACCTGTCATGTGCCTTGCTAGATCAGTCAGTCAGTAAGTAACCTTTTCCTTTTATTTACTTACTAGCTGCTGCCCGCAACTTTATCGCCGTGGAATTAGGTTTTTAAAAATCCCGTGGGATCTCTTTAAATTTCCGGGATAAAAAGTAGCCTATGTCACTCTCCAGGTCTTTATCTATACCCATGCAAAAAATCACGTCAATCCGTTGCACCGTTGCGATGTGATTGAAGGACAAACCAACAAACAAACACACTTTCGCATTTATAATAAGGGTTACTGTTGGCGCACGCGCCGATAAGAATCGAAGACGGCCGACGACGCACGAAGGCGCGGTCGGCAGCCATTAATTTCTTACTTGTAAACAAAGGGGCGAAGTGACTTCAAGATCTGTGATCGAACATTTAACAACTGTGGAAATAGTTAATATTTTATCACCTTCCTTATTCGTGGAACCTTTATACTTAAGTGTATAAATAAATATCTTCTTTAAGGCTTCAATGCTATTATGTTGTTTGCATTAACCTGTAAAAAATACATCGATCAACAGTAACTGATTGCCCTAGAAAATCCATGGAAAAAGTACAATATTTTGTAATCATGTCTGCTTCAAACTTTTCATCGAGTTTTACCTCTCTGGGTGCAGTATAGAGGCTGGGGCAGTGCAGAGCCAGAGCCGGGTCGGCCAGTACCCTGGCGCAGAGCCGCGCCCAGAAGCCGCGGGGCACGTAAGAGAGCAGCAACAGACGACGGATGCTGCGTCCGCTGGCGCGAGACGAAACTGCTATACCGCCAGAAGATTCTTCTGTGAATCAATTACACATAACTGCAGTTTTTAACATGGTCGCTAGCTATGGGCCTCATAAGAAAGCTCAGAGTCACTCAGCGGGCGATGGAGAGAGCTATGGCGGAGTTTCTTTACGTGATCAATGAGGAAATGAGATCCGTAGGAGAACTAGAGTAACCGACATAGCTCAACGGGTTGCGAAGCTGAAGTGGCAATGGGCAGGGCACATAGTTCGTACAACCGATACACGTTGGGATCCCAAGGTGCTGGAATGGCGATCTCGCACCGGAAGACGCAGCGTTGGAAGACCCCCCACTAGGTGAACGGACATCAGACGAGTCGCAGGGAGCCGCTAGATTCAGGCGGCGCAAGACCGTGGCGTGTGGAAGTCCCTACAAGACACCTATGTCCAGCAGTGGACGTCTATCGGTTGATGATGATGATGATGATCAGAAATCGCAGAACTGGCAGCTAGCTGCTGCTGTGCCGTTTTTCTAGGTTCACGTACCCGGGATACTCAAAAGTCACATGTCTTGGGGTGTCTTCCTGTCAGCAAAAGTAGAATTTTCGTTCGGCGAAATAACACTTACGTGGTAGAAAAGATGAGGGGTAAATAGGCTGGCATGGTATGGGCATATAATGCGGAGGGAAGAAAGCCATGTCACCAGAAGAATGTAAAGTATACATGTGGAAGGAAAAAGAGGAGAGACGATCAAAGAAACGGTGGATGGATTGCGTGAAAGAGGATATGCGTATAAAAGGGGTGGATACGTTGACGAATGACAGAAGTGAGTGGAAGAAGAAGACATGTTGTGCCAACCCCACGTAGCGTGGGAAAGAAATGACACTTACGTATTAATAAAGGAGAGTGGGTGCCCCGGATGGAATCTGGTACCGTGGACAAAGTTCCCGGGGCGGTTCTGCGGGGAGTCCCCGGCCACGCGCGGGACTTCAGCGCCAACTGTCAAATATTGCAACTGGTACACAACAAACACTATGAACAAGGCCGGCAACGCATCGGCGGTTCCTCTGGTGCTGCAAATGTTCATGGGCGGCGGTAATCACTTAACATCAGGTGACCCGCCTGCTCGTTTGCTCGCTATATCTATTTAAAAAAAAAAGTATGCCGATAACAGATGGCGCCACGTCTATTTAAAAACGCGCTTCAAAAATTTCATGAAAACGTTTGGGTGTTGGTAAATGTATGCTGTTGACTTATTAAATTATGCTTATGAAGCGACTGTTAATGCCATCTACGACTGTACTGAGTGAACATACATATCACAAATTTCGTTACCTGCGGTTGTTTCGGCTCCATATCGGGCAGTAATGGCGGCACGAGCAGCGACCTCGCGTCCCAGCACAGAGCCAGCTCGAACTTGTTGAGCAAGGACACGCCCAGAGACCTCGCCTCCTCCCCGCCCCCCAGCACGGGGGACGCTTTGAACACGTGCGCCAAGTCGTCCACCTTCATTATACCTGGACAAAGAGGCTTGAAAAACTAGAATCTAAAACCGTACAATTGAAAAAAAATTATGACCCAGAGATCCCGCCTATACACTCTGGCAACGCGCGCTAAGGATGATCTTCATCATCATCATCATCAACCCGTAGACATCAACTGCTGGACATAGGTCTCTTGTAGGGACTTCCACACCACGGTCTTGCGCTGCCGCTATCCAGCGGCTCCCTGCAACTCGTCTGATGTCGTCCGTCTACCTAATGCGGGGTTCTTCCAACGCTGCGTGCAGTGCGAGGTCGGTATTCCGGCACCTTGGGACCCCAACGTGTATCGGTTGTACGAACTATGTGCCCTGCCCATTGCCACTTCAGCTTCGCAACCCGTTGAGCTATGTCGGTTACTCTAGTTCTCCTACGGATCTCCTCATTTCCTCATTGATATGTCGATTTTTTTGTGGTATCATATTGGTAATCATCAGTACTATCATATGTCTTCGTTTTTGCTAGCGCTCTAGTCACTCAGTATACGTCAAATACTGCAAGCCTGTCAAAACTACTGTCAAATGAGAATATTTACCGTTGTTGGCGAAGGGGTTTATCTCTCTGACAGTGACGACGTGAGCCAACACGTCGCACAGCCACTGCGGCCGCAGGAAATATAACTCTTTGAGCGTCGCATCGTCGTAATGCAAGAGAACTCCTGAAAGGAGAAATGAAACAACTTAAGGTGAAAGACACGGGTCTACCCGCGAAATTAAAATTTAATTTGGTTTTTCGCAATTTGTAAACTAACTAGCTTATGCTTACGAATTCGGACGTGGACTACACAAATTTCAAACCCCTATTTCACCCTCTTAGGGGTTGACATTTCAAAAATCCTTTCTACATATCTACTATAATAGCTATCTACATGCCAAATTTCAGCCCGATCCGTCCAGCAGTTTGAGCTGTGCCTTGATAGATCAGTCAGTCAGTCAGTCACCTTTTCCTTTTATATATTTAGATACGACAAAGTAGGCTTATGGCATTAAAATTGCGCCCCTAGCAGTATCATCTTCACAGGCTTATATAAAAATCTTTACTTGAAAGTGACCAGTTTAAAAAATTTGTCAAAATAATGAGTTTGACGTGAGCTACTCACAAATTAGCGTCAGTACGCGGCAGAAAATACTGTACGTCGAGTGCATTATTTTCTGCCGCTGTTTAAAATAATTTTTTACCATTTTCATGCAAAAACATGGTAGCCTGGTGCAGCTCAGCCGCGTCTCGGAACATGCGAAGATTTCTTTGCTGCATGTATTGTGTCACCTTAAATTACAAATAGTTATTTTTGTGACAAATGCGCAAAATAGAATATTACAGTCAATAAAAGAAATCAGAATAAAATTAAGGTACATTTCAATTCCCAAATATGACGGTTTTACATTACAATAAAACCGATATTATGTGCCGAGAGGGAAAACATACAGCATTTATGTATGAAGAAGCAATTATGTACTCACCGCATATATGCGCGCTTCATCCATAAACATGTATATTCCTATGCAATAATGTAGTTTACCTTACCGGATATAGGGGCGCTAGTGTCTCACCCAGCAAGGCAGTGAGCCGCTGCCATCTTGGATGTCATAGTCTTCACCAGGAAGAAGTTCCTGCAATGCTGTATGTTTTCCCTCTCGGCACATAATATCGGTTTTATTGTAATGTAAAACCGTCATATTGATGTGCCTCCGGTAAAACATACAGCATTTATGTATGAAGACGTGTTTGTTATCTGCTGGTGAAATGTATTACCCACAACGCTATGATGAATCAAAGGGAGTTAATCTGTCAATTGAATAACAAAAATATTAATCGTTAAGTTAGATCAAATAACCACGTCCCCTTCATTGTCACCTATTAAAGTTATTGTTATTTCTAACCAGGGTTAATAAGTTAAAATATAATGTCTAAAAGACAACCAATTTAAATGATTTATGTCTGTAATTTTGATAAGGATTACTAAAACTCAAACCGGACCATATAATGATTATATTGAAAAATAAGCTTCAGTTACTTTGAGATCTCCTCCGGGCAATAATGATTTCAACAAGAGTGTCTGGTAATCTCCAGTTACCACGAGATACTAGTATATCGTCCATTGATTGGTTATCTGTCCCCAAAGAAACTACTGTTGATCCACTGATGAATCCCTGGGGATACAGGAATGCTGCCACATTGCTTAAGAACTGAACTGTTCCAGTGATCTATTACAGTACGTGATGCGGCTTCAGTTTCATTACAGTTGGTGATAAAAAGATTACAATATATTTAAATTCTTAACTTCATTCTGCTTGACCTATTTTCCTGTGTCAAAGACATACATGTAGTACTACTGTAGTATACTAGTACATTAATAGAGAATTATGTTTTCTGTTATACTATTATGTTTTGAAAGTGTCCATCCGTATTTATGTTAAGAGTGAGTGTCAGTCTTTGGGCCAAATAAAGTATATAATATATTTTTCCCGGTGACACAGACTTTCAGTTGTCAACCCTTCGTTCCAGGGCAACAATTGTCCATATAGGTTCGTCTAGATATCTCGGGAAGTGTGTGCTTAAATGAGAGCTTCTGTAGTTAGTGCTTGAGCTCTACCTTAAGGTCCTGTATGATAAATGGTTTAGTAATTTTGAGTTTAGCCACGTCAATAATTGCCTAGTGTCCACATGTGGATCATAGAAAGTTAACCGCCACCAGGTTTCGCACCAGTTTAACCATTTTTGATGTCTGGTAGGTAGGTAGGACAAAAATTGCTTCCAACAAGCACCTGTTCTTTACTTCTCGTATAGACTACTCCTTTATTTGGGCACCCATCCTCAATTTTTTTCAGCTTCCGTGTAAATGTCTGGTGGACACTGTAATGTCGTGACATCTATCAGAGTCCCTGATAGGTTCTATAGTTCATTTGAGCTCTGCTTTCAAATCTTGAAGCCCAAAGGTCTTTCACGTGCCACATTTAAGTACACCCCAGCTGCACTGGTTCAAGTAAGTCAGTACTTTTGCCAATTAGTTTGGAGAAGAAAACACCCATGCTAAATTGATGTCTCAATGACCTGTTGAAAGCATCTATAACTTGCTGATCAATCTTTGCAGTCGATAAAGACATCACACCATCTTTATTCCCTACTACAGTAATCAGTTGTGCTGCAACCAAATCGATTTCGGACGGCGCTTGAGGGAAAAGATGACACTCTGTGGGAGGTTTTCCTCGTGACAGCCTTGAGCCAATAATGTAATCTGTTATGTGCGGGAGTTCGATTGTTAGAATCAGTAAAACCCACGACTTTGTTCATTAAAATGAACGTTAGAACGAACGAGTGAGTGAACGAATGAGTGTTCGATTGAACTAAGACTTGCGATTTTTACAGAGTTCTTGTGCTGTCTTCAATTGCCACTATAACTGCATAAAGTTCCTTCTATTGCTGTGCTATCATTTTTGATGCACTCACCAAGTTTCTGGCATTAATTTCCCGTTTAATTGGGCACTAAAAGCCAATCAGAGGCATTATTCGCCAAGCAGTGGATGGCAGGTTTTAGGTGTACATATTGGCAGCCTGAGACATGTGGTTCCGCGCCGCCATGTCATTCCCTGTTCCACGATTGTGGATTCAGCAGTCTAAAACATATTATCGAAACGTTTGAGGCGTATTTGGATCTGATCAGAATGTAGTCTGCTTCTGGGAGTTACTAAACTGGCGAGTCTGACTGTCCTAGCAACCGTTGCATTTCGTGAAGAGTGATTTCACGTTGATAGTTTTTTTCTCTTTATTATGGGCAAGAACATTGAATTTTCTTATAGTCTGCCAACGAATACCCAGGTATTGTAGGTCTTGTGTGAGTGTTAGAATTGACTTTTAGTAATTGATCCCGATGTTGCTTAACTTCGGTGATCGGACGAGAACCGGTGTCTTCAACATGGTATGGACGTTGGCTTTTGGTAATTGATCCCCCTGCCCCGAAGTTCCAAGGACCTCACGCTTCCGCAGCGTGAAGGCATAACCTGGATTGGTCTTAGTTGACCAGAATTGCCAGCCCAGAAGTTCCAAGTGCCTCACGGCTTCCGCAGCCTGAAGACATAACTTGGATTGGTCTTGATTGACCAGAAGGAAGTCGTCTAGGTAGACTAGCACTCGACATTCCTTCGCATGCAAGGTTTCCGCAACCGAGCATGTTACAGGTGGGGCGCTGCCGCCAGACCCAAAAATTAGACAGGTTGTCCAACTTTTGTTGTAGAAAGCTACGAACCGGTATGACAAATCAGACGGGATAGTTTTGTTTCACAAATTTGTTTCGTTCTCGAGGGTCGAAAATCAGACGCATCGATCCGACGTTTTCCTTCCGCAGAAAAAGCTCGGAGATAAAACTGGGCATTTCCTTGTGAACCACTTCTACTAGTTTTGGTCCAGTAATTCTTGTGTCATTTAAGTCGTGACAGGTGACCAGGTTGCATGTTGCATATTTGTTTTGTGGGCATTACCGGGGGTAGTTTCTTGTATTAGGGTATTCGAAATACCGTAATTGACATTTACAAAAACTGTTTGCACCAAAAGCTTGCCAACGATATTAGAATGTCATTACATAACCTGTAACATATTGTGTTGGATAGGTTTTTCGATTGTAGGCATTTATAGCTGTAATATTTATAAATATGGGCCACCAGGGGATTGCATAAACGCAGTGAGTGTTGCTTTATCCAAAAAGAACCTCGTCACTATTGTTAAAAGCCAATCCGGTATTTGACAACTAGTCAAATCAGTATCCTATAAAGCGTTAAAACACACGCTCAGCACGCGAGGCCCCATGAAACACTGGCATGTGACGTCACAATGATTTGACGTACTTTTCCAGCTTAATCAATAATTTAAAATGGTTATCACACCCAAAACTAACAAAGGGTGCGGACCTCACATATCAGATATGTGAGGTCCGAGAGGCTTCCAGTGGAAGACCCTCCATTCAGCCATCACTGAGAAACCATTCACTTTTGACATATGCAAATACCGTATCCAAAATTTCCTTAGAGTATTTAAAATAAACATCTCCATGAAAATTCTGTCTGATATTCATCTCCTGCGCCTTACATAATATATTATGCTATACATTCGCCTGTTACCCAAACAATTTGTAAAGTTTGTTCTGATAATTTTTAAGACAAAGATGATTTGCTGAATGTTATTTATTTATTTAACCATCTTTATTGCTAATCATTATATTCAAAAGAATAAAAATGCAGGAGATACTTAGACCAAAGGGCGACTTTATCATCTGAATGTTTCAGTCATTTATTAAAGGGGGTATCTGGATTCTTAACTGAGTTCTGTTTGGTATAATAAAGCATTGGTGGTAACGGCCATGATGTCCTCAGTGGGGCCAAATAAGTGTTAGCTATTGTTTAGTGAGTACAGTTCTCCGTTATTTTCAGTTTACGAAACCCCTTTAAATGAGCAATTTAACCAATGTCTTGTTATAACCAACATCTCGCCACGTGGGCGAGATAAAATGTTATCATTCGATTCACTGGCGTAAAATTTAAATTGCACTCAATTAACTTTGTACATAAAATAAATAGATTCAATAACCGATTATAGGTAACCATTGGGACTTTTCCTCGCCAAAATTTGTATTAAAGAAACCTAGATCCAGATTTAGATTTCGGTGTCGGTGTCGACACGTTCGTCAACCAAATCGCCATTTGTTTAATTTGGTTTCTCAATTAGCATCTCATTTGCATTAGATACACAATATGGTAAATGCATTATAAGATATGTAAGAAAACTCACCTGGTTGTATAACGCATCGATCCGAGGATCGATCGTTACCTGGTAATTTCTCGCCGTTTCTCTCGGGAGTCACTCTCAATCCTGCTCGTTGCTTGAATCGCTGCTGGATGTCGAGGTATCCCCTTTTTCAAGAGCCCTCTCAGGCACCAATAAGCGCGAAACACCAGATCGATTAGCTTACGTAGCCTATCGACATTGTTCGCGCACGTGGGGTCCAACCAAAATGTCCCCACGGTAATATTACGAAATAATAAGAAAATATATATCATGATCACCGTATTATCACATTTATTGCACTTATTGAAAATAATTTTTTTTTATTTTTTTTTATTTTTTTGCAAAGGAAGACGGATTAACGATATAATTTTAGATTCGACGCGCACGCGGCGAAAGTACACAACGCTATGACATCCAAGATGGCAGCGGCTCACTGCCTTGCTGGGTGAGACACTAGCGCCCCTATATCCGGTAAGGTAAACTACATTATTGCATAGGAATATACATGTTTATGGATGAAGCGCGCATATATGCGGTGAGTACATAATTGCTTCTTCATACATAAATGCTGTATGTTTTACCGGAGGCACATCAATACAACATTTTTTCATACAAGTATTTGTAAGTAAAAACAATAAAATAAGGATATGTAGGTACGAAGCGATTTGCCTCCTCATTTCTAATTCGAATCGCTAGGATTTAAAACACTGTTCCAGCATCAGTTTTTTCTCCAATTATAACATGGGTACCTTCAAGTCAAGAGTGAATAGGCATCTTCTAGGCAAGCGCGCTCCATCTTGGGCTGCATCATCACTTGCCACCAGATCTGATTGCAGCCAAACATTAAAAATGCCATGAGTTAAAAATACCATACTCCGGGATTAAAAATAGACTTTAGCATGTAATAATTTATAGTTTTGATAAACAGTGAAATAAGAGCCATTTTAAAAGCAACTGTATGGAAAGTGGGTGTAAAGCTGTGATAGCCTAGTGGTCAGGACGTCTGCCTTCTAATAGGAGGTCGGGGGTTCGATCCCGGGCATGCACCTCTAACTTTTCGGAATTATATGCGTTTTAATTAATCAAATATCACTTGCTTTACCGGTGAAGGAAAAAACCGTGAGGAAACCTGCATGCCTGAGAGTTCTCTATAATGTTCTCAAAGGTGTGAAGTCTACCAATCCGCACATGGCCAGCATGGTAGACTATGGCCTAAACCCTTCTCAGTCTGAGAGGGATCTGTGCTCTATAGTGAGCCGGCGATGGGTTGAGCATGATGATGACAATTAAAGAGCCGTAAAAAACAGGCAACACGCAAAATGACATTTTTGTATTCCAGGTTAAAAAAATAGACTTTAGCATGTAATAATTTACATTATAGTTTTGATAAATAGTGAAATAAGAGCCATTTTACAACCAAGTATGGAAAGTATAAGATTGCTAAATCTGCCTCACCAGGCGTCTATACTGGTCGTGCCTCAGCACGGGCTCCTTCAGCTCCGCCGCCAGGCTGTGCACGCACTCCTCCAGCGCGAGATACGTGGCCGGCACGCGCTGCTCTAGCAGTGGCTCCTTGCTGCCTGTACCAAAATACTGTTTTATCTTCCAAGTGCGCAAACTAGAAAATTATAGTCGACGCGCAATATCCGAGTCACAGAGAGGGTTTAAAATAACGCTAAGATTTTAATTTTCAATGTATACGCGTATAAAAGAACTTTTTTAATAAATTCCTAGAATTTTAATTTTCAGTAATTTTTTTAATAGGTTTCTAAGTAAATACAACCAAAATATAATAATGCTAGCTTATGCTCGCGACTTCGTCCGCGTGGACTACAAAATTTCAAAACCCTATTTCACCCCCGTAGGAGTTGAATTTTCAAAAATCCTTTCTTAGCGGATGCCTACGTCATAATAGCTATCTGCATGCCAAATTTCAGCCCGATCCGTCCAGTAGTTTGAGCTGTGCGTTGATAGATCAGTCAGTCAGTCAGTCAGTCAGTCAGTCAGTCAGTCATTCAGTCAGTCACCTTTTCCTTATATATATATATATATATATATATATATATATATATATATATATATATATATATAAGATTGATAATATGATATTACCTTTATATGAACTTTGCAGTAATATTTTTATCGCACATGTGCGGTAATAACCTACTTTACATTTTTAATACTAAAATTACCACAAAATATTTGACAGTACTTTTGGTATTGTAACCAAACAATAATAATATGTTGAACATTTATTATACTTCTTTTTCTATAATATGTAAAAATGAATCACTGAATGTGTTGCTGATCGCAAATCTCGCGAACAGCTGAACTATTTTCGCTAATTCTTTTTTTTATAATATTCCTTGAAGTACGAGGATGGTTCTTACGGAGAGAAAATTTAAAAAAATTGCCTGAAAAAGAATCGACTGTTAGGCGGTACGAAGTTCGCCGGGGCAGCTAGTATTATATGAATTTAAAGTTTTTACCTGGAGGTTTAACACTGAAGGCAACCGAGTAAATGATGTCGGCCAGAAGCTTGATGTTGTGGCGAGTGCTGCACGAAACCTGTCAAATATACTACGCTTGGTATACAGAGTTATGTGTATATTAAAATAAAATAAAAAAATAAATTTTTATTCTAAAAAACTTTTACAAGTACTTTCGAATAGTCGGATGCATCTACCACTGGTTCGGAATGCCTTTCCTACCGAGAAGAACCAGCAAGAAACTCGGCGGTTGCTCTTTTCAAATATTTGATATAGGTACAAGATTATGCCATGTATAAAATAGTATTTGCAGTCTTGTGTGTTGCTGGAACGAGCTGCAGGTCAAATCCACGCTCTTTTATCATTTAGATAATCTTCAATTGTGTAATATGCTTTTTTCAGGAGCATATGTTTAATAGATTTTTTAAGCTTGTGCAAAGGTAAGTCCAAAATAGTTTGCGGGATTTTATTATAAAAGGTATTGATCACAGACCACCACCTTTAGACCGTTTAGGCGCACTTCGTCCAATTCTCATTTAGTCCAATTCGCGGTTGGTCCAATTCTCACTTAGTCCAAATCACATTTTCGCGTTTTTTTTAACTGTTTTTTTTTATTGTTTTTTTTTTTTTAACTAACAAAAGGCGTGGATTTTACGTATTTTGGAAGACCCCCTATTTAGAAATCACTGAGAAACAATTTATTTTTGATGTAGTCAAATACCCAATGACGATGATTCCATTTTTCTTACACAATCGGGGGGCTGTTTTTTAATTTTTAGTTTGGATCTGAGCACAGAGAATTCAACTCCTAGAGTACGCATATACAAGGTTTTGCATGAAAACAAAATCGTGTAAAATGTTGGCAGGGGACAGGGGAGAATGCTTTGTTGTGATTGGTGGACTCAAAAGTGACGTAATGAAGACAATGTGCGGAATGAGGGTACCGAACAAGCGTGGAGCGACTTTTATGATAAGAAGTGCCTAAGCTTGGCGAGCGGGGGTGTTCGGCTATAAGGCGTCTAGGTGGTGGTCTAGGGACAACCCTCCACCTCCCATGGCCCCACCAACCTCTCGGTTATATGGGCCGAATCGCGGGAGGGCGCCCGTTCGGTACTTGCTCTTGGCATTTTCCCGGGGCGCCTTCTTGACTCCCTACAAATTATTTTGTCTCTTCCTTGTCCCTTATGCTCACTCTCCCCCCTTGGGGGCTAGACGTCACTAATACAGCTGTGATCTCCGCTGCTGCTCCTCCGTGGTGCCGACCTGGCCTAGGTGGTGGTCTGTGGAACTGAAGTATCGATGACGTACCTCGATGGAGTCCAGCACGCGCGGCAAGCCCAGCTTGTCCGCGTCTGGGGCCGCCATTACAGCGCCTCGTATCAAGCGCTGCAGCGCCACTGGGCTCTCGCTTGAGCACACCGTACTCTACAACATAACAACACTACCCATATTATTTTTATTTTTATTTATTAGGTTTACTTACGACTACTTACACTAATACATTAATTAATATAGTACTCATTCAAACAAAAATGTAGTCGCCATTTACAAGTTACAACAATAAATCGAGAGAAATAGAAAATTATAAATGCGACAGTGTGTTTGTTTGTTGGTTTGTCCTTCAATCACGTCGCAACGGAGCAAAGATCGGCGAGATTTTTGTATGGGTATAGTTAAAGACCTGGACTGACTGACTGACTGACTGATCTATCAACGCACAGCTCAAACTACTGAACGGATCTGGCTGAAGTTTGGCATGCAGATAGCTATTATGACGTAGGCATCCGCTAAGAAAGGATTTTTGAAAATTCAACCCCTAAGGGGGTACAACAGAGGTTTGAAATTTGTGTAATCCACGCGGACGATGCGTAGACATCTGCTACGATAGGATATTTTAAAATTCAACCCATAAGAAGGTAAAGCAAAATTTCAAGTTTTTTTTTTTTTTAATAATTTGTGTAGTCCACGCGTACAACGTCGCGAGCTTAAGCTAGTTATAATACATTAAGCTGTTCTAACTAACTCTCCGTAGTTATGTGCGTTTTAATAAATTAAATATCACTTGCTTAACAGTGAAGGAAAACATCGTGAGGAAACCTGCATGCCTGTGAGTTCTCCATAATGTTCTCAAAGGTGTGTGAAGTCAACCAATCCGCACATGGCCAGCGTGGTAGACTATGGCCAAAACCCTTCTCACTCGGAGAGGAGACCCGTGCCTAGTAGTGAGCCGGTGATGGGTTGATCATGATGATGATGATGAATATATTAAGACACTTACATGGGCGACCTGGTCGTAGTGTGTGGCCACCATTATGACGGGCGAGCCCGGGGCGCGCGCTTGTATCGACCTGAGCGAAACCAAAACATATCCAGATCACCCCAGTAGGTCACACCCCTACCAGTGTGACCAGTTTTATTATATGAAAGCAAAAAGCAAAGAAAACTTATACTAGAAGGGTTTTCGTTTTTTCATTCGGACGTACGGGACCCTCTTATATATTTTAAAAAAATTATTCCCATACAAGTCATCCCTTGACTGCGATCTCACGCGCGTATGTACAAGTACTTGTCCATTACACTTTGATCTATCAATCTAAATACAGTTAGTTAGCCTTAGAGTAATAGAGATAAGGTCCTCTTTGGTTTATCAATCTTCATGAAATGTTTTTGGTTAACTGGACTGTGGCAAACTATTCGTGCAGGCGTCCACTATAGTTTGACCTATGTCAATGATCAAATTAAACTTTACTGCTATGAACTCAAGGTTGTGATTACTTCACGATATTCATGAAAGTAAAATTGGTTTTATTTTAGTGAATATGCGCGCGCTAGCTATACAGACGGTATTGATACGGCAGCTAGCTTAGTTACTACTACGGAAACCGCTGCGCGTTGCGCATATTAAATTAGTTGAAACACAACTCTGATACCGATATTCGGCAACAGTTAACAATATCGGTATTGAAACTAAGTAACTGTTGATTAACCGTTGCCGTAAATAGCCAATAACGCCCATCTTTAGTTTGCAGACAAGCGATAGTCTATATATTAAAAAAAAACTCCTTAAAATGTAAAAGAATGAAAAAGTATTCACCTTAGCCACTGCAGCGCCCCCGCGAGACCCTTTCTGCCGTCTGGCACCTTCCACACAACTAGATACAGAGATCGCTTCGACAGGAAGTACTGGTGGGTGGCGTAGTATCTGCAATATTAAATAAGCATTTCCAATGTAACTTAATTTATTATTACTTTAGTGAAGGAAGACACAGCCGGAGGGCCCAAATAAAACTATTACTTATAATTACTTTATTAAAATAAAATTAAAACTAATTTACAATACTAAATTTTGGATTTAATGCTACGCGATGTAACAAAAGAATCAGAATGCCTTTTTCGACGTTTACAATAATTAAAGAAAACTCCAATTTGGGTCGCCATGTCGCAATAGCTGACGCCGCCACTCGTGTCTCTAGCAATATCGTAGAGTCAGCGCTCCACTTAGGGCTATGCGATAAAGAGTCAGCGCTTCACCTAGAGCTATGCGATATAACTCTTTGTAACTACAATTTTTGGTACATGAATAATAAAAATAAAAATAAAAATAAAATAAATAAATAAAATAAAAAACCAGCCAAGTGCGAGTCAGGCTCGCGCACCGAGGGTTCCGTAGTACAGTCGTATTTTTTTTGACATTTTGCACGATAAATCAAAAACTATGATTCATAAAAATAAATAAATATCTGTTTTAGAATCCACAGGTGAAGCCCTTTCATATGATACCCCACTTAATATAGTTATCTTACTTTGATAATTGAAAATACTAATTATTATTTCATGACCACAATTAAATTTTTTTTGTGTGATGTGACCACAAATTCACGGTTTTCAGATTTTTCCCCTAAAGCCAGCTATAAGACCCACCTACCTGCCAAATTTCATGATTCTAGGTCAACGGTAGTACCCTGTAGGTTTCTTGACAGACAGACAGACAGAAAACAAAGTGAGTATAATACTATAAAGGTTCCGTTTTTCCTTTTGAGGTACGGAACCCTAAAAACCGACCAAGTGCGAGTCGGATTCGCGCACGAAGGGTTGCGTACCATTAATCTAAATATATAAAAGGAAAAGTGACAGACTGACTTACTGATCTATCAACGCACTTGTTTTAACGGTGAAGGAAAATCGTGAGGAAACCTGCATGACTGAGAGTTCTCCATAATGTTCTCATGTGTAAAGTCTGCCAATCCGTACTTGGCAGACTATAATCAAAACCATTAAGAATAGAATAGAATATATTTTTATTCAAGTAGACTTACTACAAGTGCTTTTGAATCGTTAACTAGTTTCGTTAACATTTTCACTCGAGAGAATTGATTGAGAAGAGACCCGTGCTCTGTAGTGAGCCGGCGATGGGTTGATCATGATGATGATGATGACTCACTCCTGTTGTCCGCCGAAGTCCCACGTCCGGAAGGTGACCGGGCCGCGAGCGGAGCGCTGCGGCTCGTACACCCACGCGCCGATGTCCACGCCCACTGTTGAGACTCCGCGGCGCGACGACTTGTTGCCCATGCGTTTAGCCCAATGCTGGAAGACAAAAAGCGAGATTTTGAACTATTGATATATTTTACTATCTTGGTTAATTGGCTGCGGTTTCCTATACAAATTAAAAAAAAACAAAAAAAAACCGGCCTCCTCCTCTGACAGACCGACTGACAGACAACAAAGTGATCCTATAAGGGTTCCGTTTTTCTTTTGAGGTACGGAACCCTAAAAATCAAAAGTTTCTTACCTCAGTAGGCTTTCTTCGATGTTGTATCGCGGATTCTTGCCTCAAACATTCCAATAGGCTTGTTTTGCCGATGCCCTGAAATGAATAGAAATAGTTATATTATGACTATTTCATCATTCAGAAATTCATAGTATTAATGGACCTTAGCACGACGCCTCCTGGAGCAAGGAGCGAAGATAACCCACTACATCAACGTTAAATTAACTCTTGCTATCATAGATGGCGTTGTAGAGTATTGACTCGCGCTAAAATTATTTTTTCACTTGGAAATAAGTCACTAATGAATGAGGAATGGTCTGAGCGGGGTATATCCAAAATTTCGCTAAGTATGAGTAGTTCACTTTTATTACCATAGATGGCGCTATACGGAATTGACTTGCGCTAAAACTATTCTTCTATTCGAAATTCAAAATACCTGCACTCCAACCACCATAAGCTTCATCCTAGCATACGGCTTCGCCTCCTGAAGGACGGAACGGAGATAGCCGACCACGTCGACACTACGACATCGTCCGCCACGCACCACCGAACGTAGCGGCTCTTGGAGGGAACACCCCACTGTGTTGAGGTTCCAGAGGCGTGTGAGGAGGCCCATTTGAGGGGGGAGGTCAGTTATGTCTACAACAAACAATAAAATGTTCAATCACAATTTAGTAACTCAGTTTGCTTTCGTCATACTAGATGTAACTAGTAGTAAGTTAGTTCACGCTTATATATTTAGGTTTAGGTTATTTGTTGCCTTACCCTTAACATATTTGTAAGAAATCAGTTGTTCCATAAACACCGTGTGTGACCTCTCACTCGACTCTACTACGTAGTCCATAGTGCAGCTTTCGTCCCTTCACTTCAAAGAGTCCTTGGTCTTTCCGAAGTAAATAGGTCACTCACTTGTTTTAACTGAGGTTGATAGGCCATTGACCTTAGTGGGATTATTCCCACTAAGGTATTTTTAAATTTTAAAATAGTAACGGGAACTGTTCTGCCGAGGGTGAAAGGTCACTCATCCTTGTTCCCGGTGAGGTCACTCACCTTTATTCCCACTAAGGTTGAGCACGGATAAGTTAGCAAGCAGGTGCAGTGCCGCGGGTCCAACATCGATAGTAACGGGAACTGTTCTGCCGAGGGTATAAGGTCACTCATCCTTGTTCCCGCTGAGGTCACTCACCTTTATTCCCACTAAGGTTGAGCACGGATAAGTTAGCCAGCAGGTGCAGCGCTGGAGGGACAGCTTTGAGCAGGTTGCTGGACACGTCCAACATCGATAGTAACGGGAACAGCAGCCGTGCTTTGAGCGAGCCTCGACTGCTCTGTAACAAGGGATATCATCTGTATTTAGGGTTCCGTACCTCAAAAGGAAAAACGGAACCCTTATAGGATCACTTTGTTGTCTGTCTGTCGGTCTGTCAAGAAACCTACATGGTATTTCCCGTTGACCTAGAATCATGAAATTTGGCAGGTAGGTAGATCTTAAAGCTGACTTTAAATTGTGGTCATGAAGTAATAATTAGTATTTTCAACTTTTGAAGTGAGATAACTATATCAAGTGGGGTATCATATGAAAGGTCTTCACCTGTGCATTCTAAAACAGATTTTTATTTATTTTTCTGTATCATAGTTTTTGAATTATCCTGCAAAATGTCGAAAAAATACGATTGTAGTACGGAATCCTCATTGCGCGAGCCTGACTCGCACTTGGCCGGTTTTATTTATTTATTGAGATACAAGTTAGCCCTTGTGCGCCTCTACCTCTTACCCACTCATCATCATTGTCGTCAGCGGCAGCCTCGCTGGCCGGCACGAGCCCGTCGTCGTCCGTCGTAAGCTGTATCCGCGTCAACATGTTGTTGGCTAGAATCTGAAACAAAAACACTCAGTTCACTCTCCATTTCAGTCAGTATTTTGAAAGAAAAAAAACGTTTAAATTTAACTAGCTTGTGCTCGCGACTTCGTCCGCGTGGACTACACGAATTTCAAACCCCTATTTCACCCCTTTAGGGGTTGTTTTTCAAAATTCCTTTCTTAGCGGATGCCTGTGACAACGACAGGGTCAAGCGGGGATACGGGCCTCGAGGCGTTGCCTCCTTACCCGGGTAGGGCGCGGGGTATTCACGTTACCCCGATCAGCCGTAAGTCAACGGTCGGCGGTGGTAAGGTGGCCAAAGCCGAAGGTTCGGTCGATCATTACATATCAACTAAAAACTTGACATTTTCAGTTCACTCTCGATTTCAGTCAGTTTTTTCGGTAAGGAACTTCCAAATATCTCAAATAATCAACATATAGGTAGATAGAGAGCAGTGGCGTGCACAGGATTTGAAGCCAGGGTAGGCATTTGTTAGGTAGGAACCTGTTTACTGGCAGTTTACAATGAAAAATATGCATAAACTATTACAAATGGGGTAAGCAGTGCATTTATGCCTCTATGACCTGCACGCCACTGATAGACAGAGAGATAAAGAGAGAGATAGAGAAACGGCAATGATAGAAAGAGACACACTCACCAAAGTCCGTAATCCCTCTAGTCGCAGATGTCGCCTGGCAGGACAGGCCGCGCTCAACAACTGCGAACGTACGGAACCCGTGGATCGCGGCCGGGAGCGCGAGCATTTGTTCGGGCAGTAGCAGGTTAGAGGGTCCCCTTCCGTCGAACCGAAGTTTTCCACCTGTGCAGGAAAAAACATTTGTGGCGGTTGCCACAATAGAAACTAGATGGCGCTGTTCAATCGATGACATAGTCCCGAACAAATGTACCGCCGACAGTACTCGCACTAACAGAGTGTTCTGCAATCTGGACTATATATAGAAGTTTCAAGATACAAC
The DNA here is from genome assembly GCF_902806685.2 of Maniola hyperantus. Taxonomy (NCBI): domain Eukaryota; kingdom Metazoa; phylum Arthropoda; class Insecta; order Lepidoptera; family Nymphalidae; genus Maniola; species Maniola hyperantus. The sequence continues at coordinate 1,459,935 of NC_048561.1, forward strand.
CGTCGGCGCAGCTGGCGCTACCGAGCACAACCAACCGCTCGGTCGGCCCTTTGGTACGGTCGAGCCTGCACACCGCTGCCGTACACATTCATAGGGTTCCAGGATTATCCGGTGAATAAATAACCCTAATAGGATCACTTCGTTGTCTGTCTGTCTGTCTGTCGTGTCTGTCAAGACCCGGGATAAAACCTATAGGGTACTTCCCGTTGACCTAGAATCCCGTTTCCGTTAGCCGTAGTTCTACCGAGAGGAGCGGCCAAACCACTACGGAACCCTAAACCGCCAAGTTTCTTGCTGTTTCTTCTCGGTAGGAACGGCATTCCAAACCAGTGGTGAATTAAACTAGTTTACGATTCAAAGCACTTGTAAAAGTTTACTTGAATAAAAATATATTCTATTCTATTATATTCTAAGAATATAGTAAAAAGTATAACAAACCTGCGGCAAGCTGGGCCAGCACGTTATCTCGTTGTGACTGAGATCAAGCTGCCGGAGACTAGTGGGGTATGACGTCACAAACGACATCGACCTGCGGGCAACGAACATTACATCATAATACAGTAAGTGTACTGTAAGTGAGTATACATTGATAGTCCTAAGTTTATATAAGTCGTCATAATTAGTTTTCTTTGTATACCGTTGGCTTCCTATTAAATAAAAAAAAATAAAAAAAATATGCTTGCTTTGAACATCTGTGTATGTAATAAAAGCCCACAGATAGTTCAACTTCAAGAGTACGCATATACAAGGTTTCGCATTAAAAAATCGCAAAATGTTTGCCGGGGGACAACCCACCACCTCCCATGGCCCCACCAATATTTTAAGTTGCTACACTCATTCGACAAATGAGAATGAGTGTAGCAACTTAAATGGAGTATAGCAACTTAAAATGAGTAAAATTGTATTGTTCTGTTCCTTTCAGCTTGCATAAAATGACACTTCTGTCAATAAATTAAGTATAATAAATTATAAGAAATAAAATTAAGTAAATTGTAACAAATTATGAAAATTAAAATTGTAATTCTGAAATTAAATAAGAAGTCTGAAAAGGTCTCTGACATCTTGTCAGGGATGCGGTGACACTTGTCATAGCGACAAGTATTAATTTAAAAAAAAAACTTAAAATGAGTGTAGCTATGTATGTAGTGTAGCATTAATTATAGGCCTTAATATAATCTCTCTAAGTTGCTACACTCATTTTAAATTACTATACTCATTGTAAGTTGCCACCCGCATTTAAGTAGCTACACTCATTATATACTTATAATGAATGTAGTAAGAAGAAGAATGAGTGTAGTAACTTAAAATGAGTGTAGCAACTTAGAGAGATTATATTAAGGCCTATAGTTAATTACCTTAGGTTATTGTACGCCATGTTGAGCCTGGTGAGCGAGGGCGCGCGGCACGCGAGCGGCGCGGGCACGCACGAGAACTGGTTGTGTGCCAGGTTCAGCGACGCCAGGCAGCTGCCGCCGCTGGATGGGTTGCCGGCCGCGCCCACCGGCGATGGAGCGCGAGCGCCGCGCCACGCGTGCGCGCGACGCGCCTCCGACCAACTGACAAATACATATAAATCTAATCACACTAATATTATAAAGGCAGAAGTTTGAATTTGAGAGAGAGAGAGAGAGAGAGAGAAAGAGAGAGAGAGAGAGAGAGAGAGAGAGAGAGAGAGAGAGAGAGAGAGAGAGAGAGAGAGAGAGGGGACTTGTTACTGTTTTACGCAAAAACTACTAGACGGATTTAGCTGGGAATAAAGATAGATTATACGTTCCCGCGGGATCAAATACACCTATATCCACGCGGACAAAGTCGCGGATATCATAAGTTGTATGTATCCGCCATGCTGTGACGTTTTGGTTAGAAATATACGTATTTTGAAAATTGCCTGTGTGTGTCTCCCTTTCTCTTGTGTGTGATTGTGTGTGTGTGTGTGTGTATGTGTGTAAATGTACACTCACACAGCGTTGCCGGCCCGGTTGCCAAGGGTGGGCACCTCATCGCCGTCATCCGGTGACGACTCGCTAATTTCAATAGAAGGACTGCGAGACGATGATTTCTGTTAATCGGAAACAAGTCATTTTAACTTCACACAGTATTTTTTTTCCTTTTAATTTTGCTCTTGACTGCAACCTCAGCTGGTGGTAAGTGATAAATCAGTCTAAGATGGTGGCGGACTAACTTGAAAGGGGTGTGGCAGTATTTATTACACCCATACCCTTATCAGTTTTTATTTTCTCTTTTTCTTACTATTATAAATGCAAAAGTGTGTTTGTTGGTTTATTGGTTTGTTTGTCCTTCAATTACGTTCCAACGAAGCCACGGATCGACTTGATTTTTAAACACGTAAGTCCAGGCGGACGAAGTCGCGGGCAACAGCTAGTTGGTTCATACAATACTCAGCTGGATAATACTCACGGATTGGTCGAACGTGAAGGGGGGTGAAGAGATCGAGGGAGAGGCGTGCGGTGACGACTCCGAGGGTGACGAAGACAGCTGACTCTCCGATATACCCTGGAAACACATTTTTTTTATTAATACCCTGGGTCCAACCGTTTTATCTTGGAACTTGTGTGTTAAAATTTAAAAATTTCATTAACGCGAGTCAGGCTCCATAATAAGTGACTAGTGGCGCCATCTAGTATCGGTATGTGGTGTTACTGACCTCGTCCCCAGTGGGTAAGTCCCTCAAATGGTTCAGCGCGGCGTTGAGATCCCTCAGAGCGGGCGCTTGCCACATCTGAGGCGGCAGTGCTCGTAGCTTATTGTTTGACACGTCTAGACTGGTCAGCGTGGGCAGGGAGAAGAGTTCCGCAGGCAATTCTTCCAGACGATTATCCTGTACAGATGACTTATTTAAAAAAAAAACCTTTCAAGTGCGAGTCGGACTCGAACAAGAAGGGTTCCATACCATCGTACAAGATATAGGTAACACTTATGTTCAACACTGCAAGTTTTTTTTAGTAATTACGGACAGCGCCATCCATGATGTGTTTTAGTAAGCTAACTAGCTTATGGTCGCGACTTCGTCCGCGTGGACTACACAAATTTCAAAACCCTATTTCACCCCCTTAGGAGTTGAATTTTCAAAAATCCTTTCTTAGCGGATGCCTACGTCATAATAGCTATCTGCATGCCAAATTTCAGCCCGATCTGTCCAGTAGTTTGAGCTGTGCGTTGATAGATCAGTCAGTCATTCAGTCAGTCAGTCAGTCAGTCACCTTTTCCTTTTATATATATAGATTACTTGTTCGTGAACACATTACACTTACTGTGATGTAACCACAAATTGTCAGTTTTCAGTTTTTCCCTTTACTTGTGCTATTGCTACCTGCCAAATTTCATGATTCAAAGTCAACGGGAAGTACCCCATAGGTATTGATAATTGATTCCCCCAAATTGGGAGACAGAAAAACAACGAAGTGATCGTATAAGGGTTCCTTTTAAGGGTTCCATACCCCAAAAGGAAAAACGGAACCCTTATAGGATCACTTTGTTGTCTGTCTGTCTGTCAAGAAACCTACAGGGTACTTCCCGTTGACCTAGAATCATGAAATTTGGCAGGTAGGTAGATCTTATAGCTGACATTTGGGGTAAAATCTGAAAACTGCGAATTTAGGGTTAGATCACACAAAAAAAAATTGTGGTCATGAACTAATAATTAGTTCTTTCAACTTTCTAAGTGAGTGACTATATCAAGTGGGGTATCATATGAAAGGTCTTCACCTGTACATTTTAAAACAGATTTTTATTTATTTTTATGCATCATAGTTTTTGAATTATCGTGCATAATGTCGAAAAAATACGACTGTAGTACAGAACCCTCATTGCGCGAGCCTGACTCGCACTTGGCCGGTTTTTTCCATATAGACACACATCCACGAACGCGCATGCACACGCAAGCACGCACGCGGGCTCACGTGCACATCATGCGCGCTCGCCCACCCCGGGTTAGCATGGGGGCTGTACGGGTGTACAGGGCGTTCCCTCCCCGATTGCCATCTCAACCTGTCGCGTACTACACGCACGCACGTATTAAGAGCGTACCTGTAAGTAAAGCTCTTGTAAAACGGGCGCGGTGTACACCTCAGTGTTCCTCTTGGCGTGTTTCTTGTTCTTGCTCCTTCTGTTCTCTGCTTCTTCCTCGAAGGGATCGTCCGCCGTCGGTAGACGTTCTAGCTTGTTCTGGGCTGCGTTCAGATATCTGTTACAGATAGAATAGATTGACGACCTCCCTGGCGCAGTGGTAAGCGACTACGCAACTAGTTGCGCCACGCGGGCGTTACGTACTAATACGATTAGTGTCGGAGGCCAGGCGTTACTATTACCGTGGAAATCACCACCGTGATATCACTGATCTATACCAGAGTGAACTAGAGTGAGGGATTTGACGACCTCCCTGGCGCAGTGGTGAGCGCTGTGGTCTTATTAGTGGGAGGTCCCGGGTTCGATTCCTGGCAGGGGTTTGGAGATTTATAATTTCTTAATTTCTGGTCTGGTCTGGTGGGAGGCTTCGGCCGTGGTTAGTTACCACCCTACCGGCAAAGCCGTGCCGCCAAGCGATTTAGCGTTTAATTAAAACTGCCATTACCTTTCCAGGTTAGCCCGCTTCTATCTCAGATTGCATCATTACTTACCACCACGTGAGATAAGGGCTTATTTGTATCTCAATAAATAAAAACAGATCTTGATCGTATGAATGCGCAACGGCGGCTACGCACTCATCCGATCCGAGTCCGTGAAAATACGTTCCTTTTAGTTTTGTATGGTAGCTTATGACGTATGACGTAGATAATCGCTGGTATTCTCACGAAAATTCCTCAGTGCTTGAAGACCAAAGTTTTCGAACAGTGCGTGTTGCCAGTGATGACACATGGATCCGAGACATGGTCGCTAACTATGGGCCTCATAAGAAAGCTCAGAGTCACTCAGCGGGCGATGGAGAGAGCTATGTGCGGAGTTTCTCTACGTGATCAATGAGGAAGTGAGGAGATCCGTAGGAGAACTAGAGTAACCGACATAGCTCAACGGGTTGTGACGCTGAAGTGGCAATGGGCAGGGCACATAGTTCGTACAACCGATAGACGTTGGGCTCCTAAGGTGCTGGAATGGCGACCTCGCACCGGAAGACGCAGCGTTGGAAGACCCCCCACTAAGTGGACGAACGACATCAGACGAGTCGCAGGGAGCCGATGGATCCAGGCGGTCTATCGGTTGATGATGATGATGGATAGAACTCGGATGACGGAAGTACATGAGGTTGGATTCTCTGTGCTCTCACCTCAAACTAAGCAAAGAGAACAGCTCCCTCGGCAAGACCCGCAGCTCGTTGTTGGCGAGCTCCAGCCTCGTCAGCGCCAGCAGCGCGCTCGCCGCTGCGCTCACCCGCGGGTTGACGCGCAGCGCTGCGCCTCGCAACCAGCTCACTCTGGTGAAACGAGAAAACCGGTCAAGTGCAAGTCGGACTCGCACGCGAATGGTTCCGTACCATCGTACAAGATATATCACTTTTATGTGCAACACTACAAGTTAATGACGGACAGCGCCATCTATATGTGATTTAAATAAACTAAATTTAATCCATACTAATATTATAAATGCGAAAGTGAGTCTGTCTGTCTGCTAGCTTTTCACGGCCCAACCGTTCAACCGATTTTGACGAAATTTGGTACAGAGGTAGCTTGCAACCCGGGGAAGGACATAGGCTGTTTATTCCGGAAAATTGAAGAGTTCCCACGGGATTTTTAAAAACCTAAATCCACGCGTACGAAGTCGCGGGCATCAGCTAGTTTTTTTTTTGTGTGATGTTACCACAAATTCACAGATTTTTTTCCTTTACATGTTATATAAAACCTACCTACCTGCCAAATTTCATAATTCTAGGTCAACTGGAAGTACTCTAGTGCGACAAGGTTATCTTGGCGCGTGGCGAAAATCGGAACTAACGTTGCCGTCAAGTGCCCCCTTTGTTCTTGTTTGAATAGTCTTAGCCTTTGTTCTCCAACAGCGCCCCCCTGTCAATGTCATTCAAGTGCCAAGAGAGCCTAGCCGTACTGTATAGGTTTTGATTACCTTTTCTTGACAGACACTACAGACAGACTAACCAGACAACGAAGTGTTCCTTTTGAGCGTCCTTTGCCCGAAGGGTACCAACGGGACCCTATTATTATTATTTTTTTTTAAAAAAGAATATTAGCCATGTTAAATGACTAATATTCCCCTTTCCTCTCCAACTAAGCGTCAGGCTTGTGCTAGGAGTAGGTACGACAATAGTGCAACGGGCGGGGTTTGAACCGTCGACCTTTCGGTTTTCAGTCCACTCCTATAAAGGTTGAGCTATTGAGGCTTCAAGCATTTATTACTAAGGCTCCATTGTCCGTCCGTCCGTCAAACGATATCACACTCACTTGATCTGGGTAAGTTGACAGCGCAGCTCGCGCCAGTTCACCATGACGGCAGTGGTCGGACAGCGAGCGCTGTACGTCAGCGCTGGGTCAGCGTCGCGCGCGCTCAGCACAGCGGCTGACACCACCGACTTATTGATCTTGTAGTCCGGATCGGGGTATGCCTGAAACACGTCATCATTTATAGGTGCAAACCGAACTCTGTTTACACACGATGTTTAGTTATGCCAAGTGAAAATAGATGGCGCTGCACATTATGGAATCGCGCTATTTAGTGATCCACGCTGTAAAGATATGATTATTCATTATTACAGTCTCTATCTAGTTGCATAGCAGAGGTCTCTAGGACGTCCTATGTCTGACCTTAGTAGCGAGTAGGGCGGCTACGAGGTCTGCTAAGCCATGTTTGGCACACTCCCGCAGCGCGTGACCGCCAGAATTACCCGCGCCGGCCGGCAACATCTTTACTTGAACGGTTTTTAAACTAACCTATGCTAATAAAGTACAAGAGATACCATATCCGACACTTCATATTAATTTTAGATACGAAAATTGATAATAGATGGCGCTATACAATAATAGATCGCGCTATTGAGTGATCCACCCCTGTAAAGACACGATTATCACAGTCTCTAGTCGCACTGCATAGTAGAGGTTACTAGGGGGTCTGACCTTAGTAGCAAGAAGGGCAGCTACGAGGTCTGCTAAGCCGTGTTTGGCGCACTCCCGCAGCGCGCGACCGCCAGGATCGCTCGCACCAGCCGCTAGCAACATCTCTACCACTTGAACGTTTTTGGCGCGAGCTGCTATCGCCAGAGCCGTCCATGGGGCCTCACCTGTGATAATAAATGTTAAATATAAAAAGCCAGGCAAGTGCGAGTCAGACTCGCACACGAAGGGTTCCGTATCATCGTACAAGAATTAGCACTTATTTTGTGATGTAATCACAAATTCACGGTTTTCGGATTTTCCCTTTCATGAAATTGGCAGAAATGGCATGAAGATGGCAGAATTTCATGATTCTAGGTCAACGGGAAATACCCTATAGGTAGTGACTAACTTATGCTCGCGACTTCGTCCGCATGGACTACAAAAATTTTAAACCCCTATTTCACCCCCATATGGGTTGAATTTTCAAAAATCCTTTCTTAGCGGATGCCTGCGTCATAATAGCTATCTGCATGCCAAATTTCAGCCCAATCCGTCTAGTAGTTTAAGCTGTGCGTTGATAGATCAGTCAGTCAGTCAGTCACCTTTTAGTTTTACATATTTAGATTGCCTTGACGGGTCTTGACAGATCTGACATTGCTAAGTTTACTTGTACCTATGGGTATACTCACGGTCGTCGTTGTAGCTGGCGCGGGCCGGCGACGGCGACGCGGACGCGCGACTGCGCGACACGGACGCGCTGCGCGAGCGACGCCGCACTTCGCGACTGCTCTCCGACCCACCCATCTCCTGCAAACGATCGTGCTCGATTCATCATCTACCAGCACGTAGCGATTCCAGCACATAGCAAGACACAGCAAAAGCGCAATAGTGCACCCCGGTAACATGGCTAATAATTTATCTTCGGGGATATTGGTACTGATTCTGAGCACAACCTAATTTTAGAGTATTCGCATACTCTTCTAACTAATGTAATATGAAAAGGACAGACGCAGTTTGACAGTTTTAAATTTAATTTTAATAGCCTCATCTGGTGACAGAAGGGCTGGCTCATTTTTTGCGCAACGGATCAGCCTGGCTGTCCAGCGCGGAAATGCAGCCAGTATTCTTGGCACCATTCCACGCGGTCATGATTTATATAGTAATTAGATAAGGCTAGTTTTAAGTTATATTGTAATAATAAAATATAAAAAAAATTTTAGATGTAAAACCCGTGATTTTAGCGCACAGTCGCGAGCCTACTGTTTAAATTTGTAGCGTGCACTAAAATTTAGACTCTTTAAATGTAAAGTTCATGTTCTGACCCTTTTTAGCATTGTTAAAAAGAAAAGGATACAGATACTCTAAATTTAGTTTAGAGAAAGACAACGGAATCGGTGCCACTGTTGGCTATGGCTAATACCTGGCAGGGGGGAGGTTTCTCCGCGTGTCCCTCTGAGTAGCAGAGCGCACAGTGGAAGCGGAGGACGGGACGCGGGCGACGTGCGCGGGATGCGTAAAGGCATTTCCCAGCGATTAAAAAAAGGGGCAAAATATGGGCTCCCGTGATCGACATGTCGACACCGCCACCAGTGTCCCAACGTCGGTGACGCGATGTAACGTGTTGCACCAGACTACCAATAGCAGAATACTATTTTAATAACTGTGCAGCGTTATTTTCGGGCCGTTTTTGAAGCGCTTGTCGCATATCTAGTACTAATTCTTTATCATACACAATAAAGACAAGCGAAGTGAGTGTGAAATTTTTCCTTGACTTACCTGTGGTGGCGCGGCGGAGGCGTCTGCGCGCGCGCCCGCGTCGAGCAGCCGCTTGAGCACGCGCACGTGGTTGAGGCGCGCGGCGCACGCCACGCAGCTGTCGGCACCGCGCGCCGCCTCCACGCGCACTGCACGTACCCTCTGTATGGTCGGCTCTGGTACGCTCTGTCATGTAAGTATCATAGAGATGGATATGCCACTTTGTAAGAAGGCAAAATAATGTAAGCCCCAGTGGTACGGAGAGGCAACCCCATTGTAAGGGGTTGGCGCAGGGTGGTGGCATCCGATAGGGAAGCCCTCAGAATAAATAGCTGTAGAAATAGCGCTATTGTGACTCTTACTGTTAGAGCGAGATAGCTAAATCCATTTAAGCTCTTATCACCGTGGATACTTTTTTGTTTGTCAAGATGTATTTGAGAGATCTTGATCAAAAATTAGACTATAAGATACAAACTTACCGGTTTGGCTCCAGTCAGTTTGCTGACTATAGCGTGGATGCCGAGGGAAATGCCAGCCCTCTGAGGACTGATCACTTGGGGCGCGGCTGTCTGCTCATCGCCTTCCGGCTGCAAACAAAAAATCAGATTAAAAAGCTGTGAAGTGTTGTAGAGCATTAGCTCTCTTATTTTGCCCCATGAGTGAGAGAAACCACTTGAGCACAGCAGGCATTTTAAGTTACTACACTCATTTTAAGTTATTTCACACATTTTAAGTTACTACACTCGTTCTAAGTTACAACTTACAACACAATAAGTTACAAAACTCATTTTAAGCTACTACACTCAATCTTACTTACAAAAGTAATTTTAAGTCACAACACTCATTCTAAATTAGAACACTCAATCTAAGTTACAACTCATTTTAAGCTACAACACTCAATCTTACTTACAAAAGTCATTCTAAGTCACACCATTCATTCTAAATTAAAAACTCAATCTAAGTTACAAAACTCATTCTAACTTACAACACTCAATCTAAGTTACAAAACTCAAAAGTTACAGAACTCATTTCTAAGTTGCAAAACTCATTTTAAGTTACTTCACTCACCTGATAAACCGGCACAGAGTGTGACAGTAACGCGTCCACGACTGCGACGTTTCCGAGAGTGCACGCGACGTAGAGAGCGGTCTGACCGCTGGCGTCCCGCGCGTTCACGTCGAACGCGAAACGGTATTGCCATTTACCGGACGCGTCTCTGACAGTAAACACATTACACCATTAAATCTCATGCCACGGTTTTTCATCCGTACATGACAATGAAAAATGAGAAAAATCTTTATTTTTCTCTTTACGTCGGTTGCCTTTAAAGTAAAGAACGGTAACAACTGCTTTAGTTAGAAACTGTGTTACAGTTGTTAACGCCCACCTCCAGTTTGCGAAATTACTGTAAAAATCAATGAATATGATATGTGCGTGTTCGTGCGTGCGTGTGTGTGTATGTGAACGTGTGTTTTCTCTGTTATTTCAAAGTTACTATGTCTTCTGTGTCACTACAAGAAAGTGCCTTAAGCCATTGAATTATAAGTATTTTACACGATCGTTGATTCGCGGAGTAAATATTTAAATGATAATAATTTACTTGAACGGGTTTGGTTAGACGTGTTGGCATAAATTATCCCTTAGTCAGTAAGAGTGGCGCGGTAGTATCCATAAAATAAAAAATAAAAATAAAAATCTTTTTTATTCGTATAAACTTTTACAAGTACTTACAAATAGTCGGATGCATCTACCACTGGTTTGGAATGCCTTTCCTACCGAGAAGAACCAGCAAGAAACTCGGCGGTTGCTCTTTTCAAATATTTGATATCCTCACGAAGAAGAAATGGCCACACCAGCCTCAAAGAATAACACCCGTATTCACAATCATTACTGTGAAATCGCACAGTGTGCTCGAACGCAGAGTGTGGGTTCCACCAATCAGATTATCGAAAATAAAATCGAAAAAAAGTAAGTCTGCTATAGAATATTTAAAGATTCATTTTGAAATTGTAGGGTAGGTACTATTGTTAGTCTTAATTGTAGTTTTTATTGTTAGTTGTAAGAATCATCGTAGTTTTAACTTATTTAGTAATTAATTTAATTGTTATAGATTTTAGGTACGCAAAGAATGGCCCCGATTCTCTAGTCTCTCTCTAAACTAAATTTAGAGTATCTGCATCCTTTTCTTTCTACTAATGCTAAAAAAGGAACGGAACATGACTTTCACATTTAAAGACTCTAAATTTTAGTGCACAATACAAATTTAAACAGTAGGTTCGCGACTGCGCGCTAAAATCACGGGTTTACCATCTAAAAATTAAATTTAGAACTGTCAAACTGCGTCTGTCCTTTTCATATTACATTAGTAAGAAGAGGATGCGAATACTCTAAAACTAAAAAGACAAAGGAATCGGTGCCATTGTCTTAGTTTAAGTTTTACTATTTAGAAGTTCTAGTTAAGCATGTTGAGTTAGCCTGTAAGTGAGTATACATTGATAGTCCTAAGTTTATATAAGTCGTCATAATTAGTTTTCTTTGTATACCGTTGGCTTCCTATTAAATAAAATAAAAAAAAATAAAAAATTGACGTGATAAAATAATCTGATTGGTGGAACCACACACTGTGCGTTCAAGCGCACTGTGAGACCTCATAGTAATAATTGTGAACACGTAACTTACGTGTATATACTGAGCAGATGTTCAGGGTACGGGTAGTCCAGGAGCAGGGTGACGAGCGCCGGGTGGCCGCCGATACACGCCGCGTGCAGTGGGAGCCATTTCTCCACCGTCTCTTGCTGAAATTATGAATCAGATTTTTAAAAATCCCGTGGGGATTCTTTACGGTTAAAGAACTTTATTCTCATTAAGAATTCAATTCACTTACATGAGAAATTTAACAAATAAACAGTAGGTATATTATCCACACATCAACTGCGACTTTATACAAAACAAAGTGGGTAGAAATAAAATTATTACAAAGTAAGCGAGTCGATCGAGTGCGCGAATGGCACGGACATAACATGGATTATTAGAGACTAGATACGGCTGGCACTTCAAGGTAAGTACAGTAAGTAGTATAGTAAGTAAGTAGTAAGTAAGTAAGTAGTATTCTTTGATTTTCGGGATAAAAAGTAACATATGTCACTCTCCAGTAGGGCGATTGTCTAAAACCTGCATCAATCATTATTACAATCTCAATTGTTCTGATTGGCTGAATTTGTGCGATTCTTGTTGCAACAATGCATTGTGGCCAATAGTGAGCGAGCATTAACCAATCAGAGATGATTGCGATCGTGACATTGTAGCTGTCAAACAACTGCGGTAGGGCCACAGGTCATTAAATATATCCATGTAAAATAATCATGTCGATCCGCTGTCCGATGTCGATGCTCGGTTGCAACGTAATTCAGGGACGAACCAACAAACAAACGCTTGCCCAGAAAATGCCTATTCACTCTTGCTTTTTTTTTTTAATTTAGAAAACAAACAGCTAAACATATTACATAGTTCTAACCTTAATCTAGAAATTTCATTAAACCAGTGAAGTTTTCACAAAAAAAATTATAAATACTACTTCCTACTTAACCCGATCGGGTAGATATAATTATATTTAACTTTGGCCCGCATACAATAGTTATAGGCAGGTAACGTTTGCAACCAAGTTGATCGATGTTATAAGACAAGCAAGAAAACTGAAGTGGAAATGGGCAGGTCACGTTATGCGACAGTCGGACAATAGGTGGACGCAGGAGAGCACAGTCTGGTGTCCACGCTACATAACGCGTCGCCGTGGCAGGCCCCGCACGCGCTGGCGCGCAGATCTGGAGGATTTTGATGGCCTTGGTGCGCTCTGGACGCGTCTGATCGCTAACAGGGATACCTGGAAGAAAAAGGGGGAGGCCTTTGCCCGCGTTTGGGATGACCTCTGAAAACAAAAAAAAAAAAAAAAAAAGGTATACTAATAATTTGAAAAAAAAAGTATATATATATATATACCAAAAAAAAAAAAAAAAAAAAAAAAATAGAGGGAGGGTTATTTATTTATTTAACGTTTGCAGCTGCAGTCAGGAAACGAGTCCTTTGAAGGTATTTCGTGTGTTATACGTGGCAAGAAACACGGACGCGGGAAGGGCACGCCACACCTTAGCGGTACGTATCAGAAATGCAGAGCGAAATCGTTTCGTGCGAGTTGATTGGATATCGTTCCCATAAAGATGCCAACATTCACAATAAAAAATAAAAAAAAAAGAATATTATGTTGTGTTATTGTGTATGTTAAATGACTAATATTCCTGTTCGGTTTAAAATTGCATTTATTATTCGTGCATGTAAAATAGTAAGTCAGTGGCACAGAGTACTTTTTACATATGGAAAGTCAGTGGCCAATAAACAATGAACTAAAGTAGACGTGTTTTCTTTCTCCTGAAGGCCAACTCAAGTGAACCTTATTGCAATCACCATATGGTTGAAATCGAACCGGATTAAATGAGCGAGTGACGAAGTTAAAAATAGATTCTTTTTTCATACATACATAGACTGCTAAAATTATAACCCTTCCTTTTGGCTCTGCCGTAGTCGGGTAAAGAATGATGATGATATAGATTTTATTCTTTTAAAAAAAAAAAAAAGAATATTAGCCATGTTACTGGTTAAATGACTAATATTCCACTTTCCTCTCCAACTAAGCGTAAAGCTTGTGCTAGGAGTAGGTACGACAATAGTGCAACGGGCCGGAGTTTGAACCGTCGACCTTTCGGTTTTCAGTCCACTCCTTTACCAGTTGAGCTATTGAGGCTTAAAGCCGGGTACAGACTGCTGTAACGTAACATGCAATGTAACATGAAAGGAGCATTTCATAAGTGTGGACGCAGCGTGCGCACGATCTGAGCACGTACGTACTCGCATCTTTTCCGGCATGCGCACGGCGAACATATCTTAGTCTGCCGAGAACATGTTTTTATAAAAAGATTCATTTTGTGGATTCCACAAAACTTCTCTTGTTCTGTACGCCTCAATTAACTGAATTACTTTTTCTTCACTCCATGATTCAAGTGTAGGCTCTGCCGAAGCTGTGTTTTCTTCCATGGTTCGCGCGCGTTCCGCAGTACAGACACACACAACCCGTTCACACCGGCGCTCCGTGCACACTGCGCGCCCCTTTGTGTTCGGCGAAAAACCGACAAATGGCGGATCGCGGCGCGCACGAGTTGAAATGCTCTGTTCGTACGCATAGTGTGTTCAATTCGTGCGCGCAAGGCGTCCACACTATGGGAATTTTGTAACATTGCATGATACATTGCGACAATGTGGACGGTAAATTCTTTCATTGCGTGTTACATTGCACGTTACGTTACAGCAGTCTGTACCCGCCTTAAGGATTTGTACAATTCCTCGCTGTTCTGTGGTAGAATGGAGGTCATTGCAGTTACACTGACCTGCACAGCTTCAGGGAAGTGAGTCAACAGGAGCTGCGCGATGTCCACATGTCCGTGGTAGCAGGCGATGTAGAGCGGGCCGTAGCAAGTGACGGGGTGCGCTCGGCCGTCTGCGCCCGCCGCCACCAGCGCAGTGGCCGCTGCCTTAGCGCCCAGCTCTGACGCGCTGAAACATGGATACAAGTTTCTCTATCCCTTCCTATTTCCTATTTATTTGTTTACTAGCTGATGCCCGCGTGAAATTAGGTTTTTAAAATCCCGCGGGAACTCTTTGATTTTCCGGGATGAAAAGTAGCCTATGTCACTCTCCCAGGTCTTTGTCTATACTCATGCAAAAATCACGTCAATCCGTTGCACCGTTGCGTCGTGATTGAAGGACAAACCAACAAACAAACACACTTTCGCCTTTATAATAAGGGTACTGATGTTCTCAGCGGATACCAACAGTCCTATTAGAATTTATTTAGGACTAGCTGATGCCCGCGACTTCGTCCGCGTGAAATTAGGTTTTTAACAATCCTGTGGGATGTCCTTCCCCGGGATAAAGGCTATCTCTGTACCAAATTTCGTCAAAACCGGTTGAATGGTTGAGCCGTGAAAAGCTAGCAGACAGACAGACAGACAGACAGACACACTTTCGCATTTATAATATTAGTATGGATTATTTAATTAGAACGGAGATAATATAGCCCAATTAAACTAATTAAATTGCTAATTATTATAAACATACAAAAAAAAATTGACTTAAATTAAAATTGCAATCTTCTAAATATATAAAAGGAAAAGGTGACTGACTGACTGACTGACTGACTGAATGACTGACTGACTGACTGATCTATCAACGCACAGCTCAAACTACTGGACGGATCGGGCTGAAATTTGGCATGCAGATAGCTATTATGACGTAGGCATCCGCTAAGAAAGGATTTTTGAAAATTCAACCCCTAAAGGGGTGAAACAGGGGTTTGAAATTTATGTAGTCCACGCGGACGAAGTCGCGAGCATTAGCTAGTTAAATATAAATTAGTTATGTCAAAATCTAAATAATCAAAACTACAAATTCTCCCTTAGTTACCCTTACTGTCGAGCCTACACACCGCTTCCGTACAATGTCATCCGTCCATTTGGTGGGGTCTACCAGCACTGCGGCTTCCGGAGCTACAGACACTCACACATAGAGCAGCGTGTTGGCGCCCCCTGGTGTGAGGTTGGCCGCGATGCCGGCGGCCACGCCCAGGCTCTGCAGCCGCGCGCTGAGCCCGCTGGCATCCCCTCTGGCCACGAGTTCCCGCAGCTGCTTGTGCTGGGATATACGCTCCCGCTCCAAGGCATCTGGTGTCAAAACATTAGGTTTAAAGACTTTATTTTCTCAAAAAAGAACAAAAGTTCACTTACATGAGAACAATTTTAAACATATATATTATATAGAAGAAAACATTATTTAAGATACGGTGAATTTATACAATAATAAAACTTATATTATAATATATTTTAAAACTATAGTGTTTGACAATATTTTTTTAATTTTTCTTCAAATTTTGGAAAAGATTTTTCGTTAAAAATGTCTTTCGGCAAGTTATTATATAGTAGCACTCCCTCAAACTGTATAGTTTTCACCCCACAATTAGTCTTAGCTTTAGTTAATTGTAGCTTACATTACATTAGGGATGGCCAATCAACACTGAGCTATGCTGCACTGTGGTGTGGCTATGCTCTAGGCTTGTCAAAAAATATCGATATATCGATTTATCTATATAAAAATCCAAATATCGAAAATGTATAAAAAACTATATTTTTTTCGGACTACGTTTTTACTTTTACTATATGTTTTCATTCAAAATATTGGACCAGCGACTTACTTCGACATATAAAGTAAGATTGCTATATCAAGTGGGGTATCATATGAAAGGGCTTTACGCTTTACTTCTATATTCTAAAACAGATTGTTGTTTATTTTTGTACATACTAGTTTTTGATGTATCGTTGTCGATAAAATACGATTGTAGAGATTGAAGAGATCGCTATTTAGCGATAAGACCGCCTTTTTGTACCTACTTATTAAGATTTCTTTTTGTAACCTGTCATTTGTGTTTCTGTGGTGCAATAAAGTATATACATACATACATACATTGTAGTACGGAACCCTCAGTGGGCGAGTCTGACTCACACTTGGCCGGTTTTTTTTAAAGTAAAATACAAAATCGAGCACATTGAATACCCACCTACTTTCCAAGGATCCTTCACATCATCTATGAAGTACTGGGCGGCGTCATACGCATCTTCAGTGTCAAGTTGGGACGCCATTGTCTCAACCTCTGCATAGTGGTTGGCTGCAAGGCGCAAGCGTCGTAGAGTCATCCGTTTCCACCAATGAGATTACAGTATATTGTGACGTAAGCGCTTCTTATTGGTTGATTTAATAATTGTGCCGTTTAGTTTGGTAAATATTTATATGAGATTTTAAATAATCGCTCTTCACAGATTTTTTAGGGTTCCGTAACTCTAAAGGAAAAACGGAACCCTCATAGGATCACTTTGTTGTCTGTCTGTCTGTCTGTCTGTCTGTCTGTCAAGAAACCTACAGGGTACTTCCCGTTGACCTAGAATCATGAAATTTGGCAGGTAGGTAGATCTTATAGTTGACATTTGCGGAAAAATCTGAAAACCGTGAATTTAGGGTTAGATCACACAAAAAAAAATTGTGGTCATGAACTAATAATTGTATTTTTAATTTTCTAAGTAAGTTAACTGTATCAAGTGGGGTATCATATGAAAGATCTTCATATGTGCATTCTAAAACAGATTTTTATTTATTTTTATGTATCATAGTTTTTGAATTATCCTGCAAAATGTCGAAAAAATACGACTGTAGTACGGAACCCTCATTGCGCGAGCCTGACTCGCACTTGGCCGGTTTTTTATTTAACCTTCCTTCACGCCCTAACTAAGCAACCAATCAACTTGATTTTTGGCAAAGAGATAATTGAAAGGACGGAGAGTAACATAGGCTAGGTACATTTAACCCGGAAAATCAAAGAGTTCCCACGGGATTTTTAAAAACCTAAACCACCATCATCATCATCACCATCATGATTAACCCATCGCCGGCTCACTACAGAGCACGGGTCTCCTCTCAGAGTGAAAAGGGTTTTGGCCATAGTCTACCATGCTGGCCATGTGCGGATTGGTAGACTTCACACACCTTTGAGAACATTATGGAGAACTCTCAGGCATGCAGGTTTCCTCACGATGTTTTCCTTCACATTTAAAACAAAAGAGATATTTAATTAATTAAAAAACGCACATAACTCCGAAAAGTTAGAGGTGCGTGCCCGGGATCGAACCCCCGACCAACGATTAGAAGGCGGTTGTCCTAACCAAAGCTTCAGTATGCAAATATATATAACTCCATCCGTGAGAGAATGGTTTTTGCAACATTCTAACGATTCATTATTGCAGATCTACAACGAACATGTATAATAAAACCGTCCTACGGATATATTAAAGGGCTGGACGAATACGAAGCGAAGCGGCGGTGACGCGCGTCGTTAACGACACAGAACTACTGCGCTCACTTCAAACTTAGAATAGAAGTAGGTGAACTTGGGTATTTCAAGATCTAATCAGAAGTAAGGAGATCCGTAGAAAAACCAAAGTAACCAACATAGCTAAACGGGTGTATAATACATAGCTCGAAGAACCGATAGCCGTTCGGGTGGCATGGCGGATTTTCATGCGGTTTTAATCAATCATCGTCATGACCAACCCATCGCCGGCTCAATACTGAGCACGCATCTTCTCTCAGTTTGGCCATAGCCCACCACGCTGGCCAAGTACGGATTGGCAGACTTCACACACCTTTGAAAACATAATGGAGAACTCTCAGGCATGCAGGTTTCCTCACGATATTTTTCTTCACAAGCGAGTGATATTTAATTTCTTAAAAGGCACATAGCTCCGAAAAGTTAGAGGTGCCCGGGATCGAACCCCCGACCTCCCGAATAAGAACCGGACGTTCTACCCACTACGCTATCACAGCTGGCTGAGTTTAAATAGACATCAAATAGAGTCGACTCCGTTTCACTCAGTGGCGTCACCCACTTCGTCGCGTTGTGTTTGCCCATGCCTCAACCCGTTATAAATTATGCATAAAAACTACATAACGCTATTTATAGCTGGAATACAGATGTCCGTAGGTAAAATTATGGTAAACAAGTAAAGTTAGAACAAATGAAGCCTCAATAGCTCAACCGGTAAAGGAGTGGACTGAAAACCGAAAGGTCGCCGGTTCAAACCCCGCCCGTTGCACTATTGTCGTACCTACTCCTAGCACAAGCCTGACGCTTAGTTGGAGAGGAAAGGGGAATATTAGTCATTTAACATGGCTAATATTCTTTAAAAAAAAAAAAAAAAAACTACAGTCATTCTACTATTCTCTTAATATTGCCCGGTCTTTATAGGAGTTTATATTTTACTAGCTTATGCTAGCGACTTCGTCCGCGTGGTCTAAACAAATTTCAAAACCCAGTTTTACGCCTTTACGAATTGAATTTTCAAAAATCCTTCCTTAGAGGATGTCTACGTCATAATAGCTATCTACATGCCGATTTTCAGACCGATGCGTCCAGTAGTTTGAGCTGTGCGTTGATAGATCAGCCCCCCGATTGTGTAAGAATAACCATTTCATCGCTATCGCAATCATCAAGAAATTCTGCCCTTTGATTGGCTGTGAAAAATGTAAACAGCGAATCAACCAATTGGGGGGCAGTCAGTCTCATTCAGTCAGTCACCTTTTCCTTTTATCTCTACATAGTATAAAATAAAGTCGCTTCCCGCTGTCTGTGTGTATGTATGAACGCGTAGATCTTTTAAACTACTGATCGGATTTTAATGTACTTCGCGCCCGAGCATAGGCTCCTACTCTATAAGGCGCAAGTCCGCCCTCACATGGAGTACTGCTCCCACCTTTGGGCTGGAGCACCCCAGTACCAACTCCTTCCATTTGATCGGATCCAAAGGCGGGCTGTTCGACTTGTGGACGATCCCAAACTAACCGGCTCGTTGGAAAGCCTGGAGCACCGCAGAGACGTTAGCTCTCTATGCGTGTTCTATCGCCTGTATAATGGGGAGTGCTCTGAAGAGCTTTTTGACCTCATTCCACCCTCTTTTTTCTACAACCGCACCGCGCGCCACCGTAAGGAATTTCACCCTCACCATCTGGGTGTCTGGTGCACTTCGACCGTCCGCTGCGCCAGATCCTTCTTTCCACGCACGTGCAAACTGTGGAACCAACTCCCATCGGCGGTGTTCCCACTAGATTATAACATGGGGTTATTCAAGGGGCGGACCAACAAATTCCTAAAAGGCCGGCAACGCATCGGCGGCTCCTCTGGTGCTGCAAATGTTCATGGGCGGCGGTAATCACTTAACATCAGGTGACCCGCCTGCTCGCTTGCTCGCTATATCTATTAAAAAAAAAAAAAAAAAAATGTGGTTTTCACCAACAGATAGAGTGATTCAAGAGGAAGGTTTATAGCTATAGTTACATTCTCAAAAATTAGAGATCCCTAGAGAAATTGAAATAATGTGAATTAGGTCGGAAAGAATCCTCTCATTTGAGTTTCCAAAGCAATGACACCTCAATTACACCACATTAGTATCTACATTGCACCCATGCGAAGCCGGGGCGGGTCGCTAGTATATTTATACTAGGTGATGCCCGCGACTTCGTCCGCGTGGAATTAGGTTTTTAAAAATCCCGTGGGAACTCTTAGATTTTCCTGGATAAAAAGTAGCCTATGTCACTCTCCAGGTAATTAACTAAACCCATGTAAAAAATCACGTCAATCCAACAAACAAACACACTTTCACATTTATAATATGGGTACTGATTGACGATTCATGATCAAACCGAGAGTCCCGCACTCTAGTTCACTCTGGTACAGGTCAGTGATGTCACAGCGGTGGTTTGCCCAGCAACAGTCACGCCTGGCCTCCGACACTAATCGTATTAGTACGTAACGGCCGCGTGGCGCAACTAGTTGCGTAGGGGTGGTGTTGCGATACGCGCACGGGTTTCAGGGTTCCGCAGTAAAATAACGATGCGACTATTGCGCGTTGTGACAATGCTTTGCGAACCTCCCTGGCGCAGTGGTAAACGCATGGGTTACCAATAGGTGGTTCAAATAAAAGCAAGAGTTATGTACACACTACACACTATCAGTACCCTTATTATATTACTAGTAGAAACTAGATGGCGCTGTTCAATCGATAACATTACATGACGTAGTCCCGAACAAATGTACCGCCGACAGTACTCGCACTAACGGAGTTTCTACAATCTGGAGTCTGGACTATATATAGAAGTTTCAAGACACAACCGTCGGCCCAGCTGGCGCTACCGAGCACAACCAACCGCTCGGTGGGAGATCTCTCTTTGGTAGGGTCAAGCCTGCATACCGCTCCCGTACATTACAAATGCGAAAGTGTGTTTGTTTGTCGATTTGTCCTTCAATCACATCGCAACGGTGCAACGGATTGACGTGATTTTTTGCATGGGTATATATAACGACCTGGAGAGTGACATAGGCTTCTTTTATCCCGGAAGATCAAAGAGTTCCCACGGGATTTTTAAAAACCTAATTCCACGCGGACGAAGTCGCGGGCAACAGCTAGTAAAAGAAAAAGGAGAAAAAGTGACTTACTAACTGACTGATCTATCAACGCACAGCTCAAACTACTGGACAGATCGGACTGAAAGGCATGCAGATAGCTATTATGACGTAGACATCCGCTAAGAAAGGATTTTTGAAAATTCAATCCCTAAAGGGGTAAAACAGGGGTTTGTTTGTTTAGTCTACGCAATCACACGCCTCGTGTTCAGATTGGTCTATTTCTTTTGCGCGCACTAGAACGCAAACTCATTTTTTTAAATTCATATACAAGTTAACTCTTGACTGCAATCTCACCTCGTGGTAAGTGACGATGCAGTCTAAGATAGATGCAAAGGTAATGGCGATCGTCACAATGTAACTATCAAACGGACGGTGGTAGGCCCCCGGCGATCTGTTTGAAAGGTCAACGCCCACAGTTCTACCAATGTAGTAACCGGCAACTTAGCAAAAAAATGATTATCACTACCCATATTATAAATGCGAAAGTGTGTTTGTTTGTTGGTTTGTCCTTCAGTTTCAATCACACAGCAACGGGGCAACGGATCGACGTGATTTTTGACTGGAGAGTGAGGTAGGCTACTTTTATCTTGGAAAATCTGGCCTTGGATGCCCGCGACTTCGTCCGCGTGGATTTAGATTTTTAAATATCCCGTGGGAACTCTTTGATTTTCCGGAAAAAAAGTTGCCTATGTCACTCTCCAGGTCTTTATCTATACCCATACAAAAAATCACGTCGATCCGTTGCACCGTTGCGACGTGATTGAAGGACAAACCAACAAACAAAAACACCTTCGCGTTTAAATTACGCACAACAAATTATTAAAATTGGTTTGTTTTTTTAATGCGATTAAGTACACACGCACGTAGGTGCTTTGTATTCACCTCTATACCACTTATGTATTTAGAGTTAATTTATTTTTATTTTATTTAACACTGTTAAATGGGTTTATTTCATTTATTTATTTCACATTTTGAAATACGATCACAGTTTTCACATTTGGAACGAATACATCAATTGTTTTTGTATTTGGACCATTTGTAGTTGAAACCTGTTTTGTGTGCCTTTATAATAAAATAAAATAAAATAAACTGGCAAACCGGCATGCGAAAACGCTTTTTTTTTTAACTACGGAAAGGACGTGCGTTCACAGTCCGCCAGCGATACATACTAAATTAGTTTTCATTGAGGTAGCGAGGCTTGAGCAGTCACTCAGACAATTAGGTAGAGATGTACTATTTCACAGGTGGCATGCGAAAAATCATATGAAAAGTGTTAAGTCTTATAAACCCTTTGCAGTCGCAATGGTACTGTCATTCTGATTATTATTATTTATTTATTATTTAATTAGAACGGCCATAAAGCCAATTACAATAATTAAACTACGAGTACAAACTAACATAAACATACTTATAGCATACATAAGCATACATAAGCAAAATTATAAATTTTCACAATAGTGCAAGATCTGATGTAACTTGCTACCTTACTAAAAATAGCCTGGGAATATTCACAAAACTACACGACCCGAGCTAAAGAGTGCGCCAGCGAGAACTCTAACTGCGTGTTAGAAAGGGATGTCCGTAATTTTTTTTTTGTTTTAATTTATAGATTAGCGCTTGGCTGCAATCAGACCTGGTGGTAGGTGATGATGCAGTCTAAGATGGAGCGCGCTTGCCTAGAAGATGCCTATTCACTCTTGTCTTGAAGGTACCCATGGTGGAAGGGCGTCCCAAATCATGGCGGTTCGAATTAGAAATGAGGAGGCAAATCGCTTCCTACGTATCCGGGGAATTTCGACTACGTACGGGTGGTAAATGGTAGAGTGTGCCCTGTGAGATGTGCCCTGTATTATAACTGACTTCTGAGACTCTGAGTGCGGCTGTGAAAATCTACACAATAGCGACAATAGCCACCCGCATCAAGCGGAGTCGGGTTAGCTACATCGCATACAGATCGCGCGGCGAGAGTTTGGCTTTGACCTTCGGGTGGAGGGGATTACTGCGCATGGGTACTGTCACGCACACAATACTTTTCCTTTTTTATGTACCAGGTTGGATATTTGAGTGGGTCAAAATTCATGTACAGTGGTAATAATGCTAGAAAATAATACGAAATAGATAAACTTCTTCATTTATTAAAACTATTGATAGTTATTTTACTTATATAAAATGTTTATTTCCTTTTAAAGTTTACAGAGACAGCGATGAAAATTCTAAATAATTGTTTTTTAATAAAATTATTTATTCCAAGATACATGTAAAATTGGTACATACAAACAAAAGAAAACTTAAAATAATTATTAAATACAAAAGTTAACATTAAAAAAAAGTCTTAGCAGCAGTGCTATTCAGATTCTTATATAATAAACAATTAACGAAAATAGCAATTCACTTGTGAACGTGATTGTACAAACAGAGGCAGGGAACGACTGGAGCAGTGGAGCGCCAATCAGAGCACCGCGTGCGCCTACACACCCGCCCCGCACCCCACTAATTGCCCGTTGATACCCAATTTCTGATTTCTGCGCAATAACGGTCAAAGCCAAACTCTCGCCGCGCGTACTGTACCTAATGGCAAGTTTATGTGACCATTATAGTGACCTTGTGGTGGAAATTTACTAACAGGTTTCAGATATCAGGTTACATCAAAATCTGACTCGTTTTTTTTTTTTAAAGAATATTAGCCATGTTAAATGACTAATATTCCTCTTTCCTCTCCAATTAAGCGTCATGCTTGTGCTAGGAGTAGGTACGACAATAGTGCAACGGGCGGGGTTTGAACCGTCGACCTTTCGGTTTTCAGTCCACTCCTAAACCGGTTGAGCTATTGTTTGTTGGTTTGTCCTTCAATCACGTCACAGCGGTGCAACGGATTGACGTGATTGTAGGACAAACCAACAAATCAACAGACCAATAAACCAACAAACAAACACACTTTGGCATTTATAATATGGGTAGTGACTACTAAGAGTTCGCTGTCCGTCCGTCTGTCAGCGGGCGGTATCTCGATTCTCGTGAAACTTATGTAATAAGTAGAGTCGAAATCATCACAGAATGTGTATTTCTATTGCCGCTATTACAACAAATAATAAGAATTTCAAAATGACCACTGTGAAAATTAAAAAAAAACCGGTCAACTGCGAGTCAGACTCGCGCACCAAGGGTTCCGTACTACAGTCGTATGTTTCCGACATTTTGTACGATAAATGAAAAACTATTTTATGTATAAAAATAAATAAAAATCTGTTTTAGAATTTACAGGTAAAGCCTTTTTATATGATACCCCACTTCGCATATTAATCTTACTTTGAAAGTAGAAAATACTAATATTTGTTCATGAACACATTTTAATTATTTTTTTCAGGATGTAACCACAAATTCACGGTTTTCGGATTTTTCCCCTTAAGTGTGCTATAAGACCCACCTACCTGCCGAATTTCATGATTCTAGGTCAACGGGAAATTCCCTCTAGGTTTCTTGACAGACCGACAGACATCAAAGTGATCCTACAGGGTTCCGTTTTTCCTTTTGAGGTACGGAACCCTAAAAAACAAAAAGTGTTATTTCTTCTACGATGGTACGGAAACCTTCTTGTGCGAGTCCGACTCGCACTTGACCGATTTATCTATAAACAACAAAACAATAAAGTTGTTGACAGGTGAAATCGAACCTGTTGCGTGTCCGAAATGTCGTCTATTTTTAGCTTAAGGTCACGTTATTTTGCGAACTGTTGTCAGTTGTCAGTTGTCACAGTTCACAACCACCCACTACCTCCCATGGCCCCACCAACCTCGCGGCTATATGGGCCGAAACGTGGGAGGGCGCCCGTTCGGTACTTGCTTGGAGGCCCTTTCCCAGGGCGCCTTCTTGACTCCCTACAAATTCTTTCTATCCTTTCCTTGTCCCTAGTTAGTCTTTCTCCCCTTTCTGGAGCAGACGTACACAACACGCCAGATGTGCCCCGCGGTCCGGATCCTTCCTCAAGCACCCACTGGTTCACGATAGTTAGGAAACTTGTAACAAAAACTGACCAAGTGCGAGTCAGACTCGCGCACTGGTTTTACCAGTTTTCGTTCACTGATTCAGATCTGCTGCTGCCGCTCAGCGCTGTGAGATCTGCTGCAGTGGCGCCAAGACGTTCTATACTATAATTAGCTCAAACAATACTCGCCTCTAGCTTCCCTGAGAGCTAACGCCGCGTGTCGATGCCGGCCCCGCTCGGCGAGCGCCAGCGCTGAGTCGCCGCTGCCGCTCAGCGCTGTGAGATCTGCTGCAGCGCTGAGCAGCGCTTTGATGTTCTCCACATGACCACGCTCGGCAGCGATGTGAAGCGCTGTCTGCGATACAATTACCAAACGTCAGACTCAAACATTTCTTATGGCCGATGCAGACACATAACTGAAAGTAAACAAAGACGAAAAGTGGACTTCGCCACTTCTTCGATTTTTTTCAACTATATAGACTTGATTGCTTTTACACCAATCATATTGAGTCCGCATGGCAGGATCGCCATTTAAGGTTGCGACAAGGTGTCGGAAATGAGCGTACGACCCTAACGTTGGCTTTCGACTGCTTTATCGGTAGGAATGTATTGAGATACATGTATATGTACTTATGGGCTATTAAATAGATATTACTTATATGGTCACGTCACACTGTACAAGTGATAATGCCGCCAAAGAAGAAGCGCGCCTGCCTAGAATATGTCTATTCACTATTCTTTTGAGGTCCCACTATTATAGCTAGCGGGGAAAACGGAAGCCGGAAAGGCATTCCATATTCTCTAGCAGTGGACTAGAAACGAAGATATACGCCACTCGCTCGCTCGCCTTCGCTGTTGGAACAGGGGAAACCCAGGTTTGTGACAAACTAATACTGATACCTTGCCACCAGTCTCGTGGTCGGAGCGAGCGTCCACATCAGCACCGGCGACGCACAGCGCCGGCAGACAGTGGCTCCGCTCGGCGAGCGCCGCGGCGTGCAATGCGCTGCGCATGTGCTCGTCTTTCGCGTTCACCTCCGCCCCTCCCGCCAACAGCTCTTGGAGTAGCTCCAGGTTGTCCCATAACGCTGCCTAAGTCATGAGATAAAATGAAACATCATGCATATGTCGGCAAAACTGCCTTGAGAAGATGACGATGATGACTAAATCACTAAAAGTAAACTTGGATAAAGATCAATCGGATATGTCAGGATCACAACATTATAGATTAACTGAACCTTCGTGGGCGCAATAACGATACTCTCGCACTACGAGAGACAACACAAACTAACCTCAACAATCACTATAGCAACCTTCACTAATTATTAGTCATGAAACCAACATCTACTATGAGTCTAGACATCACTAACTAACCTTAGCCAACAAAAACCATGTTAGGTATCAATAATAATAATAATTCTAATGTAGTGGGGTTATGTATTAGTATTGAGTAGCAGTAATAAACGGGACATAGAACAGCACACACGTGTTTGATTTACACATCTATCCACTCTACGGGACCTCCAACGACAACATCACATGGCGACCGTGACAGCGAGCGGACTTTTGCACGGGGAGTAGCGGCCGCTCGCACCGCGATAGCAACACGTGTCGGGAATAACATTAAAATAATTACAAAAATGGGACCAAAGTGCTCCAAGTGTGTATGCGAGAACAAAGAGGTGATATCACAAAATGGAGACTCCAACATGGACCACCCCATGTACACAAACAATATAATGATGGCAGCAATATTGGCGATATGCAGCGCAGCAGCTATTTTTATAGGAGTTGCTAAATACAGACAATGCCACAGGAACTGGATTAATGAAGGAGTGAGAGCGGACTTTATAAGGAGGCTGCAGGAGCGGATGTCTACGAGAGGAGATCGAGAGGAG
This sequence comes from Maniola hyperantus, assembly GCF_902806685.2. Lineage (NCBI taxonomy): Eukaryota > Metazoa > Arthropoda > Insecta > Lepidoptera > Nymphalidae > Maniola > Maniola hyperantus. Next base: position 1,486,734 of record NC_048561.1, read on the forward strand.
AGTCGAGTATAATGTGTGACAATTAAAGTGATGTGCGCGTAAAGTGCGGAAAGTGCGTAAAGTGCGGGAAGTGCGGTGAGAAAATGAACAGTATAGATTTATTGTAAAAACTATTGAGAAAATGGACAGTGTATAGACTTAATGGAAAAACATTTAAGTAATATAAATAGTGAATTAGAGTACTTAAGAGTAAGCATTAGGAAATTAGGACCAGATAGGAGGCTAGAGGAAATAGGATTAAGCAAGGTAAGAAAAGCGTTAGAAATATACGAAAATTATAAAACATTTATCACGCAATTAAATGAAAAGGATTTAGAATATTCATCATTAGTCATACAAAAACTGTGTGAAAACATTGAGGAAACTTTTCTTAAAATATTAAGCTATGATAAGTCATCAGTCGAAAAAATGACTGGTAAGCAAGAGAATATAGAACAGTCATCATTCGAAAAAATGGATAACTTCGACCTAAAAACGGCGAGTACTTTAATCCCGGTAATGGATGGTAAACAAGAGAATATAGAACAGATAATAGACAGCATCGAAATGTATAGCAGTTATCTAAAAGGTCAGGACAGCAAGGGGTTGCTAATTTCTTTTATATTAAAAACTAGACTATCAAAAACCGCGAAATTAAAACTTAATTCCGAATATTCCACTATTGACAATTTGCTATCAGACATGAAAAAATATTTGCTTACAAAAAAGTCTGCCAATTCATTGCTGTCCCAAATAAACAATTTAACACAGAACAATATGTCTATTAGCGCTTATGGTGAAAAGCTGGAGGAGCTCTTTATAGGCCTCACCATATCACAAGCCGAAGAAAATCAGAAGGCACGTGATATATTGAGACCTATAAACGAGAAACTAGCAATAAAGAGGTTTGCGGATGGCCTTCGTAACCGAAGGCTGAGCACCATAATATCAGCCAGGAATTACAGCGAGTTGAAAGACGCAGTACGCGCAGCGGAGGATGAGGAGCTGGCCACCGCCGGGACATCGTCCAACAACGGGGTCTACTCATATTCGCAAGGCCGGAATCAGTCATTTCGTTACCCCAGGTACAGTCGGGGACGTCGAAACTTCCACCGTACGAGTGGCCCTCACCGAGGCGCATATCAGCCCACACCACAGGTAAGGAGAGGTTATTATAACTATAATTATCGTGCTAGGACCACACCTACGAGGTACTACAACCAGTCCAGATACCCAAGAAATAACACCAGGTTTTATAGAGGCAACTCAAATAATAATCACCGTCAGGGAAATGCTTACGTCACAGCGTCTGAGCAAAAGGAGGAGCAAGATATAAATTTAGCAGAGTTTTTTCGAGCCTAATTATGCTTTAGTATGTGAAGGGTTAGATTTCATATATTTGTTTATCGGTAATCGGAAATGCAAATTTTTATTGGACACAGGGGCATCTTTATCTATCATAAATAGTCAGATTATTCAAAATCAAGTAAAAAAGTATCAAAGTACTACAGTTATAAAAGGTATAGGTGGAAAAATACAGTCGACATGCTTAGCGTATGTTCCACTACAGTCAGCAAACGGTTTCATATTTCGCCACAAGTTATACCTATTCGATAACGTTCCATGCGGAGCGGATGGAATTATCGGGCTAGACTTTCTCAGAACTTATAATGCAAACATAGACTTGCCTACGAACAGACTTACGTTACAATTTAATTATTATGAAACATGTACCTTAAGAATATGTAAGTCTACTAGCAAAACCGTAGAGTCGGACGAATACTTAACTATTCCATCACGTAGCGAGTCAATTCATTATTTGAGTGTTAGTAAAAGCTTATATAAAGATTGTGTTATACATCCGAAACAATTACATGAAAACGTATTTCTGGCAGGTTGTATCGTAAAGCCGAATAGAGGTAAAATACCAGTAAAAATAATGAATACGGATGAAAAGCCTATAAAAATACTTAAATCGAGTATTATTCAATCGGGAAACATTGACTATTTAGAAAACTATAACCTATGTTCATTTAGCGAATCTCAAAAACATGTTAGCCGTGTTAAAAAATTATTAGCAGAATTGAAATTGGACCATTTAGACCCCACCGCGAAAAAATCGCTTCAAATAATATGCTCTAAATACTCAGACATATTTTTCTTAGAAGGTGACAAGCTAGGTGTATCGAACGTTGTAGAACAGTCGATTATGGTGAAACCCGACACCAAACCCGTGTATACAAAACCTTATCGCTTGCCACAGGCATCGAAGCAAGAAATTAATAAACAAGTACAACGTATGCTCGATGACGACATAATAGAACCATCTAATAGCGAATGGAATAGCCCAATATTACTGGTGCCTAAAAAGTCAGAAAACGGGAAAAAATGGCGTTTAGTGATAGATTATAGGAAGGTTAATGAGTCAATTCAGGACGATAAGTTTCCTTTACCAAATATAATGGACATCTTAGATTCACTTTCAGGGTGTATTTATTTCACTCATTTGGATTTGTATCAAGGATTTTATCAGGTCAGTTTAAACCCCGAGAGTAGGGATATTACCAGTTTTGCCACGAGTACTGGGCAATACAGAATGAAGCGTCTAGCCATGGGTTTAAAAATTAGTCCTAATGCATTCTCTAGAGTTATGTCAATAGCAATGTCAGGATTAACCTTCGAAAAGTGTTTTATTTACTGCGATGATCTAATAGTATTTGGGAGAAACAGGGAAACTCACAATAAAAATTTAATAAGTATATTTGAACGGCTCAGAAAAATGAACCTTAAGCTTAACCCACTTAAGTGCGAATTTATGAAAACACAGTTACTATATTTAGGTCACGTGGTGTCAGCTGAGGGTGTTCTACCCGATCCAGAAAAAGTAAGAGTGCTACAACACTACCCGATACCTACAAATTCAGACGAGGTTAGACGATTTGTAGCGTTTTGCAATTATTATAGAAAATTCATTCCACATTTTTCTGAAATCACCTTACCATTAAATAAATTATGCCGGAAAAATGCAATATTTTCATGGTCACAAGAATGTCAAAATAGTTTCGAAATATTGAAAAATAAATTAATTACACCCCCCATTTTGCAATACCCAGATTTTTCTGATAATAACACTTTCGTTCTTCAAACTGACGCGTCAGGCATAGCTATCGGTTCAGTTTTGTGTAATAAAGATTTAAAACCCGTAGCCTACGCTAGTAGACCTCTAAATAAAGCGGAATTAAACTATCCAATAATTCAAAAAGAGCTTTTGGCGATAGTTTGGAGTATAAAACATTTTAGACCATACCTATACGGTAAGCAATTTATCATTAAAACCGACCATAAACCTCTAATTTATTTATTTGGCATGAAAGATCCGTCAACAAGACTTTTAAAATTCAGATTGCAGTTAGAGGAGTACGACTTTAAAATTGAGTATGTAAAAGGCAGTGATAACGTCGCAGACGCTCTGAGTAGGGTGACCATAAGTTCGGAAGAATTAAAATCATTGAATAGTAAAGTTAGCTTAGTAATGACAAGAGCTCAGAAAGCTAGATTAGATAAAGAGGAGTTGAATAGGAAGGTAGACATGAGGGATCCTTGTATACCTGTCGAATCAAGGTCTGGCCAACCAAGAGTCGCAGAGATACTAAGGAAACCGAGTGATTACGTAGAATTGAAATTTATGTTAGGAAGTAAATTGAGTAAGAGGAAATTATCATATGAAAGAGAATGTTTAGCATATGAGGAGTCAACTCAGTCTATCTACATAAACCTCAATTATATGTCGCATTTTACGCGAGTCGAATTTGCGAATTTATTGAGCGTATTTTGTAGTGAATTGAATATTAAAAATTTATGTATAATTAGAGATGACAGAAATGTAGAGTTCATAAAACAGTTAATAAATGAGATAAAAAGTAGAGAAAAATGGTCCGGACCGCAGATAAATATATTAAAAGGAGTAAAACGAGTCCATAATGAGGAAGAAAAGATATGCATACTACATGATTATCACTTACTACCTACGAGTGGCCATGCGGGTGTACAACGCATGATCAGCAACATCAAAGGTAAGTACTTCTGGCCAGGGCTAGAATCCGATGTACGGAGATACGTAAGTAAGTGCGGCAAATGCCAAACTAATAAGTATTCTAGAAATATAGTAGAGCCGATGGTCGTGACGACGACAGCGTCGAAAGCTTTCGAAAAAGTATATTTAGATATCATAGGTCCTTTAGATAAAGATATAGATGGTAATGTTTATATTTTAAGTTTACAATGCGAGCTAAGTAAATACGTCGAGGCGTACCCTTTGCAGCGTAAAGATACAGTAAGTGTGGCAAGAGCCTTTGTTAATAACTTCGTGTTACGTTACGGGCTACCCAAAATTGTCGCGAGTGACAAAGGCGGCGAATTTCAGTCAGAAACGATGAAAGAGGTATGTAAGCTACTTCAAATTGAAAAAATAAATTCTACAGCTTATCACCATGAGTCGATAGGCTCCTTAGAAAACACTCATAAGCATCTCGCTGCATATTTGCGAACATTATGTGACGGACATCCAGAAACTTGGAGTCAGTGGCTTCAGTTCTGGTGTTTCTCATTCAATACTACTGTCCATACACAGACTAAGTATACACCGTACGAACTCGTATTTGGCAATAGTTGTAGTTTACCTAGTAATTTAAGAAGTAATGTAGTAGAGCCACTATACAGCCAAGATAATTATGCACTTGAGCTTAAGTATAGGCTACAGTTAGCATCTAAGGAAGCGCATAAAAATTTAGTTTTAAGCAAATTAAAAAGGAAACATGTATGGGACAAAAAGTGTAATCCCATTCAGTATCAGAAAGATGATTTAATCTTGATCAAAAATGAAACAGGTAAAAAACTGGATAAGCTATACGATGGACCCTATACAGTGTTAAGTGAAGATGGACCTAATGTTACAGTGCAAAACGGTAAAAATGTCGAGACTGTCCATAAAAATAGGACAAAACCATATGTCACCTAGTATTAGTGTTTAGCTCATGTTTCTTTACTTATGAATACGCGAGGTACCTACGCTTGTTATTATTAGTATATTATTATTGTAGTCTGGTAGGTAACTACCTAACATTGTATCATAAGTGCCTAATGGTTTTATATTTCATTACGATGACATGTATGTACCATCGTATTGTACCTACTAAGTACATTATATTTTAAATTGTAACTTACCTATAAGATTGTGAATGTTTCGAACAGCTTATTTCTATGTGTCAGGTAATAAGGAAATCAAACAAGTTTATATTAAATAATTTTTATATTATCAAAAAAAAAAAAAAATTGTATTACAACATTTTTTTTTTTCTCAAAACCACCCCGGTGATGTAGTGGGGTTATGTATTAGTATTGAGTAGCAGTAATAAACGGGACATAGAACAGCACACACGTGTTTGATTTACACATCTATCCACTCTACGGGACCTCCAACGACAACATCACACTAAAACCAAAAGTATGACACAGTATCTGCTGAGAAGTGCCCCCGCCAAAAGCCAGACGAATAATGTACCATTTCGCACAGCTCGTTCGATTTTATAGTCTCACAACAAGTGTGAGGCGATGACATAATATTCAATGAGCAATCTGTTTACAATTAAAAACGGTGCTGCAGACACATACAAACTAAGAAAGGACTTGCCATATTTGCTTTGTTAACTGTTGTGTCAAAAGTACGGTTTACCATACCTTCAGAATAAACACCTATAGAAGAAGTCCTATTGTGACTTTTATTGTTAGAGCAAGATAGCTAAATGCATTTAAGCTCTTATTAGAACTTGACAAAATGAGCTTGTGTGAGCTCAATCTAAAATAGAGAAGCAGGAACTGGTCCATTGACTTATTCAGCTCAACCACATAGGTACATCACTATCATCCATATCCATACTTCCATACTAATATTATAAATGCGAAAGTGTGTCTGTCTGTCTGTCTGCTAGCTTTTCACAGCCCAACTGTTCAACCGATTTTGATGAAATTTGGTACAGCTTTAGGGGAAGGACATCGTCTACTTTTTATCTCGTCGGTCCATCGTGCTGGAGGGTCACACTGTGCTTGCTTATACGCGGTCTCCCCGCAAGGACTTTCCTGCTCCAACGGTCATCGCCTCTACGCCAGGCATGACCTGCCCACTGCCACTTCAGCTTGCTAATAGTTTGGGCTATGTCAGTGACCTTGGTTCTCCTGCGGATCTCCTCATTTCGGATCTTATCCCTCAGGGAAACTCTTAACACAAAATTTATTTCGTGTTCTTACACCTAAATCTACACAGAAGAAATCGGGAAAACCTAGTAGGTATATTTCTTTCTATCACTAATTCATTGTGTCCACGGCCTCGCGGTCGCGGAACTGCGATGTTTTAGTATAAAACAATGTTAGTGCATTAAGACACGGTCCAATGCATTTTAAAAAGCAGTGTAGTTTTCGGGTTTTCCAACTTTAAACTTAGCCTACCTGGTGTAAGAGTCGCCCCTGGAAGTGTTCCTCGTCCGGAGACAGGTCCATTCTTGAGATTCACCACAAAAACAACCATCTAAACTAAATATTATCAGTTGGGTGTTAACTGTAGTCGCATCAATGTCCAGAAAAGGTTCATTAAAATCAAATTTCTCAATGAAACTTCTATACGAATTGTAGATCTAATTTCATACACACGTTTTGACAAAAAAACACCACTACGTCTTGTGGATCAGACTTGATTTATCAAATTTATTACATATTTTCAACAAAATCGATTAGTCCAACCATTTCTTCTTTCGCGATGTTTTCGTATTTTTGACCACCGTTTTTGACTTTGACACATTTTTTTTTTTTTTTTTAATTTATTTTACGGCCCTGGATAACACTCCTTTAAGGCCTCTTTGACACATAACAGATGATATCCATAAAGCATAGTGCCAACTGCCAATATCACAGATTTACATATTCAATGTACTCTGTGCAATATGCATATGACCATAGAGATTGTCCGTTCATCATCGTAACTTGACGCGTGAGAATATATTAGCCATATTAGCACAAGATTAGCACCATTGCTTTGTTTACTTTATTAGGTACTTAGAAATTAGGACTCAGGGTGAGATCTATAGAGCGCACTCTGACTTTGCTTATACTTAAGACCACAGCTTAAAGACAGAGTTAAAACGAGACAGATGTATATATAAACACTTACGAGTGCTCGGCGCAATTTCGAAATACGTATAAACGGCCACTGTCTCGGCCGAGTGACATTTTACTGTCTCGCTTCACTACTCGGTGTAATCAGCACATTAAGTCTGAGCCAAGTCAAAGTGCGCTCTATTGATCTCAGCCTTAGATTGCCAAACGTAGGTAGGTATAATCCCTACCCATAAATGCGAGTGTGTTCGTTGTTGGCGTGTTGGTTTGTCCTACAATCACGTCGCAACAGATGAACATGTTTTTTTCCATGGGTACAGTTAAAAACCTGGAGTGACATAGGCTACCTACTTCTCATCCCGGTAAACCATGTAGCTCCCACGGGATTTTTAAAAACCTAAATCCACGCGAACGAAGTCGCGGGCATCAGCTAGTTAGAAAATCAGAAAATAAAACACAAATTGAAGTCAGTAGTTACGTATTTAATTATATATTTTTATAATTATTGAATTTACGTTAGTTACAAGCATAAAAAACAAAGATTAAATAATAATTTACAGGCGCAACCCTGCTAACGGGGTGGACCCCCGGGGGTCGAAGCACGAGGTGTCAGAAGGTGCGTAAACGCCGCGCCAGTGTCTGTAGGACTGCGCGAATGACAGCTACAATGTCAAGATCGCAATCACCTCTGATTGGTTGACGCTCGCTCACTATTGGCTACAATGCATTGCAACAAGAATCGCACAAATTCAGCCAATCACAACAATTGAGATTGTAATAATGATTGATGCAGATTGTAGGCAATCGCCCTACCGTCTCGCTACGCGTAATACGTGACACACGCGCAAGCGTACGAATTCAGCTTCACTTTTTAAAATACTTACTTTAACTTTAATACTAGTTCTAATACTTTGACTTTTACTTATCTGAAGTTAGTATAATACACTTGGACACGGGTAAATAAAATGGAATTCCGATTCGATTAGGGTCAATTATTAATTTTGGCGATCGATGAGCTGATCGCCAAAATAAATAATTGACCCGCATAGGCTAGTCTGCCAGTCAACTAAAAATCGCAAGATTCTAGATTGAATTCAATTTTACGTGAGCCTCATTATTGCCCTTGCGGCAGCCCCGTGGATCGGTTTGGTCACCATGGACTCAGTTGTATTCGGAGTGCAGGCCGCTTATATCGACATGGTGCTATTAATGATATAGTCCGTCGCGCTCTGGCCACTGCCTCAGTCCCAGCTCAGCTAGAACCTTCCGGCTTGTTCAGGGATGACGGCAAAAGGCCAGATGGGATGACTATAGTACCATGGTCGATGGGGCGTGCGCTGGTGTGGGATGTGACCTGCGTCGACACGTTGGCAGCGTCCCATTTATCGGGCACGTGCCAAAAACCGGCTGCAGCAGCCGAGTCAGCTCAAGAGCTTAAGCGCCGTAAATACTCAGTCATTAGTAAGGACTATGTATTTGCGGCGCTTGCGTTTGAGACTCTGGGCCCATGGTTATCGGACACGAAAGCTTTTATAAACGTCGTGTCCCAAAAGCTGATCCACGCGTCTGGTGACCCAAGAGCTGGTGCTTATTTCGCTCAACGGTTGAGCCTTGCCGTTCAGCGAGGTAATAGCGCCAGTGTTTTGGGCACAATGCCCATAAATGACGGACGGCGTATATTTTTTGTAAATATAAATTTTTTAGTGATAAGTTTTTCTGTATGTATATACTATATATAGTTTTTGTTTGTTGTTTTAATGTATGTTTGCAAAATAAAGTTTTTGGCACATTTTACCTTACGTTATAGACATGCTCGATATAATATCAAAAGGAAAGTAAAATCAGACTTCAGTCATAGATCGTTTCGAATCGATAATCTGTTCTGTGTTCAGCACGGGAATGGAATTCTAAGGCTGGCGCCAGACGCTTGTGGCAAACAACAAACAACAAACAGCAAGCATCGGCAAACACCACAGATGGCTTGCCTGCCAATCGGAACGCTCCAACGCGTTGGCAAGCATACGCAAAGTTGCTGTTATACACAAGCGTCTGGCGCGGGCATTACAATCAGTTGATACGTCAAACGCAAACGATACCAAACACAAACCGAACAATCCTGTACCCGTAGTACAAGATTTTACATCTCACCAAACGAAACCAAATTCGAGAGTCGAAATACTTCCGCGTTACAGTAAAATGGACCTAAACAGCCTTGAATTGAAGTCAAATATTCAATGCCAATGATTTTAATTTCGCAATGTTTCCGCTTGGAGCGCTGGCTGTAGAAGTGTAGACAAACTTGAGCTTTAAAACAAGGTATTTAAGATCCAGTTTACTGTAACGCGGAAGTATTTCGACTCTCGAATTTGGTTTGGTTTGGTGAGACGTAAAATCTTGTACTACGGGTACTGTACTACACACAACACAATAAGATTCGACATTCGCATCCTCTCTCTCTAACTGAGCAAACGGTCGGTGAAGTGAAAAAGATGTCAGGAATTTGCATGGCAATTTCTTGGATGAAATACATTTCTGACTAACATAGTATGGTTCACGACAGGTCGACATCGCAATCGGGGTGGGGACGCCCTGCTCATCCACACAGCCCCCGCGCTAACCCAGTGTGGTATACCGCGGCCGACGTGCGGGTGTACAGGGCGTCCCCCCGCCTCATACCCCGATTGCCATGCCGTCCTGTCGCGAAATATACGTACACAGATCCTCCAAGGGACTGTATGTCGTAGAGAGTGTACTTCCCGGTGGCGGAGTGAGGCGTGCGGTTCACGAACACGATGAAGGCTTTTCACCAGTGTGGGTTCTCATGTGCCCCACTAGATGGCCCTTTTGTGCAATTTTGTTAAAGTATTAGTCACAACATTAATCTTTTTCAACACTGTGAGTTCTCATATGCCTCACTAATTGACTTTTATGTGCACATTTATGATCGCATAACTTACAATGATGAGGTTTTTCACCAGTGTGAATTCTCATATGCTTCACTAAATAACTTTTTTGTGCACATTTATATTCGCATATCTCACAGCAAAACGGAAATTCGCCAGTGTGGGCTCTCATAGTATGAATACTAAGACTTCTTTTATCTGAATATTTGTACTCGCATATCGTACAGGAGTATGGCTTTTCGCCAGTGTGAGTTCTCATGTGATTCACTAGATGGCTCTTATCTGCAGTTTTGTACTCGCATATCTTACATGAATAAGGTTTTTCGCCAGTGTGAGTTCGCATGTGTCTCACTAGGCTGCTATTTTGTGTACATTTGTAATCGCATAACGTACACGAGAAAGGTTTAATGCCAGTGTGAGTTCGCATGTGCTTCACTAGATGGGCATTTACTGCAGATTTGTACTCGCATATATTACATAAATAAGGTTTTTCGCCAGTGTGAGTTTGCATGTGCCTCACTAGGCTGCTATTTTTTGTACATTTGTAATCGCATAACATACACGAGAAAGGTTTTTCACCAGTATGAGTTCTCATGTGCTGCAGAAGACTGCTGTTTTCCGCACATTTGTAATCGCATAACGTACACGAGAAAGGTTTTTCTCCGGTATGAGTTCTCATGTGTGCCACTAGATATCTACTTTGTGTACATTTGTAATGGCAGACCTTACACAAGAAAGGTTTTATGCCAGTGTGATTTCTCATGTGCAACACTAATCTACTGCTTGAGATACATTTATAATCGCATAACTTACAATGATGAGGCTTTTCACCAGTGTGTGTTCGCATATGCATCACTAAATTGTATTTTCGCGCGCATTTATAATCGCATAACTTACAATGATAAGGTTTTTCACCAGTGTGAGTTCTCATATGCATCATTAAGCCACTATTTTGTATACATTTGTATTTGCATATCTTACAGCAAAATGGCTTCTCGCCAGTGTGAGTTCGTACATGTTTCCTCAAATAACTTCGATATTTACATTTGTATTGGCAAATGTTGCAAGTGAACTGTCCCACTTCAGTGTGAGTCTTTATGTGTTTGACTAAGAAACTTTTTCGTTTATACATTTTTCGACAAATGTCACATATGTACGGTCTTTCCTCAGTGTGTAAGATATTTTGTGATTGATTACAATTTTTTATATTAATCACATCATTTGAACAAGTTTTCGATACAATCACTTTTACATTACTACTACTACAAGTGACAGGATCAATGTACTGTGTCGTAGGGACTTTATTCTGACTTATTGTTGCCTGATAACTGACATGTTTGAACACAATATTCTCACCCCCGCTAGAACTAACAGCTTTTAGTGTTTTCGTCAACGATTCATCTCGCCTTGGGACTTTCTTGAAAGTTTTGGAAATATCATATAATTTGACTACACAATTATATATTTTGCTGTCAAGGGATTGGTTTTCTAATCCGCCATAGTTACTTTCGCCTTTTTGATTAATTTTCTGTTCAGCATCGGCTTCTTTAGCTGTGTACACTTTGCTGTCATCATCGGTCGCAAGTATGGCGGACAGGGGAGCTACTGAAACAAAACACTTTTCTTGAGTTTCAACAACATCTTGAGTTAAGATTACAATGTTACACTACATGACACAACATTTTGTTATTTCGTGACTTTTCCAAAAATTGTCTAAGAAACAATGATGATGATATGTATACCAATATAGTATACTATTAATAATTAAAAGTATAAAAAAACAACATTAAATTAAAACTAGAATAAATTAAATTCAATCTAAAACCTCATCGAGACCACCGCAGGGAGGCATTATACCCAAGATGCTGGCAGTATTACCCCTTTGGATGGCCAAACTAACTCTTTGGCCAAGGTAGCTGCCAGGTCTCGGGTCACCGGTTGACTCGATAACCCTTTTTGAAATTTTTTCAAAAAGAGCTCGAGCCCCCAGGCCCCACTGCCCCAAGGTCTTCACACCAAAAGGCACGAATACGAAGCTCCCGTCGAGGTTTTCATACTTGCGCCTCTTGGCCTGTTCGGCGCTGATGGCCGCTGCACCCGCCATATACCAATTCAACAATATTAATTGTAGGGTAAAAAAGTTGTATAATAAGTTTTACTGACCTGACGTGTGCGAGCAATCTGCAGCTGAATCACCATCCGGGTTCTCATTGTCCTGAAATCCAGAACTGTATTGTAGTTGCTGAGACATCTCGTGAGGTTGGACACAGGTTGTGGGCGACAGCTGACTCAATATCAATGAATTTAACCAACAGTATTATTGAACTTCTGGATATTTACGTTCTGATTTTTGTCTTTAATACTCAAATCAAACAAAAGAAACATTATCATTTTACCGGTTTGTATCTGTGCCAATATCTAAATATATAAAAGGAAAAGGTGACTGACTGACTGACTGATCTATCAACGCACAGCTCAAACTACTGGACGGATCGGGCTGAAATTTGGTATGCAGATAGCTAATATGACGTAGGCATCCGCTAAGAACGAATTTTTGAAAATTCAACCCCCAAGGGGTGAAATAGGTAGTTCACGCGGACGAAGTCGCGAGCATAAGCTAGTGAGTCTATAAATGAATTCAGCATCCTTGATTTATTCGAAAAGGGTATCATCACTTAAGCTAATAGGCAAGTAGTAGCATTGGTGATGAAGAAAATTGATAATAATTAAATTCAGAGGTGGACGAGATCTCTTTGAATAATTGAAAAACAGAACTTACAATCTTACGCAATGTACATCAGCCTTTAGAATGACATTTCGGCTTTGTAGAGTGTTGCCTCTGTCACACACCTATATGACGTTTTGTCGGTTTCAACTACAGAGACAGTGCTCTACAAAATTTGCATCTCCTTCTAAAGGTCGATGTACATTACTTTCGGCCGCGATCAGTAGTGTATATAACTATAAATACCTCCATATGTGTCATTGTATGGTGATTGTACATGTCCTCATCTGCAAACTCCATCAAACAAGTTGTACATGCAAAGGTCATTTCCTGCTCCGACTGTGCCAGCGCTTCTCCCACTTCCTGTTTGCACGTTGCAGCTGTTGTCAGTAGAGCATCACTCATCTGCTCTGTGTCTGACAGCTCACTGTCATCAGATAGGTGCTCCTCTTTACATGCAACAACAGGGTGTCCGGTGAAGCTGTCTGCCTCACTGACCTCTTCACTCGCCACAGTCACCTGCTGAGTGTGGTCTGCATCAACCAACATAGAGTCACAACTCTCATGTTTCACTGCAACTGCTTCAACAGTTGCGTCTAGTTCTGTCAGTGTGTCTGTGTCCGAGTGTGCTATGTGCACATTACTGTGGTCGGGCTCCAATACTGTCTTCACAATGTCAGATATTAGTTGATTTTTAACTCGGTTTATGGATTTCATGTGTCGTATTGTTATCTGGAAGAAATTAAACATTATTGAAAGAGAAAAGAGACGAGTTACGATATGTGTGTGAACGACAAAGTCAAATGTTACTCACTAGTTCATGTTTCTCAACTAGCTCCATCATCAGTGCACGGGCTCTCAAGCTCTTGTCTCTGAATCTGCTAAAGTTCGTCAATCTCTGAGCACATTGTACACAAAGTGTTTGTTTCAGGTTTCCCTGATCACACGGCTGAAACAACTCATAATATAAGTATTATATCAAGATACTCCTCAAATGTGTTGTGTGTATTTGCATTGTGACGATGTATCACAGCATTTGACAGTGTACAGCATGGCAGCTTGTTCATTCAACTGTTTCCTGCTTAGTGCCACAGGTATATAGTTTTTCAACTATATAGGTACACTCTGCGCACCAAATAGTAAGTGATGATGCAGCCCAAAATGGTGCATGCCTGCCGAGAAACTCTATTGAAAGTACCAATATTATAGCTATATGATTGAGGTTTAAATATACAACTTACAGGATGTCCCACTAAGTGTTGGTATGCTTCATCCAAATTGTATTTACTCATTAGAAACAGTTTGCTGTGAGTGTCGAGGCATATCATACAGACCTGTCGAAAATTTAATTATAATTTTTAGTAATTTAAGTACAATAATTAAAATGCTGCTAACAAGTCTAGCAATTATTATTATTTATTTACAGTCCTGATATTCAATAACAATACATAAGATGACATCATGAAAGAGTTACCTGCACCATTGAGGGTATAGCACCAGTACGAAAATGCTGCGAGCAGACCACAGCAGAGTCTGGTAGGTTGTGTTGTTTGCCGAGGGCTCTGAGCCAAGCAGCACGCAGATGCACTTCTCTGGGGAACCTGGATAAGTAACTAGAAGTTAACCATGGAGGTGTCATGGAGTGGGACTCACAGAGCAGTGCGAGCTGGCTTGTAGGATGAGAATCAGTGCGCCAACCAACGCTTGCGCCTGCCGCTACAATTTAAATGTTGTTTAATAGGGAAAACGATACACTCACTCGTGAAATGAAATCCCCGCGGATTCGGATACGATCTCCGCAGTGGCTTTGCAGAAGGGCACACAACACCGCATTTTCAATGATACCTACACGGCCTACACCAAAGGTTTAAGTTGGTTCATCGATGTTTAAGTACTATTAAAGCGTCATAATTATAAAATTAAGTACCTAATACTGTGCACAGACCAATAACGATTGATAAGGATACTGTGTAGTAATGCCTTTTTGTTATATACCCGTATATTCAATGTACTCTGTGTTATATACGTTATATAGGTACCTATTTTATAAGGAAGTGTCTAGCCGACCGAACGGATTTTTTTTTTTTTTTTTTAATTTGGCTAAAAATATCACAGACCAATAACATATATTTATATCCACGGCATCAAAGAGAATATAATCACTACGCACGGCATGGTCGGTGATCCACGGCACAGAGTGATCCACGGATCCACCCATGCTATGTCGTCTTCGAAGAAATCTCTTCGATACATATTAATCTATGATACATTATTCTCTTTGATACATATTAATCTATGGTGTCTGGTTTTTTCACGTTCTTTTGTTTGTTGTTGTTGATTTTTGTTCGTGTTGTAGATATATTAACTACAATTTTTTTATTTCAATAAATAGGCATTACATATATTAACTAAGTGTAAACCTTAAACCTTTGCTGTAGGTATCATTGAAAATGCGGTGTTGTGTGCCCTTCTGCAAAACCACTGCAGAGATCGTCTCCGAATCCGCGGGGATTTCATTTCACGAGTGAGTGTTTAATTTTTCCTATAAAATAACATTTATATTGTCTCATTGATTCTCATCCTACAAGCTTGCTCTGCTCTGTAAGTTCCACTCGTTGACACCTCCATGGTTAACTGCTAGTTAATTATCCAGGTTCCCCAGAGAAGTGCATCTGCGTGCTGCTTGGCTCAGAGCCCTCGACAAACAACACAACTTACCAGACTCTGCTGTGGTCTGCTCGCAGCATTTTCTTAATGAAGACATTTGTGCAACGGAAAGTGGCTCAAGGCAAATTCGTACTGGTGCTATACCCTCAATGGTGCAGGTAACTCTTTCATGAGGTCGTCTTATGTATTGTTATTGAATCACGACTGTAAATAAATAATAATAATTGCTAGACTTATTAGCAGCATTTTAATTATTGTACTTAAATTATAATTAAATTTTCACAGGTCTGTATGATATGCCTGGACACTGGCAGCAAACTGTTTCTGATGAGTAAATACAAGTTGGATGAAGCATACCAACACTTAGTGGGACATCCTGTAAGTTGTATAGTTAAACCTCAATAATATAGCTATATAATATTGGTACTTTCAAAAGAGTTTCTCGGCAGGCATGCACCATTTTGGGCTGCATTATAACTTACTATTTGATGTGCAGAGCACGCCTATATAGTTATAAAGCTTTATACCTGTGACACTAAGCAGTAAACAGTTGAATGAACAAGCTGCCATGCTGTACACTGTCAAATGCTGTGATACATCGTCACAATGCAGATACACACAACACATGTGAGGAGTATCTTAATATAATACTTATATTATGAGTTGTTTCAGCTGTGTGATCAGGGAAACCTGAAACAAACACTTTGTGTACAATGTGCTCAGAGATTGGCGAACTTTAGCAGATTCAGAGACAAGAGCTTGAGAGCCCGTGCACTGATGATGGAGCTAGTTGAGAAACATGAACTAGTGAGTAACATTTGACTTTGTCGTTCACACACATCTCGTAACTCGTCTCTTCTCTCTTTCAATAATGTTTAATTTCTTCCAGATAACAATACGACACATGAAATCCATAAACCGAGTTAAACATCAACTAATATCTGACATTGTGAAGTCAGTATTGGAGCCCGACCACAGTAATGTGCACATAGCACACTCGGACACAGACACACTGACAGAACTAGACGCAACTGTTGAAGCAGTTGCAGTGAAACATGAGAGTTGTGACTCTATGTTGGTTGATGCAGACCACACTCAGCAGGTGACTGTGCCGAGTGAAGAGGTCAGTGATGCAGACAGCTTCACCGGACGCCCTGTTGTTGCATGTAAAGAGGAGCACCTATCTGATGACAGTGAGCTGTCAGACACAGAGCAGATGAGTGATGCTCTACTGACTACAGCTGCAACGTGCAAACAGGAAGTGGGAGAAGCGCTGGCACAGTCTGAGCAGGAAATGACCTTTGCATGTACAACTTGTTTGATGGAGTTTGCAGATGAGGACATGTACAATCACCATACAATGACACATATGGAGGTATTTATAGTTATATACACTACTGATTGAGTTAAGTTCTGTTTTTCAATAATTCAAAGAGTGAATTATTATAATAATTACTAGATGATCTAGGTTTTTTTAAATCCTGCGGGAATTCTCTAAGTTTCCTGCATTAAAGTAGCCTATTTCCATCCCCGAGATGTAAGTTAACTCTGTACTAAATTTCATGGAAATCGGTTGAACGGTTGGGCCGTGAAAACCTAGCAGACTGACAGACACACTTTCGCATTTATAATATTAGTGTGGATTATTTATCAATCTTCTTCATCACCAATGCTACTAGCATCTACTTTGCCTATTAGCTTAAGTGATGATACCCTTTTCAAATTAATCAAGGATGCTGAATTCATTTATATATCTATTCATATTGGCATAGTTACAAACCAGTAAAATGATAATGTTCCCTTTGTTTGATTTGAGTATTTTTAAAGACAAATCATAACATAATAATCCAGAAGTTCAATATATAATGGAAATCACTCACGATAGTTTAAACGCTAAAATAATACTGTTGGTTGAATTCCTTGATATTGAGTCAACTGTCGCCCACAACCTGTGTCCAACCTCACGAGATGTCTCAGCAACTACAATACATTTCTGGATTTCAGGACAATGAGAACCCGGATTGTGATTCAGCGGCAGATTGCTCGCACACATCAGGTCAGTAAAACTTTCTTTCACTTGCTCGGAATTTGCTACTTTACTGAAGAAAGGATGTCACTACAGAGGACTGCTAACGGGTCTTTACTGGCCGCACGCCAACAATTTCCAAGAGGACTGTAATGGAAATTGCTGGACAGTTTCATACTGATGATGAGGTTCTTTATGGTGTAGACAAAAATAAATGGTTTTTGATTTATTTAAGGAACACGATTTTATTAATATTCTGACTTATATTCATAAAATCGTATATGTATTGTATTTAATTATTTTTTTTTAATCTTTTTTATATAATTTTTTAATAGCTTTATTTATTTTCTAGCTGATGCCCGCGAATTCGTCCGCGTGGAATTATGTTTTTTAAAAATCCTGTGAGAACTCTTTGATTTTCCGGGATAAAAAGTAGCCTATGTCTCTCTCCAGGTCTTTATCTATACCCATGCAAAAATCACGTAAATCCGTTGCACCGTTGCGACGTAATTGAAGGACAAACCAACAAATAAACACACTTTCGCTTTTATAATAAGGGTACTGATTTATTTAATCAAGGGTTATATTTTTTTTTTCATCATTATTGTTTCTTTTAAATTTTTTAAATCTTTCTAATACATATTTCATATTTTTTAATGTTTTTTTTACTCTAATTTTTTTTTTCTAAATCTCTTTATTTCTAATCTTTTTATTTCTAAATTTTTGTAATGATTTTTTCATTCTTCATTTATTTTGTATTATTTTTAATTTCTTTTAAATTTTGATTTTGATTTTTTTTACTGGTCCACAATATAATTATTATCATATACAATATACATTTTTATGTGAATTAAACCTTTGTTTCTCCTATTAATTTTTTATTGATTCCTCGCAATCGAAATCGAAGAAAAGTACTATAGGTACAATTCTCGGCTGAAATTAGCGATTACCAACCTCGTTTAGTTTAAAAGGACTCGGCTGGCGCCTTGTCCTTTCAAAATCACTTGAGAAGTCCGCGGCTTCGCCTCGGCCAGTAATCGCTCTATTTCAGGCCTGGAATGTAATGTACTATTTCACTTATGCTGGGTATAAACGGACTAAAACAGCTTTTTATGCTCTTGTGCATTAAAGTGTTGTATGGAATTTCTACCTAGTCTCAAACGTGAGTGTCTCCTGTACTGGGTTTTATAACCGTAAATCCCATTTTATCTTCGACTTATATCTAAAAATAGCTTGTTTTTTGTCCTTGTTTGTACAATCTACTATTTAGTTGCAGAGAATATAATTATGTTGATGAAAATTACAAAAAAAAAAATCATCAACAGAATTGCCAAGTCACTGATAGAGATCTCTAATAGAGATAAGCGCTTCCCTGTCCACTTTTATTCTCTTTTTTTATTAATTGTAAATGTTTTTGATACAAATAACAAAATGAAATAAAAGATTTCCCAGCAGCTGTTTTGTTTCAGTCGCTCCTTTGCTCGCGGGACTTGCGGCAAACCACCAAAATGATGTGCATCCAACACATACAAATGACGAGTTAGATATATTAGTTTGTGAAAATAATAAAACTATTGTGGAAGTTTTAAGTAAATCCCAGGTCACTAAGTTACAACCTGATGAATTGTTGGCAGAAACAAGCAATAGTATTTATCGTCATACGGCAAGAGAAAATGAACTTATCAACACCAAACAAAGTGACGCTAATTACGGTAAAAGAGAAATTAAAACTTCGCAGGGAAGTGTATTCAGTACATCGTTAGGGAAATATTCCGAGCAAGAACAGTATATCTGTGACGTTTGTCAAAAGATATATAAAAGAAAAGTTTTCTTGGTTAACCATATAAGGTCTCATACATGTGCAAAAATATTATTAACTTGTAAGTTTTGCAAATATCAATGTAAACACAAAAGTACTTTAGTTAGTCACATGCGTACTCATGCAGATTTTAAACATTTTGCTTGTAAATTATGTGATTACAAATGTACGAGAAATAGTAATTTAATGCAGCACATGAGAACTCACATAGGTATTAAACCATTTGCTTGTAAGTTATGTGATTACAAATGTACAGTAAATAATAGATTAGTGGAGCACATGAGAACTCACTCAGGTATTAAACCATTTGCTTGTAAATTATGCGATTACAAATGTACAGCAAATAGCAATTTAGTAAAGCACATGAGATCTCACTCAGGTATTAAACCATTTGCTTGTAAGTTATGCGATTACAAATGTAAAGTAAATAGTAGATTAGTGGAGCACATGAGAACTCACTCAGGTATTAAACCATTTGCTTGTAAGTTATGCGATTACAAATGTACAGCAAATAGTAATTTATTTAAGCACATGAGAACTCACTCAGGTATTAAACCGTTTGCATGTAAGTTATGCGATTACAAATGTACAGAAAATAGCATTTTAGTAAGGCACATGAGAACTCACACAGGTATTAAACCATTTGCTTGTAAGTTATGTGATTACAAAAGTACAGTAAATAGTAATTTAGTAAAGCACATGAGAACTCACACAGGTGTTAAACCATTTGCTTGTAAGTTATGTGATTACAAATGTGCAGAAAATAATAGTTTACTAAAGCACATGAGAACTCACACAGGTATTAAACCATTTGCTTGTAAGTTATGTGATTACAAATGTACAGTAAATAGTAGTTTACTGAAGCACATGAGAACTCACACAGGTATTAAACCATTTGCTTGTGAATTATGCGATTACAAATGTGCAGTAAATAGTAGTTTAGTAAGGCACATGAGATCTCACACCGGCAAGAAATCATTTGCTTGCAAGTTATGCGATTACAAATGTACAGTATATTGTAATTTAGTGCAGCACATAAGAACTCATACAGGTATTTGGAAGTAAATATAAACACAGGCACGACGCTAACTGACTTTATTATTTTTCCTACCTACTAATTACCCTGCACCCCCCCCCCCCCCTTTTACATACAAAATACCCTTCTTTCTTTCTTTTTTCTTACGCTTATATGCGCCTATAGCTCTAGCAGACGCGTCCGGGGGCGGCGGTGTTGGAGAGTGCACCTCCTCAGGTGCCTGGGCCGAACCCTCTTCCCCGGACGGCCCGATAGGGTCTTAGTATATAACTTCGTCATCGCTATCCACCGCTACCCTTTCGTCAACATTCTCCCCCGTCTGCTCCGCTTTCTGACCGAGGGTGCTAGTTCGTGCGACAGAATAACGTTTTTTTTAATTTACTTTGATTACCTGATCTCGATGTCTTCGCCATTCTATGCCCTTTCCATTATCTACTTTATAAGACACTGGTCCTGTCTAACTGACTACTACTCCTTCAGTTCATTTATTTCCTCTAGAGGAATAATCTCACGCCATGACCGTATCTCCAATATCCGCTTGTCTCTTCGTACCCCCTTTCTGATTAATCTGGCGCTTTTGTGCCAAGCGGACGACCGAAGATACGACAGTAGTTTAGTGCGGCAAATGAAAACTCACACGAGTTAGTGAGTTAGTGCTCAGTGAGTAGCGGCATCGGATAAGCGTGGGGCGAGTTGATGTGAGGAAGGGCTGTAACGCGTTGATGATATTGCCGCCTCGCACCGTGTGCGGTGTCGCCTGCGAGCAGCGGGCAGCGACCGCGGCAACAGCACCACGCTGCATGCGAACAGCAAGCTCACCACTTAGGGGGTGGTGTAGTAGCCCGTCCCCGAGATGCAAGATATCTCGGTACCTACTAAATTTCGTAAAAACATTAAATGCATGGTTCTTTAGATTTAAGAATGCAATTGCAACGGACGGCATTCCCAATTTCTTATTCAGTTAAAACTAGATAAAACCTGCTCGATTTTCATCATATATCCCGTAGGTATCGGATTTTCAATATATCCCGTAAAATTGAGATTTTATTTGCTGGCAGCTTTTGTTCAACATTTTCACCAAAAAGGCTACAACCCAGAGCCGTAAAACCAGTTAAAAAAACTACGCCCCCTGTCAAGTTGCCAAAGCATACCTAGGCCGTAGGCGTAGATAGAATAATAGGTAGATCTTAGGACTGTGTAGCCGCGTATGAGATAGCGATCGCACGACGTAACGATGAATAACACGACAATTATTACCAGTGTTTAGTAGTCAATATTTATATTAACCGATCAACAATACTTGTATTATACTCGTGCTACGTCCTCGAATCAGTAACGTCTAGATATTATTGAACACAATGTAGTACGCATAAGGAGTCACCACTTCAGCACTGTAGTTTAGAGTTTTTTTTTTTTTTTTTTTTTTTTTTATTATTATTACCCCCCGATTGGACGACCTCACTCGCCTCACGGCCGTCGCACCGCCGCTTTTCATTCGCATTTTAGTGCTCAACCACTTCACTTGTTCAGTATCTCGCACGCAGTAGACTTATAATTTAATAAATTAATAATTATAGTAACTATGCCGAAACGTGTAAACAAAAGTAGTTTGGAATTATTTAATAATTATAGTAACTATGCCGAAACGTGTAAACAAAAGTAGTTTGGAATTAATAGTGAATAAATTAAGAAAAGGAAGTGAAACTTTCACGACATAAAAAACGTGACGCGGTCACGTTAAGTTCTCCATCATCATCGAGCCAATCTTCGGATTCATCGTCAAATTCATCGAGGCCAGCCACGCCAAAAGAAATTGTTGATGGTAAGTACCTACCTACCCGCAATTATAATGATAAAAGAAAAAACTTACGAATGTATCAGAATTGTCTGCGAGACTCTTTCGCCACATTCGTTCTAGTTTAAACCTTCAAATGATACGCTACGGTCTATGCACCAGAGTAGTCTGCGGGACTATCTCGCCGCATTTGAACCTAGCTCTTTAAAGTGCATCAGAGTAGTCTGCGGGACTATCTCGCCGCATTTTAACCTAACTCTTTGAAGTGCATCAGAGTAGTCTGCCGTCTGCGGGACTATCTCACCGCATTTGAACTATTGGCTTTAAACTGCATCAGAGTAGTCTGAGGGACTATCTCGCCGCATTTTAACTATTAGCCGTAAATTGCCAACTTTTTAAAGTGCATCAGAGTAGTCTGCGGGACTATCTCGCCGCATTTGAACTATTGGCTGTAAAGTGCATCAGAGTAGTCTGCGGGACTATCTCGCCGCATTTGAACTATTAGCCGTAAATTGCATAAACTCTTTAAAGTGCATCAGAGTAGTCTGCGGGACTATCTCGCCGCATTTGAACTATTGGCCGTAAATACCTAACTCTTTAAAATGCATCAGAGTAGTCTGTGGGACTATCTCGCCGCATTTGAATGTTAACGACTGTGAAATAGCTTTATTTTTACAAATTGCATCAGAGTAGTCATTAGGATTATCTTGCCGCATTTGTACCTGCAATATCTACCCGCAATTATAATGATAACAGATAAACTTAAGAGTATATCAGAGTTGTCTGCGGGACTATTTCGCCACACTCGTTCTACTTTAAACCCTTGGGGGAATTCTAGGGTGTAACAAAATGCATCAGAGTAGTCTGAGGGACTATATCGTCGCAATTGAGTGTAAAAAGAGTAGTCCTTAGGACTATCTTGCCGTCTTTGTAGACCACAATTATATTAGCTTCTCTATCATACCCGATAACGTGTCGGGAGAACCGATTGCATCGAGTGTTCGTGATGAGGACGCTGCTAACACCATAATCTTGATAAACTGGGTACAGACCCGATATGGGCCTGACATTATTAAGGAAGTTGCGCCTAGATTTATCCATGTAGCAACATCCGGTTCAAATAAGGATGTTCACAAGGAACTTTTGAAGAAATTCTTGGTTCCGAGGAACTGTATAAATATGGCTGCACCAAAGCTTAATCCCAAGTTTAAGGCCACAGTTCCTGATCAGGTCAAATGGACAAGGCCATTGAGGCACGTCAAAAGCAGATAACAGCTGGTATTTTCTTGCTCGGAAAAGTAATATCGGATCAGCTATGTGCCACCGAGAACAACGATTTGACTAGAGGTCTTATGGGACTTAGTCGAATTTTATGCAAAGTTCGACATTCCGAATCGGAAGCACGGCGTAACTTCGCACTTTATATTTGGTTAAGAGGGATTTAAAGGACTAGCTTTTGCCTACTAAGAATGGCAAAATTCTTTTCTGGTAGCAACCTTCCGGAGACCATCAGAACAGTTTGCTGTTCTGATGGTCGATGGCTGTTTCAAAATCTAGCTCAGACTTAAAACCCGAAATTCCCAAGAAGCCCAAAAGCTTCAACATCACGAGGGCCGCGACTCGCAGCCACCAGCCACCTGCCCCGCAGAACGTGCTGTCCCGTGAGAACCTGTCGCAAGGCTACACGCAGTGGCCCAAGTAGACCCACCGCCAGTACATCTGATACGTTACGCTGGACGCCTCGCCCAGTTTTATAAGTCTTAATTGACTTTGATTTAATACCATCTTATCTTAGATAAACGGCTATCAAATGAAACTTGATAGACCAGTCCTGCCATTCGGTATCTGTATACCTACCCTACGGCGCCATAAATGTTTACTAAACTGATGAAACCTATTGTAAAGTTTCTACATTCATGTGGTTTTGTATCATCTATAAGTATACTTATAGATACATAAGCTATACTTCGTAGGTTATACTTACGAAGACTGTATGCAAAATATTGAGGCCATTAAAAATTTACTAAGGGCGCTGGGCTTCATTATTAATGAGGAAATAATGAGTAAAAAGTAACAGAATGCAGGATACCTTCAAAGTCTTGCAATTATTTAGGTTATACTTATCATAAATGGCAATTTATAATATCATAACCTATGCTACGCTTAAAACGCTGCAAAATACGGAAATTTGCCAAATTATTAGGTTTATTTGTCTCTGAATGCAGGCCATAGAATACGGATGGTTACAGTACGAAACCAATATAACCTGCGACAATTATGAACCATTTATGACAATGTCACAACCCTTACTAATTTAAATTGGTGGCTCTGAATGTCATTGACAATTCAGTTCATAGAATCAGAAGCGACCAAAGAATTTGCAAGTACTACTACGTAGAAGCGACAGCTATGTATTAGAGGAGCTATGTCTGGTCTGATGCCTCAAAAACGGGATGGTCAAACCGCTAAGTGGTCGCTGGTCTTATAGTGAGGGGCAACTACATATATCATTCATCTCGAACTTTTAACTGCGTACTTTGCCCTAAAGCTATTTGCAAAATGTTTTTACGACTTTCAGAGATTACTTAAACACAACTGCAGTGAGCTAGATTAATCGCATAGGCGGCGTTAAATACCCTCACATGAACAACGTCACTAAAGACCATAATATGGCAGTAGTGTGAGTCTCAGATGATTATTATAGTAGCTTTATATATTAACTATAAGTCGCTAGATAATATTATTGCTGATCGGGAATCTCGTCAATCACATCATGATGTTTGAATGGGAGTTAACGAACTCTGGCTATCAAAAATTGATGGGAAATTTTTCCAGTCCCACAAATTGATTTATTTGCTACCCGAATAAATACTAAATGTGATAAATTCGTCTCATGGCATAGCATAGGGACCCTGATGCTTTTGAAATCGACGCTTTCACATTAGACTGGTCTCAAGCTTTAATTTATGTATTTATTCCTAGCGCTGTTATACTAAAAACTTTGCAGAGCACAGACAAAGCTGTAGGTATAATGGTTGTTACTTATTGACCCAATCAACCATGGTACCCATTATTTATGCATCTGCTCAAATCAGACGTAAAGTTAAATTTTAACGATGTTCTAATACCTTGTCCCAGCAAACATTGCCCTGGGTTGCCGGGGTATTGTCCGGACCGTATTGCTATAGCGACATGTGCCCATCCTTTCCATTCCTACCTGATCATCATCAATCATGATGGTTTCATGGTCGACTAACACTCTAATAATAAAACACAACATTTGCCTCAAACGTTGGTACCTATACCTTTTGTATAGATTATATTGTTTAAACATTTACGATCCATCCATTCCAATCGTCATAGAGTTCCTCATTAAGATAATTAATATTGGTGATCAATATAGAACTATCAATAGTCACAGAGTTGCTCTCTATCTAATAAGTAATTGGAAATATATCACAGGACGATAGGATTACAAGATTTTGTAAAAGTGTTTACTTACAAGCTAAGACCACCACATAATATCCACGTGGTAAACAAACATAGTTCAAATCAGTTAGATTCTTTGTCTCCTATTGAAAGTATGACCCTGTAGAACAGCTTTCAAAGAAATGCATGACTTTATTTGCTCTTGTGACAGCACACAGTGCGAACGCTGTCTAAAGTTAAAATTGACAAAGTAATTATTTCAAATGATCAATAAATTATAAAAATCATGGAATTTATTAAAACGTCCAAAGTGGGTACATAACAAACCTATTTTGTAACTACCTGCCTTCCTTCAAGGAACTCCCAGAAATATGCCCTGCAAAAACGCTTAGGTATTATATACATGGCCAGAACCAAAAACTTACGAAAGTCTGACCGACTATTGTGTTTCACCTCAAACGCTAAGCCAGTGGATTAAGTCCACCTGGAAAGATAGTGGAATTGACGTTTTCATGTTTTCTTCCCACAGCACCCGACACGCCTCAACATCTATGGCGTTCAAGCTTGGGGTCAATCTAGATATAATAAGATAGACCGCTGGGTGTAGCGGCAGTTCCACTACCTTTGCCAAGTTTTACAACAGGCCGGTAGTCAATAACTCGTTATTAAGTTATCTAGGCTACTAAGGTAGTTTACCTTAGTAGCCTAGATAACTTGGCCTTAGTAAGAACGATATGTTCGCTTTGATTAAAATTAATGACATTTATAAATAATATTGCAATTTTTGAAGACGATTACTCTTTGTACGTAATACTCTTTTGTTACTGTAATGAATGAGCAAAAGTTTCCTACATCATTCATATTATTTTTATTGCGACGTTCCCTCCACGTACTCTCAACATCTACATTGTGTTCAATAATATCTAGACGTTACTGATTCGAGGACGTAGCACGAGTATAATTAATGATTAAACGAACTTACCTGTACGTGAAGTTCTATCATAATTATACGAAGTGCTACGTCCGAAGAATCAGTAACACCCGCCCGCCCTGATAACCCAGAATGTTGCGGAAACATCGCAATCATCTAAACTAAATGAAAAGCGGCGGTGCGACGGCTGTGAGGCGAGTGAGGTCGTCCAATCGGGGGGTAATAATAATAAAAAAAAAAAAAAAAAAAAAAACTCTAAACTACAGTGCTGAAGTGGTGACTCCTTATGCGTACTACATTGTGTTCAATAATATCTAGACGTTACTGATTCTTCGGACGTAGCACTTCGTATAATTATGATAGAACTTCACGTACAGGTAAGTTCGTTTAATCATTAATTAAACGTTTTTTATGTGAAAACAAGTAAATAACTCGTGAGAAATACAATTACGCCACGAATTCTCAAAGTTTGTTTTGCAACTTCTTACAAGAAGACTTCTTGTATGTATTCTTGAAAAAAACCAGTTACACGATAAGGGACAAAAAATAGGTTAGCTGCGTCTCTGTTTATCACATTAGTAGGTTTATTTGTGCTCTCTTTTTAGTGCGAATGAGAAAGCAAACGTTCCTGCATCTACCTTTATTACTCTATCTACGACCTAGGCCAAAAGCAAAAAGAGCCGTGGAGCCTTAGTTAACACGTAGTGATTATATTCTCTTTGTTAGTTAATTTCTAGTTAATTTAATCACTAAACATCAAAAGTCAAAATATAACCTATAAATAAAATGAAAGTTTCAGCTAACGTTTCAAACTAAGTAGATAAGGTCAAATTCATGTTATTAAATTAGTTTATTTTGGGTTAGTTTAGTTAGTTCGAAGAGATCAATATAGAAAGTTTTACTTGTCGGTGATAAAATAATCATGGCACCTCTACGAAGCACAGAGTTGGACGAAAAGAATATGGACTGTGTTGTAAAGTTCGTGTCAGCAATTAGAAGTGGGTAAGTATGCGGCCTTTATTTATTTTATTTATCTACTAGCTTATTCCCGCGACTTCGTCCGCGTGGATTACACAAACTTCAAACCCCTAGGCCTAGGTATTGCACTCCCTTAGGGGTTGAATTTTCAAAAAATCCTTTCTTATTTAATAATAATTATCTGCATGCCAAATTTCACCCCGATCTGTCCAGAGCTGTGCGTTGATAGATCAGTCTGCTTTCCCTTCGCCCTTTCGCCTTTTTGCATAATATATAGTATTTGTTCATTTCACAATTCATGGGATAATGTACGGTATATCAAATAATGAAAGAATTTTTGAAATACCTAGGTATAGTGGTGAAAACCGATCAACAGCTCAACAGGTTGCGAAGCTGAAGTGGCAATGGACAGGGCACATAGTTCTTACAACCGATAGATGTTGGGGTCCCAAGGTGCTGGAATGGCGACCTCGCACCGGAAGACACAGCGTTGGCGGCGGCGCAAGACTGTGGCGTGTGGAAGTCCCTACCTAGAGACCTATGTCCAGCAGTGGACGTCTGTTGGTTGATGATGAGGTTGATGATGATGATGATGATAATGATGATGATGATGAGTGGTGAAAATGTTTCGTGAAACTTTTCAATTCAATTCAATTTTATTTATTTGGTTTTATCAATTTTATTTGTTTTATTTATGGGTTTGGAATTCCATAATTTCTAAATTTCTTGTCTGGTCTGGTGGGAGGCTTTGACCGTGGCCGTGCCGCCAAGCGATTTAGCGTTCCGGTACGATGCCGTGTAGAAACCAAAGGGTTAATAAAAACTGCCATACCCCTTTCAGGTTAGCCCGTATCCATCTTAGGCTATCTTGTATCAATTAAAAAAACCGGCCAAGTGCGAGTCAGGCTCCGATTCCGGCAGGAATGAGGGTTCCGTACTACAGTCGTATTTTTTCGACATTTTGCACGATAATTCAAAAAGTGTGATACATAAAAATAAATAAAATAAATAATGTACAGGTGAAGACCTTTCATATGATACCCCACTCAATATAGTTGTCCCACTTCGAAAGTTAAAAATACTAATTATTAGTTCATGACCACAATTTAAATTTTTTTTGTGTGATCTCTAACCCTAAATTCACGGTTTTCAGATTTTTCCCCTAAAGCCAGCTATAAGACCTACCTTCCTGCCAAATTTCATGATTCTAGGTCAACGGGAAGTACCTTGTAGGTTTCTTGACAGACAGACAACAAAGTGATCCTGTAAGGGTTGCATTTTTCCTTTTGAGGTACGGAACCCTATAAAGGATTCGTTACATTATTATCACTTTTTAGGAAGGTGCATGGTTCTAAGAACATAGCGATTGCGACGGTCGACCTGCTGGAACAGATCATCAGCGATTCAGAGAACACCAATGCTTTGTGAGTGGTTTTATAGTTATACTAGCTGATGCTCGCGACTTCGTATGCGTGGATTTAGGTTTTTAAAAATCCCGTAGGAACTCTTTGATTTTCTGGGATAAAAAGTAGCCTATGTAACTTTCCAGGTCTTATACTATATCCATGCAAAAAATCACGTCAATCCGTTGCTCTGTTGCGACGTGATTGAAGGGCAAACCAACAAACAGACACGCTTTCACATTTATAATAGGGGTAGTGACTAGTGACTAGAATCTAGATGATACTTTGCGACTGCGACTTTGTCCGCGTGGATTTATGGGTTTTAAAATCTGGCTATCCTGGCGCGTGGCGAAAATCGGAACTAACGTTGCCGTCAAGTGTCCCCTTTGTTCTCGTTTGAATATTCTAAGCCTTTGTTCTCCAACAGCGCCCCCCTGTCAATGTCATACAAGTACCAAGAGAGCCTTGTTGCACTGTACTTGCTCTTGGCATGTTCCCGGGGCGCCTTCTTGTCTCCCTACAAGTTGTTTATCTATCTCCTTGCGTCTAGAGTCTTTCGCCCCTCTCTGGGGCAGAGTACAGATACAATACAGCAAGAATGGACCGACATCCGCCGCCACTGCAACATACAGTGCGATAAGGCACTTCTTGGCACTTGAATGACATTTGAGCCTCAATAGCTCAACCGGTAAAGGAGTGGACTGAAAACCGAAAGGTCGACGGTTCAAACCCCGCCCGTTGCACTATTGTCGTACCTACTCCTAGCACAAGCCTGACGCTTAGTTGGAGAGGAAAGGGGAATTTTAGTCATTTAACATGGCTAATATTCTTTATAAAAAAAAAAATGACATTGACAAGGGGGCGCTGTTAAAGAACAAAGGCTAAAGGAGAATATTCAAACAAGAACAAAGGGGACACTCGACAGCAACGTTAGTTCAGAGTTTCGCCACGCGCCATAATAGCCTTGACGCACTATAAAATACAGCAAGAATGAACCGACATCCGCCGCCCACCACTGCAAATTCCCCAAAGACCGGGAACGCGCTGGCGGTTCCTCTGGTGCTGCAAATGTTTATGGGCGGCGGTAATCACTTAACATCAAGAGACCCGCGTGTACGTTTGCCCGCTATTTTTATAAGATAAGGTATTCTGTGGCGTAGGGCTCTGATGGGGCGGGTGCGAGCCGCGGGGCGCGAGGCGGCGCGCGCGCTGCCGGCCGAGCTGTCCGCGCACAATATGGTGCGCCGCGTGCTGCGCGCCGTGCGCGACGAGCAGCGAACGCACGCCAATCAGGTCAGCTTCACCTCTCTCCTATCGTTGCGCAAGGCTTCATCGAGGTCTGCACCCGTACGTAGTCGAAATTCCATGGACACACCTAATCTTTGTATGAAGAGATTTGCCTCATCTCTTAGTTCGAACCGCTAGGATATGGAATGCCCTTCCGGCAAAGGAGGGGAAAACTCCCCTCCTTTTTAGGGTTCCGTACCTCAAAAGGAAAAACGGAACCCTTATAGGATCACTTTGTTGTCTGTCTGTCTGTCCGTCTGTCTGTCAAGAAACCTACAGGGTACTTCCCGTTGACCTAGAATCGTGAAATTTGGCAGGAAGGTAGGTCTTATAGCTGACATTTAGGGAAAAATCTGAAAACCGTGAATTTAGGGTTAGATCACACAAAAAAATTTAAATTGTGGTCATGAACTAATAATTAGTATTTTCAACTTTCGAAGTGAGTGACTATATCAAGTGTGGTATCATATGAAAGGTCTTCACCTGTACATTCTAAAACAGATTTTTATTTATTTTTATGCATCATAGTTTTTGAATTATTGTGCAAAATGTCGAAAAAATACGACTGTAGTACGGAACCCTCATTGCGCGAGCCTGACTCGCACTTGGCCGGTTTTTTTAATGTAGAGTATAAGACCTCAGTTTTCTATATCCTAGCGGTTCGAATTAAAAATGAGGCAATGACCTGGTCATGAGTGAACTGTATAATTTGCCAACAGTACTTGTATTATGTTACAGTTCGTACAATTCACGAAGGCGAGTGGCTCATGCTTGTTGTTGAAGTTGTATCGGTATAAATGAGGTACACTGAATGTGAGCGACTCAATGCCAAGTAAAGTCTACTCGCCTTCGTGAATTGCAAGAACTGTAATTTTACAACCGATTACCTGCCGAACGATTTTGCAATTGACAATTATTTCAAGTTTTTTTTTTAAATATTAAATATTAGTGCAGTTGACAATGCCGCAGGCGATTCGTCGACTAAAGAGAAAGCATATACTGGATAATTAGCTGAGACCCATGGAGTTTTCCCGCTGGGGAAGTTGTCTCCAATCACGCCAACCAGTCCTCCAACCAATCTGCTCATAGTCCATCGACTGATCGCATGATAAGGCACAACAACAAAAAAAAAAAAAAAAAAAAAAAAATATTAATGTCATCCGCAGAGCGTGGAAGGCGCGGGGGAATCCTTGCAGCGACTGGTGCTGGCCACGCCGAGCCGGCGCGCCACGCTCGGCCCCTGTGGCCAGGACCTGCGCGAGCCCATACGTGACCACATCGCAGAGGTGAGTGACTGGTCTGACCGATTCGTATCTCGCAACAGACTTGCGAGAGGCGTATATCTCGCGATCATTGCTGTCAAACGTCACACGTAACAGCGGCTAGAAAGAGACAGCAATAGCCAACAAGCAAAATAAGAAGAAGAGAAATAGCAAATGAACTGGGACAACCCTCCACCACCCATGGCCCCACCAACAGTGGCGTGCACAGGGTTTGAAGCCAGGGTAGGCACTAGTTAGTAACAGCCTGTTTACTGGCAGGGCATTATGAAAAATATGCATTGAGCTATTCAACTGGGGTAAGCAGTGCATTTATGCCTCTATGACCTGCACGCCACTGCCCACCAACCTCTCGGTTATATGGGCCGAATCGCGAGAGGGCGCCCGTTCGGTACTTGCTCTTGGCATTTTCCCGGGGCGCCTTCTTGACTCCCTACAAATTATTTTTGTCTCTTCCTTGTCCCTTATGCTCACTCTCCCCCCTTGGGGGCTAGACGTCACTAACACAGCTGTGATCTCCGCTGCTGCTTCTCCGTGGTGCCGGCCTGGCACCTGCACGCTCCGAGCTGCTTCGCCTCTTATGCCAATGGTGCGCGAATTCCCGTAGCCGGTTGTAGTTCCCCGCCGATGAGACGAGGTCCGTGTAGAAGACCGGCAAATGAACTGTCGCATGGCTACTGCTGTCGCGTTGCTGTCGCTACTGCAACGTTTTACGTAATCACCGCGCAGGTCTGCCAACGTTGCGCTTTCCATGCGAGGTCGCCATTCTAGCACCTATGAGGCTTAACGTTTATTGGTTTTTGACGACCTCCCTGGCGCAGTGGTGAGCGCTGTGGTCTTATTAGTGGGAGGTCCCGGGTTCGATTCCTGGCAGGGGTTTGGAATTTTATAATTTCTAAATTTCTGGTCTGGCCTGGTGGGAGGCTTCGGCCGTGGCGGTAGCCCTACCGGCAAAGCCGTGCCGCCAAGCGATTTAGCGTTCCGGTACGATGCCGTGTAGAAACCAAAGGGGTATGGGTTTAATAAAAACTGCCATACCCCTTCCAGGTTAGCCCGCTATCATCTTAGACTGCATCATCACTTACCATCAGTTGAGATTGCAGTCAAGGGCTAAATTGTATCTGAATAAATAAATAAAAAAAAGTCTTCGAACAATGTAAGATGCCTATTGAGTCTCACTTCAAAAAAAAATTTCTTTGGTCGGGCATTTTGTTATTCACCCTTTTTAAATTCATATTCAGGATGTTAAGATATGAGTAGATAATTTGTTTAATTTGTCTATCTATCTACAAATCACACTAACTATACGTTACGTAACGTATACCACCTCGACCTGACGCCCTTGATCTCGTGGTAAATGACGACCATAGCACTGACATGGAGCCCTAACTATAGTCCGTAAAAAAAGAGTTATCATTTTAACTCTGTGTCAACTGTCATGTCAAAAGTACCTTCACCTTCAACACAGGTGACACAATGTTAGAATGGCGAGTGAGAGCTCATTTTGTACGCGTTATACGTAGCTGTAGGCCAGGGCCCGCACATACCGCACGATTGCTCTGTCTTCACGGCTTCGTCAATGCTCACACCATGGAGTGACATTCCAGCTTCGTGCGGAACTGGATTCCAGTACATCATCAATCTGTTCGCAAGCCAAGGAACATGTCCACGCGGACGAGCTCATCCTGACTTACGGAGCTTCGAGCCTGGTGGAAAGATTCCTACGCGCTTCGGCCACCAAGCGCTTCCGCCTGCTGCTGGCTGAGGGCACGGAGGTCGCAGAGGTCAGTGGAACAGACACACGGATATATTTTTGTGTTCATTTTCATTTCACACTCACTCCATTTTCATTTCTCTTTCACTTTTTTTCATTTTACTGTCACTCCATTTTAATTTCTATTTATTTTCATTTAACTTTTACTCTTTTTTCATTTTAACTACTTCCTCTCCAGTTTTATTTTACTTTCACTCCAGTTTCATTTTACTTTCACTCCAACTTCATTTTGCTTTCACTCCATTTTTTTCACTTTCATGTGGATAACGGGTACATACCACGATTTCAACCCAATTGCATTTGGAATATCGACAAATAAAAATATCAAATTATCAGTATGCACCCGTTATCTACATTAAAATATGTCTTTGAACCACGAAATAAGCTTAAAATCATTACTTTCGATCCATTTTCATGTGCTTGCATTCACTTTATTTCCACTTCTTATTCATTTCCAATTATTACTATTAGACGCGTGCAGGATCTCGTTCAACCACAGCGGGTGTTTCAGTGACTGTAACAAGCAGCACGGCCCATAGGGCGCTATTTCATTTTAATTAGGTTTCACTTTATTTTCACTTTCACTTTCATTTCACACCAACTTTTTTTTTAAATAAAAATAGCGAGCAAACGAGCGCCTGCTCGTTTGCTCGCAGGGGTCACCTGATGTTAAGTGATTACCGCTTACTTAATGATAATTACTATTATTATTGTCGTCAGAGTCACGCGATGGCATCTCGTTTGGCCACAGCGGGCGTGTCGGTGACAGTAATAAGCAGCGCGGCCGTAGGGGCGCTCATGCCAAGAGTTAACAAGGTAAGGTAAGGGTTTAATAAGTATGCTAGCAATAACTTAGCACTATTATTCACACGCCACGGTCTTGCGCCGCCTGGATCCAGCGGCTCCCTGCGACTCGTCTGATGTCGTCCGTCCACCTAGGGGGGGGGTCTTCCAACACTGTGTCTTGCGGTGAGAGGTCGCCATTCCAGCACCTTGAGACCCCAACGTGTATCGGTTGTACGAACTATGTGCGCTGCCCAATGCCACTTCAGCTTCGCAACCCGTTGAGCTATGTCGGTTACTCTAGTTCTCCTACGGATCTCCTCATTTCTGATTTGATCACGTTAGAGACTACATATATTTAGATATATTTAAAATGGACTAGCTGATCCGTCCCTCGCTCCGCTCGGGTCTTCGGGCTTCGCTCGGGTGGAGTTTAGAAAATTGAGGGGGAGGTTGAATTAATTTTTTCTCTTCATAGGAACCATCCTCGTACTTCAAAGAATATTATAAAAAAAAGAAATAGCGAAATCGGTTCAGCTATTTTCGAGATTTGCGATGACCACCTCCCGACGACCTCCCTGGCGCAGTGGTGAGCGCTGTGGTCTTAATAGTGGGAGTTCCCGGGTTCGATTCCTGGCAGGGGTTTAGAATTTTATAATTTCTAAATTTCTGGTCTGGTCTGGTGGGAGGCTTCGGCCGTGGCTAGTGACCACCCTACGGGCAAAGCCGTGCCGCCAAGCGATTTAGCGTTCCGGTACGATGCCGTGTATAAACCAAAGGGGTATGGGTTTAATAAAAACTGCCATATCCCTTCTAGGTTAGCCCGCTATCATCTTGGACTGCATCATCACTTACCACCAGGTGAGATTGCAGTCAAGGGCTAACTTGTATCTGAATCAAAAAAATAAAAAATAAAAACCAACACATTTAGTGATTCATTTTTATATTATAGATATAACTTAACGCTATATATCATTATATTTATTTATTTTATTTATTAGGAACACACAATACATTAATTTAACACAAACTACGACACTTATAAACAAACACAGGCTGATAAATGTATCTATAAAATGTGTACACAGCATTTGCAAAATATCTGGACAAATAAAAAGAACTTAACTACTTAACTAAACAATAACTAATTATAGGTGGTTGTGGGAGCCCTGGGCGCCCTGGCAGGGGGTGCTGCTCTGGCGCCCGCAGGGCTCCTAGCCGTCACGACTGCGGCTGCGCATCGCGCCGTTGCCGTAAGTTCTCCAAAGCTTATTTTGTATAGAACTGGATCCTGGCCTTTCCAATCCCGGGATTTGGGATTCATCATCATCATCATCGTCAATGAGCCTCAATAGCTCAACCGGTAAAGGAGTGAACTGAAAACCGAAAGGTCGACGGTTCAAACTCCGCCCGTTGCACTATTGTCGTACCTACTCCTAGCACAAGCCTGACGCTTAATTGGAGAGGAAAGGGGAATTTTAGTTGTTTAACATGGCTGATAAATATTCTTTAAAAAAAAAATTGTTGAAGTCATTAGATGAGTGGGCTTTGGCCGTGGTTAGTTACCACCCTACCGGCAAAGCTGTGCCGCCAAGCGATTTAGCGTTCCGGTACGATGCCGTGTAGAAACCAAAGGGGTGTGGGTTTAATAAAAACTGCCATACCCCTTCCAAGTTAGCCCGCTTCCATCTTAGACTGCATCATCACTTACCACCAGGTGAGATTGCAGTCAAAGGCTAACTTGTATCTGAATAATAATAAAAATATTTAAAAAAATATCTCCGTGAATCAGCACACTTATTATAAAAGCGAAATTATGTTTGTTTGTTGGTTTGTCCTTCAATGACGTCGCAAAGAAGCAACGAATCAATGTGATTTTTTGCATGTGTATAGATAAAGACCTGGAGAGTGACATAGGCTACTTTTTATCCCGGGAAATCAAAGAGTTCCCACGGGATTTTTAGAAACCTAAATCCACGCGGACGAAGTCGCGGGCATCAACTAGTAGAGTATAAATCTTGCTTGTATAGTAAGTCAAAATTGTATGTTGTATGTTGTCAGGTGATCGTGCTGTCTCCCTTGTACAAGCTGTCTCCGCTGCACGCGTGCGAGCGAGACCACTTCAACGCGCTCGCGCCTGCGCACAAGGCGTTGCCTTACATGTGAGCTCAGAACAAATACCTGTAGAAGTAGCCCTAATGTGACTCTTACTGTTAAAGCGAGATAGCTAAATACATTTAACCTTTTATTAGAACGTGACAAAATGATTATTTTTTGTCCTTATCACCGTGGCCACTTTTTTTTGTTTGTCAAAATGTATATGAAACAAACAACGTGAAGTGAGGTTATGTTGACTCAAGTATCCATACTAATATTATAAATGCGAAAGTGTGTCTGTCTGTCTGCTAGCTTTTCACGGCCCAACCGTTCAACCGATTTTGATGAAATTTGGTACAGAGTTAGCTTATATCCCGGGGAAGGACATAGGCTACTTTTTGTCCCGGAAAACTAAAGAGTTCCCGCGGGATTTTAAAAAACCTAAACCCACGCGGGCGAAGTCGCGGGCATCATCTAGTAAACTTTTTACAAGCGCTTTTGAATCATCGGGTAGTTTTAATTTACCACTGGTTCGGAATGCTACTATATAATAACTTGCCTAAAGACATTTTTAACGAAAAATCTTTTCCAAAATTTAAAGAAAATATAAAAAAATATTGTCAAACACTATAGTTTTAAAATATATATAAATTCACCGTATCTTAAGTAATGTTTTTCTTCTATATTTATGCTTAAAATTGTTCTCATGTAAGTGAACTTTTGTTTTTTTTTTTGAGAAAATAAGGTCTTTAAACCTAATGCCGTTCCTACCGAGAAGAACCAGCAAGAAACTCGGCGGTTGCTCTTTTTAATTTTTCATCATACTACATAACCTGTCATAACGTGTAATGTTGCGTCACCAGGAGCGCGGAGAGTGCGTGTGCGCACGTGGTGTGTCCGCAGTACGACCTGGTGCCTCCCGACCACATCACGCTCTTCATCACCAACCTGTGAGTGTCGTCACTAGTATCATCATCATCATCAACCAATAGACGTCCACTGCTGGACATAGGTCTCTTGTAGGGACTTCCACACGCCACGGTCTTGCGCCACCTGAAACTCCCTACGAGTCGTCTGATGTTGTTCGTCCACCTAGTTGGGGGGTCTTCCAACGCTGCGTCTTCCGGTGCGAGGTCGTCATTCCAGCACCTTGGGACCCCAACGTCTATCGGTTGTACGAACTATGTGCCCTGCCCATTGCCACTTCAGCTTCGCAACCCGTTGAGCTATGTCACTAGTATAGTGTATTCAATATAAGCTGGCGTGTTTCCATTTGAGACCGTCATAAGCAACAACAATAGGATTAAGCTGTGGCTGGAGAACTCTTTGTAAACACTTTCGCGTTTCAAACGCTTTTGATACCTTCCCTATGTTATCTTCTTTTTAATAACAAATTTCAAACCCCTGTTTCGCCCCCTTAGGGGTTTAATTTTCAAAAATCCTTTCTTAGCGGATGCCTACGTCATAATAGCTATCTGCATGCCAAATTTCAGCCCGATCCGTCCAGTGGTTTGAGCTGTGCGTTGATAGACCAGTCAGTCAGTCACCTTATCCTTTTATCATCATCATGATTAACCCATCGCCGGCTCACTACAGAGCACGAGTCTCCTCTCAGATATAAGGGTTTTGGCCATAGTCTACCACGCTGGCCATGTGCGGATTGGTAGACTTCACACACTTTGAGAACATTATGGAGAACTCTCAGGCACGCAGGTTTCCTCACGATGTTTTCCTTCACCGTTAAAGCAAGTGATATTTAATTACATAAAACGCACATAAGTCCGAAAAGTTAGAGGTGCGTGCCCGGGATCGAATCCCCGACCTCCTATTTTTTTTTTTTTTTTTTGATTTTTTTTTTTGATTAGAAGGCGGACGTCCAAACTGCTAGGCTATCACAACTTATACTAGGCTATCACAGCTTATTTTCCTTTCCTTTTATATATATATAGATTATTTTTTGTCATTTCAGAGGGGGCAGCTCACCGTCCTACATATACCGTCTGCTGTCGGAACTGTACGACCCGGCCGACTACCAACTGTAGTACTAACAGATGCCCCGTGATTTAGGTTTTTAAAAATCCCGTTGGAACTCTTTGGTTTTCCGGGATTAAAAGTAGCCTATGTCCTTCCCCGGGATGTAAGCTAACACTGTACCAAATTTCATCAAAATCGGTTAAAAAAGTGCCCTTTGCGCTATTGATCAGTTTTTTTTTTTTAATTTATTGGTACACTAGCTTATGCCCGCGACTTCGTCCGCATGGAATTAGGGTTTTTAAAAATCCCGTAGGAAATCTTTGATGGTCGTGGATATAAAGTAGCCTATGTCACTCTTCAGGTCCATGCAAAAAATCAAGTCAATCCGCTGCACCGTTGCGACGTGACAAACCAACAAACAAACACACTTTCGCATTTATAGTGTTTGCTATTTACGTTCAGATTTAAAAAATATCTACCTATGTATTTTATTGATATTAATATAAGAATAAAAAAATATATTTTTAAATTTTCTTGATGTGGTTTTTTTTATTTCCTCCTTGTTTAGTTTATCTACCACTAGCTGACTCGCCCCGACTTCGCTCGGGTGGAATTCAGAAAATCAAGGTGGGGGTTGAATTTCCAAAAATCGTGAATCACGTATTTCTTCATTTCTGACCGAAAACCCAAATACCAATTTTCATGCAAATAACTTGAAAAATGACGGACTTTCATACAAACTTCCATCCCCCATTTAACCCACTTAGGGGTGGAATTTTGAAAAACCCTTAGTGGATACCTACTCTTTACAAAGAACATACTCTCAAAATTTAACGTCTCTAGAACCACCGCTTAAGGCTGTGCGTTGAAGTCAGTTAGTCAGTCTTCCCCGGGATGCAAGCTATCGCTGTACCAAATTGCGTCAAAATTGGTTGAACGGATGGGCCGTGAAAGGCTAGCAGACAGACATACAGGTACACTTTAGCATTTATAATATTATATTATGTATACAAGAGTTTGTAGTTCTAAGGTATAATATTATTTTCTTATTTCTATTATTTAAGTCCAAAAATTTCAAAATGGCCGGCATGCAAAAAAAAGTGTAAGTATATCTTATACGATGGTAGGGGACCCTTCGTGTGCGAGTGCGACTCGCACTGACTGATGTTTTTAAGTTAAATTCCTAAATACTAAGCTATTCGCTAAGAAGCGTTAGAAAAGAACCCAACCTAATTATATAAATATTTGTTGCAAAATAGATCGCTACGAGTGAAAGTGTCACCCAGTGTTGTGTCATCGCGAAAATAACTTGGACGGCGGACGCCATGCTTCTCGCGTAGCGCTGCAGCTAGATGAGGAAACTGGACTTTTTGTGTTATGACTAGATCCCGTTATAACAATGAATGAATCAAATTTTTATTTGCAAGAAACATTGTACATAAGATTTTTTTTATTTTTAAAAAGAATATTACCCATATTAAATGACTAATATTCCCCTTTCCTCTCCAATTAAGCTTCAAGCTTGTGCTAGGAGTAGGTACGACAATAGTGCAATGGGCGGGATTTGAACCGTCGACCTTTCGGTTTTCAGTCCACTCCTATACCGGTTGAGCTATTGAGGCTCTTAACATTAAATTAATAACTATCCAATATGTTTTGTCCATTGACATGCAAAATATGTTATGAGTTGTCTACATGATCATTATTGACCCATGAAGAATACTTCCCCTTTTTGCACAATTTTGACAGTTAGGTACCTATATTGAATTATGCTCAAATTACCTAGACATTACAGTCATACTGAAACACAGTTAACAGTTCACGACAGTCATGAAACTTGTAATAAAACTGCCGTGGCGCAGTGATAAGCACTGTGGTCTTATTAGTTGGAGGTTCTTAGGTTTGATTCCTGGAAGGGGTATGGAATTTTATAATTTCTAAATTTCTGGTCTGGTCTGGTGGAAGGTTTCGGCCGTGCCTAATTACCACCCTACCGAAAAAGCCGTGCCGCCAAGCGATTTAGCGTTCAGGTACGATGCCGTGTAGAAACCAAAAGGGCATGGGTTTTTAAAAACTGCATCATCATTTACCACTAGGTGTGATTTCAGTCAAGGGCAAACTCATAACTGAATAAATAAAAAACGTGGGGCTGCACCTACACCACCAGCCATCAAATGTTATAAGTCCCGCAAATTGCTAATGAGCGTGGCCGCCATTTTAGTGACGTCAGCACTAGACTGAAGTTAGTAGCTGATGGTATATTTTTATTTCGGCTGACGTCATTTCGATGTTAATGAGACATGGTTCCTTCCAGTGCAATAGCAATTTGCGGGACCTATACCTACATTTAATGTTACCTACATCATACATGTAAAATTATTTATAGACAGTAATATTACTCACTAGCTGATGCCCGCGACTACATCGGCGTGTATTTAGGTTTATGAAAATTCCGTGGAAACTTTTTGATTTTCCAGAATAAAAAGTTACCTAGGTATTTTACTCTCCATCCTTTCAACTATCAAATTGATTGGTTTTTTTAGTTATAGCGTGAAGGAGGGACAAACAAACACTTTCGCATTTATAATATTTGTATAAAAGTATAGATTGATAAGTTGACAGAAAAGAAGGGAAAAGGGGAATCGGAATTGATAGGATTCTACATTATAACGGAGCAAATTGTAAATTAGATTCAAAGACTTGATTCCAAGGCAACATTTTTTTATACTTGAAGAAATTATACAATTTACTTAGTTTACCACTTCATCTGCAGCTTGAATGATTTACTATGACAAAAAGACTAGTTCTGACTCTGTTGTATCCATTAGATAAAAAGAGAAAACTGCAGCGTGTCATTTTTCTGCGGCTAACTTCACTCCACAATTTGTGCGTCATGTTGGCTGCATTATAATAACAATGGGCGGGGCATTAGGCTTATACAGCGCTCGAGCGCTTTAGGTGTTAGACGATTTCGATTTGTGTGTTTTGTGTTGGTATTTGAAAGCGCTGCAGCGAATTTTGTTCCAATGTGAACAAGTTGTGTAAAGTTTTTTTTTAAAGCTTACGTATTGTGTAGTTCGGTCGGGGCACAGCGTTGCGCTATTAAAATTCCAATATTTTTGTCCTTCCTCACAATTTGAGTTTAACATCAGACTTTTAGTTGTGTTTATTGAGTTTTGAGTTCATCCCCGTAGAGATTTGTGCTTGTAATGTAGAATATAGGATGCTTCATAGTGCGTAACGAGTGCCGAGATAATAGGCTGATTCACATTAATTATGTGAACAGTTGGAGTGCGCGATAACACGCCCACCTATTTGCGTACGGTCACCTCAACTCAAAGTTATCGGTGTCGCTTCGTGAAAATTATGTTTGCACGAGTCGCTAATATAAAATCAATACTCCCCGTGCCTGATCATTAAGACTCGCTTTTTCAATGCTGTTAAGTGCAATAACTTTCGATTTTTTTTTTGTAACGTCCACCGCTCATTAATGTTAATGATTTTGAGGTAATTGTAAAATAATAGTCATTAATTAATTTGGCGGTCAAATTTAAATTGTTACCAGTTCCGGTAGAGAGCGCTTCCGTGAGCCGTGACGTTTGCGCGTTCCTATTTGCTAAGTTGGCAGTTGCTCAGTCAGTTTGCGCGAACTTCGCGTCGTTGCAGTCCTCTCCAAAACACGAGTGACGACTCCTGTGGAGTCCTTTGGATTTTCGTTTTTTTTTTTGATTTGTGTTGTGTTAAAGTGTTTAGTGGAGTGAATTTGTGGTGGTTTAGTGTTGTGAGAGTGGGTGGAAGCGGGTCTTTAGGCCCGGTGTTGGTCGCAGATCGATACGGTTTGGTATGGCGCAGCTATGAGCCAAGGGGGCTCAAGAAGGCCCTACTCCCGCGGGGGCCCTCGCTGGCACCCGCGATACAAGGATTACTGGGATTACGAGCAGAACTACAGGTAACTACAAAGAATAGTGTTCGCATCGACATTTTCTTAATGTGACGTGACCAGAAATGCTGTTGTATTGTAGGTATTATAGTATTTGATAGCGACTTCCTATCGTTTAGTCGGGTACATTATCGTCGGACGCGGCTATTTATCGCTGGTTAATGTATGTAGCAACGTTCGTAATGCTGTATATTGATAGAGTAAAACGTGACTAAAAGTACTATGTAACAGCCTGAAGGCTTAAAAATGTCCAAAGTACCTACCTACTTGGATTACCTATATAAATGATTATTCTCTTTTCATGACAGCATTCAGTATTCACCTAAACTAACACAGTTTTCTAGGCTTAGAAAACTTGGGATTTTGTATAAATATAGATGTTTTCTATAGAAACAATTATAATATAGCTATAACCTAAATACCTTCAAGACAAGTGCAAATAGGCATCTTATAGGCAAGCGTGCTCCAACCCTGACCTAATTATTGCTTTTTTAAGCGTTATCGTCAAGCCCAAGCCTAAATTTTCTGTAGGTACCTAAGCAAAGCCACAGCGGCATAAAGCAAGTCTTAATATTAAATAGGTTTTTTAGAACTATGTGCCCTGCATAATGCCACTTCAGCTTCACAACCTGTTACTCTGGTTCCCTTACGGAATTCCTCATTTCTGATTTGATTACATAGACAACCTCCCTGGCGCAGTGGTAAGCGCTGTGACCTTATTAGTGGGAGGTCCCGGGTTAGATTTTTATCGTGTGAATTTTATATTTTATAAATTTCTGGTCTAGTCTGGTGGGAGGCTTTGGCTGTGGCTAGTTACCACCCTACCGGCAAAGCCGTGCCACCAAGCGATTTAGCGTTCCGGTATGATGCTGTGTAGAAACCAAACTAAAGGTGTATGGGTTTAATAAAAACTGCCATACTCCTTCCAGGTTAGCCCGCTTCGATCTTAGACTGCATCATCACTTACCTTCAGGTGAGATTGCAATCAAGAGCTAACTTGTATCTGAATAAAATAAAAAACCAGCCAAGTGCGAGTCAGGCTCGCACACTGAGGGTTCCGTACTAACAGTCGTATTTTTTCGACATTTTGCACGATAATTCAAAAACTGTGATGCATAAAAATAAATAAAAATCTGTTTTAGATTGCACAGGTAAAGCCCTTTCATATGATACCCCTTTTTGATATAGTTATCTTACTTCGAATATTAAAAACCTTATTATTAGTTCATGACCACAATTTAATTTTTTTGTGAGATCTAACCCTAAATTCACGGTTTTCAGATTTTTCCTCTAAAGCCAGCTATAAGACCCATCTACCTGCCAAATTTCATGATTCTAGGTCAACGGGAAGTACCCTGTAGGTTTCTTGACATACAGACAGACAACAAAGTGATCCTATAAGTGTTCCGTTTTTCCTTTTAAGGTACGGAACCCTAAAAAAGATAAACT
Source organism: Maniola hyperantus (assembly GCF_902806685.2). Classification (NCBI taxonomy): domain Eukaryota; kingdom Metazoa; phylum Arthropoda; class Insecta; order Lepidoptera; family Nymphalidae; genus Maniola; species Maniola hyperantus. Next base: position 1,530,173 of record NC_048561.1, read on the forward strand.
CCAAGCATAGCTCTCTACTCCTCCACAATGAGTGACTCTCAGGTTCCTTTGAGGCCCATAGTGATCATTAATTTATTTCCATAAACAACTTACTTTCCATATTTAAGTGAATACCTACTTAATCCAACAATGGTTTGGCACGTAGCGATGGCAAGAGACCAGACGGTATGACTCTCGTCCCGTGGAAGCAAGGTAGGTCGCTTGTGTGGGATGCCACGTGTGTGGATACACTGGCGCTGTCACACGTACAGGCGACCTCCGTGGCGGCCGGAGCGGCGGCTACTAAGGCAGAAAGGGCCAAGAGGCGCAAATATGAGAATATAGAAAATAGTTTCATATTTGTGCCTTTTGGGGTGGAGACCATGGGTTCGTGGGGCGAGGATGCTAGATCCTTTTTTAAGGACCTTTCATCCCGTCTCGCGGAATCCACGGGGGACCGGAGGGCTATCAGTTACCTTGGTCAGCATATTAGTCTGGCCATTCAACGAGGTAACGCTGCCAGCGTTCCCAGCACCCTGCCTCGTTGCGGTGGTTTACATGATATTTTCGATCTGTAATTTTTATGTTCTAGAATAAGTTTGGTATTTTTGTTTATTGTATATCCAACAATAAATTAGTCCAGTGTTTAAAAAGTCCCGAAAATTGCTAATGCGCGTGGCCGCCATTTTAGCTGAAGTTTCGAGCTGATGGTATTTTTTTTTTTCGGCTGGCGTCAAAATGACGTCATTTCGATGTGAATGAGACATGGTTCCAGCGCAGCGCAATAGCAATTTGCGGGACTTATACCTAATTCGGCAGTGATTGACCAAAACTTGTATATATTTTACCTTCAAGTCTAAAAATAATGTGCGTGAGAGGTGAAACAATAATTTGGACTTTCTAGTGCCACCGTCATGGTAATTTACTCATTGGGCGTTTTGGGGTTCCGTAAAAATATTCTCCTCCCCCTCCGACATCGGCTACTTTCTATCCCAGAAAAGCAAAGAGTTCAAAACTCAAAAGTCAAATGATTTATTTAAAATAGGTAATAAATAACTCTTTTTGATGGTCAGATGTTGGATTTCTAAGATAATATAGTGGTGATAATTATTACTCAAACTTAAAACTAAAGCTACGAGGGTTCCAAACGCGCCCAGGTCTGAGAAGAGCCCACAACAAACTCAGCCTCCTGTGGGAGTTCCTATGGGATTTTTAAATAACCTAAATTCACGCGGACGAAGTCGCGGGCATCATCTAGTAGCTGTTAATTGCTATGTCGGCCGAGCCGATATTTGTATATAATATAGTACTTTTCTTTAAGACTTAAAAAGGGATAGATAGACAATTATATTCAAAAAATACTTAAATCTAAATTAAAAGTAAAATATAACATTATATTAAAACTAAAACAAATTAAATTAAATCTAAAACCTCATCAAGACTACTGCAGCGAGGCATTGTACCCAAGATGCTGGCAGCATTTCCTCTTTGGATGGCCAAACTAATTCTTTGACCAAGGTAGCTGCCAGCTCTCGGGTCCCCGGTTGACTCGATAACCCTTGTACTTTTCTCTCGTTAGTACGGAACCCTAAAAAGAAGAAGACTTGCGAAAATAAAACACCAGAATCAGCGTCCGCGTCGCTCCGCTGTATGTCGGTATGTCCCGACATCCGCGTGCCCCACTATATTTAGGACGGGCCGTTGAACCCGAAGGTCGGCTGACGGTGCGCCAGTTGACTACCTGCGCCAACGCTACGGGCCTACATACAGTTTTTTCTGACTAAAACATACCTGAACACCCGATACAACAAGTATACTAGCAACCCGCTCCGGCTTCGCACGGGTAGCTCATTACGATTTTCGTAGGGATCTCTAATTTTTTTAAATCAAAATAAAGCCTACTAGGTGATGACCGCGACTTCGTTCGCGTGGATTTAGGTTTTTAAAAATCCCGCGGGAACTCTAATTTTTTTTTCAAATAGAGATAGCGAGCAGGCGGGTCACCTGATGTAAGTGCACCGCCCATAAACATTTGCAGCACCAGAGGAACTGCCGATGCGTTGCCGACCTTTCAGGAATTTGTTGGTTCGCCCCTTGAATAATCCCATGTTGTAATTTAGTGGGAACATCACCGGGATAAAAAGTAGCCCATGTCCTTGCCCGGGAGTACTTCGCCTTCCATACAGCGTGACGTTCATGTTAAAAATAAATAAAAATCGTGGCTTTTTTAAAACTATTCCCTTTAATAATGAATTCTAGGCCCATAAGCTACCGATATACAAAACATGACATCATTTTATCTCTACAGTCCAAGACCGTATTGGTCTACGTAATTAATAGCCTCAATAGCTCAACGGGTAAAGGAGTGGACTGAAAAACCGAAAGGTCGACGGTTCAAACCCCGCCCGTTGCACTATTGTCGTACCTACTCCTAGCACAAGCTTTAAGCTTAGTTGGAGAGGAAAGGGAAATATTTGTCGTGGTGTCATTTAATTAATTAAAAGCGTTGGACTACTGTATCGCTCTTTATGCTGTGACCATTTCATATAGCAGACGTTAGAAACTACATGAAGCTCACAACCCAGTATAGTGAGGGGAGAGATCAGGTTTTTGCTGCATTTCTTTAGAGGTTTTTGTCATATTGCAGTGCAGATGCTGAGTATTGGAAATTGGGCGTTAAATCTATTAGAAATAATGTCGCAATTCGAATGCAAATGGAAAATGGTTTTCGATTGATTTCATAGGAATTTCGGTCGTACCGGAATCGGAAAATTAGTTACAGGTTTTATTATTTAAAGACTAGCTTATGCTCGCGACTTCGTCCGTGTGGACTACACAAATTTCAAACCGCTATTTCATCCCCTTAGGGGTTGAATTTTTAAAAATCCTTTCTTAGCGGATGCCTACGACATAATAGCTATCTGCATGCCAAATTTCAGCTCGATCCGTCCAGTAGTTTGAGCTCTGCGTTGATAGATCAGTCAGTCAGTCAGTCAGTCACCTTTTCCTTTTATATATTTAGATCACAAAAAATACGTATGAATTCACTGTGAAGAAAAATAATAATTTCACCAAATAAAATACTCGGGCTCGCGCAACGAGGGTTCCGTACTACAGTCGTATTCATTCGACGTTTTTTTAACGATAAATCAAAAACTATGATGCATTAAAATAAATAAAAATCTGTTTTAGAATGCACAGGTAAAGACCTTTCATATGATACCCCATTTGGTATAGTTATCTTACTTCGAAAGTTGAAAATACTAATTATTAGTTCATGACCACAATTTAATTTTTTTTTGTGTGATCTAACCCTAAATTCACGGTTTTCAGATTTTTCCCCAAATGACAGCTATAAGATGTACCTACCTGCCAAATTCATGATTCTAGGTCCACGGGAAGTAGGTACCCTGTAGGTTTCTTGACAGACAGACAGACAGACAACAAAGTGATGCTATAAGGGTTCCGTTTTTCCTTTTGAGGTACGGAACCCTAAAAAAGGAGGAGGTTATCAATTCGACTGTATTTTTTTTTTTTTTTTTGTATAAAATCCTCTACCCTAAGGTTGCCTGGAAGAGATCGCTATTTTAGCGATAAGGCCGCCTATTGTACATGCTATCTTTGTTATATGTCTATTGTTTTGGTTTTGGTGTACAATAAAGCATATTTTACTTTTACTTTTTTACTTACTTACTATTATATTCCGACATCAGTTTTCCCCTCCAATTTCAATATGGATGCTTCAAGTCAGAATCCACTCATCATACCGCGTCCGCCATTATGACATCACGGCGGGCCGTAAAGTTAATGATTATTTTAATACCGGTACATAAAGGTAATAACTAATTGTACCGCGGAAGTGTGCGCAAGGTCGCCTCGGCCGTCCACGCTTGGGCGGTGTCAATTTTGCGACGTACCTACGTTAGAACTTAGAACAATGCTAATGAGTGCTCGTCGAGCGTGCGAGCATGCTGTTGCTGTCAACATTTAGGGTCGGGACATGCTCAAGAGCGAGATGGACGATGGTTTGACATTTAACAACGCAAATCGATGTGATTGCAGCCAAGGGCTAACTTGTATCTGATAAAAAAAGAGGTGCGTGCCCAGGATCTATGCGTGTTCTATCGCCTGTATAATGGGGAGTGCTCTGAAGAGCTTTTTGACCTCATTCCACCCTCTTTTTTCTACAACCGCACCGCGCGCCACCGTAAGGAATTTCACCCTCACCATCTGGGTGTCTGGTGCACTTCGACCGTCCGCTGCGCCAGATGCTTCTTTCCACGCACGTGCAAACTGTGGAACCAACTCCCATCGGCGGTGTTCCCACTAGATTATAACATGGGGTTATTCAAGGGGCGGACCAACAAATTCCTAAAAGGCCGGCAACGCATCGGCGGCTCCTCTGGTGCTGCAAATGTTCATGGGCGGCGGTAATCACTTAACATCAGGTGACCCGCCTGCTCGTTTGCTCGCTATATCTATTTAAAAAAAAAAAGGATCAAACCACGGACCTATCGACTGGAAGACCAACGTATTAACCACTAGGCTATCACCGCTTAAGTAACCAGTATTCTTGGATAATTGTTAGTAGAGAGAGAGAGCCAGTGCGTGCCAGACCTTCGTTATTTTATAAAAGCTTGAAGTTTCTCTGCGTATTGTCCCCAATACGAACTTTGTTTTGTTAATGGTGGCTTTGGGAGATTTAAGATGTAAAAAATCTTTGTAGTAAGTAAGTAATGTACATCAACCTTTATATTATTACCTACATTTATTCTAACTCTATTCTGTTAAAATAGTTTAATTATAATTTTAAGTAATCTCTTTTGGCCTTCTGTTATACCTAGATTTAAATTTAAATAATAATTATGTATTTACGCTGTTGATTACTTTCAAATAAACAAAAATAATAATAATAATGAGATATAAGTCCCGCAAATTGCTATTGCTCTGGAACCATGTCTAATTAACATCGAAATGACGTCATTTGACGTATATTTAAGTCAAAATATACCATCAGCACAAAACTTCAGTCTAGTACTGACGTCACTAGTATTACGGCCACGCGTTTTAGTAATTTGCGGGACTTATAGCCGGTTTGTAGAGTGCCGTCTCTGTCGTTGAGACCGACAAAACGTCATATAGGTGCGAGTGACAGAGACAACGCTCTACAAAGCCGAAATGTCATTCTAAAGGCCGATGTACGTTACTTTCTGCCGCGTACTGTACGTCAAAGTGTAATGTCTAATTTTTTTACATTCTCTCCAGAACAGACACTTAGTGCAGGGGGTTGCCATGATTCTAAGTGTCCGGCAATGCATGACGTGATTTCTAATACTAAAGAAAAAAAATTGACTTTAAAACTACTTTGACGTAAAAAAAAATACACCTTTATTACCTGTTATTTAGCAAAGACACCATGATCCAAACAAACGTTCCTCCCAGTGTTGAAGATTATACGCAGAGAAACTTTCAGCTTTTATAAAATAACGAAGGTCTGGCACGTGCTGGCTCTTAGTCCATAGGTAACCACTGTATTACAATACCAAGTGTTACAAGGCCGACCATTGTCTGTAACCGTGTCACAAGCGTCGCGTCATAGTGACAAATTGCCCTTTTGCTATCAGGAAACCATAACGTTGCAATACTCTATCCACGGAGAGAAGTTAGTATAGGGCTCTCTCTGTTACGTAATCCCATACAAATGACAGAGACGAAAAATTTTGAGTCGCCAACAGCCTAATATTTGACAGATCGTCGATTCAGGACCAAACCGAGAGTACCCTCATTCTAGTTCACTCTGGCGTCGGAAGTACAAAGTCGGACACCCATCCAGTTACCGACTTAGGAATGTCCCATAGGCAAAAAAAATTGTACGCCTGACCGACGAATAATTCAGGTCTAGGGCTTTTTCTAGTGACATTTTTCCTTTGATATTTCGTCTTTGACCTAGAAATCATACCTTATTATCAAGTTATAGGTCAACAGTAATTTGTGCGGTCAATTTGAGGTCCGATACCTATTGCCTACCACAGATACCTACTGCCAGTGACAAAGCTGCATCATGGGTGAAGGCCCATGGTTCAAGTACATACGGAACAGACCGCAAGTTGCAACGCACGAAACGTAGCCAGCGGCGTTTCGTGCGTTAGTCTTCGACGACTAAGCACGGTCTCCTTTCAAGAAAGTCTCTCTCTGTTAAGGCTGTGCATATAAGCAGAGTGAACTAGAGTGAGAAGACTCTTGATTTTATCCCGTAGGGCGATTTCGTAAAACCGGCATCAATCATTGTTACAATCTCAATTGTTGTGATTGGCTGAATCAGTGCTATTCTTGTTGCAACAATGCATTGTAGCCAATAGTGAGCGAGAATCAACCAATCAGAGGTTATTGCGATCGTGACATTGTAGCTGTCATTCTACCGCAATGTCTGGTGAGAGGCTTCGGCCGTGGCTGGTTACCACCCTACCGGCAAAGCCGTGCCGCCAAGCGATTTAGCGTTCCGGTACGATGCCGTGTAGAAACCAAAGGGGTATGGGTTTAATAAAAACTGCCATACCCCTTCCAGGTTAGCCCGCTATCATCTTAGACTGCATCATCACTTACCACCAGGTGAGATTGCAGTCAAGGGCTAACTTGTATCTGAATAAAATAAAAAAAATCGCGCAGCTGATATCGACATCTGTCAAATATTAGGCTAAGGCTGACGCGAAATCAAAGATACCTAGACCCTAGATATTGACACAGTGTCCCGAACATAGAGCAGAAACAAAGAGGAGATGTTGTATTAAGATTTCCCTATGAAATATCGAGTGACATTTTGCGGGGTGAGGGGTTGTGGAACGCCGCCCACTTCTCAATTTTCCATCTGCGGGTTAGTAGCAAAACTACTCGCTTAGCGACCTAACATCGATATATTGATGTCACTACATAGTTCAGCTATCTCACACTAGATGTCAATAATCTAGAACTATTTTAATAATTACGTATAAAATTACTTACAAATGAAATGTGATACCATTCATAGCATCAGAACGTCTGTCTGAATAATTTTGACACGATAAAACACAACACTTCATCCTTTTGTTCTTAAAAACGCGAAAACACACCGATAATACGAGTCTCAATATATGTGAACCTGACGGACGCAGACAGCATACTTACTAAGGCCCCGCCCACAATGATGACGTCAGGACCTAGTTGAAAATCACAGTGCACAGTTGCTTAGGCCAACTCCTCTTTGTTTCTGCTCTATGATCCCGAACAACTATACCCATGCAAAAATCACGTCGATTCATTGCTCTGTTGACGTAATTGAAGGATAAACAAATGAACCACCAAACAAACACACTGTCGCATTTATTAATATGGGTAGTTTATTTATGTGCAAGTAGCTGATGTACGCGACTTCGAACGCGTGTACCTATTTAGGTTTTTAAAAATCCCGTTGGAACTCTTTGGTTTTCCCGAATAAAAAGTAGCCTCCAGGTCTTAAACTATACCCATGCACAAAACACGTCGATCCGTTGCTCCGTTGCGACGTGATTGAAGGACAAACCAACATGGTTAGTGAGGGTTAGTGATGACTTTAAACTAAAACATGAAAAGACGTGCAGAATGGACAACTTAATTTCCTCTAGAGAGATGCTAGTCGTACTTGGAGTTGTTATTCAAATAAGACACTCCATTCTGATGGTGTGCGTAGTGTTTTAACGTGACAACTCGTTTGTCCACAAAAAACTGGTTAGTTGATAGATCAGACAAAAACTAGGCGTTCGCGTTGTGGCTTGAGGTGCTGACCCACTGACGACGTTTCGTACTGAGCGTGACCAAATGATGCTGCTTTGGCTAAAAAGGGCTCTTGAATACTCTGGATCTATGGACACTGTTCACGACAGTTTATGAAACTTCAAACTAAACGTCGAGTTATACACTTTCAGCCGTCATAGATACTACTACACATGCATATACATACATACTACACACACATACACACTGTGAACACATGAAACTACTACACACACAGTACATATGAAACTACTAGGTACAGTGCGACAAGGCTCTCTTGGCACTTAAATGACATTGACAGGGGGGCGCTGTTGGAGAACAAAGGCTTAGAATATTCAAACAAGAACAAAGGGGACACTTGACGGCAACGTTAGTTCCGATTTTCGCCACGCACCATGATAGCCTTGTCACACTGTACTGTTGACTTTAGGTAAAAATAGTCTGGATACCACAGACGTAATAGCTAAATCAGATAAGATCAGTGTGAAAATCAAGTTGCTTCAAGAACAGGTCGGTAATCGCAAGTCCAGCGTGCTTGTATTGGTAGGGGTCAGTGGGCCGAAGCCTTAGCGAGGTCGCGAGGACGTTCAGACTTCAGAGGTATAGTCCGCGAAAGGTTGAGATGGCAATCGGGATATGGGGCGAGGAACGCCTCCACACCCGTACGGAAGGAAGCCGCGCTCACACGTACCAGGTTAGCGCGGGGACTGTGCGGGTGTGCGGGGCGTTTCCTCCCCGATTGCAATCTCAACCTGTCGCGTACTATGCGTCTATTGCGGTAGAATGACAGCTACAATGTCACGATCGCAATCACCTGTGATTGGTTGACGTTCGCTCACTATTGGCTAAAATGCATTGTTGCAACAAGAATCGCACAAATTCAGCCAATCACAACAATTGAGATTGTAATAATGATTCATGCAGGTTTTGCGAAATCGACTAGCGAGCAAACGAGCAGGTGGGTCACCTGATGTGAAGTGATTACCGCCGCCCATGAACATTTGCGTAACGTATTTTCACGGACTCGGACCGGATGAGTGCTTAACCGCCGTTATTCTTCTGCACTTGTAAAATATTCTAACTACTAGGACTAGGTGATGTAAAAGATCGAATGACCCGAGAGTTGGTTTTGCACGATTTTTTAAAATAAAATACACGAGCAAGCGGTTCACCTGATGTGAAGTGATTACCGCCGCCCATAAACATTTTCAGCACCAGAGGAACCGCCGATGCGTTGCCGGCCTTTCAGGAATTTGTTGGTCCGTCCCTTGAATAACCCCATGTTGTAATCTAACGGGAACACCGACGATGGGAGTTGACTCCATAGTTTGCATGTGCGTGGGAAAGCAGGATCTTGCATAACGGACGGTTACTGAATTGCTGCAAAAAGCCACCGTGGGCGACCTCCCTTAGCCCCCCAGACTAAGAATCATGACTTGGTTGGCATCAAAATAATAATAATACTTTGTTAGAGCAAGCTAGGTGCATAGAAAAGTTCTGAAGAGTGATAAAGACAAAAACACATTTTTTGTCTTTGTCATAGTTTAGCTTTTTTGTAGTACCTACTCCTAGCACAAACACAATATTCTTTTTAAAAAAATCATCGATATGCATGCCGAATAGAAGCGAATCTGTGTCGCAACGAAGAAACTGCACGGTCAAGGGTGCGCAAGTCGGTGAAGGTTGGTTTCACAAGCGGCCTCCGAAACGTGGTTATACGTGAACGCCGCGTTCGCACTTCGCGTACGTAACGCACGCCTACACGTCACAAGAAAAAGGGACCGACTTATGACTAAGTCGAGACTAAGTGTGAGATCTATAGAGCGCACTCTTTTTTTTTTTTTTTTTTTATTCAGATACAAGTGATGATGCAGTCTAAGATGAGAGCGGGCTAACCTGGAAGGGGTATGGTAGTTTTTATTAAACCCATACCCCTTTGGTTTCTACACGGCATCGTACCGGAACGCTAAATCGCTTGGCGGCACGGCTTTGCCGGTAGGGTGGTAACTAGCCACGGCCGAAGCCTCCCTGATGTATATGCACAACTGTCTATGTACCTACGACGACCGAAGACGCACCGCCGCCACCGTCGCGCGAGTGCAACTGTAATAAGCCAGTAATAAACAGGTGTTTGCACAGCCCGGTCGTTTTACTTTATAACATTGGCGACGAGGATGGGATAGGGTATGCAAGACGCGTGCAAGGAAGTTAAGATGTCGTATATCGGAAAATTAGGCTGTTTTGATTATAAATCAAGTGAATGGGCCGTATTTAAGGGTCAACTAAATCAGTTTTTTATTGTTAACGATGTGACGGACGTTAAAAAGAGCGCAGTTCTACTGACGCATTTAACGGAAGATTCGTACCGTCTTCTTAGAGATCTCGCGCACCCCACTAAATTGGAAGATTATTCGTTCACGCAGCTAATATTACTACTCGACACTCATTTTAAACCGCGGAAGTGTTCGTATGCCGAGAGGGCAAAGTTCTACGGAGCGGTAATACAGCCAGAAGAGACCTTGCCAGAATGGGCGGCACGGTTACGTGGTCTGGCGACATACTGCAGTTTCGGCACTGCTTTGGAGCAGAATCTCACCGATCGTTTCGTCCTGGGTTTGGGTCCAGGTCCAGTACGTGACAAGTTATTCGAGCAGGACGCGGCAAACTTGAAACTGGCAGATGCATTAGACGTGGCGCAAAAAGCAGAGAGTGCAAGGGAGGCGAAGAGTATACCGACTACCACGGGTGCGGTCGTCATCAAGGAGGAACCCATTTATAAGGCGACTTATAAGAGCAAGAATGCCGGTGGTGGAGGCTCGCGAAGAGGAGGCAGTGAGGGCCGGTCGGGCCGGGCGTCTTCATCGAGCGAGCGGAATACTGCTCCAGGCTGTTTTGTTTGTGGGCTGAAGCATGCTGGAGAATGCAGATTTAAGGAATATAAGTGCAGAGGATGTGGTGTCAAAGGTCATTTAAAAAGGATGTGTAAAAGTGCGGTTTCACGGGTTCATAATATCGATAGCAAAAGTGAATCGGAAGCTATGTGTTGTGAGGAGTGCCAAAGTTTTAATATAAGGTATGTTAAGCCTATTAAACTTAATGTAATGTTAGACAGAGTTAAGATTGCTATGGAGCTAGATTCTGGATCGGGGGCATCGGTCATATCAGACAAATTATACTACGAAAAGTTTACAAGTTTCGCATTAAACCCATGTGCCCTGAGAATGTGTTTATATAACGGACATAAAATCTCACCATTAGGATATTTTGAAACAAATGTACAGTATAATGGCGAGACCAAAAGGATTAAATTTTTTGTTGTAAAAGATGGTGGTCCGCCATTATTAGGCCGAGATTTCATGTCTGCTTTTAATCTGGCTTTAACAGTGAAAGTAAACAACTTATGTGACGATACGGAAGTACAATCATTGTTGGAACAATTCTCTGATTTATGGCGCGATGAATTAGGTACTTTTAAGAATTTCAAGGTTAATTTAGTGTTAAAAGAAAATACAACTCCAAAATTTTTTAAAGCGCGTACAGTTCCATTCGCTTTAAAGGAAAAGGTCGAAAAGGAATTAGAGAGGTTAGTAGGCTTAGGCATTCTAGTGCCAGTTAGTAACTCCGAATACGCAACGCCAATCGTACCTGTTTTGAAAGAAAACGGTACGGTGAGAATAGCTGGGGATTTTTCTGTTACTTTAAATAAAGACTTAATAATTGACAAATATCCTTTGCCTCGAATCGAGGAGGTATTCGCAAAATTAGGTGGGGGGAAGCACTATTCTAAATTGGATTTAAAAAATGCTTACAATCAATTTGTGCTCAGTGACTCATCGCGTAGCCTAACAACAATTAATACTTCAAAAGGACTTTTTCAATATACAAGGTTGGTTTATGGTTTGGCAAATGCCCCAGCCATTTTTCAAAAATCAATGGAAGCACTCCTATCGGGCATCGAAGGGGTCAGTTGTTGGCTCGATGACATCTGTATAACAGGACCAAATAAAAAAGTCCATTTAGAACGACTACAAAAAGTTTTGAGTAGGCTGGATGATGCGGGATTGCGCTTACGAAAAGAGAAATGCGAATTTTTTAAATCTAGTGTTACTTATCTCGGGTTCACTATTAATAGTAGCGGGCTTCAGACTAGCGTAGATAAGGTGAAGGCTATATTAAATGCGCCGGAGCCGACCAACGTCGCGGGGGTAAAAAGATTCCTCGGTATAGTTAATTATTATAGGAGTTTCATTCCGAACGCGTCCGCCGTGATGGAACCACTGCATGAGTTATTGCGCGCTGGCGCAGAGTGGAAGTGGACGGAGCGTCAGCGCGCGGCCGTGCGTCACGTACAACGCGAGCTGGCATCGGAGCGCGTCCTAGCGCACTTCGAGCCGGGCGCGCAGCTCGTGTTGAGCGTGGACGCCGGCCCGGCGGGACTGGGCGCGGTACTCGCTCAACGCGATCACGAAGGTCGGGAACGACCCATAGCCTTTGCGTCTAGGTCGCTAGGAGCGAGTGAGCGAAATTATAGCCAAATTCATAAAGAAGCTACGGCCATAATATTTGGAGTAAAAAAGTTTCATCAATATCTGTACGGCCTCAGCCAACCTTTCATATTAAAGACAGATCATCGTCCGTTAGTGTCGATTTTTAATAACAAAAATGGCATTTCGGTAACTACGGCGCTACGTTTGCAAAGATATGCGATCATTCTTTCGGCATATAATTATGTAGTGCAATATACGTCCAGTGAGAATAATGTTGTTGCAGATTTTTTCTCTCGTGCACCGTTAAAAGAGACTTTATGCGAAAGTGATAGGGAATTTGATTCGTATGTGTCAATGAAATTTATAGACGCCGCCGTGCCCGCAGTCAAGGTAGAAGATATAATTAAAGCAACTAAAGAGGATAAAACCATTCAAACGGTACGCAAATACATGTCGGAAGGCTGGCCGAGAAAAATACACTGTAAATCTATTTTACCTTTTTTTCAATGCAAGGCGGACCTTCAATTCGAACAAGGAATTCTACTGCGTGGACATAGGGTCGTAATTCCAATGGCGTTGAGGCCGCGCGTATTAACAGAACTGCACAGTTCCCACCTCGGAATCATTAAAAGTAAGAATAATGCGCGGGAACGATTCTGGTGGCCTAATTTGGATACAGATCTGCAGCGTTGGATAGGCGGGTGCAGATTGTGTGCTAGCTTGCGTTCCGCGCCGCCCCGGGAGCCACCGGCGCCGTGGCCGGCCGCTTCGGGGCCCTGGCAGCGCATTCACATCGACTATATGACTATAGGCCAGCGCGTATACCTAGTTGTTGTTGATGCATACAGCAAATGGTTGGAATGTTTGTACATGCAGAATGGAACGTCATCGCAAGCTCTAATTTCTAAATTGAAATATATTTTTTCCACATTTGGAATTGTGAACTGTGTGGTCTCCGACAACGACGCTAAGGTAAACTGTAAAGAATTTAATACGTTTTGTTCCAACAATGGTATCAAGTACATGACGTCACCTATTTACCATCCTGCGAGTAACGGGCAAGCGGAAAACTCTGTACGCACTTGTAAAAAGATGTTAAAATGTATATTGAGCGAGTCATCTTCTCAGCATATTGTACACGAAAAATTATTAGCATACTTGTTCAACTACAGAAATACTGTACACTGTACAACCGGAGAAACGCCCGCTAAGTTGATGTTCGGCCGTAACCTACGAACGAGATTAGATTTAATGTTACCGAGTGACAAAATAAAAAATAATTTGAATTCTAATTGTGAAAGGAAAAGATTTTTTGAAAGGGGAGATATAGTTTGGGCTAGAAGTTACGGGGCAAGAAAGGAAAGTTGGGAATTATGTACAATAATAGATCTAATAGGAAATAGAATGTATAAATTACAAAAAGTAAATGATAATTCTAGTTATATTATCCGACATATAGACCAGCTTATTAGATATACCGGAGATACTTCCCAGGAATTAGGTGAAGTGATGTCAACATATTGTCCCCCTTCTTCTCCACCTGCCCCTAGACTATCATCTAACGGTTCTGTTGAGCACACACAGGCTCAGCAGTGTGCGGCGAGCCACGGAGTAGACGAGGCGGTGGCGATGGGGGAGGATAGTAATTTAGAGGATAATGTAGAAGAGGACGAGTGTGAGCGAGGGTCAGCGAGCATGCCCCCACGCGCTGATAGTTCCCCGCATCCTGAGATGCCACAGAGCCAGGCGGCGCCGGCACCGCCCGAGGAGAGCCGGGAGGCGGGCACGGTGTCCCCGCCCGCAGCGGTGATGGCACCGTCGCTCACACCCACGCCTCGCAAGCAGTTACGTCCCAGACGTAAGATAGATTATAAGTTTTAATTCAAATTGTAATTTAATTATTAATTTATTAGGTTTGCAAATTAAGACGGAGGAATGATGTATATGCACAACTGTCTATGTACCTACGACGACCGAAGACGCACCGCCGCCACCGTCGCGCGAGTGCAACTGTAATAAGCCAGTAATAAACAGGTGTTTGCACAGCCCGGTCGTTTTACTTTATAACACTCCCACCAGCTTAGCTTAGACTTAAGACAGAGTTAAAACGAGACAGAGCTATATCTCTCACATAAATCTGTCTCGTTGTAACTCAATCTTAAGTCTGAGCAAAGTCAAAGTACCTACGCTTTATAGATCTCAACCTAAGAATCAAGGAGAGTTCACAGGGACAAAACAGCAAAAGATATCGGTTACACTTAAGTATGATTTCTTTTGCTGTTTTGTCCCTGTTTTGTCCCATACGTGTATGAAAGGTTATCTAAATATATAAAAGGAAAAGGTGACTGACTGGCTGACTGTCTGATCTATCAACGCATAGCTCAAACTACTGGACAAATCGGGCTGAAATTTGGCATGCAGATAGCTATTATGACGTAGGCATCCGCTAAGAAAGAATTTTTGAAAATTCAACCCCTAATGGTTTGAAATTTATGTAGTCCACGCGGACGAAGTCGCGAGCATAAGCTAGTATACATATAAAAGGAAAAGGTGACTGACTGACTGACTGTCTGATCTATCAACGCATAGCTCAAACTACTGGACGAATCGGGCTGAAATTTGGCATGCAGATAGCTATTATGACGTAGGCATCCGCTAAGAAAGAATTTTTGAAAATTCATCCCGTAAGGGGGTGAAATAGGGGATTGAAATGTTGTGTAGTCCGCGCGGACGAAGTCGCGAGTATAAGCTAGCTCTATTCTAATCACTAGACAAGGTTAAACATTGTTCAGATTATGATTTTCGCAAAAATGGCGCTACGTAAACTGCGGAAACCACATTATCTTGCATAATAATTATTAACCACTTTGTAAAGTACAGATTTACCGCGAATTAAATTGTACGTCATAATGCAGAGGTCGAATCTTTTTGTTGTAATGGCGGAACTTCCCGTTGATTCAAAGTCGAACTACGATTTGTTTCCTGCCTCACGAAATTCCCCTTTAATTTCCTCAATAGCTCAATGTTTAAGGAGCTGATTGAATTCCGAAAGGTCGGCGCTTCAAACCCCACCCGTTGCACTATTGCCTTACCAGCTAATATTGACTTATATATGTATATCACTGGCTATTGAACTGCACCAGACAGCTCGTCAAATAATCTAAAGTGTTCCATATCTCGAAATGTAAGGTGTACCGTTGACAAAAAGAAGGGAACCATTACTGTCCTTCTGGTATAAGAAGACTGGAACCAAACAATCGCCGGTCGCAACGCGACGTTGGCACAAAGACGCGCTCTGTGCTATTGTGTGGATTTTTGCTGATGGAGGGAGACGCTAAAAGGAATGATTCGAGTCTCTCAACTGCGAGGTGGACTCGCACACGAAGGGTTCCGTACCATCGTTCAAGAGATTTAACACTTTTTAGGGTTTCGTACCTCAAAAGGAAAAATGGAACCCTTGATGTTCTGTCTGTTCTAGAAATCTGTTTTAGAATGTACAGGTGAAGACCTTTCATATTATACCTTACTTGATATAGTTATCTCATTTCGAAAGTTGAAAATACTAATTATTAGTTCATGACCACAATTTAATTTTTTTTGTGTGATGTAACCACAAATTCACGGTTTTTAGATTTTTCACCTAATACCAGTTATAAGACACACCTACCTACCAAATTTCATGATTCTAGATCAACGGGAAGTACCCTGTAGTTTTCTTGGCAGGCCGACAGACAGACAAACAACAAAGTGATCCTATAAGGGTTCCATTTTTCCTTTTGTGGTACGGAACCCTAAAAACCTCACCAGTCATCGTACCTCACAGGGCGCGCGGGCCGCGGCCTCACCGCGTGACTCGCAAGCCGTAAGTCCACCGCTTTCGAAACGAAAGGGAAAAGAAATTACGACTGTCGAAATAGAAATTTCCAAACATGATTTCAACAACACCTCTTGAATTACTTGAGGTACTTTTTGATGACCTTACCATTCATATGGTATGGTATTTACGATAAAAACCGGCCAAGTGCGAGTCAGACTCGCGCACTGAGGGTTCCGTACTGCAGTCGTATTTTTTCAACATTTTGCACTATAATTCAAAAACTATGATGCATAAAAATAAATAAAAATCTGTTTTAGAATGTACGGATAAAGCCCTTTCATAATATGATACCCCACTTGGTATAGTTATCTTCCTTTGAAAACAATACAGCCCGCTGACAGACTGACGGACGGGCAGCGGAGTCTTAGTAATAGGGTCCTGTTGGCACCCTTCGGGTTTGGAACCCGAAATGTGAGTCTCGGGTTGGATTCCCGGCGTTTTATCATCATCATCATCATCAACCAATAGACGTCCACTGCTGGACATAGGTCTCTTGTAAGGACTTCCACACGCCACGGTCTTGCGCCGTCGCCATCCAGCGGTTCCCTGCGACTCGTCTGATGTCGTCCGTCCACCTAGTGGGGGTCTTCCAACACTGTGTCTTGTGGTGCGAGGTCGCCATTCCAGCACCTTGAGACCCCAACGTCTGTTGTACGAACTATGTGCCCTGGCCATTGCCACTTCAGCTTCGCAACCCGTTGAGCTATGTCGGTTACTCTAGTTCTCCTACGGATCTCCTCATTTCCTCATTGATCTCGTAGAGAAACTCCGCACATAGCTCTCTCCATCGCCCGCTGAGTGACTCTGAGCTTTCTTATGAGGCCCATAGTTAGCGACCATGTCTTTTAGCGGCGTTTTATAGATACTATAAACATTATTCTATTCTATTCTACTATATAAAATATACATTCTCACTCAGAAATTATATTGAGCAACTAAATTATTTTTATAACAGCAATCAATAGGTTTTTGCATTTAAAGTTTATCCTGCTCGTGTCTCCTAAACATCAATTTATTATTATTGTATAATCTATGATATAAACGTTCACAGTAAAATGTACTTTATTTTCTCTCTGCTAAGGTTTGAATTATCTTGTACCGCCTCTATGTACAACATTGATTCTCGCATCTATTTACCAAAGATACACAGACTTCAGAGTAATATGAACCTTAAAGTTTAGGTTTTAAGTTGTTATTCAACTGCTGACATCATCAGTTGGTAGTGGTCGAAGTTGGTATTGTTCCTCTATCGTACACGTCCAAAGTAAAATAGACTTTAATATGTAGTAAATAAAATCGAAATTCCTCTGTAGTTTCTTAGAGCAATTCTAGTACTGTAGAGTTGAAGTAAAATAGGCCGTATAGATTTGTAAATAAAGCGGTATTTTCAATGGTTAAAGTTTATAGGTGAAGCGTGCTATATAGTCGAGCGGCCGGGGTTTATAAACAAGGCGTGACGTCACGCTCACACGTGCCTGCGCGCGCACGTGCAAACTTTTGCACGTTACGCGTTAGGTTGATTTGTTACACCACCATCCATGATTAAGTAACAACTAGCTAGACTAACTTTAACTGCCTCGTCAGGCTAAGCCCTAAGGGTAGGTACCTAAGGCCCGATATCGCGGCCGAAAGCTATGTACATCGACCTTTAGAAGGAGATACTTACCAGATTTGTAGAGCTTTGTCTCAGTCGTTGAGACCAACAAAACGTTATATATATAGGTATGAGTGACAGGAGACAACGGCCTACAAAGCCGAAATGTCATTGACTATACAAATTTCAAACCCCTATTTCACCCCGTTAGGGGTTGAATATTCAAAAATCCTTTCTTAGCGGATGCCTACGTCATAATAGCTATCTGCATCCCAAATTTCAGCCCGATCCGTCCAGTAGTTTGAGCTGTGCGTCGATAGATCAGTCAGTCACCTTTTCGTCTAAATATTGTATAAAAAGAAAAAGGTGACTGACTGACTGACTGACTGATCGGGCTAAAATTGGGCATGCTGGTAGCTATTATAACGTAGGTATCCGCTAAGAAAGGGTTTTTGAAAATTTAACCCCTAAGGGGTGAAATAGGGGTTTCAATTTGGTGTATTCCACGCGAACGAAGTCGCGAGCATAAGCTAGTTTTATATATTTAGCAGATATTTAGATTTAGATTATGTTAGACTTAGATGCCAATGGGTTCGATTCTCTTGTACACAATCTCTAAACTAAACTAAATTAACAGGTCTAAATCTAGTGCTATCCTTTTCCGCAAGCAACATTATGACAGGGATAGCAATACATTTAGAAGTGTCATTTTAGTTTAGTTTAGAGATTGTGTACAAGAGAATCGGCCCCAATGGCCTTCTTAATGCCAACGCATAGTATAATGTAAATTCCATAAGTTGATGCAGCCTCTAAAACCTTCCCTCCAAACGTCAACAATAGGGGAGATCGGTCAACGAACCCCGACCTTTGGGGTACAAGCCTAAACAGATGCCTTACAAAATGTACTTTAAAATGCAAGAAATAGAGTTTAAAATGTGTATGACAACTTTTTTGTAAAGTTTTTGTTATGGAATGACGTTAGAGTGATTTTGAAGACCTCTACTATGCAGTCCTTTTTTTATAAAAAGCACTAGCTGAGGCCTGCGACTTCGTCTGCGTGAAATTAGGTTTTTAAAAATCCCGTGGGAACTCTTTGATTTTCCGGGAAAAAAAGTAGTCTATGTCACTCTCCAGGTCTTTATCTGTACTCATGCAAAAAATCACGTCAATCAGTTGCACCGTTGCGACGTGATTGAAGGACAAACCAATAAACCAAGAATCCAAGAAACCAACAAACAAACATACTTTCGCATTTAAAATAAGGGTACTGATTTTACTACAAAAAACCGGCCAATTGCGAGTCAGGCTCCCACACTGAGGGTTCTGTACTACAGTCGTATTTTTTCGACATTTTGCACGATTATTCAAAAACTATGATGCATAAAAATAAATAAAAATCTGTTTTAGAATGTACAACTGAAGACCTTTCATATGATACCCCATTTGATATAGTCACTCACTTCGAAAGTTGAAAATACTAATTATTAGTTCATGACCACAATTTAGTTTTTTTTGTGTGATCCAACCCTAAATTCACGGTTTTCAGATTTTTCCCCTAAAGCCAGCTATAAGACCCACCTACCTGCCAAATTTCATGATTCTAGGTCAACGGGAAGTACCCGTTCTTGACAGACAGACAGACAGACAACAAAGTGATCCTATAAGGGTTCCGTTTTTCCTTTTGAGGTACGGAACCCTAAAAAGTAAAAACAGTCAGTGGGGGGACTGCCGAGAAATGTTAGTACAGTACGCGGCAGAAGGTAATGTACATCGACCTTTAGAAGGAGATAGCGGATTTGTAGAGCATTGTCTCTGTGGTTGAGACCGACAAAACGTCACATAGGTATGAGTGACAGAGACAACGCTCTACAAAGCCGAAATGTCATTCTAAAGGCCGATGTACATTACTTTCGGCCGTGTACTGTACTGTTGTCAGTACTTTATGATTAAAAAAAAAACCGTTCCCGAGAATCGAACCTCGGACCAGTTCCGTGACCCGGGCGGCGATGTAAGCGCGGTGAAAGCATAACTGAACAAGTAAAAGAGAAACTGTTTCAATATGCAACCTAAACTTAACCTACCTACAAATAAAAAACCGGCCAAGTGCGAGTCAGACTCGCGTACCGAGGGTTCCGTACTCGAGTATTTTTTTGCACAGTTTTCACGATAAATCAAAAACTATTAAATGCATAAAAATAAATAAAAACCTGTTTTAGAATGTACAGGTAAAGACCTTTCATATGATACCCCACTTGGTATACATTGAAAATGCTATAATTACTCGTTCATGACACATTTTAATTTTTTTTTGTGTGATGTAACCACAAATTCAGGATTTTTAGATTTATTCCTTTACTTGTGCTATAAGACCTACCTACCTGCTAGTTTCATGAGTCACTGGGAAGCACCATATAGGTTGTTCTTGACAGACACGACAGACGGACAGACAACGAAGTGATCTTATAAGGGTTCCTTTTTCCTTTGAGGTAAGGAACTCTAAAAAATGATATTTTTACTTGAACATCTATTGAACACTATGTTGCTAATGTAAGGTTTCTTAGACAAGCATTGCCATCGACATTAATATCTAGTACAGGAACTGTTGAGTAAAAACCTGTCCAAAATGACTTGGAGCCTGTGAGGGCCAGATCTTCGTTATTTTATAAAAGCTGAAAGTTTCTGTGCGCATTGTCTCTAATACAGGAACGATCAGCGACTAGGTAGTTTGGAGCATAGTGGCTTTGGCAGATAACAGGTAACAAAGACGTATAAAATCTTTCGTTAAAGTATAAACTACTAGATGAAACCCGCGACTTCGTTTCCGTGGATTTAGGTTTTTAAAAATCCCATGGGAATTCTTTGATTTTTCGGTTTAAAAAGTAGTCTATGTCCTTCCCCGGGATGCAAGCTGTTCCTGTACCAAGTTTCGTCATAATCGGTTGAACGGATCGGCCGTGAAAGGCTAGCAGACAGACATCAGTACCCCTATTATAAATACGAAAGTGTGTTTGTTTGTTGGTTTTTTGGTGTGTCCTTCAATCACGTCGCAACGGTGCAACGGATTGACGTGATTTTTGCATGGGTATAGATAAAGACATGGAGAGTGACATAGGCTTTTTATCCCGGAAAATCAAACAGTTCCCACGGGATTTTTATAAAACCTAATTCCATGCGAACGAAGTCGCAGGCATCGGCTAGTTTATAATATTAGTATGGATAAAGTCTAACTTTTTTACAGCCACTACACTTAGTATCGCGGCAACCCCCTGCCAGACACCCTGCCGGCTGCCTGGCCCTCACGGGCTCTTAGTCCATAAGGGTTCCTTGTTTTGCTACGGAACTCTAAAAATTCGCAATATCGGATTGTAGTAGTCGGATGCTTTCACCTCCCGGTCGGTTCAGTTTCGACATGGGCCGCAGCGTTGGCTGCCGAACGG
The DNA here is from genome assembly GCF_902806685.2 of Maniola hyperantus. Classification (NCBI taxonomy): domain Eukaryota; kingdom Metazoa; phylum Arthropoda; class Insecta; order Lepidoptera; family Nymphalidae; genus Maniola; species Maniola hyperantus. The sequence continues at coordinate 1,551,332 of NC_048561.1, forward strand.
GTTCGAGACTTGACTGCGCTCTCTCTCAGCTCTCCCAGCCACCGTGTACAGTGCAATACAAATAGTTCTATGTGAACACGAGGCGTAAGGCTGCGCATTGTACAAAACAGATCTCAGCTGGGTAGGGTAGGTGTATTTAATCCTCAGCACAGTTCACGACAGTTCGGGAACTTTTAACAGAACATCGAGGCTTCGACGGCGCTGGCAGGTGTCAAAATATGTTAGTATAATATGCGACAGGGCGAGATGGCAATCGGGGTACGAATCGGGGAACGCCTCGCACACCCGCGCGTTCACGTCACCCGCGCTCGCCTGCACTGGGTTAGGGCTGGGTGTGCGGGTCGTTCCCTCTCCGATTGCCATCTCAACCTGTTGCCGACTATACATTTGACGCAGCGGCGTGCAAGTCATAGAGGCATAAATGCACTGCTTACCCCAGTTGTAATAAATAGCTCAATGCATATTTTTCATTATGACCTGCCATGTAAACAGTTTCCTACATTAATAATGCCTACCCTGGCTTCAAACCCTGTGCACGCCACTGATTTGACGCTAGGTACAGTACGCCTTTAGAATGATATATCGGCTTTGCAGAGTGTTGTCTCTGTCACTCATAACTATGTGACGTTTTGTCGGTCTCAACGACAGAGACAATGCTCTACAAAATCGCTATCTCTAAGGTCGATGTACATTATTTTCTGCCTGCAAATTTCAGCCCGTTCCGTCCAGTAGTTTGAGTTGTGCGTTGATAGATCAGTCAGTCAGTCCTGTATGTATACCCTGTATGTAGGTAGTTAGTTTGGTTGATGAAGCATCGCAAAAACCGGAGTCGGCTCGGAGGCCTTGTGCGTGACGCAACGCGTGTGACGTCACGCGCCGCCTCCGCTTCTTTGTCTACTCACTCATCGGCTCTTTTCTTTGTGCGAGAACAAATAGGTATATACCTACCTACTCAAGATAAACCTTGTAATAATATTGTCTTTGCTACATAGTTAAATATTGTACAGTGTGTGCCTACTGCCTGGCCCTATAATGGCACCGATTCTGTTGTCTTTCTCTAAACTAAATTTAGAGTGTCTGCATCTTTTTCTTTCTAATATTGCTAAAACGGGACGGGACATGAACTTTACATTTAAAGACTCTCAATTTTAGTGCACGCTACAAAAAACAATACGCTCGCGACTGGCAGCTAAAGTCACGGGTTTTAACATCTAAAAATTAAATTTAAAACTGTCAAACTGCGTCTGTCCTTTTCATATTACATTAGTAAGAAGAGGATGCGAATACTCTAAAATTATGTTGTGCTCAGAATCAGTACCATTATCTTTTTTTTTTTTTCCTGGTTTTTATCTGCAATCAGTCGGGGGACTATAAGCAGATTTGTTTGTGCTGAATTTGGTATTGAGAAGCGAGGGAACCATTGGCCACTGCTCCCACGTCCATCAGATATCGAGCACATCAGCTCGTTTTAGCCTTTTTACTCTAGGGGCAGCTAGAAGTGAGTTGGCGAGTGGGTTTGGATGCTTGGCAAGGCGAACTTTGTGTTTTTTGGAGTACTTGTTTATTTCCTCGGAAACAGTTGGCATATCCAGGTACTGGTGCAATTCATCGTTGCGTGTAAACCAGGGCGCACTAGTTATTGTCCTTAGTATGTTGTTTTGAACCCTTTGAATCCGCATGATGTTGGTCTTACAGCTTGTGCCCCACAACTGTATGCCATACAGCCAAATGGGTTTCAATATAGTGCAGTAAACAAGTACTTTGTTGTTAAGGGATAGCGTGGATTGCCGACCAAGCAACCAAAGCAGATTTCTGAATCGAGTGTTAAGTTCATTTCTTTTGTGATCTATGTGATACTTCCACGTTAGACGTCGGTCCAAATGAAATCCAAGATACCTGACGCAAGTCGTTGTTGGCAATTCATCGTTACCTAGCTTCACGGGGGGACAATCGCCCCGTTTTAAAGCAAATGTTACATGTTGCAAGTACCATTATCTAGCTTATAAAGATATTTATCTATACTAATAAATAAAATTGAAGTGTCTGTCTGTGATTTCGCAATATCTACCTCATATTAAACTCATATGGTTATTTGAACTGTACCATAACTGAATCAAACGTTTTTAAAGGGGTAAAATAGGGGTTTAAAATTCGTGTAGTCCACGCGGACGAAGTCGCGAGCATAAGCTAGTGTTAAATAATATTGAAATATGTTATTTTTTGTTCCAGCGATGGCAGCAGCGGAGGCAGTCCGAAGGAGGCATGCGTGGCCAACTCTCCTCCCCCGGTGCCTACCAAGCGTCATCCCCACCACCACGAGCAGAGGAGGATGAGTGTCGGTCAGTATACCTATATTACATGACAGGTCGGGGGGAAAGCATGCCCCCCCCCGATAAAAGACGCCCTAAGCACGTCCTTAACGACCCCGATGATCAAATCATGACCGACAATGCTCCTTATCTCGTAGGGCTGCACAATTCAACCTTATCACAGCGTCTTCGCCGGCGAAGACGACGTCCCCGATTTTTAACGTCACCCGGACGTGGACTCACGCCACGGCCTCGGGGGCGTACGGACTAACCAGTAGTCCAGCAACTCCTCCCATCCAAACGTCATCCTAAGCCGTGGTCCGAGCCTCACAGGAGGCGCCCTTAGGAGGACGACCCCCGACCCTCGAATATCCGTTTTCGGATTTATTCCTTTACATGTTGCCTACAAAATTTCATGATTCTAGGTCAACGGGAAGTACCCTATAGGTTTTCTTTACAGACAGACAACAAAGTGATCCTATAAGGGTTCCTTTATTCCTTTTGAGGTACAGAACCCTAAAAAATTAAATTATGGAAGCAAGGAACCTAATAAGGTTAATATCCCTTGCTTCAGAACCGAATCAACTTTCAAAGGCTTTGTATTTTCGAATCATATTAGCGAAAGTGCTGGTGCCTGTAGAGTGTACCACAGAATATCTCGCAGTATCCTTCTACGTAACGTACAGAGGTTGCAATCCTTTGATTTTGATCAAAAGCCGGTCTTATAACAGCATACATAATTATTATACTGACTACACCGGCGCGGCGGGGTGATTACGTAAAACGTTGCAGTAGCGACAGCAACGCGACATCAGTAACAATGCGACAGTTCATTAGCTGTCTCTCTTCATCTTCTTCTTATTTTGATTTGTGGCTATTGCTGTCTCTCTCTAGCCGGACGTTTGACAGCACTAATAACACACAAATAAAACGCAGTAAAAATCCCGCGAATTTTTCATCTGGGCAAGAAGTTTGTGTTTTACGTGGTGGTATAGAAATCAATAAGATAACTTAGGCGGGCAGCAACCCTGCAGCATCAGCATTGAGGAGTTGGATCCAGAAATTTTAATGGGACCACTACCACGGCAACTTCTTCTGTTCAAATCCAAAAAAATCCAAATCGATCCAGAAACCTCGAAAAAATTGATGTACAAATGTAATGTACACATACATTAAAAAAACGGGCTGAATTGAGAACCACCTCCTTTTTGGAAGTCGGTTAAAAATACATAGTAATGTAAGCCGCCATGCGGAAGTATTACTAGGGGTTTAGTTAAGCCAAATCCAGCATAGCGGCTAATTAACAGACCATAACCACAAAATCTAAATTTATAAAAGGAAAATCTGACTGATCTATTCAACGCACAGCTCAAACTACTTAACGGATCGGGCTGAAATTGCGCATGCAGATAGCTATTATGACGTAGGCATCCGTTAAGAAAGGGGTTTTGAAAATTCAATGTGAAATAAAACGTAAACTAATTGAAAAATCCTATTACAATGTAAAGGATTATTTAAATGATAAGCAAGCTTGGGAATGAGTTGCTTAATGGCTTTGTGATTGTTCTAATAAGTTTCAATAATTTTGTAAAGTGGTGACAATAAAAAGAATACCCGGCTGAGTTTGTTGTGGGCTCTTCTCAGACCTGGGCGCGTTTGGAATCCTCGTAGCTTTATAAAAATAAAAGTTTGAGTAATAATTATCACCACTGTATCTTACAAATCCAATATCTCACTATCAAAAGAATTTTTCCAACATGATAAAAAGCGTTTTTGTCATTCTATTGTTGGACATTATTTAAAAAGCTTATTACAGTGCCTATATTCGCTTGGTTTTGACATTTCATTTAGTACTCGTACTTACTAAGTTTAATTTTATGATTTGCCTGTATTTTTAACCGACTTCAAAAAAAGGAGGAGGTTCTCAATTCGTCGGAATCTTTTTTTTTTTTTTTTTTTTTTTTTTTTTTTTTTTTTTTTTTTTTTTTTTTTTTTTTTTTTTTTTTTTTTTTTTATATATGTTCCCCGATTACTCGAAAACGCCTGGACCGATTTTGAAAATTCTTTTTTTGTTTGAAAGGGTATACTTCAAAGCTGGTCCCATTTCAATTTGGTGAAGATCTGATGAACATCTTCGAAGATAGATACTGGAACTCCTCAACGGATAAGAGTAAATTGCTCGCGATCAGTGTAATAGCTTAGTAAACAATAGATTTTTAACCAGGCATAGCATAATTCCATGGGGCCACTAAAAATTGTGAAATAAAAAATTTTTACAAAAAAAATAAAAACCGACTTCGTTACACAAACACTAAAAATTGAAAAATAATTTAATTTATTACCGAATATATTATGTATACAAGAGTTAATATAGTTCCATAATAATATTTTTTGGGGTCGGTGCCAATGAGGTGCCATTGTGGAGTCCCATAAAAATATGAAGTCTAGACGATTCGCGCAGCTAAAGCTAATTGGCACCGGCACCAAAAAGTATTATTATGGAACTATATTAACTCTTGTATACATAATATATTCGGTAATAAATTAAATTATTTTTCAATTTTTAGTGTTTGTGTAACGAAGTCGGTTTTTATTTTTTTTGTAAAATTTTTTTATAAAAAAATATTTAGTCACACTCAATAATCTCAACTGTTAACTATATTTGTACGCCGCCATGGCTAATGTGCTGGACTGTTTCTTAGATTTAACATCTTATGTACCACATTATGCAAATAAAGAATTATTCTATTCTATTCTAAAGTAAAGAGTAATTTATTACGTATTTTGAATAAATCATTTGACTTTGACTTTGAAATAGGTTTTGAAATTTGTGTAGTCCACGCGGACGAAGTGGCGAGCATAAGCTTAATAATTTTAAATATAGATCAAAAATTGCGAACCGGCAGGAATCGAACCCGCGTTGCCAGTGACGAAATTTTTGATATGTATGTTTACTCAGTACTGTGTGAACCCAGAACTCAGTACTCAGTGAAGTGTAGGTAAAACACTATAAAAATTATAAAATATAGAGCATAAGCTAGTTTTTGATATAACATTTTACGTTTGTATGAACAGGCGGGGGAGCAGGCGGGTCGCGGCGCACTACCGGCCCCTCAGAACGACGGAGAACAGGTATTTTGACTTTTTTAGGGTTCCGTACCTCAAAAGGAAAAACGGAACCCTTATAGGATCACTTTGTTGTCTGTCTGTCTGTCAAGAAACCTACAGGGTACTTTCTGTTGACCTAGAATCATGAAATTTGGCAGGTAGGTAGGTCTTATAGCTGACATTCGGGGAAAAATCTGAAAACCGTGAATTTGTGGTTACATCACACAAAAAAATTAAATTGTGGCCATGAACTAATAATTAGTATTTTCAATTTTCGAAGATAACTATGCCAAGTGGGGTATCAAATGAAAGGGCTTTACCAGTATATTCTAAAACAGATTTTTATTTATTTTTATTATAATAGTTTTTGATTTATCGTGCAAAACGTCGAAAAAATATTACTATAGAACGGAACCCTCGGTGCGCGAGTCTGACTAGCCGGTTTTTTGTCGAGAATTCGTCCGGGTGGATTTAGATTTTTTAAATCCCGTGGAAATTCTTTAATTTTCCGTGATAAAAAGTAGCCTATGTCCGTCCCCGGGATGTAAGCTGACTCTGTACCAAATTTCATCGAAATCGGTTGAACGGTTGGGTAGTTGAAATCTAAATATATAAAAGAACAAGGTGACTGACTGACTGATATATCAACGTACAGCTCAAACTACGGACGGATGGGGCTGAAATTTGACATGCAGATTATGACGTAGGCATCCGCTAAGAATGAATTTTCGAAAATTGGAATATTCGTGAAATAGGAGTTTGAAATTTGTGTAGTCCACGCGGACGAAGTCGCGAGCATAAGCTAGTATAGAACATGTTAGGCATTCCATGCAGACTACACTCAGTAGCCACTACACACTCGCATCCCAGTTGAGTACACTCGCGCTGCGCCCCGAGAGAGTACGTAACAAGCCCCACGCCGGGGTAGTAATTAGAAGTACAGGGGTCCTACCACACGAGTAGATATATAGACCAGAGGGGAAGCTTCATACTAGCGGCTGGCTGTAGGTTCACTCACTCATAGCGCAGCTCACGCACACCACGACGCGTCACGGACGCTCCGTGCCGCCGTTTGCCGTCGAACTGGGCGCAAACGGAGCGTCTGTGGCACGTCGTGGTGTGCGTGAGCTAGTGTGAAGCTTCCCCTCTGGTCTATAATATCCACTCGTGTGGCCCTACTACCAACCATCGCTTAAAGTAGTACATAATTATGTAGTATGACATTTTACAAATTGTTTACAATACATTTTATAAATGTTAATGGAGTACTATGTCTTTTCCAGAACTACGCGTCAGTCCCGGTGCGGGGGCGGGCCCTTCAGCCGAGTCGCCGCATCTTCACCACGTGCCACATCACCATCATCATATGGTAATTCATGGAATATGGTATACAGAAGCACGTGGGCGTCAGGGACCAACACAGAGTTCAACCTCAAGAGTACGCATATTGCAAGGTTTTGGATGAAAATAAAATCGTAAAATGTTGGCGGGGGACAACCCATCACCACCCATGGCCCCACCAACCTTGCGGTTATATGGGCCGAAACGCGGGAGGGCGCCCGGTTCGGTACTTGCTCGGTGGCTTTTTCCCGGGGCGCCTTCATGACTCCCTACAAATTCTTTCTGTCCTTTCCTTGTCCCTTTTAGTCTTTCTCCCCATTCTGGGGCAGACGTACACGAAAACGCAGATCCCCGCGTGCCCCGCGGTCCGGATCCTTCCTCAAACACCCACTGGTCCACGATCACGGTCCGAGCTGTTCCGCCTCTTGTGCCAGTGGTGCGCGAACTCCCAGCAGCTTGCCGAAGTTTTCCGCCGAGGCAACGAGGTCCTGGTAGTAAACCGGACCCTCTTCCTCACGTTCGATCCCGTCCAGCAGGGCGCACTGGAGGTCCTCTTCCGCCAGCCCGCACAAGCACACACCACTCTCCACGAGACACATGTCAGCATGTCATTGGCGGGGGACAGGGGAGAATGCTTTGTTGCGATTGGTAGACTCAATAGTCACGTAATGAAGTCAATGTGCGGAATGAGGGTACCGAACGGGCGTGGGTCGACTTTTATGCTAAGCAACTGCCTAAGTTTGGCGAGTGGGGGTGTTCGGCTGGTCGTCTGTGGTTTTGAACAAAAAACAGCCTTATACTGACTCGCACTTGGCTTGGTTTTTAGGACAATATGTAAAAGTAAAAATAATTATCTATGTTTTAGGACACAAACCCACTGGAAGGTGCAGCACCCATAGTGGAGTCCGTAGTGACCGGGGCAGGCTCGTCTGATGGGGAGCTGTCCAGCAAACCTGGTGACAGTCCCACCAGGAAACGGAGACGGATCTCAAGGCATCTGTCGTCAGGTCAGTCCAATTGACAATGGCGTTGATTCTGATGATTTTCACCAAACTTGGAGATGAACAATAATTGTATGAATCCCTGCCCCAGAATGTACAGAGATGATAATATATGTGTCGTTTAATATTAAAAAAAATATATTTTAAGAAAAAAAGTCGAATGTTGTTTGCAGTCGTGGCATTAAGTTTGTGATAGGTATAGTTCAGCCTGGGGCAAATTTTGTCCATCTCGTTTAGATATCTGCATCTTTTTCTTTTTAATATTGCTAAAAAAGGACGGAAATTGAATTTCAAATGCCCATGACCTAAAGTCCTAAAGTCACGACAAACAGTTTGACAGTTTAAAATTAATTTAAACTAGCTGATGTCCGCCACTTGGTCTCTGTGGGTTTAGAATCAATTTTTTTTTTCCGGGATAAAAAGTAGCATATGTCACTCACCAGGTCTTTAACTATATACATGCAAGAAACCACGCCGAACGTTGCTCCGTTGAAGCGTGATTGAAGGACAAACCAATAAACCAACAAACTCACTCTTGCAATTTTATAATATGGGTAGTGATTTTTCGGTCCTTTTTTAAACTGGTAACAAAAAGATGTGAACACTCTAAAATTTAGTTGCCAACAGAATTAGTACTATTGGAGGTACTTCACCAGTTGTTTAGTCCCACTGACACATATATCTGAACCTGTCCTGAATCCATGATATCCTGGTCATTAAGTTATTTTAATCACCATTACAACTCCGGTCAGTGCAATCTTCATCAGAGTATCTTCACCAGGCGTCACATATGTTACAAACTTCTTGAGTCCATGATATCCTGGTAATTTAGAGTGAAGGAGTTGATATTAAACTACCACCACGACTGTTCACAGGGTAGTCAACGATTGGGAAGGCACACCACTTCAGAAGATCCTTTTGAAATGGTCGAGCTCACACCCGCGGCACCATATTCCTATAAACTCATTGAATTCATGGTAGCCTGGTGCTTAAAGCCTCATAAATGGTAGAATAAGAGGAAATAGCCTGCATGAACAATACTTTTCTTTGAGAAAATATTTCTCTTTGAGTTCATGAAAGCCTAGTATATTATTTATATTATAAGAAAAATAGAAAATTTACTTCATTAAATAAATAATTGTAAACTCAAAAGGAAAGAAATTAGATACATTATCTAATTTTAGAGCGCACTTTGACTTTGCTCAGATTTAAAATTGAGTTATAACGAGACAGACTTATGTGAGAGATATAGCTGTCCAAAGTCACAGTGCGCTCTATAGATCCCACCCTAAGACTGCTATACAAATTTCAAACACATATTTTACCCCCTTAGGGGTTGAATTTTCAAAAACCCTTTCTTAGCTGATGTCTACATCATAATAGCTATCTGCATGCCAAATTTCAGCCCGATTCGTTCAGTAGTTTGAGCTGGGCGTTGATAGATCAGTCAGTCAGTCGGATACTTTTCCTTTTATATACTTAGATAACTTTAATCTTATGTCTGTCTGTATATATATTCCAGGGGAGAGCAATGTGTCGGTGACTGCGCCCCCGGTCGAGAGGCGGACGCCCAGACACCATTACCAACCACCGTGAGTTACTACTTCTAACAGTTTTTGCAATTCACGAAGGCGAGTGAACTTTACTTGTGGTCATGTCGTTTACACGGACATTGCGTAAGTGTGCGTGCATGTCAGACCAATCAGTGGCGAGCAAGCGCTCGCAAACGCACACATTTACTGTACCTTACTTATACGGATACGACTTAAACACAAGGATGAGCCACTCGTCTTCGTGAAATCCAAGAACTATACACCCAGTATTAGAAAATAATATTTGACGACCTTCCTGGCGCAGTGGTAAGCGCTGTGGTCTTATAAGTGGGAGGTCCCGATTCTTGGCGGGATTTGGAATTTTATAATTTCTAAATTTCTGGTCTGGTCTGGTTTGGTGAGAGGGTTCGGCCGTGGCTAGTTACCACCCTTTTTAGGGTTCCGTACCTCAAAAGGAAAAACGGAACCCTTATAGGATCACTTTGTTGTCTGTCTGTCTGTCTGTCTGTCAAGAAACCTACAGGGTACTTCCCGTTGATCTAGAATCATGAAATTTGGCAGGTAGGTAGATCTTATAGCTGACATTTGGGGAAAAATCTGAAAATCGTGAATTTAGGGTTAGATCACACAAAAAAATTAAATTGTGGTCATGAACTAATAATTAGTATTTTCAATTTTCGAAGTAAGTAACTATATCAAGTGGGGTATCATATGAAAGGTCTTCACATGTGCATTCTAAAACAGATTTTTATTTATTTTTATGCATCATAGTTTTTTAATTATCGTGCAAAACGTCGAAAAAATACGATTGTAGTACGGAACCCTCAATGCGCGAGCCTGACTCGCACTTTGCCGGTTTTTTATTTAAAAAAAACCAATAACTAACTGACACCTGCCATGTTTTTTTTTTACAGAATTTTAATTAGCCATGGTAAATATGACTAATGGTACTGATTCTGAGCACAACCTAATTTTAAGAGTATTCGCATGCTCTTCTTACTAATGTAATATGAAAAGGACAGACACAGTTTTTTTTTTATTTTTTTTTATTTAAGAATAAGAATAATTTATTTTGAATTTAGAATTTAGAATTTAGACACAAGAAACAAGTTTTCTGCCCTCTGCACTAGGAAAACCCTGTATTGCAGAAGGCAGTTACAAGTTTTTAAAAACTAAGGACTTAATATATTATATCTAATATTATACTAAAATTATAGGTAAGAGAACGAGTTTCCTACCCTCTACACTAGGAAAAAACCTGTGTTGCAGAAAGGCAGTTACAAGTTTCCTAAAAACTAACCTAATATTATACCTCACCTAATACTATACCTAATATACTAAAAAAAAATTAAAAACTAAAGTTTGACAGTTATAAATTTAAATTTATCAACCGTAATGATGTTGTCTTGGAATATTTCAGCCGGCGCGTGCGGTACATGAGCGGGAACGGCGCGGGCGTGTGGCACGAGCGGCTGCTGGAGCAGCACCCGCCGCACCCGCCGCACCCGCACCCCGCGCACCCGGCGCACCTGCCGCACGCGCACCACACGCCGCTGCTGCTCGACATCAACCAGGTAACTATAAGTCCCGCTAATTGCTATTGCGCTAGTTACGTAAGGGCGGCTACCTGGAGCGGGGGTTGAAGGCAGAAGTCCTTTTTGGTTACGAAAATGATTTAATTAGGACATTCGTGTCGACGTTGGGACACGAAGGCCTTTACTTAACTATATCTTATCTAAATTACAAATACTACTTATGCTAGATTAATGCTACCTTAAAACTAACTCTATCGATTTTATATCGATTTCCCCTCTACCGTTCTGTGGTCGGTTAGCACCAGAGATCACGTACAGAGGTGGCTGCAGACCTTGATGACTCTATGTGCCGGAACGTGATGAGATGGCATATTTCCACACGTAGCTGGGCTGCTAGACGACATGTTAGCTCCCCCGGCGATGCCTGGGTTCTATATAGATAGGTAAGGATAGCTGTATCCGTAACTCGCTGGTCCAACCATGAACCCATGTGTCATTAACGAAATGACGCCATTTTGACGTCAGCCGAAATAAAATTATTGACGTCATTTGACGTATATTTAAGTAAAAATATACCATCAGCTCGAAACTTTAGTCTAGTGCTGACGTCACCAATGTGGCGGCCACGCGCATTAGCAATTTGCGGGACCTATACTGCTCGATATTATGCTCTCCTGGTACATGAACGTCTACGGGACGGGTTTGTTGTACTAGGGTTCCGTACCTCAAAAGGGAAAATAAACCATTCTAGGATCACTTTGTTATCTGTCGTGTCTGTCAAGAAAACCTGTAGGGTACTTCCCGCTGACCTAGAATCATGAAATTTGGCAGGTAGGTAGGTCTTGTAGCACAAGTAAAGGAATAAATCCGAAAACCATGAATTTGTGGTTACATCACAAAAATATATTAAAACGTGTCCATGAACAAATAATTAGTATTTTCAATTTTCAAAGTAAGATAACTATACCAAGTGTGGTATCATATGAAACGGCTTTATCTGTACATTCTAAAACAGATTTTTATTTATTTTTATGCATAGATATGTCGTGCAAGAGTACGACTGTAGTACGGTTTTTTAAATATTTGTTTAATTTATTATTATAATTTACAGATGTCACTACGAGGCGCGCGGCTCAACGCGCTAGGCGGTGGTATGGGTTGGCCGCACCCACACGCGGCGCACCCACACCCGCACGCGCACCCACACCCGCACGCGCACCCCCACGCGCACCCTCATCGCGACCACCCTACCAGGACTCAGGTATGCCTGCCGCGTGATCGCTGTGCGGGGATCGAACTCGTTGAGCGCAGTTACATTGAAATTCTCCAATATTTTTCATTTATTATGAAAAAAAAACCCGGCCAAGTGCGAGTCAGGCTCGCGCAACGTGGGTTCATAACGACAGTCGTATTTTTTCGACATTTTGCACGATAATTCAAAAACTATGCTGCATAATAATAAATAAAAACCTGTTTTAGAATGCACAGGTGAAGCCCTTTCATATGATACCCCACTTGATATAGTTATCTTACTTCGAAAATTGAAAATATTAATTATTAGTTCATGAGCACAATTTTTTTTTTGTGTAATGTAACTACAAATTCACGGTTTTCAGATTTTTCCCCGAATGTCAGCTATAAGACCTACCTACCTGCCAAATTTCATGATTCTAGGTCAACGGGAAGTACCCTGTAGGTTTCTTGATAGACAGACAGACAGACACAATAAAGTGATCCTATAAGGGTTCCGTTTTTCCTTTTGAGGTACGGAACCCTAAAAAGGCCCCCGATCTGAGGGGGCCTCGATTATGAAACCAGAAAGAAAGTTACCAGTTTGAAGGCTGGAGACTTTCTTTTGAGTAATCTAACATATTAATTGAAATGAAAATGTTTCTGATAGGTTTACAATAAAATCAACTTTATAAATGTGGTCATCCTAAATCATCTACTTGAAAAATCGATATAATCGATAAAACCGATCGAATCACATACTCAAAAGTCATTCCGAACATTCACTAGCCATTTACATTCTCTAGATATTCTACTTAGATACATTCTTAAGAAGAATCATCGTCGCATAGAAATGCATTAAAAATTCTCTAATATTCGGAGGAGCCCAAACGTTCAGGGGCCCTAAATCTTAAAGGCCCCTCTGTTTTACATTAGTCTTTCAATTTAACTGCGCTCAAAGAATAAAAAAATGATCATATAAAATAATGATTTTTATTATTTTCAATTTTTTACAGGGTAGGGATCAATTTTTTATATCAAATCCATACATTGCCTCTGAGACGCAAAAGACACACATTTATTTTATTAATTTTAACAATACATAATTACTTCTTTTATTTTTAAAACATAAGGTACAAAATCGAAGAAAATTAAATTTTAATAAGAGTTCATTGAATTTTTTGCATTGGAAGTGACTTAACAAGTTAATAGCGAACACACATTCTTACATTCAAAAATCTTGGACATACATTTTTATACGAGTGATTTCTTACATTTACAGCAATTATTGGGAAGAAGGAAGGATTATTGTAAAATCTTTCACATAGGTAATTTTAAAAAAGTTTTATCATTTTCGTCACAGCAATTTCGTCAAATGTTTAAGTCTTTATAAACCATGTGAAGGATATTATAAATTTTGAATTTATTCTGTAAGTCAATAGATTGAGTAAGCAAAGTGAAAAATAAATTTTGATCAAATTAAAAAATTTCATTCATTATCGATTTTTGTCGTAATCAAAAGTTCCATGTAAATGATTTTTTTTAATTCGATAAGGATTTATCTGTAATTCTTTTGTACACATTACACAATAATAATGGAGGAATAAATAATTTTTATGAATTGTAGTTTTGTGTACAATGGAATTTATATCAATTTTGGACTTTAGTTCAAAAAATTGTGTATTTTTCAATCTGGGCATAGCATGCACATAAAGGAATTATTCTGGATAATGTATCTGTATAGATATATTAAGGTTGTCTATTACTATACTTTAAGTAATAGGTCATATATTTATTTTTATTCTAAAATCGTTTCGATGATTTTCAAACATTGACCCTGTCGAAGCACAATTTATCCTTAATTTATTAATAAATAACACATTGTTAATAAATTAAAAAATTGTGCCAAAAATGAAATTAAATACGTGGCTTGCGAATTGTGAAATATTAATTGAATACAACAGATACATCTCATAGCTTAAATAAGAGTATTTAAATAATTATAAGCTGCATAGTATAAACAAATAAAATATTTCGTAATAAAATGTTTAAATAAATTGGTGGTCATATTGCGTGTTACAAAATTACAATTCGCACGCCAAGTATACAAGCGTGCTATACGCATACGCGCCACGTAGCTGTGGCCCGTGGTACAAGCGTACACACGCGTGCTACACGCACATGCCACATCGCTGTGGCCCGTGGTACAAGAGTGGTAGCGTGGCGGTGCAGGTGGCGAGCGTCGCCGGCGGCGAGCTGTGGCCCGCCGTGCTGCCCGCGCTGCCGCACGCGCATCTGCGCTACCAGGTACCCCCGACTAGACCCCACTACACAGTCGACGTACAAACTTACACACATACATAACCAGAAGTCTCACTCAAAAGTAAACACCAATACCTCATTAGACCCCACACCACTAACACACACACGCACACAAACACACACACCACACACACACATACACACACACATATTACCAGAAATCTCACCTCATTAGACTCTCCATTTACTGTGCTCCACTAAACAATCAGTCGTTGCGCAAACACACACTATATTACAAGTTTCATCCCACATTTTGCTCATTGTCTTTTTTTTTATTACTACGAGTCGATTACTAGCTCCTAAGTTCTAGATACTCAATCCTAAATACCTCACTACTACCTGCTACTAAATACACTTAGCACACAATCAATCATCAACACCTATCAACAAAAGTTTCGCGCTCGCTGCGCTCGCCATTATGTTCTATACTTCTTGCTTTTTACAAGACGTGTCTCTAGCTAGACAATTCGCTCACTTCACTCGTATTGATGCTTGAGTATTGTTACGAATTTATTTTCATACTTTAACTTATCAATTCGGATTTTTTTACTATAATATTATGTATATTTATTACTTTATACACAGAAAGTACCTCTTTACAACAATAATATGAAATTAGTCTCCCAAAGTCTCACATTTCCTCAAACATCTCCTCTCATCTCCTTCATACACACTGTATGTGAAATAAATAATAATTTATTAATTAGTTTACAGCGAAATCGAATGGATTCGTTTAAGATTTTTAATTTAAGTAATATTATAAATAAATCAAAAATTTAAATTTTAATAATAATCGATAAAAATATTTTGAATTATTATTAAAAAATAATATTGTAAATTCTTTTTTTAATAATATGTTCTTTTATACTTTTATGTCATGACTATAATTGTTGTGATTTTTATATTAGTATTTTTTTAAACTGCTTTTTGTGTTGTATAAATTTGTGTGTTTCACTAAATTTTTACAACAATACAACTTAATTCATCTCTTACCTGAGCTGACCAAAACTGATTGATTATTATTTTTAAAATGCTTGTAAATTACATGCATTTTTATAAGAATTATTGTGAATTGCAAATTCAAAAAATCCTCACACATCTCATACAAATAATACACAGCATACACATAATTTCTACTAGCATCTACTACACTGTTATTACAAACTCATACAGCAACTCGGGTTAACGCTTAGTAACTTTACAATGGTACCTATTCTGTTGCAACTATAGATCATGCCATCCTTTTCCATAGAGTCTTCTGAAAGATACTTTCTTATGTATGTCTTTATTTTAGTCAACAAACCAACATAGTTTTGCTCCAATCAAACTTAGTTTGACTCGCATTTGAATACTAACCAATCAAACTCAATGAAATTTTGTAGATATTATGTTCTAGGAATTAATATCTATGTCTGTGTTTTTCCAGATTTCTTGTAAAATATTCGGTTTCAAAGTTACACGGTCTCAAGAATTTACATACATATCTTTAAACTCGTGTAATTTTAAAACTAGGTAGTTATTTATATGGAAAACTGGCAAATCACAGACATTAGTTTCAAGAACGTGTCTACAAAATTATATCCAGTTTGGTTAGTTAATATTCAAATTAGAAACAAATTTCAGCAACACTGCCTAAATTACTGTTTATACTCAACTATAGTTTAATGAAAATGAAAAAAATGAAAATGAAATGAAAATCTTTTTTATTCGTATAAACTTTTACAAGTGCTTACGAATAGTCGGATGCATCTACCACTGGTTCGGAATGCCTTTCCTGCCGAGAAGAACCAGCAAGAAACTCGGCGGTTGCGCTTTAATCTCAAAAAATTGCTCTAATAATTATATGAAACGTGATGGAGAGAGCTACGTGCGGAGTTTCTCTACGAGATCAAATCAGAAATGAGGAGATCCGTAGGAGAACTAGAGTAACCGACATAGCTCAACGGGTTGCGAAGCTGAAGTGGCAATGGGCAGGGCACATAGTTCGTAAAACCGATAGACGTTGGGGTCCCAAGGTGCTGGAATGGCGACCTCGCACCGGAAGACGCAGCGTTGGAAGATCCCCCACTAGGTGGACGGACGACATCAGACGCGTCGCAGGGAGCCGCTGGATCCAGGCGGCGCAAGACCGTGGCGTGTGGAAGTCCCTACAAGAGACCTTTGTCCAGCAGTGGATGTCTATTGGTTGATGATGATGATAATAAGAATAATAATAAATGTGTAATATAAAAACGTGTTACATTATACTTATTAACATGTTTTAATATTATATATTTATTAGTATGGATTATTGTTCTCATTCATACGTATCATAGAATTATTAAACGAAAGTTGAGTATAAATAATAATTTAGGCAGTGTTGCTGACACAAACTAGGTTTGTATGGAGCGAGCGAGTGACAACTCGTGTGTAACAGAATTTTTACCATTGGCATGCATATTGTGGTCTAATGAGGAGCACATTTTAGGCTACATATGCGACCTAGACGCGTGCATGCACCATACGTTGATTTGGAATCTCTAGAATTTTCCATTTTACCCCCTTTTTATATAGCTTTACTTGTTTGTTGATAATTTATATTTTAATGTGTCACACGCTTTGGTTTGTTATCAATCCTTCTTGTAATAGTAAACGAGTATAATTTTTGTACCTCTATCACCGATTTTAAGATGTACATGTGTAAAACCTATGGATATTTGTGTCTTGGGGGAAGTAAATTATTGGAATAATATCAAAAAAAAAACTTATCCATATTTTGCCCTTCTGTGGACCGTTTGTTATTAAAATCCAAATTTTTATTTGCTTTTTTTTAGTTCGGTCTGGTTTAGCATCAAATCACTCAAAAATCTTATAGTCTTGGCACTTATTTATTTTAGTTGTTTTTAATCTATGACTAAAAGGAAATTATTTTGAATAAAAATATGTTCATTCTTTTAATAATACCACCAAATTCTCATATCACTTTTTGTTTTCCCCACCATATTTTTTATACTATCGTCATAACTTTATAATTAAATAAATAATAAAAAATCATTTGTTTGTTAAAAACGTTGTACGTTTGGTTGCCATATATAAAAGTCCAAATGTTCATCAGCTGACATTCAAATATAAAAATTGAATTGAATTAAAATCACTTGTTCAAAATTTTTCAAAATTACCCTCGTTTACTGCACTCTCGAAGGATTCCCTCTATTTACCTAAGCGCGTGTTTTTTTCGACACAACTATTTAAGTAAAAAGTAAGAGATTTTAGATCAATGCACAAACTCACATTCGCACCGCTACATAGTCTTTGTCAAGACATCTACCAGCCCCCCGATTGTGTAAGAAAAACGTATTAATCGTTATCGTAATCGTCAACAAATTCTGGCCTTTGCGTGGCTGTGAAAAAATGTAAACAGCGAATCAACCAATCAATGGGCAGAATTTTTTGCCGATCACGATAACGATGAATACGTTTTTTCTTACACAATCGGGGGTCAGCTTCCCCTCGCCTGGTACGGGAATAACTTAGTGATCGTCCGATATAATATTAGATAGTCTATAATTCTAATATAGTGTTTAAGGTGTTCTCCTTTTTTTGTAATTAATATTGTGCGTGGCTGGACATGTGGCTTGTTGGATACTCGATTTGATTAATGTCCTCTGAAATAGCTGTACTTTGCCGTGAGTTTGATGTGCTTATTACTATTAGCTGATTATAAAGTTCAAACCTTTCAAATTAAAAATTATCAATGATTTTTAGGTTTCCGTACCTCAAAAGGTAAAAACAGAACCCTTATAGGATCACTTTGTTGTCTGTCTCTGTCGATCTGTCAAGAAACCTACAGGGTACTTCCCGTTGACGTAGAATCATGAAATTAGGTAGCTAGGTAGGTCTTATAGCTGACATACTTAATGGGAAAAATCTGAAAACCGTGAATTTAGGGTTACATCTCACAAAAAAAAATTGTGGTCATTAACTAATAATTAGTATTTTCAATTTCGAAGTAAGATAACTATATCAAGAGAGGTATCATAAGAAATGGCCTTACCTGTGCATTCTGAAACAGATTTCTATTGAGTTTTATGCATTATAGTTTTTAATTAATCGTGCAAAATGTCGAAAAAATATGACTCATTAAAGGTTTGAAATCAGGTTTTTGGCTTGTTTACTTTAAAATTGAAGCTCACGGTAGGGTTGGTTGTTTTTGTATTTTGGCCCCGTTTTTCGTCCCGTTTTTCAGCTTCGAGGTGTCTGGTGCGTTTTTTGTATTGCTTAATTCATTCTTCAGGATGCCTGCTATAGGTTTGATTAGTTGTTACATCTGAGCTGGGCCACCGCTGTCTTAGTGTTTTTCAATTTTAAGAGTATCTTAAGTGTTTTTTTGAAAGTCAATGCGCCTGGTAACTTATGTCTAATCATAAAACAAATGGAACTAATGTCTACAATATTCCTATATTATACATATATTACTTATCTATTGGCTGAACAAAAAATAGCACGGTTAAATTTTTGAATGCGGGGTGCATTCAAAAATTGACCCGTGCTAATTTTTTTCGCAGAATTTTGTGACGAATGAAAATTGTATGGAGCCGCAGACACTCGTGAAATACAACGGCTTCATACTATTTTCAAGTCGTAGAATTTTGCGGAAAAAAATCGCGCGGTGAAATTTCGCAGTGCGGACTTAACCTAACCTAATAATAAGTCTACTTAATATTTGAGCAAACCTCAAATATCAAGTAAGGTTTTTTGACGAAAATGCCAATTATAATAAATAAAATTTATAATGTTCCTACTGAGTTTTGAGAAATATTTCATTTTGCGGGTATATAACGCTTATACTACTAACAATTTCAATAATATCAACACTACGCAGGCGCATTGACGTCCATATATAAGTATGGTCACAGGCGTGCTATACAAATTTGTGGCTAATGATAACTTTCGTACGAATAGTTTTATAATGTATATTTACTTATTATTATTATTATTATTATTTAAACTTCCATGTAATCCAATTTCCATTTTACGATGTAAAATGTTGTATTCATTCGACTCAAATTGAATGTTGAACATAATGAATACAAGTTTAATTTGTACACTGAAATCTGTGACATTCCTTAATAGAAATCGAACATAATGAATACAAGTTTGATTTTTACACTGAAATCTGTGACATTCCTTAATAGAAATCGAACATAATGAATACAAGTTTGATTTTTACACTGAAATCTGTGACATTCCTTAACAGAAATCGAACATAATGAATACAAGTTTGATTTTTACACTGAAATCTGTGACATTCCTTAATAGAAATCGAACATAATGAATACAAGTTTGATTTTACACTGAAATCTGTGATATTCCTTAACAGAAATCGGACATAATGAATATAAGTTTGATTTTGCACTGAAATCTGTGATATTCCTTAACAGAAATCGAACATAATGAATTCAAGTTTGATTTTACCGTACATCGTTCTGGAAATTGGATAAGGCCAGTCTGTCTGTAGCAAAGTAATATTTAGAGTTTGTTTTCCTTGAGCTGCAATGTACACGGCACGCGCATATGACCTTCGTAATATACTTACTAATTGCGGGCCGCATACAAGGTTGGTATATACATTGGCTTGATTCCTTTGTTTCATTGGATGATGATTACTTAATTCAAAAGTATATAAATAACTAAGTTAAATAGTTGTATGCATATACCAATCTTGCGCATCAACCACACCTAAGCTTTCATCTTAATACTCCATAGTTTGGTACAGAAGTTCTATATCACGAAGACCGTTTGTGTGAGTGCACATGTAGACATTGTAATGTGCGTGGCGCTCAATCGGCGTGGGTTCGAATCCCACCGCTGCTACCATGTTGTGAATAAAACGAGCACTTAATGGGAACTGACACTTTATTATTAGTTTTGTAACATACCCACTCTGTTGAACATAATCATTACAACAACGTACACAAATGCGTTAACGCTTGTACGGTCGGCCTCAGAATTCGAGTAGCAACTCCGCACGAAAAAGCGGCCGCACTTATGACCTTTTTCTATAAACACGCCACACATATGTGCGCACAACCGTGCCGTGCTGTGCAAGTGAATTTGATAATTAAGTTGCTAAACGAGTTTTGACCTTTGACTGTAGTAGTGACTACAACCGAGGCTCAGCGGTCTTCGTGAAATAGTGCAACTATAACTCTCAATGTCTCAACCTAGCTGCGTAAACGTCTATGTACACATATCAACTCTAGCACGGATTGATAATATGCATGCCCAGATTATATTTTGATACTGTGATAGTTAACTTACGGTGAGAAGGGTTCCTAGTGTGTAATATTATGTGATAATATATGTAAATGTCGCTTGTAATATGTAAGCTTGCGGCGTTTGTCGCTGTAGACGTTTGGGAGGCGATTAAGTCGGGGGTTTTTTTTTTTTAATTTATAGACTAGCGCTTTGCTGCAATCAGACCTGTTGGCATCGATATAAAATAAATTATAAAAATAAATAAAATATTCACGGTTTTGGAACCAAATAAATCAGCGCCACCTCTTAGATACTAATGAACGACCCGTTTGAAATCCAGACGTCACTGAGGTTGCATTGGTGCTAATAGCACCAGTGAGTCGGTGCCATTTTGTTTGTTCAATGGCCATGTCCATACGAAGTAATAAGTCAATGCCTGCTGGCAAGTGACGGTGCAGCCTAAGGGTGAGATCTATATAGCGCACTCTGACTTAGCTTAGACTTAAGAAAGAGTTTAAACGAGACGGAGCTATATCTCTCACATAAAAATCTGTCTCGTTTTAACTCAATCTTAAGTCTGAGCAAAGTCAAAGTGCATCTATAGATCTCAGCCAAGATGGAGCGCGCTTGCCTAGAAGATGCCTATTCACTCTTGACTTGAAGGTACCCATATTAAAATTGGAGGGGAAAACTGATGCTGGAAAGGGGTTCCATATTCAAGCAGTTCTAATTAGAAACGAGGAGGGAATTTTGAGGCTTTACGGATAAATTTATACTATTGAGCGATTATTTCTATAATAATATTAATGAGAAAGTGTGTTTGTCTGTCTGCTAGCTTTTCACGGCCTATTCCTTTAACCGATTTTGGTGTTTGGCGCAGAGATAGCTTGATAGAGGTGTAGGAGACATAAACTACTTTTTATCCCGGAAAATTTAATGGTTTTTTTGATACCTAAATCCACGCGGGTATCAGCTAGCCTATATATACAACGGTAGTTTTAGTATACGCAAAACCTGAAAGTAGTTTGTTCAAAATCAGTAACAGAATCGATTGCAATAATTTTTACAACGGGGGTTATATTTTAAAATACTTTAAAATCCTGCAAGTTTGGACACCTAGTTGAATGACCTCATGCGCCAGCTGATTCGAGCCGCGCAAGCGGCAGCGCGCACTTTCGACGCCAGCCGTCCCGTTTGCTCACAGCCACTCGCTCGGGTGACCATGTCTTCCGAGGATAACGACTTATAACATCGTAAATCTCTATATATAAAAATGAATCGCTGAATGTGTTGCTGATCGCAAATCTCGAGAACAGCTGAACCGGTTCAGCTGTTCTCGAGATTTGCGATCAGCAACACATTCAGCGATTCATTTTTATATATAGAGATTGAAGTACGAGGATGGTTCTTACGGAGAGAAAAATTAAAAAAATTGGCTGAAAAAGAATCTACTGTTAGGCGGTACGAAGTTCGCCGGGTCAGCTAGTTTTCATATATATTCTTTTGAAATTTTGTATATATATTCCTTATGTAAAAATGTTCGACACTTGTTCCGGTTTTTGCGTTAACTAAAGCTAACGTTGTAACAGAGGAACTGACTGACTAACATATCAATCTACAGCTCAAATCATTGAGCCTAGAAATTAGAACTAGCATGTAGGTTATCTCTATAGTAGACCCCCTTATGTATTGTTTTTCTATGCAGACCTTTCCTAAGCAGCAAAAAGCTTGGTACCCGACCTTATCGCCTTCCGTACTTCGCATTCTGCGCTCATTTTCTGTAAGAATGGTTTATTATGTACTGGACGTTGCTTGATACTTTAGGGTGAGATCTATACAGCGTATTCTGACTTAGCTTAGACTTAAGTCAGAGTTAAAACGAGACAGAGCTATATCTCTCACATAAATCTGTCTCGTTGTAACTCAATCTTAAGTCTGAGCAAAGTCAAAGTGCGCTCTATAGATCTCAGCCTGAGCCTTGGGTGCACAAGACCTATAGGGTTTAACTTAGTGCTTTTTCATGCAGCGTCCGATTCGATTAAGCGCCGTGATCTTAGACTGAAATCTATAGAGCGTACTTTGACTTTGCTCAGACTTAAGATTGAGTTAAAACGAGACAGACTTATGTGAGAGATATAGCTCTGTCTCGTTTTAACTCTGTCTTAAGTCTAAGCTAAGTCAGAGTGCGTTCTATAGATCTCATCCTAAGTTTCCTTCTCTCTTGCACATTCTAACATTTTCAATGGTAGTGAAAAAATCAGTACACTATTAACAAATGTGGCACAGCCAATTCCTAAACTATAGAATAACGTTTATTTTAGACATATTCTTATTCGTAATATACCAAGTTTTGATAGAGAAAAAATGGGTATAAAGAATATTGAATGTTTTCACCATTTTTCTCTATAAAGTGCTACTGATATAAATAAAAGTATGTCTAAAATGAACGTACAGTACGCGAAGTGATGAACATCGGCCTTTAGAATGACATTTCAGATTTGTAGAGCGTTGTCTGTGTCACTCATACCCACATGACGTTTTGTCGGTCTCAACGACCGAGACTTTAACTGATGTTCATCACTTTTGGCCGCGTACTGTTTCTTTTTTTTTTTTATTCAGATACAAGTTAGCCCTTGATAAATATAAATAAATAAATAAAAATCTTTTTTATTCGAATAAACTATTACAAGTACTTTCGTCGGATGTCAGATGCATCTACCACTGGTTCGGAATGCCTTTCCTACCGAGAAGAACCAGCAAGAAACTCGGCGGTTGCTCTTTTCAAATATTTGAACTTGACTGCAATCTCACCTGGTGGTAAGTGATGATGCAGTCTAAGATAATAGCGGGCTAACCTGGAAGGGGTCTGGCAGTTTTTATTAAACCCATACCCCTTTGGTTTCTGCACGGCATCGTACCGGAACGCTAAATCGCTTGGCGGCACGGCTTTGCCGGTATTTGTTATACTATTGTTAAGGATTTGACCGAACCACATTTGTTAAATGTGTACTTATTCTTTCACAATCATCGAAAATGTTGTAATGTGCGAGAGAGAAGGAAACTTAGATAACCACAGCGCCTTAAAAGGTAAGATGGCGTGCGGGGGCGGGCTCACTAATTAACTCATTTATTTGATCACCATGTTTCGTTTATTTGTATGGCGTCCTCGCACTTGCTTCCCATATATCTATGGAGTTATCTACCGCTCTATTTTTTTTCTTCTTTAAAAGAATAATGGGGCTGATTCTCTTGTACACAATCTCTAAACTAAAATAAATTAACAGGTCTAAATTTAGTGCTATCCTTTTCCGCAAGCAACATTATGAAAGGGATAGCAATAGATTTAGATGTGCTATTTTAGTTTAGTTTCGAGGTTGTGTACAACGGAATTAGCCACATTAGCCATGTTAATCATGACTACTATTAATATTCTTTTATTTTATTTTATTCAGTTATAAGTTAGCCCTTGACTGCAATCTCACTTGGCTGTAATTGTTGGTGCAGTTTAAGATTGAAGCGGGCTAACCTAGAAGGGGTATGGCAGTTTTTATTAAACCCATGCCCCTTTGGTTTCTACACGGCATCGCTACGCTAAATCGTTTGGCGGCACGGCTTTGCCGTTAGTATGGTAACTAGCCACAGCTGAAGCGTCCCTCCCTTTACCCTCTCAACTAAGCGTAAAGCTTGTGCTAGGAGTGGGTACGACAATAGTGCAACGGGTGGTATGGGGTTTGAACCGCCGACCTTTAGGATTTCAGTCCGCTTCTTAACCGTGGAGCTATTAAGGCTTTTTGAGACTGGAAATTAGCTTGGAATTTTGTGATTTTCATGCTGTCACTTATCTATGTGCTTGTCATGGATTAGCACTGCTTGTAAATAATATATCATGCACAAGAAATACTTGAATAGCAAACAAAAAAAATGTTCGATATCACCATTAATAGAATGAAAGGTGACGGTAAAGTTAATATCATTTTATACGACATTTGCTTGACAATAATGCTTAGTTAGCTATGAGTTTCGGTTGTACAAAATTTCTCAAGAGAATATATCAACATGGGGCTATTCGAGGGGTGGATTAACAAATTCTTGAAAAGCTGGCAACGCATTAGTGGTTCCTCTGGTGCTGCAAATGTCCATGGGCGGCGGTAATCACTTAACTTGAGGTGATCTGCCTAACGTAGTTTATTCTCATTTGAAAACTAACTAATCAAACTCAAAGAAATTTTGTAGACTTGTTCTAGAAAAAAATATCTATGTCTGGTTCTCTGTATTTCTGTAAAGATGTATATTTTAAGGCTGAAATCTATAGATCGCACTTTGACTTTGCTCAGACTTAAGTTCGAGTTAAAACGAGACAGATTTCTGTAAGAGATATAGCTCTGTCTCGTTTTAACTCTGTCTTAAGTCTAAGTAAAGTCAGGGTGCGCTGTATAGATCTTATCCTTAGAATTATACGGGCTCAAACATTACATACAAATCTTTCAGCCTATGACCAAACTACGTGTGTATGGACAGCTCTGACGAGCGCGCTAGGATTACTTCTCACAACTAAATTGACGAATATAAAGCTAGTGCTATCCTTCTCACGTGTTCTATGAGAAAGAGGATGGCATTACGTTTAGACCTGTCAATTTAGTACAACTTGCAGATTTTATACAACTAAATAAACACCAATATTTACGTTATTCCTTGTTTTAAAAAAAATAAATTTAATTTTAACGACGTATCGCCAATCCCAACGTCAAACTAAAATTCTAATATATATTTGTATATTTGTATTCAATAATACTTTATACCTGAAAGTATACAATGGATTTCGCTGCTAAAATCAAGAGTGTATTCATTAATACAACATTCAATTAAGATGAAAGTCTTTTTGTAGCGATATTTATTTTTTCTTTTTGATTTTTAATAACAATTGAAAGTTGATTTTTTTTCTATACATATTTTTCTATGAATACCTAATACTATAAAAACCTACCTAGATATTACTAGTAAATAGATAGATGGAAGCAAGTGTGCAGATGACGGTACAAATTTAAATACTTTTTAGAACTTCGGTGAGCTGCCCGCGACTCGTCCGCTACTCTTAAGCACCGGTTATGTTAGTGATTTTTTGATAAAAGCTTGGCTCATGTGTCTGTGGCCCGCGCATCGAAAACTATCTTATACATTGATTCAGTTAGTTTTTATTCACCAGCTTCACTCCAATGAAATTATTGAAAATTCTGAGTTTTTAGTTAGGGTCTACCTTAAAGTTTCTTAGGATGAAATTTATAGAGCGTACTTTGACTTTGCACAGACTTGAGACTTTATGTGTCATAGATAAATCAGTTCCGTTTTAACTTTGACTTTGCTCAGATTTAAAACAGATTTATGTATTATAAATAATAAATCCGTCTCGTTTTAACTTTGACTGATCTCAAGGCTGAGATCTATAGAGCGCACTTTGACTTTGCTCAGACTTAAGATTGAGTTCAAACGAGACAGATTTATGTGAGAGATATAGCTCTGTCTCGTTTTAACTCTGTTTTAAGTCTTAAGCTAAGTCAGAGTGCGCTCTATAGATCTCACCCTGAGATCTATAGTGTACTTTGACTTAAGATACTGTTAAAACGATACGGGGTTATATCGATGACATAAAACCGTTTCGTTTTAAGTGAAACTTGAGTCTGAGCAAAGTCAAAGTGCGCTCTATAGAGAACAGCCTTAGATTCTGGTTTCATCTGGAAGTTAATTTTTGTTAGTCAGTTTATTCTTCTATCTATAAATGTATAACAAGTTTTCAGTGCGCAAAGGTAAATAACTATTATTTAAGCCAGGCATAATGGATTGTGTTAACGGCGGCTGCTAGACGCAGTGTGGTTTAGCGGTGGCGGTAGACTGCATATTATAGTGACGTGTGCCTTCACATAATTTTTACCTTATGTACTTACTTACGTAATACATAGACTCAGTCTGCACAATGCTTGATGACATTTAGGTACTACGGGCCGACTCTAAACGTTTCCTAAATCCTACCCCATCAAAGGGGAAAAAATTCGTAAACAAATAAATAAATAAAAATGTTTTTTATTCAATTAAACTTTTACAAGTACTTTTGAATCGCCAAATGCATCTACCTAAAACCGATTATATAAAAAGCTTATAAAGGCTAAGGGTCCAATCAACAAATTTCTGAAAAGCCGGCAACGTATTGGCGGTTCCTCTGGTGCTGCAAAAGTTAATGGGCAACATCAGCAACATCAGGTGACCCGCCTGCTCGTTTGCTCGCTAATTTATAAAAAAAAAACTACATTGAATGAAACATAACTAGCAATAATTACATTAGTACTATTTTGCGTTAGTAAAATGATAGAGTAACTGCCGCACTCAGAGTCGCTTAATCGTTACTCAAGTTTAGTTAAAACGAGACAGAGCTATATCTCTCACATAAATCTGTCTCGTTTTAACTCAACCTTAAATAACGATTAGCGACTCTGAGTGCGGCTGTAAGTGTTTTATTAGTAATCAATAATCATGTCATTTAAACTATTTTTAGAGGAAAAAGTTGCCGATCATTTAAATCAAACCAATCAAAGTGCTTGGCCCTAAAATACTTTATTGTAGTTGGACCAATATCGTCGCTGATTTCGAAACGTTTAGAGTCGACCAATGCCATTCAGTTGTCGATGTTTATTCATGTAACACTTCCGAAACGACTCTGATTTTTCGTTAATTTAAAAAATATACACGACTTTTTAACGAACTTTACCCAGCTCCGGCGCCATAAGTTCTTTTTAATTTAAGGTTTTCCAATATGGCGGCGGAATTAGGTTATACAGCATGCAACACTTAAAGGCTCATTTTATTTTGGTTCTGTACATACTGTACTCTACTGGCTTAGATTACGGTTAACTATATAGTTAACTATATTTACTTCTTGGTGCGAACGAAAATTATGAAAGTTCACTACGAAAATACAACATTACTTTTTAAATACCATAATTTCTTAAAGGCGGACACAGGAATAATAAATTTTATTGTTTTTAATATGCAATTCAACAAAGGTATTGAAGTTTGTTTCATTTAAACAAATAGGTATAATTACAATTAGCAATTCTATAAAATAAACTTAAATCTAAATTAAAACTAAAATTAACTAACTTAAATCTGTAAAATTTTGGGCACATTATACATAACTACACTGTACATGTTTTTTATGGATATCTCAAAAACTTTTTTAATTTTTAAACTGTTTTAACGTATTAAGTATCGAAATCTGATGATACAATTTTTATATGGTAGTTAAAAATCAGTGGTGTATATTTTCATTTCGCGAAGAGAAGTTACAATAAATCTTTTGTAGTTTGCGTAATCGCGCCAGACTAGATTTGCTGGGATGACATGTCTAGCGTTACTTGCTCTTTATCACAGATTATGCATTTCTATTCGTTTTTTTATTTAATTAACAATACAATGCTATAGCCAAAGTAATATTTCACTTAGCCCCGACCGGTCGACTGCGACCGCCCAAATATTTTTTCAGTCGATTATTTAGCCCCCACATTTGAGTATATTTTTCTTAATATTCGTGTATCGCATGCAACGATTTTCCTGTACGACAATACCCTGTGAATGTGTTTCGTGTTATTCGTGTACTATATTTTTTATCGTCTTCAATTTCAACCTATGTTAAAAAGCGCTTGAGAGCCTTACCGGTCAATGTATACACATTATTTATAGTTATATATAGGTTATAGACAATATATATAGGTTATAGACAAAAAAAGAATATTTTCCAAATAATTAGCAATTTACTAGCAACACATTTTTTTAAAAATTCCTCTCCTAACAAAATTAGATTTTTATTATTTTATTATATTTTACGTTGATAACAAATCCATTAACTAGAAATATATAAAATATTCTATGTTATAATTTACTCTTAATAAAGTTATGTAGATTAATTAATCTCTTTTAAGAGGTACCTAGTAATAAAGGAGGAGAGGTAGTAAAGTAATAGTTCACCTCAGTGTTTTGTATAATATAATTAAAGTCAGTCACCCGATCCGACACTAACTTAGATATTATATTTCTGTATAATGCGTAAAAAATGACTTTCCACGCGCCATTTTAAATTTTTTGTGTCAAATTTCAAGTCGAAAGTACGATTTTAGTCCTTATTTTTAAGGTGAGAACCGTACTTTTGACATAACAGCTGACCCATAGAGTTAAAATGGCGCGGGTAAATAAGTCATTTTTGTACGATGTCAGACGATTCCAGATTTTTTTGGCCGGTAAGTCTCTAGCGCTACTAATAAGACAATCAGGATAAAGAGTGTAGACATACAGTATTTATGTCATTATAATTGCACATATATATTGTATTTTGTCATGTTTTATTTACTACATAAATTTCAAACCCCCTATATCACCCCCTTAGGGGTTGAATTTTCAAAAATCCTTTCTTAGCGGATACCTACATCATAATAGCTATCTGCATGCCAAATTTCAGCCCGATCCGTCCAGAAGTTTGAGCTGTGCGTTGATAGATCAGTCAGTCAGTTACCTTTTCCTTTTCTATATTTAAGACTTAAGCATATTATAATAATGTAAAACGAATTTTCTGCTTCAATAATTATGTGTTACTATAATGACATTAAGAACCTTTGCACGTGACATCATTTACACTTCGTAATACGTTGTAGTGCCCGGCGGGAAATATTGCACATCGAATTTAGAAAGAGATTTCGGCTTCGTAGAGCGTTGTCTCTGTCACTCATACCTATGTGAGGTTTTGTCGGTCTCCATAGAAACAACGCTCTACGAAACCGTTATCTCTTTCTAAAGCTCGATGTGCAATCTTTCCTGCGGGGCATTGTAAGGGTGAGATCTATAGAGCGCACTCTGACTTAGCTTACACTTAAGACAAAGATAAAACCAGACAGAGCTATATCTCTGACATAAATCTGTCTCGTTTTAACTCAATCTTAAGTCTGAGCAAAGTCAAAGTGAGCTCTATAAATATCAGCCTTAATCTAGTTTGCAGCGCTTTTGGAATCGTATTCATATGCAAAGGTTTAAAAATACTAAGCGGTATTTTCTCTATGTTGATTGATCTCTACATTGGTTGATATTTATACCGGTATTGCGTCACCTGTTTATTTACCATTTTTGCCGCTAGCAACTCAAGCTTTAGTACTTTCTGTAGATTGGTTTACCAATATATTGTTATATATAAAAATGAAAATATTTGGATGGTCGCTGTCGTTATTAGACTTGGCTGTTTCTTAAGATACGCTCTTTTAATGTGGAGATTTTGTTTTTTGGTATAATAACATTTTTTATTACGCCAAGTGTTGTCTAAGGGTGCGGTTATTAACATGGGCGCCATTTTAATAACAATAAAAATTGAGTATGAAAAGGATTTCGGTTTCGAAATCGGAGCTGTTCAGATTTTTATCTCGTTCTGGTATATATATATATATATATTTTGTTCGTATTACTTTTTTATTTATTGCAAAAATTGTAGTTTATTTATGTATTAGTGAATATAATATATATTTATTCAATTAATCAGACTTTTGATATAATGTAATCATAAGTATTATTTATCACATATAAATTGTATTTTTATCGCAGAATGTCAATATTAAGCAAACAGAATACAATAGATTTCGGCTGTTAAATCTATAGTATTCATTCAATAATGAAATGCATCGGATTTGAAAGCATAAATGAATACAATAGATTTCAGTGACAAAATTAATGAATGTATTCAATTTACTTAACATGACATTTAACATAACATTGTGAATATTTTTATTGTTAATTTATTGTATTTTTTGTTACCTTTGTCAGCCACAGACATATAATTTTAACTATAATAATAATAATAATGGGTATATATTTTGTTTTGCTTTTTTATATTTCATTATACAGGGTTTGCGTATATGAATTTTTCGTGTATATATCCAATTTACAGTTATGTATGTAAAAAGAACGAGACAAAAATCCATTGAGCTACAAAATTAATCAAAACGCGCCTCACAATAGCTATTTTGTGTTCTGGTTTACGGTTTTTGTTTATTTTAGAAATTTAGAAGATCGAATGCGTCACGTGAAATGCTAAAAATGACGTACACAGAATTACATGATGCATTCACTTCTATGGACTTTAAGACGTTTTATTGTAAAGAAGGGTGCGACAATTGTCTTGTGTGATTTTCTAATTGTTTTTTGTATACAATCACAGTTTTTAATCCAAAATTCAATTTACATTTTGACTGATATGGTAATAATAGCTTATAGCACCATCTATGTCAGTTTGCTTTTCTATAATCTCATTTGATGCAAGCAACGAACCGTCTTTTACAACAGAGTAAAAAATCACGATTTATGTCGTTTCTCAGATACATACCATTATTAACCGACCTCGATTTTCATCACAATTGGCGTACTTATCATTTAAACCTGGTGGGTTATCATATAAACCGTCATCCCCCCTCTTACCCAACAAAACGTATCATGACCATTTAAACTTAGAAGTCATTAATGTATGTTGACAATTCGCGGTCCGGTACGACTGCCTTGATTGACGACCCTTGTTACTTTTTTGTAACCCATATTTAGCTTGGGTCTCTTATCATCAAACTTGGGCTTCACATTTAAACCCCTCCTTACCCAAGAAAAAGTATCAAAACCACTAAAACTAATCTCACTTCTATCATTGATATAAATGTTGAAAACTCGGGGTCCCGTATAATTAATTCCCTTGCTAGTTTGTCATAACTCATCTATGATTTATTTCTTTCATCGCAATTAGCTTAATCCTCATTTAAAGTCCTCCTCATACTTAACAAAACGTATCATAACCATTCAAAGTTACTTCTATCATTGATATAAACATGAAAAAGACTTGTGTCTGGTATGACTATGCTACTTTGCAATAACCCATCTTTAATTTGGGTTTTTATCGCATTTTTTACCCGATATATCTTCTACACGGCTGTAATTAAATACTTCTATTATTGATACAAATGTGAAAAAGTCTTGTTCCGGTACGATTTTTGCTACAATTAGTACCCATCTTTAATTTGGGTCTTCATCTCAGTTGGCTTATTTCTGATTGAAAACCCTCATCTTACCCAACAAAACGTATCATAATCATTAAAATTCACTTCTATCATTGATATAAACGTTGAAAGCTTGCGGTCCAGTATGACTCCCCTGTCGCACCCCTCGTTACAACGTCATTGTGGTATGAGAGCTACAGTATATGGTGGTATCGCAGATGGGCGGCGTGTATGCAGCGGGGCTGCAGTACCACGGCGGCTTCGCGCCGCCGCCGCCGCCCAGAGGGCCGTTCGCGTCGCCGCCGCATCCGCATACGCATTATATCACCAATTCGCAAGTAAGTCTCGTCACGAAAGTGGAAAAAGCAAACGATTAACAGAAGTAACCCAGTGGGCGCTATAGAGAGCTATGCTTGAAGTTTCTCTACGTGATCGAATCAGAAATGAGGAGATCCGTAGGAGAACTAGAGTAACCCAAAATAGCTCAGCGGGTTGCGAAGCTGAAGTGGCAATAAGCAGGTCTCATGGTACGAAAAAACGATGGGTCTAGCGAGGCAATTGCAACTACCGGAAAAATGTAACCAATCTAATTTTCTTCTAAAGATAATTAGAATTATCTTTAGAAGATACTAGCTGGACGTCGAACTCTTTGATTTTCCGGAATAAAAAGCCACTCTCCAGGTCTTTATTTATACCCATGCAAAAAATGACGTCAATCCGCTGCACCGTTGCGACGTAGTTGAAGGACAAACCAACAAACGAACACACTTTCGCATTTATAATAAGGGTACTGATTATTTTCAGCGTGCGGAAGGCAGTCGGCTAGAAATGATGGGCAGCGGGGAAGGCACCCTGTCACCCCTACAAGCCCCGCCTGACTTACACCACGCGCCTCTGCTACTCGCGACCGAGGTAAGTGGCTTCGGCCATGCCTAGATGTTATCCTATTGGTTAAGCCGAGTGTGTAAATACTTGCGAAACAAATAGTCTAAAGGTGTCTATAGTTATCTTACTTCGAAAATTGAAAATTTAATTTGTAGTTCATGACCACAATTTAATTTTTTTTAACTGATGTAACCACAAATTCACGGTTTTCAAATTTTTCCCCTAATGTCAGCTATAAGACCTACCTATTTGCCAAATTTCATGATTCTAGGTCAACGGGAAGTACCCTGTAGGTTTCTTGGTAGACCGACAGACAGACAACAAATCCTATAAGGGTTGCGTTTTTCCTTTTGAGGTACGGAACCCTAAAAAACCTGTTGGTGCAAAAGTACAAGCGGAACCCTTCGTGCGCGAGTCCGACTCGCTCTTGACCGGTTTTTATATAAACCTGTATGTCCTCAGGCTCGGGGAGGCCCCTTGGAGTTGATGGCGCCGCATCACGCGAGGCACGCGCTCTCACATCATCACCACGTGAGTTTATACATGACTAGCTGATGCCCGCGACTTCGCCCGCGTGGAATTATGTTTTTCAAAAATCCCGTGGGAACTCTTTGATTTTCCGGGATAAAAAGTAGCCTATGTCACTCTCCAGGTCTTTATCTATAACCATGCAAGAAATCATGTCAATCCGTTGCGACGTGATTGAAGGACAAACCAACAAACCAATAAACCAACAAACAAACACATTTTCGCATTTATAATAAGGGTACTGATTTTTAATATGTATTTTCACAGCAACGTCGCAACGGCGGCGGTGTGGGCGTAGGGTCCCATGTGAGCGTGGGCGTGGGGTCCGCCCATGTCAGCGTGGGCGTCATGGGCGCAGGGTCTCGCGCGGCGCGGCCCTATGTCCGCGCCGCCCCACGTTGGGCGACGCATCCACACGCTCACACTGTACATCACATACACGCACAGGTAAAATTGTAATAAGCAAGAAGCATGGGCGTTGTGAGCGACCGCCCACAATTGGGTATTTGACTCAAATTTTTTTATTACTTTTTTTTTTGAATTCTCTTTTAAAGAGCCTGAGTCACTCATGTGACTATGTGGCTCTCGTAAGTTTACGAAAAATATTTTATTACTTTATTATAAACTAGGATAAAAATAATGACGTAAACTGAAAAAACTAATTAAATCGATCAAATAACAAAAAAGTTATATAAGCATTTAAATATTTCTGATTAGACAGAGATAAAGAATTTTGACGTCACACCTCACTAATGCCATAGTAGCATCGTGCGGTTTCATACAAATTTTCGTTTTGCGAGAAAGGGATAGATTTTTTTTTAAATTTTATTATTAGAAAAAAAAATAAGACCCTCCCACTCCAAAATTAAAATGCCTGTAACTTTGTAAATCTTTGTTGGATTTTAATATTTTTTTCAGCGTACGTCATTATTTTTATCCTAGTTTATAAGAAAGTAATAATATTTATCAAATTCAAAAGTAGGAAAATACCCAATTGAATTAGGAATTATTAAATAGTATGTATAATAGAGGGTCTTCTTCTTCTTCTTCTTCTTCGCTCTGGGCTGGTTTCCGCACTTAAACGTTTCCGTCTGTTGTGCGTGCATTGCCCCTCCCCGCCGAAGTCTTCACTCCAGCCATCCAAGCTCGCTCCAGAAGCCAAATAGACCGCCCAGGTTGCCGAGGGCTTCATGGAGTGAGGTCGGGGATCCTAAAAAATAGAGGGTCTTTTAAAATTTGTAAAATCCACGTCCGCTGTTAGTGTTACATTGTGTTGCTAACCATTGGTGTTGTGTCAGGGCGGCGGTGGACTGGTGTCTGCGGCGCTGCCGGCGCAGCTGCACGTCGCGTCGCCGCTGTCGCTGCCGCCACCACCACCAACCTACCAGGTACGCAGTGGCGCGCAGCTCATAGAGGCATAAACGTGTACGGGAGCGGTGTGCAGGCTCGACCGTACCAAAGGGGAGATCTCCCACCGAGCGGTTGGATGTGCTCGGTAGCGCCAGCTGGGCCGACGGTTATGTCTTGAAACTTCTATATATAGTCCAGATTGCAGAAAACTCCGTTAGTGCAATTACTATCGGCGGTACATTTGTTCGGGACTATGTCATCGATTGAACAGCGCCATCTAGTTTCTATTGTGGCAACCGCCACAAACGCACTGCTTACCCTCATTATAATAAGTCTATGCTTATTTTTCATTTTGACCTGCCGTAAAATAAGTTCATACCTAAATGCATACCCTGGCTTGAACTCCTGTGCACGCCACTGCAGGTACGTTCTTACTACCGCAGCTCCTAGCACTTCTGCAGCCCTGGTACTATTGCCCCAAGTTAAACTTCCTCGGTAAAAAAAAAAAATCTGTGATAGCCTAGTGGTTAGGATGTCCACCTTCTAATCGGAGGTCGGGGGCTCGATCCCGGGCACGCACCTCTAACTTTTCGGAGTTATGTGCGTTTTAAGTTATTAAATATCACTTGCTTTAACGGTGAAGGAAAACATCGTGAGGAAACCTGTATTCCTAAGAGTTCTCCATAATGTCCTCACAGGTGTGTGAAGTCTACCAATCCGCACATGGCCAGCGTGGTAGACTATGGCCAAAACCCTTCTCACAATGAGAGGAGACCCGTGCTCTGTAGTGAGCCGGCGATGGGTTGATCATGATGATGAAACTTCCTCTGACCAACAACGGGGGGCGATTCGCTGATCTTGGGGCGAGTGGGTGTTTTTTCACTATCAAAATTTATATCTGCTGTACCCCTGGGTACTATAAGTCCCGCAAATTGCTATTGCGCTGGAACCATGTATCATTAACATCGAAATGACGCCATTTTGACGTCAGCCGAAGTAAAAATATACCATCAGCTCGAAACTTCAGGCTAGTGCTGACGTCACTAAAATGGCGGCCACGCGCATTATCAATTTATACTGTTCTATTTCTAATCAAACATCCTGTAAACAGGTGTTCCTCAACCTCCTGGCGATGTTCCCGCTGTCCCCGTACGCGGAGGCCCGCGACGAGGCCGGCGAGTCCCCCGAAACTGAGAACTACGAGGCCTTACTGTCCCTTGCGGAGAGACTCGGCGAGGCCAAGCCGCGGGGCCTGGCGAGGCACGAGATAGACCTGCTGCCTTCCTACAAGTACTCCGAGCAGACGCATCAGGGTGAGTCCTTGTTTAATCCACGAGGCCTGCATGGCAGGACATTTTTCTAATTTTGTTTTTTTAGTTTTTTTAAAAGAATATTAGCCATGTTAAATGACTAATATTCCCCTTTCCTCTCCAACTAAGCGTCAAGCTTGTGCTAAGAGTAGGTACGACAATAGTGCAACGGGCGTGGTTTGAACCGTCGACCTTTCGGTTTTCAGTCCACGCCTTTATCCGTTGAGCTATTGAGGCTTTCTTGGGATAATATTGTTGTGGGTTACTATTATGGGTGCGATATTAGCCAACGGCGCGGGAGATATGCACAAGTGTGTGCGACAACACAGGTGCACTCTCTATTCCGTCACTCCCATAACCCCGATGGAACGGAAGTCCGACACGACCAGAGAGAGATCAAGCGCAGGACCGATTGCTTTACGTGCTCGCAGAATCACGGGAGTGACACCGCTGACTTCCTAACTCAGGGCTAGTACTGAGAATTTTTTACTGAAAAACTCTATGCCTAACTTTTTTGGCCCGACCCGGGAATCGAACCCAGGACCTCGTCATGTAGAGTCGACCATGCTATCCACAAGCCAACGAGGCAGTTCCCGCATAAAACTTGACTAAAGTGAAATAGGAGTTTGAAATTTGTGTAGTCCACGCGGACAAAAGTTGCGAGCAAAAGCTAGTTAAAAAAAAGTTTTGACACGTACTTGACCAGTTTTAACATGTTTTAACATGTTTTTGTGTTTCCAGGCGAGCAGACGTCGTGCGTCGTGTGCATGTGCGAGTTTGAAGCGAGACAGACGCTGCGTGTTCTCCCTTGCGCGCACGAGTTCCACGCCAAGTGCGTCGACAAATGGCTCAGGGTGCGTACACAATAGTGCTATCCTTTTCCGCGGGGAATATTCTAAAAGAGACAGACGCTTTTAGATCTTTCGATTTTTTTGTCTGTGTGGGAGCGGGTGATACTGGTTAAAGCATCATTTATAAAATAAGAAAATTTAGTGATTTTTCAGTAAAAATTGTTAAATAATATCGCGATTAAGTTATAGAAGACATAGATGATGACTAAAATCAAAATAAAAATATTTTTCATTAAATTAAACTTTCACAAGTACTTTTGAATCGTCAAATGCATCTACCACAGGTTCGGAATGCGTTTCCTGCCGAGAAGAACCTCTGTACTAAACGTCAAAATCGGTTAAACGGATAGGCCGTTAAAAGCTAGCAGACAGACAATCTTTCGCTTCATTTATAATATTAATATGGATTTATTAAAACTTACTAGACAGTAAAACAGTTTTTTTAACAGTAAAAATGGTTAAACAATGTATTTTTAATTTGCAGTCGAATCGAACGTGCCCTATATGCAGAGGCAACGCGTCAGAATACTTCAACAATTCGGAGTGACTCGCGGGGGAATCTCTCCCTTGCGGCGGTCATTATAAGGGCGGTTGTCGCTTGTGACGTGCGATCTAGTGGCACGAAACTTGAGTTACTGTACACGGATATCTTTAAAGGCGCGATTGGACCGACTAGCGATTGGTTGAAGCATAAATATCGAATATTAACATATAAAATATTATTAAGACTTCAATTCAGCGCAATAAGTCATCTAAAAGCGTTAAAATAGGTCCATAGATTTACTAAGAAAACACCAAGTTTCGTGCCAAGCAATAATAGTCATTAGCTGGTGGTGTTAAAGTCGACATTGTAGTGCCAGGATGTTAGCGATTGCCAAACATGTAACAAACGTTAGGTTTTTGATGATTTTCTATTTATTCGCGTAATAGTCAGTAAATATGGTTAAATGAACATAATATAATGATATAAAGAAATTAAATTGACATAAAAATTAAGTAATTTTCAATGAAAATGCAATGTGTGAAAATTAGGAAACAGTAAATATGATTAATAAGTAAATGATTTCAGTAAAATTTGTTAAATTAATTGAATTTAAAATGACATTGAATAATTCTATAAATAATTTCATTAAAATTGATTTTTGCTAAAAATGTAGTTTCTCTTGAATAGAAAGAATGATTTTTGTTTATTTTCTTTGATAACGTGAAAAAATAGAAAATCATCATAAGTCGATAATAAATAATTTTCTCATATTTTCGTTTTGTATAATTTTTCATAGTTACCGGAATAAAATCGCCCGTATTTTTTAATGTGTAATAATTATTATTGTAAGAGTATATATTAATTGTAGAATAACAAATAGCTGTGCGGCCTTAGTTGTGTGCGTGAGGTGCGTATACGTGTGTGCGTGATTATAAATACTTGGCTTGGTTTAATTTTTTGGTCATTGTGTTGCGAGCTAGCGTTCGGGAATGTTCTTATAAATATATGAAAAAAACCTTTCCTGCATTAGTTTTAAGTATTTAAAATAGATTTTCGTGTCATTGGCAATTATTTTTGTTGCCAATTTTTTTTTTTCCTAATAAAAAGACAGATTTTGTTCTCTCAAATAAATTGCTATTTTTTGTCAATAAAAGTGC
Organism: Maniola hyperantus; assembly: GCF_902806685.2. Lineage (NCBI taxonomy): Eukaryota > Metazoa > Arthropoda > Insecta > Lepidoptera > Nymphalidae > Maniola > Maniola hyperantus. Next base: position 1,589,593 of record NC_048561.1, read on the forward strand.
CAATGGACGCGTCAATATTAATTATTATTATCACAACACGCATGCATTTTTATTTCGCTTTCTTAACCGACATTGAATGTAATTTGGCGTTATAATTAGTTTCCTATATTATTATAATGATGTATTGAATTTTTATTGTTTTTGTTTTGTTGTTGTATTGTTACGTATTTCGGAATGAATTGTGTGCAATGTTTGTTTGTTTGTGGGTTTGTTTGTATTCAAGACTTGTTTTTTCATTTATATACTTATCTCACACCCGGTTTTACTCACGTGTTCTAGTCTACGTTAGCCCGACTAGTTTCGAAACCATCGGGGTCCGCGCGCGGTGCGTAGTTTTAACTGACTCCCTTCTCTTTCTCCTTCTTCTCCCTTCTACCGTCGACTAAAACACGTGAGTAAAGTCGGGCATGAGATAAGTATAATGGAAATCACTCACGATAGTTTGAACGCTAAATAACACATTTATATAGTAAGCTCGGATGAGAAGTTTCTGAGATCACCTCCTGCATCCAAACTTATAGCGGCTTTCTATGACTTAGCGAACATCACAATAAAAATGATATCAAAATTTATTTTAACCAATTTTACAAACTCACTTTAAAAAAAGTTAGTTTAAATTGTAAATATTTTTTTTTTTTTTTTTTTCAAAATTAATATTAGGGGTGTAACCAGAACGCTAGCAAAAACTTAGCGTTATTGTTATACTACCTAAACACAATCCAATAACCTCATTTTGTAGTTTTAGTGATTTAGCGTTTTTCAAACCCGCGTGCAAAACTCGGGTCAATGCCCCGCCTATGACGCAGCATTGACTCCGAGTGGCCTACTTACGCAACGTAAACTTTTACAAAATCATAGGATTTTTTTATATATTTTTTGCGGTTTTTTTGGTATATCAGTAAATCATCAGTACCTGTCTTCGTTTTTGCGAGCGTTCTGGTTACACCCTGTATAAACAAGGAGTGGAATTAAATTAATAATTTCGGACTGATTGCAATATATGTATGTATTATATTGTTTATACATTTTTTTAAATTTGTTTTTTATCGTCTTCCATGGATGAGTCCAGTTTTTAGTATGGCAGTGTGGTTTCAATAGAAAATCTTTCCAATATTCTAGCAATGCGCCCCCCCCCCCCCTTCATTCTAATAAATCCAATATGAAATATCCGGTAGGTCGGTTTAGTAAAACCTGCATCAATCATTATTACAATCTCAATTGTTGTCATTGGCTGAATTTTACTTTGACGTTATTGTGTTTCGACTCTCGAATTCTAGCAACATTGGTGAGACGTAAAATCTCATACTAAGCGTACTGTGGTGATGGTAACATGGCTTCCATATTAGGTTTTATGGTTTTATGATAGGAGTAGAAAATATTACTTTAGTTAGCGCAATAAGGACCGGCGTCGGTATGCGGATTTTAAGTCATTTCGCGCTCGCAATAATGTGGATCTCTAAACTAAAACGACAGCTCTAAAGAAAGAAGTCAGTATAGCGCTCTCTCCGTTACATAATCCCATACAAATGATAGAGACAAAAATCTCAGTGGGCGTTAACCATTTTTAATAACGAACATGTATTCAAAAAACATTCGAAAACGTTTTCAAAAAGCATTCCTAATTCAATTAGAAAACACAGTTTCGTTTGTGATTGGTTGGTGCCTCAAAATGGTTAGCGCCCACTGAGATTTTTATCTCTATCATTTGTATGGGATTACGGAACAGAGAGAGCGCTATACTAACTTTTTTCCGCAGCTAGGGTATAGATTTAGACATGTCAATTTAGTTCTGAGATTGTGTAGAACGGAATTCATCATCATGATCATGATCAACCCATCACCGGCTCTCTGCAGAGCACGGGTCTCCTCTCAGAGTGAGAAGGGTCAACGGAATTGGCCACAATATATTTGAGTTTTTTTATGAGTTTGATTCGGACAAAGATACATTTTAGGCTCCTTTTGCAAAATAATTTTCAAGCTGAGGCCCCTTTTATTACCAAAGGGGCCTCATCACATCAGTTATATGAAATGCGAGTGTTTAGTGTAGAAACTATTTAAAAAAAGAAACAAGGCTCACTACACCGAAAACCCAACTATTCTTGCGTTTATCTGTTGCGAAAACAATCATATATTTCTCGTCTATGACCCCAAAAATAGTCTTTTGAATTGTTTTTTTTTTTATTGGGAATACATAAAATTAAAAGAAATAAAACGCTAGGCATTTATTTAATTCGTGCAATATCCGACGTCGGTCTGTGTGCCATGTATGTACAATTAGTTTGTTTATCTTCCATGTGTATAGTATTAAACATTCAAATATCAATTGCGCACTTGTGAGTTAATTCGATGATAATAATAATTATCTGCAATATGTAACATTTTTAATTCGAAAAGGACTATTCTAATTTCTTCATCTCTACATAACCTCTTTGAGAACATAATGTCCGATTTTATACACAATTTTTAAATCGACTATTTTTACTATTCCTAATATATAAGGGTTTTATATTATGTGATCAATTTCTAAGCATCTAATGCTTACACGCCTTACAGTAAACTGTCCATACCTAGGTACTCAAATTTCATTATCGCAATCCCGAGAATTCTCAATTTAACTCACCATTGCGTATTTTTGAAGCGTTACTGTTGCATTGAGGTGGGCTTGTGGGCGTAGATTTATTTTACAAAGGGGGCCTTCGCTGAGGGGCCCTTTTAAACAAAGCGGGCCTTCGCTAAAAAATGGGGCCCCGTTTATTTTAAATTGGTTTTAAATAAAATCATTTCAACTAGTAGCAAAAAATATAGTTTTGCCAACAAATAATAAATGTTTGGTTCTTCAATATGCTTAAAACTAGTTATCTCGTCACATTTTCCATTAATGTTTTAAATGAGTATTTTATTAAATTGAATAAAAATGAGTTATTTCAAAATGTGTGTTATACATAAACAACGCCCGCAAATGCCCGTTTTGTCTTCGTTGATAGTTGTTAGTTGTAAATGCTAGGCTCAGGTTAGTTTTAGTTTTTTTCATTTCGCATTGTTGACCTTAGAGGCGGCTTATCTAATCGCATTTTCAACGTTTGTCGTTTGTCTATATTGGTCTCGACTCTTGTGAAACTTTCTCAGAAATAAAACTTGGCTATAAAAGCATTATTTTGTCGTAAGCAACGATTTTACCAGTATGAAAGTATGCATACTTCAGTTCAGACTTTTTTTTGTATGTTCTTTCTGTTTAATTTTGTGATATTATGCACTGTTTTGGTTTTATCTCACAACAGTTTTGCATTATATTTTATTTCTTATATTGTTGTTAAATGATATGGATTAAAATCATTATTTATAAACATTTGTAAATAAGTAAAGTTGTTTCGATTTGCGTTTATTTTTTCAAATTTCGTTTTGTGCTCAAATCAATTACAATGTTTTGATTTTACCTTGTGATGTATTTTTTTTAGTTGCCAGACTTTGGTAGTTATTGTTTAATTTATGCAAATTTCTTTAAATATTAATGTTATTATACCATGATATACTTTTAGTTGCTGTACTAAAAAGTCAATGGAATGAAAGAAATGATATAGGTACCAGATACATAGGAATTAGGATTAATGTCATGGATTTTTCTCACCACTAAATGAAATCTTCGTTTAAAATGGAATATATTCACAAACTTAATAATAAAATACTATTTCTATTCTGTTTAATATCTTTTAATTTGGGTCATTTACGTATAGTCTCGAGGCCCTTTATGAATTTTCAAAAGGGGGCCTCATAATTTTAAAGTCAAAAAAAGTAATTATTGTTAAGGCGGATAAGAAACATCAATATTAAGAGTGAGTTTTTTAATGACTACTTATAAAAAAAATATAGGTACTTGATATATAAGAAGTCCTATGTAAAAATATAAGTTTAGGTTTTTATTTGATGTCCGCGCTCTACCAAATAAACAAAATTTTATTTTTAATCAATTACAAATCGACTAACTTTAGTTTTAGTTTGCGGATAACTTTATTTTTATCATTTATTGCATAAACATATTATTATATAATAATAACATTTTGTATCGTTAATATTAAGTTAGTCCAATTCGTTCTTTTACTTAAAACTGTGCCTTATTGCGATTATATTAAGTTTTGTTTTGAATTCACAATAGTTTTTAAGTAATTAGTATTAACTCTAAATATAGTCTGAGTGTATAGTTCTTGCATTTCACGAGGGCGAGCGACTTATGCTTGTGTTCAAGTCGTGTCGGTATAAATAAGGTAAAGTAAATATGTGCGTTTGCTCGCGACTGATTGGTCCGACATGCACGCACACTTACGCTTTGTCCGTGTATACGACGTAACCACAAGTAAAGTTCGCGCGCGCTCATTAATTACACAAACTATAGAACAAACTAAACTTATAATACGCTATATATACCAATCTGAAACTCATTGCTGAGGGCTGTGACCATTTATCACAACTTTGTGGGGGATTTCCTTGGAAAAATCCCCCCCCAGATCTTTATTATTATTTTAAACCACAGATATGGACGTATGCAAGTACGCTAGACAAGGTGTGCCATTCTACGAACTAGGAATTAAAATTAACACTAGAGTCAACATTTATAGCGGTTATAAATATTGTTTTCAATTGAGAGAATTACTCGTAGCTCTTATATAATAAAATAAAAACCGGTCGAGCCTTAATAATTTCTACGCAACTATAAAACAGACTATATTTAGAGGCAAAATTATTGTAATGTCTAATTTTATGCTTTACTTTTGTTTTTATGTTTCATCAAAACCCGTATTGAAATTGTAGATATACAAATTGATTGCGATTAAAGCGTTTCGATTCGACGCGTGGAAAACGATAGGCATAAAACCGACTGACAGTTGACATATAGAGCTAATATATATGCATTATATAGTCCGTACAAAATGATTTCTCACGCGCTATTTTAACTCTATGGGTCAACTGTTATGTCAAAAGTATGTTTCACCTTTAAAATAAGGACTAAAATCGATTTTCGACACATAAAGTTTTTTTTTAATTAGACACGCATTACACCTATATTTTGGCTTCATCGATTTGTATATCTATAGTTGAATGTAATCTGTGATTCCTAACTTTTCATCTCGATTTTTTACTCAGTCTCAACTGTCATTTGAGTTGACACTTGACAGCTGTCAGTTAGCTACGCCAGCCAATTACCAAAGTACTGTGTAACGTTTAGTTTTGTGTATAGAGCGCCCGAGGAGTTTTGATTGCTAGTAGCAAGTTACAAGTATCAAGGTCTCTCGGGCGTGCTACATCCGCCTCATTGTGCTCCAGTCGTTTTTATTTATTAATGCACTGCTAATTTATTTTTTCTTTTATTTTCTTTTTTTAAGGACACGATCCCCTATATCCCTTTTTGCTTGAGAAGTTGCTCAACGTTTCTGATACGAACCGCTAATGTGTGAAATGCCCTTCCGGCATCCGTTCGCATTGCACAAAATCGGATAAAATTTATCCGATAAATTCTTTGGCAAGATTTCTAAGACTATGAAATGTCAAAAAAATTCTTCTTCTATACTAGAGTATAGAAGAAGAACTTGTTTGACATTCACGGAAAGAAGTTAGTATAGCGCTCTCTTTTACGTAATACCATACAAATGAAAAAGACAAAAAAATCATGTGAGCGTTACCTATCACAAACGAACAAACAGTTGTTTCCATAATATTATTAGTTAGTTATTAGAGAACCTTATCTTTTCAAAAACATTCGAAATTCAGTTCGTTTGTGATTGGTTGGCCATTCAAAATTAGTTAACGCGCATTGAGATTTTGGCTCTGTTATTTGTATGGTATTAACGTAACGTAACATAAATACTTAGGTAGGTACTATACTCTATATTATACAGTAACTTCTTTCCGTGGATTTATGTAAGACTAAAATCGTACTTTTGACAGACACAAAAAGTTAAAATAGCTCGAGAGGAGTTTTTTTTAATACATTATTGGATTGTAAATTAATCTTGTAAGAATCACTGTCAGCTGTTATTATTTTAATGACAAAAGCACTGCTAATAAAAGAATTACGCATACCTAACTACGACTTTAGGGATCCACATTAAAGTATTGATATCAAGTAGGTACCTAAGTAACTAGGTAGTTTTTATCGAAATTTTTGTAACTCTAGTTCACTTATATGGTATTTTTCATATTTTAACTACCCGATTTTTCATATCTAAAACAAGAATTTTTGGGGGCCCAAAAAGTTCTCGGGCCCCCAAAAATTCTCAACACAATTTCTTAACTTTTACAACTTAAATCTTATTACTTTATAGGTAATACCTAATTATAATCTTTTTAAAATTGGTTTTGTATTTTGAGATCAAATTAAATACTGCAATTTACATACTACATTTTGTTTGTCAAATATAAGTAGTTACTTGCAACAAAATATGTGAATACTTTTGTACCTATAGGACATAGGTAAATACGAAGATAACGATATTTTCTGCGGACTCTATCGATGTAAAATCCATTTATTGTGCTGTATAGTGTTGCCAAATTTGTAATTAACTCACGTACAGCTGCCAATAATATACTTAGTTCTAAAATGGTTTAAAATTTCACTATGATGTACATAAATTTTGCTGTTGTTACATGTTGTTAGTAGACTGACAGCTCCAAAGCTAGGCTGGGTCCACTTAATTCTTTGTATGATATAGACTGTATGGAGTATTGACACGGCTTTTATAAATAAATGAATAGATCACCAGTCCAGTTGTATTTGTAGCTTAGTGCAATGTAAATAGCATGTGTATCTAATGTGTATACATAGTGAGTTTATATATAAATGGTATTTTTGCATGACTTTAATAAAATGTAAAATGTTTGACTGTATTTTGTGTAGGTATATAATTTGGTTGAATATACGTTTCCATTAATGTTATCCCACTTCTGATAATTTTTGTAATAATATATCTAGGGCGCTGAAAGTACCTGTAATCGTTACTACACATTACAGCATCGAGTGCTGAAAACAAATAATGGTTTAGTCACTAAACTTATCGTCCCATGCGTCGTGTTTCAACTTTTGTGGCGTGTCCTAATTGGGCTCATATTCTCTATGATATTATAATTGGGACATGTAACGCTAAATTTGCCATCTTACAAGAACTTTTGCAATTTGACAAAGAAAAAAATTAAAGAAGTTATTGACGTCACAAATTGTGACACAATTTTTTTTTTAATCATAATGAATAGGGTTGCCGTTCAATTGAACACGTACAATACCAAGAATGTCTAGAAAGTTCCCTATCAACACAAAAGCACAGTGGAGCAAAAATATATTTAGCTAACTGTCAGATATGAGAGATGTGCTGAACTTGGTCTGCCAACTGGTTTGTTGCCAACGGATTGAATTGGACTGACAACTTTAAGGTCCTGAAGAATGCTTGTCGAATTTTAAATGGATCATAAAAATTCATCAAGTTTATTCACTTGAATGGAAATGTGTATATGACCAAAGCGTAGCGAGCCGTGTGATTTACTTACGTTTTCTACTCACGATGTCGCTCCCGTTCGCTTCGTCCAAGAATCACTCGTGCCCCGTCCTAGCGTTGACGAATTTAGCCCCTTTTTGAGATTTAATATCGCCGGTTGGTGACTGGACGGCTTTTATTGGTAAGCGTATAATGGGAAGGAGGCCTTTTTTTAAAATACATCTACCATAATGATTTATTTGCAGAGACTTTTTAGGGGCCTGCTAAATAATTTTATTGTATTTGAAAATTTGCCCCTATTTGAAAATTTAATAACAATAATTGTTTGTAAAAATATTTACACGTTCTTACAATAATTAGGTATAATCATAAACTCATGACTTGAGTTTTTCCGTACATCAGTGCCGTCGATAGTGTTAAGCTATTATTTTGACGATCAACTTATTTATTGAGAAATATGAAAACAACACTCGATAAAAACCGTCTATTTACTGCACCACTTAACTGCTTACTCGGAAAACGTTTTAGCGTTTTTCGTAAAAAAAACTCCAAATGGTGTGTATTATTAGATAAGTAAGTTTTATATACTAAAGAAAAATTTGTAAGTAAAGCACATTGAAAATTGTTTGGGTAATCTATCTTTTTTTAGCTTACTTAAAATATGAGTACATTTTAGGTAATTTCACGCATAAAATCGTAGGCAACGTGTTTTTCCTCGGAGTTTGAGACGTTTTTATTTAATTTTTCATGTTTCATTGTAAGTGTTAGCGGTAAAAAATGTATTAAAGGCCGTGTATAGCGCGTCAGTGTAAATATTTATGTGAGAAGAGATTTTACCTTTTAAGTAAGCCAAGAAAAAATAGGTGTGTAGGCGTGCCCCGGCGCCTATTCCATGCAATAACTTTTCTCTACGAATTAAATATTAAAATAAATATATTAAGCAGCGTAGTGTCAGTTGCGTGTTGTGCTGCGCTCCCTGCGTCTTCGGTACAAGGTTTGGTGTGAGATGGATGGAGAAAGGTTGCATATAAAACTAATTAAAAATAGCGGTTAGCGATGTAACAATAAATAATTATTAATAGGTCCGATTTATATATGGGCACATCATACTGTCCAACAATTATTCCTAATTATAAAAAGTGTGGGCTTTAATCTCACATCACATTGAAAAAGTTTTTAATGACACAATCCAAACTTATTGTACACAGTTAGCTGCTGACATTATAAATTCAGACTATAGTATGACTGGCAAAATACGTATCAAAGGCCCTCAACTCGAAGGCCCAAAGTTTCTCATCAAGTTTTTACTTTTTTTAAATTGGTTTGAAGTAACTTAACTTAAGATGAACTTCGGCTCTTAAAATGCTTCTGAGGTTTTCTTCTTGAAAATTTTCCTAGGACTAGGGCGACACGTTCGGCTTACGATTTAAGCTAGAAATTTTAGATTTGTTTTTTGAATTTTAATTAGTTTTACTGTACCGGCTGCTGGATTTGATCGTTGTTGCTTGTTTTTCCATCTCTATAATAATTAATATACTGCCCATAAATTATGTTTTACTATTCAATGAGCTACTGCATATATATCAAGTTTTTTGCAAATTAATAATACTAGACTTGTAACTTAGCTCTTATATAAAATGCTTCAAAATTACTGTAAAATATTCACAAGATATTTTCAATATTTGACATGGCAGCAACGGCTTTTGATGGTAATAGCAGATAATTATTTTTAACCGACTTTAATAAAGGGAGTTCTAAATTCGGACGTATATTATATACATTTGTACATGAAAATAAAAAGTATTTGGTCACTTCGCTAATTTTTTTTGTATAATGTTTCCGTGTTTGTAGGCTTGATTTAGACGTGGAGGTTTGGTGTTTATAGTATTAAGAAAAAACTGTGTGTTGTGGGACTTTATTCCTAGATTTTTAATAATAAATATCTTACTTTAAAGACCTTTTACATTTTTACGGCCCCGATACTAAAGCAATCATAGCGATTGTATATTGCTCAATTATTTATCTAGGGGTCTGGAAATTTAAAAGGGGCCTCACTTTGTATTGTTACGTCACTAAATCTTGTTTGGTGCAATTCGATTAGACAATAGGTTTAAAATTGTGAACTCTTACTGGATAGACAAGAATATATTACAATAATTTCTGATGCATTTTTAGTTAGGTATCCTTGTTATTAGTAAAATACTTATTTTATACTAATTGTACGCGCTGGATACGGCATATAAACTTTACGTTTCATCATTGTACTCAACTTTTATTGCAGAAATAGAGCTCGATATTTTAATAACTCTTTTGAAGGTGCTAGCGACTTGTTATTTATCAAAATATATACAGATATACACACGTACACGCGCATTTACTGTGACGCCTTGACGTGTTGGCGTCTCAAGTCACTATCATCGTGGGCTGAGTGCGTCGCGTGATCTTATAAAGCTATTAAACACAAGGGTCAAAATATAAAATGTATATTTTTCTTGTCTACCCATTAAGAGTGATAAATTGAAACTGTAATGTATATGAAATTTTAAAAAAGCTACCTCCTCGCAACTGCGTTAAAACACCAAAATTGAATTTAATAAATAGTAAGATTAAAACATTTAAATTGCTTCAATTAATAAAAAAAATATAGTTACCTACAATTGCAACATTTATATATACTTAGTAATTAATGATTGTAATACTTGAATCATATTTTCTCAGATACGGATAGAACCAGTACAAAAGCATCCTAAAAGTGCAGTCACACTATTGTGTTGTAGTGTTTTGTCACGCAATGTAGTGCGTGATGAATAACCAATAGGAGCCTACCTCGAGTATCAGCGAGAGTTAGGCTAGTGTGCACGTTTCCATAATTTAAAATGTATGACTCTAATCGCTTCCTGTTGCAGAACAACACAATAGTGTGCTTGTGTGCTTGCAGTTGCTATGTTCTAAAGTTTTAAAAGGTATACGAAAAAGCCTTGAAAATATTATATCCTTGGAAATTTTTCGCAACGTCATTGTTTAGTACAAATTTAAAAACTAGTTTATGCGCACTTTGGGATCGTTAAAAAAAATTATTTCAGTATGTACTTCCGTAAAAGATCTATTAGTTTTCCAACAAGCGTTTGCTCAGAATTTTCGGAGACCACCAATATTTTATGAGGCCCTTTTAAGAATTTTTAATGCTAGAATTTTTGTCATGCCCTTATTAATTAATAATTTTTCAAGCTAATTGCTTTGCGTGCTTAGATTATTTGAGCAGTTTTTCAAGCATATTTCATACAACTTAATCTCAGGTTTGATTCCTGGTTGTGTCAATAAAAATGACTACACAATTTCCAGGAAAGTTATCTTAATGGCAATGCCAGTAGGCACTAACCGTCTAGATATTTAGCATTCCGGTACGATCGTATCCGGAAAGTTCAAATATCGTATCCCAAGAGGTCTAGCGTTCCTTCTTTCGTTCGTTCTTTCGGTCCCACAGTGACTTATCAATAGTTTAAAATTTTCACGAATCATAGGACCAAGTTTTTAAATTTTACACACAGGTTTATATCTTTGTACTAGCCTGTAAAGGGGTGATTGTAATAATTAGTTATTATGTGTTTTTGTATAGCATTTAATTTATAATATAGCATTAAAGTACAGGGGTTTTTGTTAAAAAATAAACGAATTTTGTTTGTGTGAATAACACCTACAAAGAATAAGTGAAGTATTTCAATCTGAGGCCCCCCCTTGATTTATAAATGGGGGCCTTCCTAATTCTGTCGTGTACCTTCAATTTTAGGCGCTTGAAAATTTTTATGTACAGAGGCCCTTATAGTTTCCAAATTGAATAATTAATTAAAGGGCCCTAGCTTTTTGAAAGTTCTAAATCACTAGAATGGTTTTTTTTGGTAATATTTAAGTCCTCATACTCATCTCGTCTAGGTATTTTTTTAACTACGTAAAGATGCCCTAAAGAGCAGATTAGGTCTTTTTAATATTACTTATCAATTAATTCATTATCAAACTCGCCGCCATTTTGAATTCAATGTTGCCATATAACCTCAATGCTTCTAAAACAGTAGTTATCATTATGATATTTTGTAAAGGCTTCAGCTATTATTAAAATAATGATTATGACAAAGAATGATCAACGAATAATGCAATAACGCTCTGTTCATTCATTATTAAATGGTAATTAATAATAATTATAAAGGTGGAGACATACTAATAACCCGTGACTAGATATAACGCCTCGCAACGCGTGTAGTCAAATCAAATTGTGGTATTTTGTGTGACACTAAATAACTTGTTCAGTGTAAATTCTACTAAAGTACCTACTCGACAACAACTTAGGGCTGTATAATATTGAATTCAATATTATATGATAATCATAATATATATTATATACCATCACAACTTTTTCCATCGATTTGCTGACTCTCATATAAATTGATAGATTAAAGTTTTAAAGATCGCGTTATTCGGGCCGAATCTGGCGCAAATCAAAGCGCACCCCTACATCGAAACTGTTTCAACTCAAAACACATTTTTTCAGAAACTAAAAAAACTGTTTTCTTATAATCTACAGAAGTAACTATAGGTAGGTAACTCTATGTAGGTAACAAATATAAAAAAAAGTTTTAGAGAGATTTTTTTTTAACTTTGATTATTAAATAAAGCACATAAACTCAGTTTTACGTTAATAAAATTAAAATAAAAAATCTGGGAGAAACATTAGGTATATCAAAAGTCTTAAGGGTTTTGAGTTGAAACAGTTTTGATCTAGAGGTGCGATTCATGGATTTAATAAACTTCAATTGCTGGATCTAATAATTATTACAATCGCAATTGTTGTGATAGGCTGAATTTATGGTGATGTTGTTGCAACAATGCATTGTAGCCAATGAGCGAGAGCGTGAGACCAATCAGAGGTGATTGTGATCGTGACGTGACATTTCTAGCATAGAAGAAATGACAATATTGCAACTTGATTTGGCTCAACTCGCGTTGCGTGGCGTCGGTCCGCGTATCGAGTTGTGAGTGTGTCTCCAGCATTAAGGTTGATAGATGGAGCTAGTTAGGAGCGTCGGCGTGAAGCGACCTCGGTGTGCAACACTTCTGCGAATAAAGTTACTTTGAATAGCGAAATTGTTTCATTATTCTCTTTCCCTTATCTATGTTAAAAAATGACTTCCCACGCGCCATTTTACCTTTATGCGTCAAACATGTCAAAAGTATGATTTCGTAGGGAGATTGTTTAAAACCTGCATCAATCATTACAATCTCAATTGTTCTGATTGGCTGAATTTGTGCGATTCTTGTTGCAACAATGCATTGTAGCCAATAGTGAGCGAGCGTCAATCAATCTGAGGTGATTGCGATCGTGACATTGTAGCTTCGCGCAGCAGGTGCTTATTTTAAAGGTGAACCGTATTTTTGACATGACAGTTTAAATGGCGCGTGAGAAGTCATTTTATACGGACTATATTGATTTGGCTCAACGCGTGGCGTTCGACAAGGCTCCCTTAGCACTTGAATGACATTGACAGGGGGGGCGTTGTTGGAGAACAAAGGCTTAGAATTATCAAACAAGAACAAAGGGGACACTTGACGGCAACGTTAGTTCCGATTTTCGCCACGCGTCAAGATAGCCTTGTCGCACTGTAATTCTAAGCAAATAAATAAGAAACAAATATGCAATTAAAATATCTTTATTTCAATAAATAACTTCCATTATAATATAATATACATATGATATATTTATGACGACCTCCCTGGCGCAGTGGTGAGCGCTGTGGTCTTAATAGTGGGATGTCCCGGGTTCGATTCCTGGCAGGGGTTTGGAATTTTATAATTTCTAAATTTCTGGTCTGGTCTGGTGGGAGGCTTCGGCCGTGGCTAGTTACCACCCTACCGGCAAAGCCGTGCCGCCAAGAGACTTAGCGTTCGTTCGGTACGATGCCGTGTAGAAACCAAAGGGGTATGGGTTTAATAAAAACTGCCATACCCCTTCCAGGTTAGCCCGCTATCATCTTAGACTGCATCATCACTTACCACCAGGTGAGATTGCAATCAAGGGCTAACTTGTATCTGAATAAAAAATAAAAAAAATACATTTAGATAGTGTTTATTCAACTTGCGCAGCGGGCGTGGTGGCTCGCAGCGACTTCTCTAGACTCCTCAGCGCGGGCGTGATGCTGCTGCCCAGGTCGTCCACTACGCTGGATAAGTATACTGTCCAATCAAAAAATATATATATTAAGTCAGACTCGCGCACCGAGGGTTCCGTAATCGGCATTTTTTCCGACTTTGCACGATAAATCAATAACTATTATGCATAAAAATAAATAAAAATCTGTTTTAGAATGTACCTACAGATAAAATCCTTTCATATGATACCCCACTTGGAATAGAATCTAACTTTGAAAGTTGAAAATACTAATTATTTGTTCATGACACTTTTTAACGTTTATTTGTGATGTGACTACAAATTTACGGTTTTCAGATTTTTTCCCCTGTCTGTTATAAGTTTCCCAAAAGAGATTGCCCATTTTCTTGGGAGCTTTGGGCCCCCCCTAATATAATTGTTATGTCACCATGGTTTTAATTTTATTTTGTAGACAAATAATTAACTCTTTATATTCTGCAAACGGTTTCTATTTATTCACCCTGGTTATAAAGAAATCTTATTTTTTATATTGCTGATATTGAGGTTATATTTAATTACTACTTCTTCTAAATAAATGCATGTTTACGATTCTAACTGTAATTGTGGATATTCTCAATAATAGAGTGAAAAAATCGTAAAAAAATACGCCATTTAAAAAAAATTTAATATAAGTTTTGACACGTCGCCACAAAAGAGGGCCCGTTCACGGGCGATCTCCTTTCATGATTTAAGGTAAACGGCAAGTACCCTGTAGGTTTCTTGACAGACAGACAACAAAGTGTTCCTATACAGTTACCGGTTTTCCTTTTGAGTACCTCAAAAAAAAATAGACTATCCATACTAATATTATAAATGCGAAAGCGTGTCTGTCTGTCTGCTCGCTTTTCATTTAACCGATTTTGACGTAATTTGGTACAGACATAGCTTGCATCCCGGGGAAGGCTATAGGCTACTTTTTATTCTGGAAAATCAGAGTTCCCATGGGAATTTTAAAAATCGAAACTCAAGCGGACGAAGTCGCGGGCATCACCTAGTAAGTAATAATTCAAATCTCAATAGCTCAACCGGTAAAGGAGTGGACTGAAAACCGAAAGGTCAACGGTTCAAATCCCGTCCGTTGCACTATTGTCGTACCTACTCCTAGCACAAGCTTGACGCTTAGTTGGAGAGGAAAGGGGAATATTAGTCATTTAACATTTATTTTTTTTATTCGTTATAGGCGCACGCTTGACCACTATCACACCTTATGGAAAGTGATGATATGGCCTAAGATGGGACGCGTTTGCCTAGAAGGTGCCTATTCACTCTTGTTTTAAAGATACCCGGATTACATGGCTAATATTCTTTAAAAAAAAAAAAAAATCAAGTACGTACGGATGTCGGTGAGACATCGCTTGGTGCCGAGCGGGTCCATGTTGCGGATGTTGAGGATCTTCTCTGCGTACACCTCGCACGTGTGCGTGCACAGCTACAAACATTATAAATAGAAATATTGTACATCGACCTTTAGAAAGAGTTGGGGTTCGTAGAGCGTTGTCTCTGTCACTCATACCCATGTGACGTTTTGTCGGTCTCAACGACAGAGACAATATTCATCATCATTTTTTTTTTTAAAGAATATTAGCCATGTTAAATGACTAATATTCCCCTTTCCCCTCCAACTAAGCGTCAGGCTTGTGCTAGGAGTAGGTACGACAATAGTGCAACGGGCGGGGTTTGAACCGTCGACCTTTCGATTTTCAGTCCACTCCTTTACCCGTTGAGCTATTGAGGCCCTTTATGTTATATGTTTATATTATCTTTATGTTAATATTACGATCATTAACCGATAGACGTCCACTGCTGGACATAGGTTTCTTGTAGGGACTTCCACACGCCACGGTGTTGCGCCGCCGCCATCCAGCGGCTCCCTGCGACTCGTCTGGTGTCGTCCGTCCACCTAGTGGGGGGTCTTCCAATATTGCGGCTTCCGGTGCGAGGTCGTCATTGCAGCACCTTGAGACTCCAACGTCTATCGATTGTTTGTTTTTAAATTTTAATGTCACGATTTTAGTCCTTATTTTAAAGGTGAACCATACTTTTGACATGACAGTTGACCCATAGAGTTAAAATGGCGCGTGAGGAGTCATTTTGTACGGAGTATACCTCAGTGAGGAACTGCCAGGGCGCTTGTTTCTCGGATAAATGCATCTCCAAATGTTGCGGCAACGTCATCAGGTACTGGCCGATCTGAAACAACACATTATTTTTAGAGTTCCGTACCCAAATGACATTAATAGGAGCCCTATTAATGTCATTCGTCTGTCTGTCTTTCCGCGTTTCACAGGTCTCTAGCTCGTAGACGAAATGAGTTACAAATATGGAATTTTGGTATTTGGTGAAGAACGTTGACCCAAAACGAGTTCCTATAAACCTATTTCCTATAGCTATAAACCTTCCTCTTGAATCAATATATCTATTAGTGAAAACGTATTAAAATCCGTTGCGTAGTTTAAAAGATCTACGCGTTCATACATACAGACAGCGGGAAGCGACTTTATTTTATACTATGTAGAGATAGCATAGATTACAAGTTAGCCCTTGACTGCGATCTCACCCGGTAGTAAGTGATGATGCAGTCTAAGCTGGTACCGGGCTAACTTGGAAGGGGTATGGCACTCTTAGGGTGAGATCTATAGAGCGCACTCTAACTTAGTTTAAACTTAAGCAGACTTAAGACAGTTAAAACGAGACAGAGCTATATCTCTCACATAAATCTGTCTCGTTTTAACTCAATCTTAAGTCTGAGCAAAGTCAAAGTGCGCTATATAGATCTCAGTCTAATATGCCTGACTTACCTCGGTGATATACTCTTGCGGAGACAGCGCGAAGTCCGGTAGATCAGTCGACAACGCATCGTTGTTGTGCCATACTGATAGTTGAGGGATCTTATCTAAACAACAAAATATAGTTAAATAACCGGTCAAGTGCGAGTCGGACTCGCGCACGAAGGGTTCCGTACCACTATCTATAAAAACGGCAAAAAAATCACGTTTAGTGGTACCGAACCAGTGGTAAATTAAAACTACCCGACTAATCCGAAAGCGCTTGTAAAAAGTCTACTTGAATAAAAAATATTCTATTCTATTCTACTGTTTGTTGTATGGGAGCCCACTTAAATATTTATTTTATTCTGTTTAATTTAGTATCTGTTAATATTCAACTGTCTTTTCACACTTTTCGCATTTTACATTCGGAATGGATGTACCTTATAAATAAATAAATAAATAAGCCTACCTCTAAATACTTTTTTTTGATATATTTTGTATATATATACTTTTTTTTTTCTTTTTTTTTTCTTTTTACTTTTTTTCTTTTTTTTAAATTATTAATACCTTTTTTTTCTGTTTTATATTGCTTATAAGGTATATCTTGCTCTAATCATTCAGAGGTCATCCCAAACGCGGGCAAAGGCCTCCCCCTTTTTCTTCCAGGTATCCCTGTTAGCGACCAGACGCGTCCAGAGCGCACCAAGGCCATCAAAATCCTCCAGATCTGCGCGCCAGCGCGTGCGGGGCCTGCCACGGCGACGCGTTATGTAGCGTGGACACCAGACTGTGCTCTCCTGCGTCCACCTATTGTCCGACTGTCGCATAACGTGACCTGCCCATTTCCACTTCAGTTTTCTTGCTTGTCTTATCACATCGGTCAACTTGGTTTGGTTCCTTAGACATTCCTTCCTTAATTTATCCGCCAACTTCACTCCGAGTACCTTACTTGAAGCTTTTTTTAAAAGGATTGGGTAAAACAAATAAGTTACCCAATTGCACATCGATGGGATTCCTCAGTATAGAGCGTGCGAGGTTCCTGAGCGCGTCCTTAGCGCGCCGGAGCCCCGCCACGCTGGGGGGCGCAGCCCTGCGTGTGTCCCGTGTGTCCGCGTCTAGTACGAGGGTCGGGAGGTCCAAGAGAGGGTGCTGTGGTTTGTCCTCTGAAACACAACATTCAATTAGCGGCGGCGGTGGCGGTAGTCGGTGTGGTACTCTTGTCGTAGTTGTGTCGCACTCTTGCCGTAGTCGTGTCGCACTCTTGTCGTAGTTGTGTCGCACTCTTGTCGTAGTCGTGTCGCACTCTTGTAGTAGTCGTGTTGCAGTCGTGCCGTACTCTTGTTGTAGTCGTGTCGTGCTCATGTCGTACTCTTGTCGTAGTTGTGTCGCACTCTTGTCGTAGTTGTGTCGCACTCTTGCCGTAGTCGTGTCGCACTCTTGTAGTAGTCGTGTCGTAGTCGTGTCGTACTCTTGTCGTAGTCGTGTCGTGCTCATGTCGTAGTCGTGTCGTACTCTTGTCGTAGTCGTGTCGTACTCTTGTCGGAGTCGTGTCGTACTCATGTCGTAGTCGTGTCGTACTCATGTCGTAGTCGTGTCGTACTCTTGTAGTAGTCGTGTCGCACTCTTGTAGTAGTCGTGTGGTAGTCGTGTCGTACTCATGTCGTAGTCGTGTCGTAGTCGTGTCGTACTCATGTGGTAGTCGTGTCGTACTCTTGTCGTAGTCGTGTCGCACTCTTGCCGTAGTCGTGTCGCACTCTTGCCGTAGTCGTGTCGTACTCTTGTAGTAGTCGTGTCGCACTCTTGTAGTAGTCGTGTGGTAGTCGTGTCGTACTCATGTCGTAGTCGTGTCGTAGTCGTGTCGTACTCTTGTTGTAGTCCTGTCGTGCTCATGTCGTAGTTCTTAGTCGTGTCGTACTCATGTGGTAGTCGTGTCGCACCCTTGTCGTAGTCGTGTCGTACTCTTGTAGTAGTCGTGTCGCACTCTTGTAGTAGTCGTGTGGTAGTCGTGTCGTACTCATGTCGTAGTCGTGTCGTAGTCGTGTCGTACTCTTGTTGTAGTCCTGTCGTACTCTTGTCGTAGTCGTGTCGCACCCTTGCCGTAGTCGTGTCGCACTCTTGCCGTAGTCGTGTCGTACTCATGTCGTAGTCCTGTCGTACTCTTGCCGTACTCTTGTCGTAGTCGTGTCGCACTCTTGTCTTAGTCGTGTCGTACTCATGTGGTAGTCGTGTCGCACCCTTGTCGTAGTCGTGTCGCGCTCTTGTCGTAGTCGTGTCGTGCTCATGTCGTAGTCGTGTCGTACTCTTGTGGTAGTCGTGTCGCACCCTTGTCGTAGTCGTGTCGCGCTCTTGTCGTAGTCGTGTCGTACTCTTGTCGTAGTCGTGTCGTACTCATGTCGTAGTCGTGTCGTACTCATGTCGTAGTCGTGTCGTACTCTTGTAGTAGTCGTGTCGCACTCTTGTAGTAGTCGTGTGGTAGTCGTGTCGTACTCATGTCGTAGTCGTGTCGTAGTCGTGTCGTGCTCATGTCGTAGTCGTGTCGTACTCTTGTCGTAGTCGTGTCGTACTCTTGTCGGAGTCGTGTCGTACTCATGTCGTAGTCGTGTCGTGCTCATGTCGTAGTCGTGTCGTACTCTTGTCGTAGTCGTGTCGTACTCTTGTCGGAGTCGTGTCGTACTCATGTCGTAGTCGTGTCGTACTCATGTCGTAGTCGTGTCGTACTCTTGTAGTAGTCGTGTCGCACTCTTGTAGTAGTCGTGTGGTAGTCGTGTCGTACTCATGTCGTAGTCGTGTCGTAGTCGTGTCGTGCTCATGTCGTAGTCGTGTCGTACTCTTGTCGTAGTCGTGTCGTACTCTTGTCGGAGTCGTGTCGTACTCATGTCGTAGTCGTGTCGTGCTCATGTCGTAGTCGTGTCGTACTCTTGTCGTAGTCGTGTCGTACTCTTGTCGGAGTCGTGTCGTACTCATGTCGTAGTCGTGTCGTACTCATGTCGTAGTCGTGTCGTACTCTTGTAGTAGTCGTGTCGCACTCTTGTAGTAGTCGTGTGGTAGTCGTGTCGTACTCATGTCGTAGTCGTGTGGTAGTCGTGTCGTACTCATGTCGTAGTCGTGTCGTAGTCGTGTCGTACTCTTGTTGTAGTCCTGTCGTACTCTTGTCGTAGTCGTGTCGCACCCTTGCCGTAGTCGTGTCGCACTCTTGCCGTAGTCGTGTCGTACTCATGTCGTAGTCCTGTCGTACTCTTGCCGTACTCTTGTCGTAGTCGTGTCGCACTCTTGTCTTAGTCGTGTCGTACTCATGTGGTAGTCGTGTCGCACCCTTGTCGTAGTCGTGTCGCGCTCTTGTCGTAGTCGTGTCGTGCTCATGTCGTAGTCGTGTCGTACTCTTGTGGTAGTCGTGTCGCACCCTTGTCGTAGTCGTGTCGCGCTCTTGTCGTAGTCGTGTCGTACTCTTGTCGGAGTCGTGTCGTACTCATGTCGTAGTCGTGTCGTACTCATGTCGTAGTCGTGTCGTACTCTTGTAGTAGTCGTGTCGCACTCTTGTAGTAGTCGTGTGGTAGTCGTGTCGTACTCATGTCGTAGTCGTGTCGTAGTCGTGTCGTGCTCATGTCGTAGTCGTGTCGTACTCTTGTCGTAGTCGTGTCGTACTCTTGTCGGAGTCGTGTCGTACTCATGTCGTAGTCGTGTCGTGCTCATGTCGTAGTCGTGTCGTACTCTTGTCGTAGTCGTGTCGTACTCTTGTCGGAGTCGTGTCGTACTCATGTCGTAGTCGTGTCGTACTCTTGTAGTAGTCGTGTCGCACTCTTGTAGTAGTCGTGTGGTAGTCGTGTCGTACTCATGTCGTAGTCGTGTCGTAGTCGTGTCGTGCTCATGTCGTAGTCGTGTCGTACTCTTGTCGTAGTCGTGTCGTACTCTTGTCGGAGTCGTGTCGTACTCATGTCGTAGTCGTGTCGTGCTCATGTCGTAGTCGTGTCGTACTCTTGTCGTAGTCGTGTCGTACTCATGTCGTAGCCGTGTCGTACTCTTGTCGTAGTCGTGTCGTACTCTTGTCGGAGTCGTGTCGTACTCATGTCGTAGTCGTGTCGTACTCATGTCGTAGTCGTGTCGTACTCTTGTAGTAGTCGTGTCGCACTCTTGTAGTAGTCGTGTCGTACTCATGTCGTAGTCGTGTCGTAGTCGTGTCGTACTCTTGTTGTAGTCCTGTCGTACTCTTGTCGTAGTCGTGTCGTACTCTTGTAGTAGTCATGTCGTAGTCGTGTCGCACTCTTGTCGTAGTCGTACTCTAAGGTGCGGCGGCGGGAGCGGGGGTACGGCCTGACACCACTCTCCAGCAGGAGTGCGGCGGGGAACGATGATGGTCTTTCGAACCGGATCATACCTTGGTCAGTCTCCTCTACCCGCTGTCTGTCCGCTAGCACGCTCAGCAGCTGCGTGACACCACTCTCCAGCAGGAGTGCGGCGGGGAAAGTCTCACTGAGCACCCCCGCGCTCTGGCCAGCGCGCACGGACGATAAAAACGCGCTTTCGATGTGACGAGTGTGCGACGTAATCAGGTTCAAGAGAGCTGACGTGAAGGCCTGACAACAATGTTATTAATTTTAGTGCTGCTGCTCGATTGCGGTAGAATGACTGCTACAATGTCACGATCGCAATCACCTCTGATGGCGATCGTGACATTATGACGCTCGCTCACTATTGGCTACAATGCATTGTTCCAACAAGAATCGCACAAAATTGGGAAAACTAAACTAGGACCCATAGGACATGGAACAAAGACATCAGGGAAGCAGCGAGTCACATGGCGCGAATATAGACCCCGGACTTGAAGGGTTCCCTTCAAAGAGAAAGATTAAAGATCTGTACGCACCTGAGCTGCGCTGCGCGTCACTTCAGGCCGCTCACGGTACCTACCGCACTACAACTGCAGTACGCGGCAGCTCGCGTCACTTCTATGCCCGATCGCGTACGAGCAACAACGTCGCAAGATGAGCGACAGTGAAGAGGGAAAGGGTAGAAGCCGACATCCTAGGGGTTGGGAATTTTGAGGATATACTTCTAAGAGCCCGTCATGTGCCAAAAATTAACACTGCGTTATTTATTTTGAGGTCTATCACGCCTGTACATTAAATACTTAATTCGATGCGCGTGTATCTTATCCGAGCGCCGTACACATACAACGTGACGCGCCGCTGGGTATGTCGCACTAGCGTCGCTGCACAGAGCGTTACTGCGCTTCGCTTCACGACATTCTCCCAGCCACGACGCGCAGCAACGCGCGCTGTAGCGCTGTGCAGCGCCGCTCTAGTGTGATATGCGCCATACAAAATGATAGAAATAATATTTTGACGCTCTGTGCCGCGCCCTGCAGTGACGCGCAGCGCAGCTCAGGTGCGCACAGATCTTTAAGACTAACGCGGTGTCCTATGTGAGCGACGAATACGACGCTACGCGCTGTGACACGACGACGCGTCGTAATGCGTATATGACGATATATAGGCCGCAAGCACGGTATGCCGTTGAGTTAATCGCGTTCGTCGCGTTCGCAGCGTCGCGTCGCGTAGTATTCGTCGCTCACGCAGGACACGTAAGGGAAGTGTCACAAGACGCGAATGTAACCTTAAGGTGACGCAGGACGCTCGACCAAACCTATTTGCTTTTCACTTGACATTGTATGAGAAAGGTGAGAGGCACGATGATTTTCACCGAAATCAAAGGTTTAGGAAAAGTATTTTTGAGAAAGAACTACTGAGTTTATGTTTGCAAAGTAAAGTTATTTCAACTAATGAATAAATAAACTATGTCTAATGTTAAATTTCTTTAGAATTTTCATACTCCTAATCTTACTTATTTACGCCCAAAGTTGTCATAAATTTAGTGTTAAAATATGAATCTCTTGAGACTCGTAACTTTAAAATCAATATTATTTTCGATGTTTCATATATCAATAAACCTAGATAATGACGAGATAAATCGATATAATACTTAGTTTTGAGCGTACAATATCAATTTGTATGAAGAAAGCTCCGTCCTGAGCCCTCTTAAGACTTGAAGGCTTCCCTTCAAAGAGAAAGACATATTATTTAATACATGTATTAGTGGTTTATGTATTAGTATGTATCAGTTATTTGAATGTATGTTTATTAGTATATTACACACCACCTGCAATCTAATTTTCCTTATACTTTCCAATCTTCAAGGGTGCCTGGTAGAGATCGCTAATTAGCGTTAAGGCCGCCTTTTGTATCTTCCTTCTGTCTGTGTTTTTTTATTCTTTAATGTAATCCTTCTTGTGGTTGTGCAAATAAAGTGTATTTATTATTATTATTATTTATTAAAGACTATGCACCTCTACCGCAGGAGCGTAGTATGGGTATACAGCCTGGCCGGCGATGCTCTTGCCTCTAGTGTACGCTGCGTTGAGCCAGCCCTCGCTCCTCTCAGCTATGGAGAGAACTGCTCTAGAATATTCTAGAAGATCCTCCTGGAATGAAGTAAATTACACGTCTTCAAGTCAGTCTCTCAGCAACAAACTTGGCACCATTCCACGCGGGCATGATTATAGTAATTAGATAAGGCTTTTATTGTAAAAATCCTATTACAATGTAAAGGATTATTTAAATGATAAGCAAGCTTGGGAATGAGTTGCTTAACTGATTGTGATAGTTACAATAATGTAATAAGTTTCAATAATTTTGTAAATTGGTGATAATAAAAAGAATACCCGGCTGAGTTTGTTGTGGGCTCTTCTCAGACCTGGGCGCGTTTGGAACCCTCGTAGCTTTAGTTTTAAGTTTGCGTAATAATTATCACCACTATATCTTAGAAATCCAATATCTGACTTTCAAAAAGAGTTATTAATTACCTATTTTGAATAAATCATTTGACTTTGACTTGACTTTGAAAATATTATCATTAAAAAAAGGCAATTATTTAAATTTTAATAGTAAAAAAAAGCAACAAACTTTGATAAAATCGATGCTTCTTATGTATTTTTGTTAGCTTCTTAGAAAGTAGATAACGTTATTCGTAGTACGACAAGGCTCTCTTGGCACTTGAATGACATTGACAGGGGGGGCGCTGTTGGAGAACAATGGCTTAGAATATTCAAACAAGAACAAAGGGGACACTTGACGACAACATTAGTTCCGATTTTCGCCACGCGCCAAGATAGCTTTGTCGCACTGTATATTGATTATCACTGTCATAACCTTACATTTTTAGTACAAGTAAATGTAAAAGTACAGAAGAAGTTGTAAAAGCTTATTTGGATAAAAAATGTTTCTATTCGGGAGACGCGTGGTCGCTAATTTATGTACGGGTCTAGTTGTGATAACGCATATGAATTGCGATTGTTAAGCAACGTTGATCCAAGTCGGTAACTGGATGGGTGACCGACTTTGGAGATCCGAATTTCGCCTTATTGTTTCCTTCGTGCCTCGGAGAACACGTTAAGCCGTCTGTCCCGGTTATTAACCCTAACTTATGATAATAACTGTAAAACCTAAGAGTCGAAATCTCGTTCTCTTAGTTTGCGGATCTGGGAACCCACCGAATTATTATCCCAAAAGAACTCCTGCCATTATGTGATTAATGTTAAGGGGTTATGACCCTCAGCAATGAGGACTACGACTATAATACGTACCTGTTTAAGCATGGGGTCATCCAAATAGGTCAGGAACAGTGACGTCTGTAGGTCTGTGTATTTGGGCATCAGCTCTCTTAGAGGGGCGTACGTAGCTCGTCCGAGCTCACGTAAAGTCGCGGGCAAAAGTTCCTCTGAAAAGAACATTTTCGTACTTATGACTTTGTCCAAGTGGAATTATATTTTTTGAAAATCCCGTGGGAACTCTTTGATTATCCAGGAAAAAGTTGCCTATGTCACTCTCCAGGTCTTTATCTATACCCATGCAAAAAAATCACGTCAATCCGTTGCATCGTTGCAACGTGATTGAAGGATAAACCAACAAACAAACACACTAGATAAAGACCTGGAGAGTGACATAGGCTACTTTTTATCCCGGAAAATCAAAGAGTTCCCACGGGATTTTTAAAAACCTAATTACACGCGGAAATTACTAGCGCACTTCGCTAGTAAATCATAAACGAGACACCAATGTCTCAAAATGATTACCGCCCACTTAGTTTTTTGTCTTTGTCATTGTTATGGGATTACATAACAGAGAGAATCCTATACTAACTTCTCTCCGTGGATAGAGTTAGTATGCTTACCTTTGTGAGGTCTCGGCGCGTCGATGAGGTTTCTGATGCAGTTGATAAATTCATCGATATCGGATTTCAGGTCGATAAGTAGCGTGATTCCTTCGTCTGGAGTCTGACAGAGCTTGAAGTTTGCTGTTACTATCTGAAAAAACCGGCCAAGTGCGAGTCAGGCTCGCGCAATATGGGTTCCGTACTACAGTTGTATTATTTCGACATTTTGCACGATAATTCAAAAACTATGAATCTTAAAATCAGAGAAGAAACTTAGAATCAGATGAAGACCTTTCATATGATACCCCACTTGAAAATAGTTATCTTACTTCGAAAATTGAACATACTAATTATTAGTTCATGACCACAATTTAATTTTGTTTGTGTGATCTAACCCTAAATTCACGGTTTTCAGATTTTTCCCCTAAAGCCTGCTATAAGACACACCTACCTGCCAAATTTCATGATTCTTGATCAATGGGAAGTACCCTGTAGGTTTCTCGACAGACAGACAACAAAGTGATCCTATAAGGGTTCCGTTTTCCTTTTGTGGTAGGGAACCCTAAAAACCAAACCAATATCATATACAAACAAATCTTTCTAAGAATATTTCAAGTGAAAACGGCAAGCGGCGCAAGTATGCCTCTCTTATCGAGAGTTACATTTTTGTTTCTTTTGCCGTGGAGACCCTGGGGCTATGGAGTCTTAGGGTGAGCGCACTCTGACTTTGCTTAGACTTAAGACAGTCTTAAGTCTGAGCAAAGTCAAAGTGCGCTATATAGATCTCAGCCTTGATGCTAAAAAAATTACGATACTTTTCACCGCGATTAATAGCCTCATCTGGTGACAGAAGGGCTGGCTCATTTTTGCGCAACGGATCAGCCTAGCTGTCCAACGCGGAAATGCAGCCAAAGAAGATGGGAATGAGAGTGAGAGAAAGAGAGAAGGGAAGGGAAGAGAGAGGGGAATAGAGAGAGAGAGGGAGCTTACCTTAGTCGGGGAGGGGTCCAGAGACAGTAACAAGTCTGTGTACAATCTCAGTAGTTCTCCCAGAGGTGTGTCAGACTTCAGCACCGATGTCAGCCATTCCACCTACGAATAATAACCAAAAAACCTTGAAAAATGGATTTTTAAAAACCTAAATTCATGGGGTTAATCGCGGGTATTAACTAACTCTTAGAACGGCCGACTAAAAAAGTCGACTCCCACAAAAAAGGAGTGTTTTCAGGGTTCATGTACAGTAGCCGGCAAGAAATATTGTACATCGACCTTTAGAATGGAATTTCGGGTTTGTAGAGCGCTGTCTCTGTCACTCATACCCAGTGGCGTGCAGCTCATAGAAGCATAAACGCACTGCTTACCCTCATTGTAAGAAATCAATGCTTACTTTTTCATTATAACCTGCCGTAAAACAAGTTCATACCTAAGTAAATGCATACCCTGGCTTGAAATCCTGTGCACGCCACTGCTCATACCTATGTGAGGTTTTGTCATTCAACGACAGAGACAATCCTCTACGAAACCGCTATCTCTTTCTAAAGGTTGATGTACAATATTTTCTTCCGCGTCCTGTATGTAGCTATGTTTGTGAGTTTATATGTACCGCCATAACTTTCAAATGGCTGAACAGATTTGGATGTACAGGGTATCGTTACAATCCTTACATCATCCCGAGTGGCTATATTTTTTTTTGAAAAAAATTCAATGTCGGCTGGTTGAGGTCATTTTCAAATATGAAAAATTTTTAGTTTCTTGGCAGGGCAGTTGTATTTTTTTTTAAATTAAGACTTGTTCACTATAACCTGTTTATCGGCGTCCTCGGCCAGCATGGTGGTGAGCGGCCTCAGCTCGTGGTGCGCGGCGCGTGCCCAGCTGTGGGCGCGCTGTGTGGCCGCCGCGCGCCGCCAGCAGCGGCTTGCGGACACCGAGCGGCCCATGCCGTGGAACACTGCCACGTAGGCGCGCGTGCGATCTGTACAATACCCCTTAGCTAATACCCCTTAGGGGTTGAATTTTCAAAAATCCTTTCTTAGCGTGTGACAATGAGTCACAAGCAGCTGGGTGCCGGCGCTCTGGCCGGCACGGGGGCGCCTCGAACGTTCCACGGCCGAGCCGTGCCACCGCGGCGGCGAGTCAACCAACCAATCGGCGAGCTCCGCGATCGCGTCATTTTGATCACGCCACTGGTCAGGCCACGCCCCCAGGCTATAAATACGGCGGCGGCTCTTAGTTGCGGACAAGACCCCCCGGTGACGCTGTAGCGGCCAGTAGGGCCTACGCAGCATAGTCAATCCGAAACAAAACAAAAAAATTAGTTGCGGACAGTCCGTCGGCTCTTCGCCTCGCATAAGTCGGTGTGATCTTCTATCGCTGCTCGACTGAGGTGAAGGAATCGAACGACGCCGGCGTTATTAAAATGAACTTACGCTCGCACGTATCCACACAAACACACGTTCGACTGCATGCATATCTACGTTCACACGCTCAAACGTAGGTCTAATCACGTGCAAACACACGTTCGCATGTGCATTAGCACCGTCAAAGGGAAGCATAGTCATACGCAATTGGATGCAGCCACGCACACTTTTACGACCTTTTATAGATAGCACTATAGAATAGAATAGAATAGAATGTTTTTTTATTCATGTAAACTTTTTAAAAGTGCTTATGAATAGTCAGGTAGTTTTAATTTACCACTGGTTCGGAATGCCGTTCCTACCGAGAAGAACCAGCAAGAAACTCGGCGGTTGCTCTTTTTAATTTTTCAATTTACAATGTTATTATACCGTACTATACAAGCCATTGCAGCCCCGTGCATTGCTGGAGCGAGTCAAATCCAAGCTTTTTTATCGTTTACATAGTCTGCGACTGTATAATATGCTTTTTTTAGGAGCATACTTTTAACACATTTTTTAAACTTGTGTAAAGGCAAGTCTAAAATTGGTTGTGGAATTTTATTATAAAATATTACACCCATTCCCACAAATGACTTTCGCACCTTCCAGAGGCGGAGCGCAGGAGTAGCCAGCTTATTTCTGTTTCTAGTTTGCCTATCATGGAGATCACTGATTTTTTTGTAACTGTGAATGTTTTGTCGTACAAAAATTATATTATTGTAAATATATTGGGAAGCTACTGTAAGAATACCTATTTCCTTAAATATCTCTCGTAGGGAATCGCGCGGTTTTAAATTATAAATTGCACGTATTGCCCTTTTTTGTAATACGAATATTTTCCCAATATCTGCCGCTTTACCCCACAGCAAGACTCCGTAAGACATAATACAGTGGAAATAGGCAAAATACACAATTTTTGCAGTTTCCACGTCAGTTACCTGTCGAATCTTTCTAACAGCATAAGCAGCAGAGCTGAGTTTACCAGCAAGTGTTGATATATGGGCACTGGCACGTATGCTCTTGTTATGTACGGTCCATCTTAAGTTTGAAACGGGTCCAAGGGTGCTCGGGGCTCATTAAAACGTCGTCGCACCGTTATGTGCAGTACGGTCCAGGACTTGCGGCGTTCAGAGTGGGGCCGTCGAGAGGCGATGAGCATCTCCATGTTAACACGACACTAGAACATCTACTGTTATTTACGCTGTAAGATTTTCACATTAAAATAATGAACGTTGAGCGTCCTTGGGCCCTCCCTCCACCCGGTGACGACAACCCTGCCGTCCCCCGCGTACCCTCTCTCCTCCGGTATCCGCGACGCGATATTTGTTACGTACCTTCCACAGCGAGTTAGGTTTACAACTATAGTCTGATTCAATTGTCCGACTGTTAGTGTCCGTATTATAATCTGAGAGAATATATCTGAAATGCTTGTATGCAAGGCAGGAAAAGGTCCGGAAAGAATCCCAGAAGTTATTTTAAATGGTAAAGCAGTTCGGGTTGTACAGAAATTCAAATACCTAGGACACATCCTGACAGAGCATCTAAAAGATGACAGCGACATTGAGAGGGAAAGGAGGGCACTCTCGATTCGTTGCAATATGCTGGCGCGTAGATTTGGCAAATGCAGTAAGGCCGTTAAAATAACCTTATTTAACGCCTACTGCCAATGCTTTTATACGTGCCAGTTATGGACAAACTTTCTTAAAAAGTCGTTCACTGCAATACGAGTACAATATAACGACGCATTCCGAATACTCATGGGATTGCTGAGGTATTGCAGTGCTTCTACTATGTTTGCCGAAGCGGGGGTGCCTGACTTCTATTGTATTGTTAGAGCTCGCGTGGCATCCTTTTGGGAAAGACTTCGGAGCTCTAACAATGCAATACTCAAGGTCGTTTGTGAAGGGATGCCCAGCCCTATTTTTTTAGTTATTGGCTATCTGTACACCAGGATAAGAACAGAAAGTAATACCTGTGACCTGTGACATCTGAAATGAGTTTTTTAACCATTTCAGTTAGTCGTAAGGTATCTTAATGTATTATGTGTATGTTTTATAATGTAAATTTTATATTATTGTAATTTTTAAATGTGTATATGGGTTTTTTTATGTCTGAAAATAAAAAAACTATTATTATTATTATGGATATACATCTACTCTCACGCCCGCGTACAAAATAGATACATATAAAAGCCAAAAGAGTTATAATATACTTACATACATAAAAATAAATAAACCTACATAAACATTACATACATACATATTTGTAACGGGCGGAGGATTACACCCCGGCAGGGGAGACCAAACGGCCGGGGGTCAGGGCGACAGGTGAAGAAATCGGCGGACTATCCTAGCCGAGTCCAGCAAGACCGCTTTTTGCATCCTGGCTGCGAGCGAACTGCCACGGAAACCCAGTCGCCTCAGATGTTGAGCGAGGCTGACTGGGATCAACCCATTCGCAGATATGACGATTGGGATGATTTCAGTGGACTCCACATGCCACATGTCGGAAACCTCGTGAGCCAGATCGAGATACTTGCGCTTTTTCTCCGTCTCAGCTCTCACGAGGTTCTCGTCATACGGAATGGTGATGTCCACCAAAAACACCCTCGACTGTGCCCGGTCCACCACCACGATGTCAGGCTTATTCGCTAGAATAGTCCTGTCCGTGATGATGGACCGGTCCCAATAGAGCCGGACTCCGTCGCGCTCGAGTACCGGCACCGGTGTGTACTTGTAATACGGCAGCCTCTCATCCAGGAGACCGTACTTCAGAGCAAGCTCTTGGTGAAGGATTTTGGCTGCTTGGTTGTGTCTGTGCAGATACTCAGTGTTGGCAAGCGCTGAGCATCCCGAAAGCACATGTCTGAGTGACTCGCCGGGATGGCGACAAGCTCGACAGATGTCATGAGTGCCATCTTTCAGAATGTACTTTCGGTAGTTCCGCGTCTTGACCACCTGATCTTGTATCGCACAGACAAAACCCTCGGTTTCCCCGAAGAGGTCACCAAAGCGCAACCACTGCACGGACGCTTTTTTATCTACGTGTGGCTCATTAAGAGCTTTAAAAAAGCGTCCGTGCAGCTCCTTCTCCCTCCATACGGCCTCCCGGTCAGAGGTGCTAAGTACCACCGGTTTCTGCCACTCGGTTTGGGCTAAGGATAGTGGGGTGAGTCCTTTATCACATTCTATGACCTCTCTATGCATGGGGGACCCCCTCATCGTCTCAAAGTAGGTTCTGAGGTTGGCTATCTCCCGGTTATGCATGGTCTTGACGCTCAATACGCCTCGACCACCACACTTCCGGGGGATATACAACCTCATCACAGACGATTTTGGGTGGTGCATGCGATAAAGAGTCATAGTTGTGCGGACTTTTCTGTCCAGGGCGTCAAGTTCGGTCTGAGTCCATCTGAGCACGCCAAAGGTGTACATGAGAACGGGCATGACCCAGCCGTTATAAGCTCGGATTTTATTGGCGCCTGACAAATAACTTTTACAGATTTTTGTCAGACGGCCAAAAAAGGCCTCGCAAACAGACTGTTTCACGTCCGTCTCTTTTACCCCTAGCGACTGTGACATGCCCAGATACCGGTATGACTCAGCTTCAGAGAGGGTTCTGATGGTGGACGGCTCGAGACTCATCTCAGCCGAATGAGTTACCTGTCCCCTTTCCACATGCATGACCGCACACTTGTCCAGCCCAAGCTCCATCCTGATGGAATTGCTAAAGTCAGTGGTGACATTCAGCAGCTCCTGCAGGCGGGTGGCATTGGGTGCCAGCAGTTTGAGGTCATCCATGTAGAGAAGGTGAGGCACTTTTGTCCCTCCTCTCCGAAACTGAAAGCCTGTCCCCGAACCCTCCAGCAAAGTGCTGAGTGGGTTCAGAGACAGACAGAACCAAAGCGGGCTCAGACAATCACCCTGGAAGATACCCCTTCCTATCCTTATCCGGTCATCGGCATCCGCCAGCCGCTCGCCATGGAGACACAGAATCGTACTCCACTGCCCCATGCATTCTCCGAGGAAGTCTCGAACTGTACCATCGACTTTGTATAGCTCAAGGACCCTCAGGAGCCATGAATGGGGCACCGAGTCGAATGCCTTTCTGTAGTCGATCCAGGCGGCGGAGAAATTCCGACGGTTGCGTTTGACCAGTTGGCCCGCAACGGAGTCGATGAGAAGGAGCTCCTTAGTACCACGACTACCGCCCCGACATCCGTTTTGAGCCCCAGATATGATGTTATTCTCGTCCACGTGACGGGAGATCTTGAGGCTCAAAACAGATGTCAGTGTCTTATAGATGGTAGTAAGACACGTAATAGGACGGTACTTAGCCGGATCAGTGGTATCGGTGGACTTTGGAGCTAAATGAGTGATCCCGGTAGTGAAAAGGCTCGGGAGTGTCCTCTGCTCGAGAGCCTCTTGAAATTGTCGAGCCAAGGTCGCATGGCAAACCGAAAAACCCTTCAGCCAGTAGTGATGTAGTCCGTCGGGTCCCGGGCTTTTCCAGTTCGGGGCCCGCCTTACTGCACCAGCTACATCCTCCGTAGAGATGGCGATCGGGTTCATCGGCTCTATTGAGGCACATGCTTCCTCTATCGCCTCAATCCAAGGGCCCTCCTCATGCTCTACCTCCCTCGACCACACACCCCGCCAAAAAGTGACGAGGTCGGCCGGGTCCGGTCGCTGAGAGGTAGAGCAGACTGCTGGGCACTCCAGTCTCTTGTAGAACCTTTTCTGATCACTCAAGAAGAGGCGATTTTGCTGAAATCGCTCGACTCTTTCCGAGTATCGTCGGATGCGGTTCCCCCATGCAGCGATTTTCTGCTTCAGGTCGTCAATGCGCTCTGTTAGCTTTTGCGCAATATCGGGCTGGTCCAGCCTGACCCCACACCCGTTAAACGCAATTCCAACAGAGCGCACAATCCTTGGCCTAGTGTTGCCCGACCTGAAGCTTTGCAGTCTGCCAATGAGGACTCTGGCCAGAGTGATACGGCGTTCTATTCTCTTCTTCCAGGCCGGTTCCGCACTGCGCCTTGCAGCAGCAGCACGCCCCGGTCCCGGAGTCTTGGCACCGATAAATCGGTGCACGGCGAGCGCCGCGTCGAAGAGGATAGAAGCCGTATCACCCAGGCCAGTGCTGCTTTCCAGATGTTGAGGCAGCATTTTGTTTATGGCCTCAATGACATCCCGCGTCGCTACATTTAGCGTGAGTCGGGAGAGCCGCGGACGACTCTCTAGAGGAGCGCTCCGGATTTCAGAAATCGCCTCTTCTAGAATCCCTCTCATCCGCTCTATATCCAGGGAGACTGTTTCTTCGGTGCCATCCTCCACAGGCAAATCTTGTGAGATGGTATTCGTCTCTTCAGGGGCAGGCACCGCCTGGGAGTCGATTTGCTCTGTGGTTGGTGCTGACACTTCTGGAACAGCCTCACGTCGCAATCGTTCGAGCTCGGTAGCGTTAAAGATGTTCGAACGCTGAATATACCGAGCCCGGTCTGCCAGGTTTTGTTCCGTGACAGTTAAGTTCGGCTCGAGCAGCAGGAACTCGCGGTACATTGCCGCTCGGTAGCCAGTCCGTCCGGTTTCCCCTCCTGTCGCCCTGTAGTACGCACGCATGACATTCTCGTTCATGAGAGACGTCCATCTCATGCGACGTACACCACCAGCGGCGGGCGCCGAAAATTGGGCCCTAGTGGACCCTGTCGGAGCCAAGCCCTCTGGTGGGGATGATGGGTTTGTCGGCCGGCTAGGTAGTGGTGCCGGTCGACTGGTGGTGATACTGGCGGCCCGTATGCTGCTACGCCCAGCGCCAGCTCCAGGCGCGCCCTGGCGACCCCCAGGTAGCGGCCCTATTCGCACATTCCGTATATTGTTGTCCATCATCATAAAAAGGGGGGGGGGGGGTGAGTGGTGGTTACATCACTCGGGGTCCACTCAGGTCCCCGAGGAGGCTGTTTCTGTGGCCAGCGTGCCAGATTTAGGGGAACTTAAATGATGCTAATTAGTTCCCCGTTTCCCTTAGTCGCCTCTTACGACACCCACGGGATGAGAAGGGGTGGCAACATTCTCCTCTGCCGGTGCCACACGGCGGTTATTATTATTATTATTATAATCGAATCTCCCGTACGTCGAGTAGGCCAGACATATTGTGTAAATAAATTGTATAGTAGATTTAAGGGTTCTAGGATAATAAAGCGTTTTTATGCTTTTTGTGCAATCTGTGTTTCTTTTAAGAAACCCCGATTAGCTATCAAGTTCCCTTCCTTCCTTCCTTGCCCCCAAGGCAGGAATCCCTTCTCTCATGCTACGTTACAAGTGGATGTCTAAGTTATAATAGCTATCTGCATGCCTTTCAGCCCGATTCGCCTAGCAATTTGAACTGTGCGTTGATAGATCAGTCAGTCAGTCACCGTTTCCTTAGACATAGGATACTTACCAGCGTCCATTTGTGTTAACGCATCAATGAAAGGTGGTGTGATGGCCGCTTCGAGTCTATTGTATAGAGTTTCCAACTGTAGCCTCTTTGTTTCATAGTCGGGTGAATCACTCAGTACCTGGAAAATACTAGATTGTACAACAAGGACGTAAAACAAGCCATTTTAGCCGAGACGTTTATCTACCCGAGCCGAAGGCGAGTGCAGACATTTAAGTCGAGGGTAAACTGGGTTTTGTTATACATATACATACATGAGCTCGCTCTCAATCACCCACTGCGCAGGTACAAGAGCAGGTCTTTTGATGAAAAACCAAATATATAGAGCAATATATCACTCACTGCGCAAGTTCAGGGTCGGAGACCTTTTGCGTGACACCAACTGTAGCTTGCAACAGAGTTGTTCACATCTATACTAGTATTATAAAGAGGTAATGTCGTTAAGTTTGTTTGTAGGGGGTAATCTCTGAAACTACTGAACCGATTTTGAAAATTCTTTCACCAATAGAAAGCTACATTATTCCTGAGTGTCATAGGCTATATTATATACATGCGGGCGAAGCCGCGGGGATCAGCTATATGGAATAAATTGCCTAAGGATGTAGTTATGTCAAGTTCTGTTAATCAGTTCAAGAATAGATTGGACAAACATTTGGAAAACTCCAAAAACCCTTGTGATATACACGCATCAGCGAAAGCTGCTTAGTCTTTCGTCTAAATTAAATCTATATGTCGGAGATACTCGGCAGTAATCGGGACGCAAACGTTGTCTAGTGGCGTTGATCGAGTCTACGCATTATGACACAATCTGGGTTACCATGGACACGTAAGAAAAACAATATGGTTTGAAGATGGTAAGAGAAACGACTTGTGTACTTGTGTAGAATCGAATCCCGCGTTCCTATTAAGCCAACATAATAACCCTGTAGATAAACGCCCAATAGAAGGAAATAAGACGATCCTAGAGCTCTCTGCCGATATATATAATATATAAAAGGAAAAGGTGACTGACTGACTGACTGACTGATCTATCAACGCACAGCTCTACTGCTAACTACTACTGGACGGATCGCGCTGAAATTCGGCATGCAGATAGCTATTGTGACGTAGGCATCCGCTAAGAAAGGATTTTTCAAAATTCAACCCCCAAAGGGGTAAAATAGGGGTTTGAAGTTTGTATGAAAGTCTGTCAGTTTTGAAGTTAGAAGTTTGAAGTTTTGTAGTTAATATTTTTGCAATTAGCAGTATGACATATTTTATTAAGCTCATAATATGTTGAAATGTCATAGTTAAAAATCAAGTTTAAGGGTGTAAAATAGGGGTTTAAAATTTGTTTACTCCACGCGAACGAAGTCGCGAGCATAAGCTAGTAATACATAAAGTACCAGGAGCAAAAAAACAAAGCAGTACCTCCAAGCTGGCAGTCATAGCTGTGACTTGATCCGCCAGCTCTGCCAGCTTGTCCTTCTGTGTGGACACTCCGGATTCCAGGATTTCTTCCAGTGAAGTAACCAAGGCCACCCATTTGTCAGCTTCGCGAAGTGCTGATGCTGCCATCTGTAAACAAAAACACGCAAATTAAAAAACGAATTCCACCCGGACGAAGTCGCGGGCATCAGCTTGTTTGTAATATTACCTCTAAACTGCTCTTTAGCTGATCGATCCTCTGCAAGCTCTGGATGGAGTGTCCCGTCTGCTCCTCCACTCCTTGCACCTGCTGTTCCAGCGCCAGCAGCTTCTGCTGCAGCAGCGCACCTTCCAGCTGAAGAGTCGAGGCGTCTTGCAGCACGCGTGGTATGGACGATACTATCTGTTGCCGAAACCATACGCGGTAGAGGATAATGCTGGAAATCGAGCTATATTGCATCACACACGCATTTTACAAAATATATTTTTAGGCTTCCGTACCTAAAAAGAAAAAAAAGGAACCCTTATCAGGAAGGATCACTTCTTTGTCTGAAAGAACACGTGAACAAAGTGTCATATCTCAAATCAAGAAAGTGGACAATTTCTTAGTATATAAGATAATTTATAAGTTTAGGTTAAAATAAAATTACTTATTAGTCATACATTAGGCTAGATCGTAATATTATTGAGTAGCTAATTGGCACTCAACAATAAGGATTTAAAAAAAAAACTTCGTTGTCTGTCTGTATGTCCGTCGTCGTCTTCGTCTGATGATGATGATGACGATTTTTTGATTTATCATGCAAAATGTCGAAAACTGTTAGAATAAATACTTCTTGGTAGGTTTATTTATAAGCTCACTAATATAAATGTCATTCTCTTTTGTTTGCTGTTCACATCAACATGTCAACTAAATAAAACTGACGAAGAATATCCTTACGTACTTTCTTTTTACAATTGGGGCATTTCACGTCAAGCGGACAGCCAAAAAAAAAATGAGGTCGTGAATTTTGTTTATACTCTGGTCAGTTATACTTCTAGTAGACGTGGATGTACACACACAATGTTTTTTTCGTATGATGCTTTATTGCTGAGTTATGAGCTTTTAAAATTTTACTAAGAATGAAGTCCATTATTTTTTGGATGCTTATTATTTGTATCAATTCATTTGTAAAAAAAAACTAAAAGTATTGTTTCTCATAGTTAAAAAGTTAACATTTTTAATTTTTTTATCGAATTCTAAATTTTAAATTTTTTTTTTGGTTGTCCGCTTGACGTGAAATGCCCCAATTGGTGGTTGAATCAACTACCAATCAAAATCACTACTCAACTCTGGTCACAAGTCAGTTGTTTTGTTGGTAGTTGAATCAACTACCCCCTCGTCTCCTAAGTTTACCAATCGAAAAATCTTAAATAATCAGGGTTGAGGTCTGAGAAGAGCCCACAACAAACTCTGCCTAGACATATTATAAATAGGTAAAACAATGAAATACCTGAGTAGTAGTCTCATCAAGTGAGTTGCTCAGCTGTTTCATGTATAGCTGCAGCCTCGCCACCGTGTTAGCCACAAATATCTGAAAAGTATATTTTCAGATATTTGTATATATAGTCTGTTCATTTCTATACTCTATCTATGGAAACATGTTAATATAGGGCTCTCTGTTACGTGATCCCATACAAATGACAGAGACAAAAATCTCAGTGGGCGTTAACTATTTTGAGTCATAGAATAGAATCTAAATATATAAAAGGAAAAGCTGACTGACTGATCTATCAACGCACAGCTGAAACCACTGGACGGATCGGGCTGAAATTCGGCATGCAGATATCTATTATGTCGGAGGCATCCGCTAATTTTTGAAAATTCAACTCCCAATGGTTTGAAATTTGTGTAGTCCAGGCGGAAGAAGTCACGAGCATAAGCTAGTAGAATATATTTTTATTCAAGTAATCTTTTACAAGTGCTTTTGAATCGTCAGATAGTTTAATTTACCACTGGTTCGGAATGCCATTCCTGCCGAGAAGAACCAGCAAGAAACTCGGCGGTTGCTCTTTTTAAATGTTCAATTTACAATATTATTATACCATACTGATAGTGATACAATAAAATAACATTATTTAAATATACCTCTTTTTCTTGATTCTCACTGGTACTCCAAGCTTTATTAATCCATTTCTTGGGGTCAAAATCATTATCGGAAAATGTTTTCAAGTCCTGCCGACAATTTTACAGGTAATAAGTTAAATAATCATATGAGAGTTCATGACCCAGGTTACTTTAATAAGCTAAATAACAACAAACCATTTTTATTAGTTAAAATTATTGTAATCACGTAAAACACTTTTTAACTTTTTGTTTGTAAACACTAGATTACTAAAAACTTTGTAACATATAAAAGAGGTTATGTTAAGATGTCATTTGCCAATGTCATGTTTTTTTTACGATTGATTTACGGCTCTAGGTTCTAACCCTTTTGAGCCTAATGTCAATCATGATGTCAATACCACCGACCATGCACATAAACCTAAATTCTTTGCTTCTTTTCAACAAATTTCAGCAACAACTTTCAATAAATGTTTCCGCAATAAGTTTTTGCAACCGGTTTCGACAACCAGTACCTATCAGCGACTTTCAGTAACAAGTTTCACTAAAAAGTTTCCGCAATAAGTTTCAAGAACCAGTTTCGGCAACGAATTTCATCAACAAGTATCCGCTAGAAGTTTCTTTAACAAGTTTAGACAACAAGTTTCCGCAACAACCTTCAGCAACAAGTTCCGTCAACAAGTTTTAGCAACTACTTTTGGCAACATATAAAGATATATATGTTGCCAATACACAACAGACGGAAACGTTTAAGTGCGGAAACGTCCAGAGCGAAAAAGATATAGTTTAAGAATCGTCTTGTTGCTAATGTCACCCACATTACCAACAAGACGATTCTTAAAAGTGCATTAGTTACGAAGTTATTTGATATTTTTCGTACAAATAATCTGGTGAATTACTGAAACCCATTTAAATCACAAAAGTATTTTTTTATCATTGACAGCACTGATATTAATTTTAGGATTGCTCTATATAGTTAATACATTTTAGGTCCAAATTCCAAATCTACTCAGTAATAGCTCTAAGCGGTCGTACTTCATATGTTTTACGACCTTTTTGAATTACTTGTCTGTGACGGTCTGTGGGTAGTCTGTGGCCAAAGAGTATGGAACATGCCTACATTTTAGTCTGTGGCTAAAATAAAATGGCGGATTAGATATAAAAAAGTATTTATTTTTTCTGAAGTATTGCATATAAAAATAAACCACTGTAAAATAAAAACATTTTAAATATGTAAATATTAAAAGTAGTGTCATAATTTAAAATTTGAATAGAGTTTATTATTTATATATTAATATTACTTATTTAATCCTTTATTACTTTTAGTTCTAGTTTTATTCTTTGGAAAATGTGAATGTGTCAGGCAGGTAAGAAGATTTTAAAGAATTTAATTTACGCTTTTCACTTTTTATGAAACAAGTGAGTTTCATGTTACGCGTTTTTGTATTGACAAGAGAGCACTATGAGCTTACTACGAGAGTTCAAAATCAGTCTTAGAAGAAGTCGGTTAATGATGTAGTACTTAGCTAATTTACAAATCTTTCTAATGTGTTTTGTTGGCAAATTTAAATTCCTATTAAGGGCATTAAGGTAGGTAATGAAGTATCTTGATCTTGGATCTAAAGTAATTAAAGAAAATTCTGAAATCCTGAAATTCTTGTACCCATTGTATCTGGTATTTGTAAGATTTAAGAGTAGTCCTGTAGGAATATATAAAAGGAAAAACTGACTGACTGATCTATCAACGCACAGATTAAACTACTGGACTGATCGGGCTGAAATTTGGCATTCAGATATCTATTATGACATAGACATCTGCTAAGAAAGGATTTTTGAAAATTCAATCCATAAAGGTGTAAAACAGGAGTTTGAAATTTGTGTAGTTCAGACGAAGTCGCAGGCATAAGCTAGATAATGACCTTACCTTACTTACAGCTTAAATTGCTGTGTCTATATACTGGAGATTTTGTATAATAGATAGGTTCTTTTTATAAAGTTTACCTCCACTGAGAAAGGATTTTGAAAAATTCTTACCTATGTAAGATTAAAATCTAATTGGATTCCAATGAAATCTGACAGTCATAGGATAAAGCTAGTTAGATTAATAGGAGGCCTAACTACCTATATCAAACAATGTCTAATCTTTTGAGTTTTGACAAAGGGTTGATCCATCTGTCCATCCGTATGTCAGCGGGCTGAATCTTGTAAACTGTAATAGGTAGAGAGTTGAAATTGTCACAGAATATGTATTTCTATTGCTGCTATATGACAAACAATAAAAAATTCTAAATGGCTGCCATAAATTAAAGTGTTGTTTCTTGTATGATGGGATGGACTTGGACACTTGGCCATTTTTTTTCATACTCTTGAAATGGAACAAATGTTTTATCACATAACAATAAGAAAACACACTGGTAGATAGCATATATTGGAAATGTGAATTGTTTGCGTGCACACAATATTTTTTTAGGGTTCCGTACCTCAAAAGGAAAAGCGGAACCCTTATATGATCACTTTGTTGTCTGTCTGTCTGTCAAGAAACCTACAGGGTACTTCCCGTTGACCTAGAATCATGAAATTTGGCAGGTAGGTAGATCTTATAGCTGACATTTGGGGAAAAATCTGAAAACCGTGAATTTGTGGTTACATCACACAAAAAAAATTAAATTTGGGTCATAAACTAATAATTAGAATATTCAATTTTCTAAGTAAGATAACTATATCAAGTGGAGTATCATACGAAAGGGCTTCGCCTGTGCATTCTAAAACAGATTTTTATTTATTATTATGTATCTTAGTTTTTGAATTATCGTGCAAAATGTCGAAAAAATAAGACTGTAGTACGGAACCCTCATTGCGCGACCCTGACTCGCACACGCACAGTTTAATTTTTTTTGTGTGATCTAACCCTAAATTCACAGTTTTCACATTTTTCCCCAAATGTCAGCTGTAAGATCTACCTACCTACTAAATTTCATGATTCTAGGTCAACGGGAAGTACCCTGTAGGTTTCTTGACAGACAGACAGACAGACAACAAAGTGATCCTATAAGGGTTCCGTTTTTCTTTTTGAGGTACGGAACCCTAAAAAATGTTTTTCTCATTTATATTTTCAGACAAGTTAATCACATAAAATATGGCGGTGGACAGCTCTCTCAATCACTACAGAGCACTGCTGAGGAGTGGCCATGAACCTTGCGACTTTTGTGATAGAACATTTAAGAATAGGTAAATGTTTCTAGAACCAGCCCCCCGATTGTGTAAGAGTAACCATTTCATCGCTATCGCAATCGTCAAAAAATTCTGCCCTTTGATTGGCTGTGAAAAAATGTAAACAGCGAATCAACCAATCAAAGGGCAGAATTTTTTGACGATTGCGATAGACAATTGGCGGGTATGATAGCCTATACTAAGGCCATTACGAACGTGCAAACGGGGTCATAAAACATTACGATCAAGGGTTGCGAGAATGCTGCAGAAGTCGTTACCGATAAAGGGATGCCGTTCAGACGCAGGCAATGCATCAGGTTCCAGTTTCAGAAGGCCTGTAAGAGAGGTCCAACAAAAATTATTTATGACCCAGTTCGCACGTTCATAATAGTAAGAGACGTCCATCTCATATTCAGGAGGTCGGGAGTGTGATCCCGGGCATGCCTCTCAAAAGAAAGTACTATCACATATGGAATAAATTGCCTAAGGATGTGGTTATGTTAACCAGTTCAACAATAGATTGGAAAGACATTTGGAAAACTCCAAGCACATCTGATATAGATATAAATCAGTGAAAGCTGCATAGTCTAATAATAATACAATATATTAAATTATTTATATTTTCTGCTTTCAGATTCGATAGCATAATTCACAATGCTTCACACATAATTATACCGTTAATGAAACAAAACTGGCACCAATGTGACTTCTGCCTCTACTACTTCCCAACCCAAGAGGACCTGTATAACCACCACAAAACTAAACATCCAAATGTAGCAATAATTACTCAAAATGTTAATAATATATTAGGGAGCCCTAAAATAAAATTTGAAAATTCTGACGAATATGATAATTACAATTCTATACTTGAAATGCATGATGATTATAATTCTGATAATACAACTAGACATTTGATTATAGAAAAGAGTATTATCAAACAAGAAAACACGGATGATATAAAAGAGAATCACATATGCAATTCGTTAGACATTAAAAACGAAGCAATGAAAGTCGAAGATAATAATTGTGATAACGGAATAGTCGATGTTGATATAACGGGAAATGATTATAGTGAAAATTCTGATTCGATTAAGAGCAGATTGAGATTCGAAGAAGGCGGTTTATTCGATGACGACGTTTTGGGGGATCTGATCACGGAATGCAAAGTCAAAATGTTTAACGAACCAATCAACCAAATGTTTAATGAACCAATCAACCAAATGTTTAATGAACCAACCAACCAAATGCCCGGTTTCAAGAATCTCACACCACAAAACGACATTAAAAACCTCTCTAATAGTAGGAATTCTTTAAGTATAAGAAATACACCCATACAAAATTTAATTAGCGCAATGATCAGAAGTAATTTTCGTGATGAACGAACACAGAATGGTGATATTGAGAAACCTAAGATGAATAACAACATATGCAATAATTTAGTCACAGACGATTATGAATATGACAATTTTGCTCAAAGCAAAATACCAAAAGTTGAAAAATTCAATGGTGCTGGATTTAACGATAATAATGTACAGAATGTAGACAGAAGTGACGTGCCTGTACCAGAGTCTACATACAGAAGTGTACATTATACAGATTTAGTAAAACCTGGCATATTTAGTTGCAAATTTTGTCATAGAGTGTTCCCAAATAGGTGAGTTAATAGGCTGGACTTTTATTATCGGTGGTCGATTGTTACAAAGAAACAATCGAATGAATCGAACAATTGAACAATCGATTGTCGATTTATCGTCTTGACCAAACAATCGAATAAAAATCGACACTTGATTGTTCAATAAAATTGTTCCATTATTCGAATCAATTATTGCTAAGCCTACGAATGCGGAGCGCACGGTCTGGAACGAATAAATCGAAAATCTAAATATAAAATGCACATTTAACAACGGAGACTTAGCAATAGGAATTACTAAGTCTTTAATCAGATGATTATGAATATGACAATTTTGCTCAAAGCAAAATACCAAAAGTTGAAAAATTTAATGGAGCTGGATTTAACGATAATAATGTACAGAATGTAGACAGAAGTGACGTGCCTGTACCACAGTCTACATACAGAAGTGTACATTATACAGATTTAGTAAAGCCTGGCATATTTAGTTGCAAATTTTGTCATAGAGTATTCCCAAATAGGTGAGTCGATTGTTGCAAAAAAACAATCGAATAATCGAACAACTGAACAGTCGATTGTCGATTTTAAATGCGGAAACCAGCTCAGAGCGAAGAACAAGAAGGCGATTGTCGATTCTTGACTACAACAATCGAATAAAAATCGACACTTGAATGTCCGATTGTTCGGTTATTCGAATTATTGCTAAGCCTACGAATGCGGAGCGTACGGTCTTGAAGGAATAAATTGAAAATCTAAATCAATTGCACATTCAATTGTCGATTCATACGTCCCAGACCTGCGCGCTAAGTAACAATAAAATTGAACAATCGAAAACAAACGATAGTTTTCGATTGTTAGCGAATACATTATTAGGTTTCTATATCCGAAGGGTGCCAATGAGACAAGAGGGCTTAGTAATAGGAATTAGGGAACTGCCCGTCCGTTCGTCCGTCTGTCGGTCCATCTGTTTGTCAGTCCGTCCTTCCTTGCGTCTGTCTGTCAGCAAGATTTTTTATTTATTCAGTTTCCTTTTATATATTAAGAAAAGCACAGCAAGCTTAAGTATTTTTTCGTTTGATGAGTCACATACGACTCATAAAACAATGGTCACACGCGACTCGCAAAACGATGAGTCATATTATACGACTCACAAGAACTTTTTGAAGGTTGTCAAGAAATCCATGAGTTCAAAGCCATATTGGGCTGTATTGCATTTTTTCTAATTGAGATAGATAAAAAAATCCAAATTAAAAAATAAACTAATGGACGGATCGGGCTGAAATTGAGCTATTGTG
The DNA here is from genome assembly GCF_902806685.2 of Maniola hyperantus. Taxonomy (NCBI): domain Eukaryota; kingdom Metazoa; phylum Arthropoda; class Insecta; order Lepidoptera; family Nymphalidae; genus Maniola; species Maniola hyperantus. The sequence goes on from NC_048561.1 coordinate 1,632,720, forward strand.
CTAGACATCCGCTTAGAAAGGATTCTTGAAAATACAACCCCTACGGGGTATATTGCAGGGTATATCTACGTAATACGCTAGCATGCTCTAGTTTTTTTTTTTCTTTTCAGACTACTTCTTATACAGCACGAGCCCACACACATTCACTTTAAACAGTGTCGTCCCAGATTATGCACCTTTTGTGACAAGTTCATCGCTGGTAGCCACGTACATTTACATAGACACATAGCGAGGGAACATCCCGGGGCACCAGTCGAGAAGAAGCACCAAACCTTCAAGTGTACGAAATGCTCCTTGAGATTCCGTCGATACTTGTCACACGTGAGAAACTATCACCAATACGACTGTCACAGTTGCGGGAAGGAGTTCACGAAGGATTCCGTGATTGAACTGAACCTACACTCGAAGACTTGTGCCACGCAGAACGTTTTATCAAAAATTATGAACGTATGTGAACTGTGTTTCAGCTTTTTCAAAGTTAAAATGAATGTGAAGTATAGTTTAATGGGTAGTACGATGAACGAACCAGGAGTTAGATACCCTTGTGCGGTCTGTGGTAAAAAGTACTTTGAACTGAAGATGATCAAACGTGTCATATATGGAGCGCTTGGTGGGAATGTAGTGAACGGTCGTCGCGAAACTAAATATTGTAAGATCAAGCGGCCGTTGACAAATGAGGAACGGCTGAAGAAGTTCCAGCATAGACTGAAGCGAATAAATCTGTTGAATAAATTCTACTTTGCTGTTTTATTTTTGTTTTCCCAAATGCTTGAATTAACAAAATTAGAGAAAATGCCCTTACAATGAGTTGCATGTGACTCATTGTATTTGTGATTCATCAAGTGATTCATTGTTTGGTGAGTCATTTTATTTTATTTTATGACTCATACTACAGGGGAGCTGTTAGGTTAACGAAAACAGAATGAGAGGGGTTTAGGTCATAGGGAGTTCGATCCTGGGCACGCACTTCTAACTTTTCAGAGTTACGTGCGTTTTAAGTAATTAAGTATCACAAACATCCTGAAGAAACTTGCATGCCTGAGCGTTCTAAAAAATATATGAAGTCTGCCGATCCGCACTCGGCCAGTTAGTCTATGGCAAAACCCTTTCTCAGTCTGAGAGGAGACCCGTGTAGTGAGCCGGTAATGAGTTGATCATGATGATGATAAACCGAGAGGTATGGGGCCGTGTGGAGGGTAGGTATATTACGCGACAGGTCGAGTTGGCGACGGGGACGAAACTCCACGCACAGCTCCCGCGCTATCCCGGCGCTGGTGTACGGGGCATCCCCCCAGTCTCACACCCCGATTGCCATCTCGACTAGTCGTGTACTATAGGTACAGTACGCGGCATTTAAGAATGACGTTTCGGCTACATGACGTTTTGTCGGTTTCAACGACAGAGACAACGTTCTAAAAATCCGTCATCTCCTTCTAAAGGCCGATGTACGTTATTTTCTGCCGCGTACCTACTGTAATAGGTATTTATTACTACGCAAGTTAATAAACAAAAGAAAAACCGGCCAAGTGCGAGTCAGGCTCGCGCAATGAGGGTTCCGTACTACAGTCGTATTTTTTCGACATTTTGCACGATAATTCAAAAACTATGATGCATAAAAATAAATAAAAATCTGTTTTAGAATGTACAGGTGAAGACCTTTCATATGATACCCCACTTGATATAGTCACTCACTTCGAAAGTTGAAAATACTAATTATTAGTTCATAACCACAATTTTTTTTTTTGTGTGATCTAACCCTAAATTCACGGTTTTCAGATTTTTCCCCAAATGTCAGCTATAAGATCTACCTACCTGCCATGATTCTAGGTCAACGGGAAGTACCCTGTAGGTTTCTTGACAGACAGACAACAAAGTGATCCTATAAGGGTTCCGTTTTTCCTTTTGAGGTACGGAACCCTAATAAACGTTGCCGCGTTGGCATAAGCCGCGTGTTATAATTAGTGGCCGCCTAATTGCGTGGACATTATCTATTAGCTTACGTCAAAACATGTGCTTGCCTCTTTGTTCTTGGAGTGTTTATTTATAACTGTTATTTCATGAAGTTTTGACGAACTCCCTGGCGCAATGGTTAGCGCTGTGGTCTTATTAGTGGGAGGTTCCGGTTTCGATTCCTGGCAGGGATTTGGAATTTTATAATTTCTAAATTTCTGGTCTGGTCTGGTGGGAGGCCTCGGCCGTGGCTAGTTACCACCCTACCGGCAAAGCCGTGCCGCCAAGCGATTTAGCCTTCCGGTACGATGCCGTGTAGAAACCAAAGGTGTATGGGTTTAATAAAAACTGCCATACTCCTTCCAGGTTAGCCCGCTCCCACCTTAGACTGCATAGTCACTTACCATCAGGTGAAATTGCAGTCAAGGGCTAACTTGTATCTCAATAGGCTACTTGACAATTTTTTTAAGTTGGTCTTAAATGGTTAATATTTGTCCTATTATATCAAAAAAATTAACACTATATTTTTTTGCGCCCTAAAAACCGTAAAACTTTAATTTAAAAAAATATTTTTCTTAGACAGGTGAAAATAGTGAATATAGTGTATAGAAAATACATTAGAATATAGTGTTAATTTTTTTGATATAATAGGACAAATATTAACCATTTAAGACCAACTTAAAAAAATTGTCAAGTAGCCTATTAAAAAAAAAAAAAAAAAGTTTATAGAAAAGTATATTTTTAGTTACGTGCGTTTTGAAGCATTGATGTCGAAAATTACGATTTTGAGCAATTAAAATGCATCATAATATGTACTTAATCTGTATCTATCTATAATCTAAATATATTAAAAGGAAAAGTGTCTGATTGACTGACTAGTCAGTCAAGTCAGACTAATCTATCAACGCACAGCTCAAACTTCTGGACGGATCGGGCTGAAATTTGGCATGCAGATAGCTATTATGACGTAGACGTTCGCTAAGAAAGGATTTTTGAAAATTCGACCTTTAAGGGGGTAAAATAAGGGTTTGAAATTTGTGTACCTAGTCCACGCGGATAAAGTCGCGGGGATAAGCTATAGTAGATAAGTTTTCAATGCCACGTTTTTCGCACACCGCTGCCGTATTTTTCAACACTTTTAAAATACATTTAGTTTTTTAGGATTCCATGCCCGAAGGTTGCCAACGGGCCTATTAAATCATCTATTATATTTACTTTGAAATAATTACTAAGCTTCCGTTGTTAAACCGTCTGCTACGAGTGCGGGCTGTATCTCGTGAACCGTGATAGGTAGAGTTCAAAATAAAAATTTCAAAATGGCCGCCATGAAAATTCAAATGTAACAGTGCGACAAAGGTATCTTGGCGCGTCGTGAAAATCGGAGCTAACGTTGCCGTCATGTGTCCCCTTTGTTCTTGTTTGAATATTTCTTCTTTGAATATAGAGTCCCCGCAGACCACAAACTTTTTATCGGCCGATAGTTTGGTCGGTTTCTTAATCAGTATGATGTTGAGCCTCAATAGCTCAACCGGTATAGGAGTGGACTGAAAACCGAAAGGTCGACGGTTCAAATCCCGCCCGTTGCACTATTGTCGTACCTACTCCTAGCACAAGCCTGACGCTTAATTGGAGAGGAAAGGGGAATATTAGTCATTCAATATGGCTAATATTCTTTAAAAAAAACGTTATAATTTGCGCACTTACATACATCTTCATACTGAATAAGAAACCGACCAAACTATCGGCCGATAAAAAGTTTGTGGTCTGCGGGGGCCTTTGTTCTCCAACAGCGCCCCCCTGTCAATGTCATTCAAGTGCCAAGAGAGCCTTGTCCTACTGTACCTATTTCTTTTGCGGGAAGAAGATGATCCTGAAAAACCTATACCTATCACGTGTAAACTTTAACTTTTTGTGGCAAATTTCATGTCAAAAGTACGATTTTAGTTTAGTCCTTATTATTTTAACCGTACCTACTTTTGACATGACAGTTGACCCATAGAGTTAAAATGGCGCGTGAAGAGTCATTTTTACTATACCTACCTATAGAATAGAATAGAATAGAATAGAATAGAATAAATTTTTATTGCATTAACTGTGTAGGTACATTAGGTGTTATACTTGTTATAAAGTTCTAACAGTTTGCCACTTTGTGGCGTGCAATACTGGTTACATACAATATTTTTTAAATATTACAATTTTTAACTATTTTGTTTACTAAACTAAAAAACACTACCTAGGTACTTACATACTATACTTACATCAATAATTTTCATAAAAATACTCATTAATATTATAAAAGGCCTTACTAATTAACCAATTTCTTAATTTATTTTTAAACATAACTGCCTTCTGTTTTTTTAATATTGAGTGGCAAATGATTAAAATTTTTAACACCAAATGCAAATGCGCTTTTTGAGAAAGTGTAGCAGTTATTTTGGGGTACAATTATGTTGTATTTATATTTTGTACGCAAGTTGTCTCTTTTTGTGTTATTTCCCACAAAATACTCAGTGTTGTTTCTAATAAATATGCATAGTTCCAAAATATATATACAAGATAAGGTAAGATACTTTTTATCTATAAATACATTTCTAACAGATTGATCAGATTTTATGTTATAAATAATTCATAATCTATTTATTTCATAATCGTTTAAATGTTGTAATCTAAAAACGTCCGCATCTTATGCACTTGCAGCGCTGAACTCGATATAAGAATAGATGTAATGCAAGCTTTGCGTCGCGACGAACAGAGAATGAATAGAGTCGAAGTGATAAAAAGCTTTATTAGGATAGCGCGCATAGAAACATATTAAGTAATTTATTTATGGATGTGCGAGCCGATAACTTAAGTATCCTAGTTTTTACGGTACCGTACCAGGGTAAACAGGTTGAGATGGCAATCGGGGTATGAGGCGGTGGAACGCCTCGCACGCCCGCATGTCACCCGCGCTAGTCCGCACTGGGCTACTACGGGGGCTGTGCGGGTGTGCGGAGCGTCCTCACCCCGATTGCCATCTTAACCTGTCGCGGACGCATGCTGTAGCCGCCTTTAATTTGAATTATGTAATAAATTAGCACCTAGGATTTGAATAATATTTTTTAAATGAATCTATTGGTGGTTCAATAAAAAAAAAATGTTATATGACTTTGATGGACGAATTTCGTAAAGAACCCTAAACAGAGAGAAAACTTTAATAGACGGGAAAATAATAATAGTCACTATAATAATATTTTCAAACTGTCTATTGTATAAATTATTAAATGCAGAAAAATCGTAAATATTACACTATAATATTATTTACGTAGAAATACATGTAAGAACGAAGAGATCTTTTAAAATTAGATCTATTGCGACTCAATTCGTTCCATGCGCTTCCTAGCCAATGTAGAGCGGATAAAGTACACCCAGTTTGCGTCGCGTCGCTTTCAAACCAACGCGCTAAAAAAAAGTGTCCCGATTTATAGATTTAAAAAAAACAAACAAATTATTTTTGAGAACAAACAAAAAATAAATCGACTCTTTGTTTGTGAAAGACTATCGATTCGAAATATGAAATTGTTCAAGTGTGCGTATTTCTTTGTTTACTTTTCAAAAAGCGCATTAAATGTGCATGTGTTGCGTTATAGTGTTGTCAGTAAAAAAATATTTACCCCATTTTTAGGGATGCTCGACGCGTAAGTTGTTAAGTGTTAAGGATTTTGTTTTCAGCCAATTATGAAATGTATTCTTCACATTTTTTAATTTAGTTCAATTCAATTTAAATAATTTATTCAAAATAGGTTATAAATTAGGTACACTTTTTGATCGTCGGTTGTTGGAATTGTAAGATATAGTGGTGATAATTATTAAGCAAACTTAAAACTGAAGCTAACATAAGTACCTATACTTATCTAGGTACTTGATTACCATTATTACTTACCTAACCATAGTCCATACCTACTATATTCACGTTCATATGAATATTCTCCTTCAACTTTTAAACGAACTTTTAAACTTAGTTGAAGGCGGTTTTCGCTAACATAATTTTTATAAAAAAAAAATAGATAGATATACTTAGGTACTTATCTTTATTCGTCTATTAAAAATGTCATCTTACTCTAAATAAGGAATTTGACAGTTACATATTTCCTGGATACTGCATAATATAAGTAAGTATATGTATAAGTAACATAATAAAATATAATTATGTCCACTGAGAATTGAGATACGTAGTTAATAGGTTTGCAGATTTGCGTAAAATTTGTAACACAACAAAACATTAGCTTTATTTATTAACAAGGAAGTATTCTAAAATAAATTACGTGGATGTTAAAAGAAACACATCACAAGTGTTTAAATAACTATTGGATACTAAGTGATGCCCACTACTTCGTTAGCGTGTATATACCTACCTAAGTTTTAAAAAATCTGGTGGGAACTCTTTGATTTTCCGGGATAAAAGTAGCCCACGTCAGTCTCCAGGATGCCAGCCATCTCTGTACCAAAAAAATTACCTCCGCGACTTCATGCACGTGGATTTAGGTTTTTAAATAATCCCCTGAAGCTTTTTGGTTTTCCAGGACAAAACAAGCCTATTTTCATCCCGCGGATGTAAGCTAACTGATAACTCTGTACTGAATTGTATCAAATTTGGCTCAGCGTTAAAATCTAGCTGACAGACAAACAGACAATCGCCTTTATATTATTAGTATGAATAGAATACAGACATTTATTAATGTAGACAGACGCGACATTGCTCGAGATATTTTTATCTTATGTTATTGTGTATTTGTATAATTATTTTATATAATTTATATATTATTTTGTATAATTACGTTTAAAATTATCTCTTCAGAAAATAGGTAGGTACCTACATAGGTAAACTTGTCTATCTAGCATGTCCCAGCTTTGCTCAGGTATAATTTTCAAAAATCCTGAAACCGTACTTACCTACCATCAGTACCCTTTTGGTTTGTCCTTCAATCACGTCGCAACGGTGACGTGATTTTTTGCATGGGTATAAATAAAGACCTGGAAAAGGACATAGGCTACTTTTATCCCGGAAAATCAAAGAGTTCCCACGGGATTTTTAAAAATCTGAATCCACGAACTCCTTAGCCTATGTCCTTCTCCGAGATGCAAGCTATCTCTGTACCAAATTGTCATTTTGTCCAAATCGGTTGAATGGATGGGCCGTGAAAGACTAGCAGACAGACAGACAGACACACTTTCGCGTTTATAATATTATTATGGATGGATATAGATTTATCTAGAAAATCTGCTGTGCCTAGGACTTAATGCGAGGTAATTTGCATTGTATAAGTCCCGCAAATTGCTATTGCGCTGGAACCATGTCTCATTAACATCGAAATGACGTCATTCTGACGTCAGCTGAAATCAAAATATACCATCAGCTCGAAACTCCAGTCTAGTGCTGACGTCACTAAAATGGGGCCACGCGCATTAGCAATTTGCGGGGCTTATACTAGTGCGCCAAAAGTGTCAAAGTGATATGACTCTACCAAGGCCCTATTTAATCTGTGCAATTAGAATTGTAAAATATATTGATCCGCAATGATAAATGTGTGTCAAATCGTCCGTCTTACATTCTTACAGTAGCGTTCATCATCATCATCATCAACCAATAGACGTCCACTGCTGGACATAGATCTCTTGTAGGTACTCCATACGCCACGGTCTTGCGCCGCCGCCATCCAGCGACTCCCTGCGACTCGTCTGATGTCGTCCGTCCACTTAATGGGGGGGTCTTCCAACGCTGCGTCTTCCGGTGTGAGATCGCCATTCTAGCACCTTGGGACCCCAACATCTATCGGTTGTACGAACTATGTGCCCTGTCCATTGCCACTTCAGCTTCGCAACCCGTTGAGCTATGTCGGTTACTCTAGTTCTCCTATGGATCTCTTCATTTCCTCATTGATCACGGAGAGAAACTCCGCACATAGCACTCTCCGTCACCCGCTGAGTGACTCAGCAGGGCGATTGTCTAAAACCTGCATCAATCATTATTACAATCTCAATTGTTCTGATTGGCTGAATTTGTGCGATTCTTGTTGCAACAATGCATTGTGGCCAATAGTGAGCGAGCATTAACCAATCAGAGATGATTGCGATCGTGACATTGTAGCTATCAAACAACCGCGGTAGGGCCACTGAGCTTTCTTAGCCTAGGACTTAATGCGAGGTAATTTTGTATTGTACTAATGCGCCAAAAGTGTCAAAGTTTCATGACTCTACCAAGGCCCTATTTAATCTGTGCAATTAGAAATATAAAATATAATTGATCCGCAATGATAAATGTGTGTCAAATCGTCCGTGTTACATTCTTACAGTAGCGTTAAATTGATGTATTGCCAAAAGTAACAGCTGCTCCGCTATCACTACGGTCGATGACAGACCACGGACGAATAGAAAAAAAGATGTGCTAATTACAGTTGCCTTTATTCACGTACAAACATAAAAACACTAAAAAATATAGTAGACTACAGTGCGACAAGGCTTTCTTGGCACTTAAATGACATTGACAGGGGGACGTTGTTGGAGAACAAAGGCTTAGAATATTCAAACAAGAACAAAGGGGACACTTGACGGCAACGTTAGTTCCGATTTTCACCACGCGCCAAGATAGCTTTGTCGCACTGTAGATGATGTCCGCGTCTTCATCCGCGTGGATTTAGTTTTTTTTTGTGATCCCTTGGTCCGTACTTAGCTCTTTGATTGTTTGAAATAAAAAGTATCCATCCTCCGGGATGCAAATCATCCACGTGGATTTAAATTTTTTAAATCGTGCGGGTAACTCTTTAATGATTTGGAATAAAAAGCAGCCTATACCTACACTAGCGGCACGCTATGATGGCCGGTTTGACACATTACAATAGTGATGTGGAATGTCAATTTATTCTCGAACAAAAAACAATTAAGTTTTGTTTTTGTACCTGATTAAATAGGTTTAATAAAACAAAAATGTATATGTTTATTTAATTTATTTGAACGAACTGAATATTTGAACGAAAATGAATATACATACTTTATATGCACACAAGAAACATATGAATACAAAAGATACCGAAAAAGGTGCCACAAAAGGCCATAATTAATCAGATTCGTCCATACTACTATTTTCACTGTCGTCACTGCTATCATCACATACATTAATAATTATATGTTCGTTTTCTATAATATTATCTATTTTCACATCTCTTTCATAATCTTCCCTTATTAATTTAACAGTTCTATTCACAACCTTTTCCCAGTCTCCTTTAGTCACATGTTCACAAGCTTCTTCTAATAATTTTAGCATTTTTTTTGTGGTAAATGGGGGTTCTGTATTGTGTCTTGCAGCATATCCCTTAATTTGAGCCCACACCAACTCAATCGCATTATACTCACAATGGTAAGGCGGTAACCGTATAACTCTGTGCCCATGTTCTAATGCTATTTCGTCAATGACGTATCGGATCTTGGTTGGTTTGTTTTCTTTTAAAAGACGTACTAATTCCGCTTTTAACATATTCATGTTTGCATCTACGCCATTTTTACGAAGCCATGCGACGATATCAGCTTTCTTTTGGGATTGGGCAGGTGGCTTGTCAATTTGCATCGAGTGGTATGGGGCGTTGTCCATAATTATAATAGATGGTTCAGGGAGGCTACACAACATTGAGGTAAACCATTCAGTAAACTTTTCTCCATTCATGTCTTCATGATAGTCTCCAGTGGTTTTTGACGCAAAAGCCATGAGAGAACCTTCGACAAACCCGTTGATGGTTCCGGCGTGACAAATTATAAGTCGCGATCCTTTTCCTACAGGAACTTTGGAAGTAGATGCTGCTGTGTCATCGTTCCAAGAACGGCCTACAGTATGGTTAGCATTAAGCCATGTTTCATCCAAGAACACAACATTTTGCCAATTTTTGATTTCTTTCACTTGCCGTAAAAAAGTATACCTTGCCATCGCTATATCAAATCTTTCCATCAATATTTTGCGTTTGTTACATTTTTTGTATCGAAATCCAATGGTCTTCAAAATCTTCGTTAAAGAACTTTCCCCACCGAAGAATAATCCAGCTTCCTTCAGTGAATGCACCAACTTTTTTCTTGTTGGATACTCCTTCTGTAAATAGTAGCCGTAAACATGTCTTCGGATAGCATCGGCATCAAAGCTATCGATGCCTACGACTGGTTTTGCTCGTTTTCTCTTTTTTGGTGTGTGAAGTTTATTTTCTTCTGTGCCAGTCTCGCCATATTTTTTTTTAGTTATCCGTCTAACAGTTCGTTGTCCAATATTAAGCGCATCAGCTACGCGTTCAACCACTGACGTTATAGGTAAAATTGGCCCTCCATTTTGAGCTTCACGATCGAAATAGTTACGAAGGCGTATTAGGAACTCACGTGTCTGACTATTTAGAACAGTTCTCTGCGTACGTTCGGTCATATCGACGAAATCCACAACAAAGGGCTTGAACAGAGTCCAAATTAACGAGCAAGGGTCAACAGTAATGCAGTATCAATATTTGAAATCCAAAGCCAGGTCAAAACTATATCACAATCGCATTGCACTGACAGTTTATACTTTTCGAAGCAACGTCAATTCGAAACTGCTTTGTTTTGCATTGAGCATTGACGCGAGTTTGCCGGAGGTAGTAGTTGTGCTAGCCAGCGATCCTATGTGACGATCGTATTAGATTCCATTTTAAAAATTTATTGATATTTTTTTGCGATTTCAGAGGTTTGTCCACATAGTGAAAATTGTTCATATTCACAAGTACATTCACCCCTTAAATGGTGCAAACTGATTTTTCTACACTTGTATACATTTAAGAAATCAATTTAATAAATAAATTTTGAGTCCTAAACCTAAAACTACATTCGATAAAATTTATGAATCTCTGCACATCACTATCGTCAATAAAGTAATACAATTATTTCCTTCAAAGTCGTTATCAATTAATACGGAACTTCATGAGCGGACAAACGTCAAACCGGCCATCATAGCGTGCCGCTAGTTTAGTCACCTAGTCTCTGGGATGCAAGTTACCTCTGTACCAAACATAATTATTAACCTATCCCCTCCCCCCCCCCCCCCCCTTCTCAGAATGAGACTGACCTAGGTCATGGGCTACGCTGGCCTAGTGCAGATTGGCAGACTCCAAACTTTGACATCAATATTATTTATTTATTTATATATTATATATTATATATTATATATTATATACTTATAATAAAACTGTAACAGGTCAAATTCTGTACATTGAAGATATTTTGAAAATTTTTTTTCGAGGGCACTCTATAATCGATACTGAACCCAAAACTGTATTTTTTTTCATTTTTGTCTGTCTGTCTGTCTATCTGTCTGTCTGTCTGTCTGTCTGTCTGTCTGTATCACGGCCGCGCATCACGCTGAAACTACTGAATGGATTCCAATGAAACTTGGTACGATTTTAGGTCATACTATGAGGAAGAATATAGGATACTTTTTATCCCGAAATTCAGCATGGTTCCCGTAGGAGAGGGGATGAAAGTTAAAATGTATACTGAGTTGTAATTTATTAACGCGTAGTCCGATTTCATTCATTCTTTTTTTGTTAGAAAGGGGATATTTTAAAAATTGTTCCGTAAATATTCCAAGGTAATCGGTTTTCAACCGACTGTCAAAAAGGAGGTGGTTCTTTTTTCTACATCGATTTTTTCGAGGTTTCTGGACCGATTTGCAATTTTTTTTTTAAATCAACAAAAAAAGTTTTCGTCACATAAAAAATTCTGGATTCAACTCCTTAATCTTGATGCTGCAGGGTTACTGCCCGCCTGAGTTATCAAGATTCAGGAAGTGTTCATAGTGAATTCATATTGTAGGTACCAAGCAACGACTTTATTCTCAGACTTCAAGTCTCAACTCCTCAACCCTGATGATGTAGGGTACAGCACTCCTAAACTATAATGTTTCAGGAACTGCGGATGATGCAAAATTATTTTAGGTACCAAGCATAGGCTACATCATTGAACTTCGGATCCTAACTCCTCAATCCTGATGCTGCAAAGTACTGAAGTCCTAAATCGTGGGGATTTAAAAAAAAATTAAAAAATTTGAATCGACTGTTAGGCGGAACGAAGTTCGCAGGGTCAGCTAGTTTATAATATTATTAGTATTAAGATATCGATCAAATCAGTGAACCAGGAAGCGGTCGCCCCAGATCAGTGTAATAGTGTCATTATAAATAGTATCGCGCGTATAATAGGGTCGCGAAATGTCACGGGACACGACTCGTGCCAGCGGTGACATAATGGACGTGCTATCCCAAATATCCTTGGATATTGATGGGAACATCCGATATTTATAATCAATCTATTACAGTGGGACAAAGCTATCTTGGCGCGTGGCAAAGATCGGAACTAACGTTGCCGTCAAGTGTCCCCTTTGTTCTTGTTTGAATATTCTAAGCCTTTGTTCTCCAACAGCGCCCCCCTGTTAATGTCATTCAAGTGCCAAGAGAGGCTTGTCGCACTGTATAATCAATCACTACTTATTATAATTTATTTTCTGCCGACCCGCCCTCGCTGCGCTCTGAGTTCGGACACAGTAGTTACTTTACAGTAAGAGGCAGAAAGTAATGTACAACCCGTCGGAAATATCTGTGAACCTGGCTTAATGACGTCATGCAACGCATTTGCGTAGGCTACGGTACTGGATAGGCGAAAACGGGCGAGCTTCGGGAAAGCGCGAGGGGAAACGCATTCCAGCGAGGCGAGCAGATATTTCCGACAGGTTACACCTACATCGACCTTTAGCCTGGAGATAGCAGATTTGTAGAGCGTCTCTGTCGTTGAGACCGAGAAAACGTATGAGTGGCAGGGGCAACGCTCTACAAAGCCGAAATGTCATTCTAAAGGCCGATGTACATTTCTCTTTCCTACTATAATGACACTATACAACGGTCAAAATGTTCAAAAACTTTAGCTGAAAAATTGCGTTTCCATGATCTAAGTTAAAAATCGAAAAAAATTCAAAAAAACGTCCGAATACTCTGCTTTTAAATAATTATACTAGTAAAAAGTAAAAAAAACTAGATGTTCGGATGCTTAACTGCACAAATAAGTGAAAACTAAAAGTTCGGATACTTAAACCGCACAAAAAAGTGAAAACGAAAAGTTCGGATACTTACACTAAAACTAAAAATTCGGATGCTTTGACCTCAAAAAAGTGAAAAACTAAACATTCGGATCTTCCGACCTTAAAAAAAGTGAAAAATTAAACATTCGTATTTTCTGACTTAAAAAAAAAAGAAAAGTAGAGAGTTTTGAATGCAATGAGTGTTCGTTCGGAGTCGGAGGATAGTTCCGTGAGTGAAGAGGACGTGGACTCCGGGATAGCGGACGAGGGAGGGAAGAGGGACGTCGACTGCATGGAGCTTTCGGAGTTTTTCACTTATTGGTAAGTCGCATTTTAATTCATTATTCATTTATTTTGCGCTAGATGAAAGCCTGCAATTTCGTCTGCGTGGATTTAGATTTTAGGTTTTTAAAACCTAAAATCAATCCCGTAGGAACTGTTTGATTTTTCGGGATAAAAGTATACCTACTGCTTAAAATAAGAAGTCACGCTCATACATGACTTAAGTCACGCTCAATATGTGACTTACTTAAGCCACGCTGATACGTCACTTACCTACTCAGTTTATTTTATCACGGTGTAAAATAAATATCTACTTAAGTCATGGATAAGCGTTTCTAAAGAAATGATTTAGGTCACGCAGTGGTATAATTAAAAGTATGCATTTTTATTTGTCCAATTTAAGATTTATAGTATAAAACAGTTTAATACAAAAATAATTAAAATATTGTAAGTAGTTAGTTGCAGTACCTGAAATATAAAGAAAAATAAAACAATTAATATTACACCTAAATAGGTGGAAAGATCTTCCAGGAATGAACTATTTACATTTAGACCTGCCATTTTAAATTAGTTTGTGTACTTAGAATAGTTAGAATTAGCCACTCTAAGCTGCCAATTTCTTTGTACACAGTCTCTTAACTAAATAAAAATATAGTACAATTAACTAGGTAGACTGTTGCGGAAATCCATGATTACAATAAACCAAAAGCTTTTGCTATAATCCGCTGAAACAAGTCGAATCTGTATGGTGCAACATGCAGCATGCGACATGCACCGCCCGCCCTCCCACTGCTAATCATGCAGGAAAACCAGCCACAAGGCAAGCAATACGCACCACCACCACGCAGCACCACACAAATCCCAAAACACACTGAACTCGATTCGATTTTTGGTATAGGTTGTTTGAATTTTAACGTTGATTCATCTTCACCATCATCATCATCATCACCATCATCATCATCATCATCATCATCATCATCATCATCATCATCAACCAATAGATGTCCACTGCTGGACATAGGTCTCTTGTAGGGACTTCCACACGCCACGGTCTTGCGCCGCCTAGATCCAGCGGCTCCCTGCGACTCGTCTGATGTCGTCCAAAGTTCCAACGCTGCGTCTTCCGGTGCGAGGTCGCCATTCTAGCACCTTGGGACCCCAACGTCTATCGAACGAACGTGTACGAACTATGTGCCCTGCCCATTGCCACTTCAGCTTCGCAACCCGTTGAGCTATGTCGGTTACTCTAGTTCTCCTACGGATCTTCTCATTTCCTCATTGATCACGTAGAGAAACTCCGCACATAGCTCTCTCCATCGCCGCTGAGTGACTTTGAGCTTTCTTATGAGGCCCATAGTTAGCGACCATGTCTCGGATCCATATGTCATCACTGGCAACACGCACTGTTCCAAGACTTTGGTTCACAATAGGTTAACTATAGGTTGGTGCCATATTGTGATTTCTTATGACACTACCGCGCTCCCGAATTGTCATCAACTACGACAGTCAATCCGCCATTGTCGTTGTTGTCAACAACTCGAACACCAGAGCCGTCATTGTCAACAACTCGAACACCAGAGCCGTCATTGTCAACAACTTGGACACCAGAGCCATCATTTATTTAAAAGTATAAGTAAGTAGCCAATATTCCCCTTCCCTCCCAACTATGCGTAAAACTTCTGCTAGTAGTGAGTAGGTACGACAATAGTGCAACGCGTGGAGTTTTAACCGGTGACTTTTCGGTTTCAATCTGCACTCTTTTAACCGTTGAACTATTGAGGCTCTGAATTATCCGTACTTATGGTATAATATACTCACATTGTGATTTCCCTGGAATTACCGCCCTCCACCACTGCCGTCAACAACTTGGACGCCAGAGCCGTCATTGTCAACAACCTGGACTCCTGAGCCGTCATTGTCAACAACTTGGATTCCTGAGCCGTCATTGTCAACAACCTGGACTCCTGAGCCGTCACTGTCTACAACTTGAACGCCTGAGCCGTCATTGTCGACTACTTGAATGCCGCCGCTGCCTGGCTGGAATTGTGAACAACTAAATTAACGAGGCAGTAATGTTAAGCAACGTTGACCCAAGTTAGTAACTGGATGGGTGACTGACTTTGGAGGTTCAAATTTGGCCTTTTCGATTCCTCCGTGCCTCGGACAGCACGCTAAGCCGTCGGTTCCGGTTATTACCACTAACATCTAATAATAATCTATACCTACTAAGTGTCTGTCTGTAATTTCGAAATAACTACCTCATAATATTTCATTTAGTTATTTGAACTGTACCATAACTGTATCACACGTTTATAAAATTTTTGACTGTATGTCTGTCTGTCTCCTCTGTTCCGAAAAGTTAGAGATGCGTTCCTGGGATCGAACTCCGGAGCACTTCAGGAGACCGATATCTTAACCATTAGGCTATCACCGCTTCAATGCTGAGTAGGTATGTATGTATCTATGTTAATTGAGCCTCAATAGCTCAACGGGTAAAGGAGTGGACTGAAAACCGAAAGGTCGACGGTTCAAACCCCGCCCGTTGCACTATTGTCGTACCTACTCCTAGCACAAGCCTGACGCTTAGTTGGAAAGGAAAGGGGAATATTAGTCATTTAATATGGCTTTGTTGGTTCTTCTCGGTACGAACGGCATTCCGAACCAGTGGTAAATTAAAACTACCTGACTATTCATAAGTACTTGTAAAAAGTTTACATGAATAAAAAAACATTCTATTCTATTCTATTCTATAAAAAAAAAGTCACTCAATCAGCCTGTTTGTGACTAAGAGTAACGAGATTTCGTTTCTTAGGTTTTAAAACAATAAGTAGCAGTGTTAAATTACTTACTCCCCCCCACATTTTGTTATTTATGAATTCACTGTTTTCACTAAGTAAGGTATACTGACTAACTGTACGTACTGACTGCAAATGCGATTGTGTTAGTAAGTACCAAGTACTATTATCTTGATCGATGCTTCACTGAATGTCTAAAAACACATAAATTGTGGACTTCTGCTGATAATTTTATTTCTTATCGATGACTATAATTCTACGAAACATCATCAAGATCAACCCATCGCCGGCTCACTACTAAAAACAAGTTTCCTCTCAGAGTGAGAAGGGGTTTGGCCATAGTCCACCACGCTGGCCCAGTGCGAATTGGCAGAGTTGGAGAACGTTATTGAGAACTCTCAGGCATGCAGGTTTCCTCACGACGTTTTCCTTAACTGATAGAGCAAGTGGTATTTTAATACCTATTTGTTTGAAACAGGCAGAATAACAGATACCTTTGCACTGAATTTTTAGTCTGTCCACACATAATATTTATGCGAAAGTGTGCCAATCTGTCTGTCTATCTGCTCCGATCCATCCGATCAACCAATTTTGACGTTTGATACAAAGATAGCTTGCATCCCAGGAAAGGGCTTATTATCTCTTTGTTCCGAAAAATCAAAGAGTTGCCACAAAATTTACAATAAACCAAATTCCACTTGGACGACGCGATGTCATGGGCATCATATTATAGATTGAATGAAAATCACAGAGTTCTCACGGGAATTTTTGAAAAACCAAATTCCACGAGGACGAAGTCGCGGGCATCAACTAGTATCTAATAAAGTCCGTGCGACCGAATTTCGGCCACTAGATAAGCTAGCAATGGTTCAAGTCCATAGTCATCATGGCAGGTAGTTAAAAAATTGCGACGTTAGGTATAATCTAATCTCTATAATGGTTATCGTAAATAATCGAAACTCGATTCCGAATAGAAATCTATTTTAAAAGATTACTTCAAATTAACACACCTAATTTACTAAATATTATTAGATAAGCATTTTTTTTTTATAAAAAAGGCGAGCAAAAGTGCAGGTATATCACCTGATGTTAAGTGATTACCGCCGCCCATGAACATTTTTAGTTCCAGAGGAACCACCAATGTGTTGCCGGCCTTTCAGGAATTTGTTGGTCCGCCCCTTGAATAACCCCATGTTGTAATCTAGTGGGAACACCGCCGATGGGAGTTGATGCAGTTTGCATGAGCGTGGAAATGATCTGGCAGAACGGGCGGTCGAAGTGCACCAGACACCCAGGTGGTGAGTGTCAAATTGTTTGCGGTGGCGTGCGGTGCGGTTGTAGAAAAAGGAGGGAGGGACATCAGGTGAGTCGCAGGGAGCCGCTGGATGGCGGCGGTGCAAGATCGTGGCGTGTGGAAGTCCCTACAAGAGCCCTATGTACAGTCCACGTCTATCGGTTGATGATGATGATGATGATCTGCCACGTCACTGGTCATAGTAGAATAGCTAAGTATACGCACTTTACAGTATAATACCTTTGATTGAAACCGGAATCGAACGCACTATGCTGCTAAACAAAGGCCAAACGCAGACATCCGCTTCTATCTAAAGCTGATTTTTTTCAAACAACATTAGACTTACGGCACAGGTTATGACAGTTAGGAAACTTGTATCGAAATTCAAAACGTCAAGACTTCACCTATACAGGCAGGCGTCAAATGTTACCTATATTTGACGCTAGGTATAAGCACACGAGTAGATATTATAGACCAGAGGGGAAGCTTCACACTAGCTCACGCACACCACGACGTGCCACGGACGCTCCGTGCGACCAGTTTGGCGGCAAACGGAGCGTCCGTGACACGTCGTGGTGTGCGTGAGCTGCGCTAGAGTGAGTGAACCTACAGCCAGCCGCTAGTATGAAGCTTCCCCTCTGGTCTATATATCTACTCGTGAAGTATAAGATATCTACACTAATATTATAAAGAGGAAAACTTTGTTTGTTTGTTTGTTTGTTTGTTTGTTTGTACTGAATAGGCTCAAAAACTACTGGACCGATTTTAAAAATTCTTTCACCATTCGAAAGCTACATTATCCACGAGTAACATAGGCTATATTTTATTTTGGAAAAAAATAGGGTTCTATATTATATTATATAAAGAGGTAATGTCGTTAAGTTTGTTTGTAGGGGGTAATCTTTAGAACTACTGAACCGATTTTAAAAATTCTTTCACCAGTAGAAAGCTACATTATTCCTGAGTGACATAGGCTATACGGGATCTTTAAAAACCTAAATCTACTCGGGCGAAGCCGCGGGGATCAGCTAGTAAGATATATATATAAAAACGGCTATAGTACGCGACAGGTCGATCTAGACCTTGGAAGCTTTATAAGGAATACGCCCTGGAAAGTTCATTGTTCTAATCGATTTTTATTGGACCTATATTTATCTGTCGTCTGCGCCAGGTGTAATCGAATTATCATAATACAAGCAATTATTATGCCTACTTTCACTGAATACATCGATTCACTGAATTTCTAAACTTCTAGTTGTATCTTGTAGTAATGCAACAGGTTTATTTTAACTCTAAAAACTAGTTTGAATATTTTAGGCCTCTTATAAAGGATTCGGTTCCCACGAGCTGTGATAGCCTAGTGGTTAGGACGTCCGCCTTCTAATCGGAGGTTTGAAGGTCGGGGGTTCGATCCCGGGCACGCACTAACTTTTCGGAGTTATGTGCGTTTTTAAGTAATTAAATATCACTTGCTTTAACGGTGAAGGAAAACATCGCGAGGAAACCTGCACGCCTGAGAGTTCTCCATAATGTTCTCAAAGGTGTGTGAAGTCTACCAATCCGCACATGGCCAGCGTGGTATACTATGGCCAAAACCTTCTTACTCTGAGAGGAGACTCGTGCTCTGCAATAAGCCGGGCGATGGGTTGATCATGATGATAAAGGATTCAATAGAGACAAATTGTATTTAGTAGTCAGTCAGTAAGTCAAATCAGATTTTAATCAACTTAAAATTACTATTGCTACGAGGGTTCCCAACGCGCCCTAGCTTGAGAAGCCCACAATAAATTCAGCTTAGTGAAATCGGAATGTTACAAATCTTACCGCAGACTAAATAAACCTTAGCTTCGATAAATGCAGAGCTTTTATTCGTTTTATTGCTAAGAGTGCCTTACTACCACATTGCAGTCACATCATACTTATTGCAATATCGAATTTAGGTATAAGTACGCGACAGGTCAAGATGGCAATCGGGGAGGGTGTGCACTGTGCAAAACCCCGATTGCCATTTCGACCTGTCGCGAACTCTAGTCGTTTCTTACTACTACGAACGCAGGTTTTTTTTAAATAGAGATCGAGCAACGAGCAGTCGGGTCACCTGATGTTAAGTGATTACCGCCGCCCATGAACATTTGCAGCACCAGAGGAACTGCTGATGCGTTGCCGGCCCTTTCAGGAATTTGTTGGTCCGCCCCTTGAATAACCCCATGTTGTAATTTAAAGGGAACACCGCAGAAGGGAGTTGGTTCCACAGTTTGCATGTGAGTGGAAAAAAGGATCTGGCACAACGGACGGTCGACGTATACCAGACACCCAGGTGGTGAGGTGAGGGTGATATTGCTTACGGTGGCGCGCGGTGCGGTTGTAGAAAAAGAAGGGTGGAATGAGGTCGAAAAGCTCCTCCTCTCCATTATAAAGGCGACAGAACATCATAGAAAGCTTAAGCCTCTGCGGTGCTCCAGGCTTTCCAACGAGCCGGTTAGTTTGCCAACTCAATCCGTCGCGGTCTATGCGATGTAGTGCTTAGGCATGATCTCTAGTTTTAAATCATTTTCATTTTGGGAAATTATTCTTCTTCACAGGCGATATTTTACGGAAAGTGATTTTTCAATTTTCTCACTCACATAATCGTTTTCTACATTAATTATTTAGCTAGGAATTGATACATTTTGAAGGTTGGTTGGAAGTCATGAAAAATTTTCGTGCGAAAATTCGCTTTTCGTGAAACGTAGCAAACTAGAATTTTGGTAGCTACTTAATTGAACTGCTTATCAGATGTTTTTCTCTTTTTAACACGCAGTGATGTGACGAGTGTTCTCGTCGTTTATTCGTTGATGACTTGAAAAGTTACAGTGGTTCAGAAACCCTAGTACAGAGTATTAAAAAAACGGCTGAAAGTCGTATAACGAACTGAAATACAGGGGGGACGCAAATGACTCAGAGTCAATGCAAAACGAAATGAAAATGAGATTTCTATTTACAAGGCGGTAATCTGAACCAGTCTTAAGAAACGCTAACGGACGGACGGACGCGGTCGCCGCGCCGCGTTTAAAAATATACTTTTTTAAAAAACACGCGGCGAATGGACGAACTCTTTTTTTTAAAGGTCGAATAGATGGTTAAAAATTAAAAAACTGTACGAAAAGTGCCGATGTTTCTGACGTTTGTGTGTTTTTGTGTGAACTGTCAAAATTTTGACGTTTAAAGTGAGCTGTCAAAGTATTGTTTACTCAACAAAAACCACAAAGCAAAATAAGAAGAAGAATATAGCATTTAACCATTTAACCTAAACAGCAATTACCGTGGCAATGTTTAAAAAAATATTAGCTTGTCAAAACTGTTAAGGTACGGACAGACGTGCTAAAAAAAAGCGTGCTTTTATGCTAGCTTAATGTTAGCATGCTCATGCAACTGTTCACATTTGCCAGCAATAAGCATGCTTAAATAAACTGTAGAGTTATATGTTGTATGTTGTACTGAGTACATGCTAATAAGCAAACCCTGTTCAGACGCGCTCGGAGCACGCCCCCTTCTACCCGCGCCTCAGGTAGCATGCTCGAAAATCAAACGTCGGTTGATTTTTGAGCATGCTCGAAATAAGCATGCTCATTACATGACACACGTGCTACTAATGAGCACTTGCTCAATAAAAGCATGCTTTCGTGCTAGTAATGAGCACGTCTGTCCGTACCTTTAAGAGTTCGAAAAGGTTTACTTGTGCGGTTGAAAAAAGTTTTAAATCTATCTATATATATAAAAAATTCAAAGTCCTTACTGACTGACTGACTGACTGACATATATATCAACGCACAGCCTAAACCGCTGGTCCTAGAGACATGAAATTTGGAGGGTCTATTCTTTGTAAAGAGTAGGTATCCACTAAGAAAGAATTTTTCATGGAAGTTTGTATGAAAGTCCGTCATTTTTCAAGTTATTTGCATGAAAATTGGTATAATTGTGTTTTCTGTCACAAATGAAGAAATACGTGTTTCAGGATTTTTGGAAAATTCGGCCATAAGGGTGGTAAAATAGGGGATGAAAGTTTGTATGGGACAGTTTTAATTATTGATATTAATTAGGTACTTGAAATTTGGAAAGTAGGTTTTTCCTGAGCTTAGGTGTAAGCTACGAAACGATTATGAGAAAATCCCCCCCTAAAGGGATGAAATGGGGGTTGGAAGGTTATATGTGTTATTCGGTGCTGGTGCAGGGTCGTCCTGATGTTATAATATTTGTTTCTGAATAAAAAAATGCCATTTGTTTCCTGTAGGCCACGCGGGCGAAGCCACGGGCAGAAGCTAGTTTTATTTATATTTTTCATGTAGGTAGGTAGGTACCTACTTCAAATTGTGTTGTTTCGGATTGACTATGCTGCGTAGGCCCTACTGGCCGCTACAGCGTCACCGGGGGGGTTGGCGAGCGCGAAGCTCCGTCTGGGGGTGAGCCCTAGGGCTCGAAGAAATAATTCGAGAGGTCGGGGGGCAACGTCCTCCTAAGGGCGCCTCCTGTGAGGCTCGGACCACGGCTTAGGATGACGTTGGGATGGGAGTTGTTGAACTACTGGTTGGTCTGTACGCCCCCGAGGCCGTGGCGTGAGTCCACGTCCGGGTGACGTTAGAAATCGGGGACCTCGTCTTCGCCGGCGAAGACGCTGTGATGAGGTTGTATTGTGTAGCCCTACAAGATAGGGAGCATTGTCGGTCATGATTTGACCGTCGGGATCGTTAAGGACGTGCTTAGGGCGTCTTTTATCGGGGGGGGGTCCTACTTCAAAACTAGAGCTTTGTTTATGTGAAAATTAGTTTTTTATGTCCGCGACAGGCTGAGATGGCAATCGGGGTATAAGGTGGGGAGATGCTTCGCAAAGCCGCACGTCACCCGCGTTTGCCCGCAGCGCGGTTGACACGCGGGTGACGTGTGGGTGTGCGGGGCGTCCCCTCACCTCATACCCCGATTTGCCATCTCGACATGACGCCTACTATTAGGCACTCAATAATATTTGGTGAAAATTCAAGATGGCGTAAGTTCTTATAGGCCTGTCATTTTTCGCGCCTTTTGTAAACAAATCCGCATGACAACGCAGATTATACATATGTACCTAGATTTTGTTTCACTTGAATGGAAGTGAAACTAGAACTGATTACGTGTTTGCGATGTTTTTTGCGTTTACATTATACGTACTTGTTTGACTTTTTAGGGTTCCGTGCCCAAAGAGTAGGTACCAACAGGACCCTATCCTATTACTGAACCTCTGCTGCACGCTGTCCGTTCGTCTTTTTTTTTTAATTTATTGATATTTTTTTTTTTACGAGTCATTTCAAAAGGATGCTGATACTCTAAATTTAGTTTAGAGAGAGACTAGAGAATCGGGGCCATTATACATTTTACTTTTAAATATATAGATTTAGACAAAAATTAAATTTTTGTTTGTTAGTCGAGTAGATCATTTATTGATTAGCAATTGGCTGCAATCAGACCTAATGACAAGTGATGTTTTTTTTTTAAATAGAGATAGCGAGCAAACGTGTAGGCGGGTCACCTGATGCTAAGTGATTACCACCGCCCATGAACATTTGCAGCACCAGAGGAACCGCCGATCCGTTGCCGGCCTTTTAGGAATTAGTTGGTCCACCCGTTGAATAACCCCATGTTATAATCTAGTGGGAACACCGCCGATGGGAGTTAGTTCCACATCATCAGCCTGTGGACATCCACTGTTGGACATAGGCCTTCCCTAAGGAGCGCCACCACACCCGGTCCTCAGCCTTCCTCATCCAGCCACTTCCCGCCAGCCTCTTTATATCGTCGGTCCATCGTGCTGGAGGGCGTCCCACACTACGCTTGCTTAAACGCAGTCTCCACTCAAGGACTTTCCGGCTCCAACGGCCATCGCCTCTACGACAGGCATGACCTGCCCACTGCCACTTCAGATTGCTAATAATTTGGGCTAGATATTATTTATTAATGAGACATGGTTCCAGCGCAATAGCAATTTACGGGACTTATACTAGATTTACGATTTACCAAAGTAAGTATTAACTTTCCATTCCAATAACTCAAAGAACATGTTTCTTAATTAGCATACCTTTAAACAAATGAGTTTAGGAAACCGGATTCGGGTAGGTATCTAACTAATAAGTTAATCACGGATTTCTAATATTAGTCTGTGATATTTGTGATTTATTACAGGATTTCTATTCTAACAACTCGTATTGTGTGTGTATGTTTAAAAATAATGTTTGAGAGTTCTCCATAATGTTTTCAAAGATAATGCGCACTTGGCCAGCGCGCGAGCGTGGTGGACTATGACCTAATTAATACCTTCTCATTCTCAGAGGAGACCAATGCTATTTAGAAGTTATGGTTGAATAAAGAATCTCATATAGCCTAAATCATACGAACCTTGAAAACATCCTTTTTTTTTGGGTAGTCGTATAAAAATTAAAAACATATGACTACCCTGCCATTTATTCTTTTAAATTTATATCCAGTGTCACGCGGGTAAGGATTCTAACGATTCAACATTCAATCACGCCGGTAAGGATTCTAACGATTCAACATTCAATCACGCGGGTAAGGATTCTAACCATTCAACATTCAAATCTGTTCAGCAATTTAGAAGTTATGGTGGGATAAAGAAACTCACATTCATACAAATCATGATCAACCCATCGCCGGCTCACTACAGAGCACGGGTCTCCTCTCAGAGTGAGAAGAGTTTTGGCCATAGTTACCACGCTGGCCAAGTGCGGATTGGTAGACTTCACACACCTTTGAGATCATATCATGGAAAACTCTCAGGCATGCAGGTTTTCCTTCGATGTTAAAGCAAGCGATATTTAATAACTCCGAAAAGTTAGAGGTGCTTGCCCGGGATCGAATCCCCGACCTCCGATTAGAAGGTGGACGTCCTAACCACTAGGCTATCACAGCTTAGCTAGTAGTAGAATAAAGAAACTCATATACATACATAAATCGAATAAACCATCAATTAATAACATGTATTTCCCACTATGTACGAGGAAAAAAGAATATTAAGGAAGGTATTTTTCAGGATACCACTTATTGACGGCTTCCCGCCACTTTGATGTCACATCCTGCTATCAAAATGACGAGAGCTTTCTGGAAAGATGTCGGATGTGGTTATTTCTAGCTTAGGTATCGGAAGGAACATGTAATATTTTTTTTTCATCTCACTCGCTGGGAAACAATCCTTTTGCCCTTTGAAATCTGAGTGGAAAGTGGTAATTTTGCTCCCTAGGGCGCAAAGTACGAATTGAAATTCGAACGTGACGAACTGTCGTCTATGCGTCTATGGTTGCGTACCTACTTACTTTTTTCTTTCTTTTAAAAATATTACGTGACTAGCTTCTGCCCACGGCTTCGCCCGCGTGGCCTACAGGAAACAAATAGTATTTTTTTTTCAGAAACAAACATTATAACATCAGGACGCGCACCCTGAATAGCACTGAATAACACATATAACCTTCCAACCCCCATTTCATCCCTTTAGGGATTTTCTCATAGTCGTTTCTTAGCTGACACCTAACCTCAAGAAAAAACCTACTTTCCAAATTTCAAGTTAATACCTAATTCAATTTAAATACTCAAAACTTTCCCATACAAACTTTCATCCCCTATTTTACCACCCTTATAGGCGAATTTTCCAAAAATCCTGAAACACGTACTTCTTCATTTGTGACCCAGAACCCAAATACCAATTTTAATGCAAATAACTTGAAAAATGACGGACTTTCATACAAACTTCCATCCCCCATTTAACCTACTTAGGGGTGGAATTTCGAAAAATCCTTTCTTAGTGGATACCTACTCTTTACAGAGAATATACCCTCCAAATTTCAAGTCTTTAGGACCAGCGGTTTAGGCTGTGCGTTGATATCTATATATGTCAGTCAGTCAGTCAGGACTTTGAATTTTATATATATATATATAATGAAACGATCAGAAATGCGGTTCGTCCTTACTGTCTTTACTATTTATTATTATTTACTAACTTGTTAAGTGACGAAGACGCGAGCATAAGCTATTAGCTGTATAACATTGTAAACTCGAAATAGATTGACATATCGAGTGTGCAATAAATTGCAAATGTTATATTATCCCATATAATCTCAGTTCTGGCCGATGCCCAACCGCTGAATGGATCAATGATCTATTGCCGCGCGTTATCGCGGATTGAAACATCTGTTTTGCGAAAACTTAGAGGATGTAGGTGCTAAGTCCGAGTCGGACTCCCAGACGAAGGGTTCCGTACCAAACCAACAAACAAGAAATAACACTTTTTAAGGTTCCGTACCTCAAAAGGAAAAACGAAACCCTTATAGGACCACTTTGTTGTCTGTCTGTTTGTCAAGAAACCTACAGGGTACTTCCCGTTGACCTAGAATCATGAAATTTGGCAGGTAGGTTGGTCTTATAGCAGACATAAGGGGTAAAATCTGAAAACATTGGATTTGTGGTTACATCACACAAAAAATAGTTATTTGTTATGCAAGGGTGCAATGATGTTATTTTGTCCCGAGAGTTTGTATTGAATTCCGAGCCAGCGAAGGATTCCAAGGTTTCAAAGATAGAATCCTGAGCGTAGCGAGGAATTCAGCGCTAATAAATTTGCACCCGTGCGAAACACACAACAGCGGAAGCTTAGTAATGTCCAGTTGGCATCCTTCAGGTACAGAATACGGAACCCTAAAAAAAGATGATCCCATTAAGTAAGATACATCCTATAGTAGTACTTAGTCGTGTGGTAGCCTAGTGGTTAGGACGCCCGCCTTCCAATCGGAGGTCGGTAGTTCGATCCCGGGCACGCACCTCTAACTTTTCGGAGTAATGTGCGTTTTAAGTAATTAAATATCACTTGCTTTAACGGTGAAGGAAATCATCGCGAGGAAACCTGCATGCCTGAGAGTTCTCCATAATGGTTACAAAAGTGTGTGAAGTCTACCAATCCACACATGGCCAGCGTGGTAAACTGGCCAAACTTTTCTCACTCTAAGAGGAGACCCGTGCTCTGCAGTTAGCCGGCGATCATGATGATGATGACGTCTATAGTTTGTCTGTCGTGCGCAATGTTACGCATGTATTTGATAACTATTGAATACTAGCTTATGCTCGCGATTTCGTCCGCGTGGACTACACAAATTTCAAACCCCTATTTCACCCCCTTAAGTGTTGAGTTTCCAAAAATCCTTTCTTAGCGGATGCCTACGTCATAATAGCATGTGTGTAAAAATAATACCCGGCTGAGTTTGTTGTGGGCTCTTCTCAGACCTGGGCGCGTTTGGAACCCTCGTAGCTTTAGTTTCAAGTTTGCGTAATAATTATCACCACTATATCTTACAAATCTAACACCATACCAAACCATCAATAAGAGTAATTTATTACCTATTTTGAATAAATCATTTGACTTTGACTTAGGGTCCCAATGGCACCCTTCGTGTACGGAACCAAAAAAGGACGAGAACGCCGCGATTGCCTCGTGTCTCCTGTATATACCTATCCGTGCTAATATCGACGCGATGTGCATGTGAAATGAAAATCATTGATATTTAAATGGAAATCAATTTTCCTTCTCATCTCCATATGGTAATGATAGAGGTGAGATCTCGCATTATGCATGCGCCGTGGCCCGTGCGCACGTAATCTTCTAAATATATAAAAGGAAAAGGTGACTGACTGACTGACTGACTGAATGATCTATCAACGAACAGCTCAAACTACTGGACGGATCGGGCTGAAATTTGGCATGCAGATAGCTATTATGACGTAGGCATCCGCTACGAAAGGATTTTTGAAAATACAACTCCCAAGGGGGTAAAATAAGGGTTTGAAATTTGTGTAATCCACCCGGACAAAGTCGCGGGCATAAAGCTAGTAGTAAGTACAACATATTATAATAAAAATACCAAATTATAGTACAACGTATAATAAAAATATCAAATTATAGTACAACGTATAATAAAAATATCAAATTATAGTACAACGTATAATAAAAATATCAAATTAATTACATAATAAATTATCTACGTATATTGATTCAATATAAACAAAGAATTGATGTGATATAGTACAAAGTCTATATAATTTACTTTAGAGGTCTTTGCCTTGACTAAATTTAAACATGTGCGCAGAGAAAGTTTGTAGTGATGCGCCGCTGTACTATCGATATCTAGATGATCGATAAACATTAACTTCTTATATTTATATACATAAAAGGAAATGGTGACTGATTGACTGATTGACTGATCTATCAACGCACAGCTCAAACTACTGGATGGATCGGGCTGAAATTTGGCATGCAGATAGCTATAATGATGTAGAAAAACGGAATTTTCAAAATTCAACCCCTAAGAAAGGATTTTTGAAAATTCAACCCCTAAGGGGATGAAATAGGGGTTTGAAATTTATGAAGTCCACGTGGACGAAGTCGCGAGCATAAGCTAGTCGTCCATAATATACTACGATATGTCATCATCTGTAATAAAATCCAAAGTCCTGACTGACTGACTAATAAATCAACGCACAGCCTAAAACACTGGTCATAGAGTCTAGACTCTTGCGACATGAAATTTGGAGGGTGTGTTCTTTGTACAGAGTAGGTATCCTAAGAAACAATTTTTCGAAATTCCTCCCCATGGGGGTTTAATTTAAAAAAACCGGCCAAGTGCTCGCGCAATGAGGGTTCCGTACTACAGTCGTATTTTTTCGACATTTTGCACGATAATTCAAAAACTGTGATGCATAAAAATAAATAAAAACCTGTTTTAGAATGTACAGGTGAAGACCTTTCATAATATGATACCCCCACTTGATATAGTTATCTCACTTCGAAAGTTGAAAATACTAATTATTAGTTCATGACCAGAATTTAATTTTTTTTGTGTGATCTAACCCTAAATTCACAGTTTTCAGATTTTTGCCCAAATGTCAGCTATAAGATCTACCTACCTGCCAAATTTCATGATTCTAGGTCAACGGGAAGTACCCTGTAGGTTTCTTGACAGACAGACGGACAGACAGACAGACAGACAACAAAGTGATCCTATAAGGGTTCCGTTTTTCCTTTTGAGGTACGGAACCCTAAAAATTAAAGGATTCAGCGGAGACTATCGACATCGACATTTCTAGTTGCCACGGGTTTATCATGAAGCTAGCCACGTTCTGATTAAGTGTAATAATATTCGCAATAATCAATCCATCGACAGCTTACTATATACGCGCCTAGGCCAGTGCCAACTCGGCTGCGCTATTTTTTTCTCACTATACACGCTTCACGCATTAAATCTCTAACACGTGGTAAATTGGACGTGTGTATTTACGATTATTTTGTAGCGCAGTTTGTCATCAAACAAAATAAATAGGAAAGAACGATTTTAATTAAGTACTTACTAATGATGTTTGCATCTTACTATTTGCGAATTGCACTGGATAATGTCATGATGATCGAATATATGACATTTGACAAATATGACCAGTTTACTTCTATATTTTTATCGTTGACATAATAAGTACCTAAGTATGCAAGGTTTTAGATATCTACAATGTCCGTACTCCGTAACATCACGGAATCATCATCTACTTAATAGCACCATCTGGTGACATTTTTTGCGCAACGGTTCAGCCTGGCTGTCCAGCACGGAAATGCAGCCAGTATTCTTGGCACCATTCCACGCGGGCATAATTTGTATACTAATTAGATAAGGCTAGCTTTAAGTTTAATTGTAAATTCATAAAATAAAAAAAATAAAAAACTTCTTGTCATATATATCAAACGCTCTTTAAATTGCACTTTATTATATCAAAGCTCTTAAATCTTTAAGTCTGAACCGAATTCAATGAGACTTTCACAGCTTATACATGCTGGAAGGTTTTTTTATTTTTTTTTGTCATGGGGAAATATTTATTCTTCTGCGGCAATTGATCAATCAAGCCTCTTTAAAACATATCATAACTTTAGCTCAAGCGTCTTATCGCGGTATATAGTATATACCTACCTACTCACATGCAAAAAATACAAGGAAAAAAATTATTTTTTATATTATGCCATTGTTGTTATCATTTTTGCGTTAGATAATTATGTGACTTTTCAAAAAAGGACTCTTCCAACAGAGGTCGACAGAGGCCGGTTCTATTTTTCGATGGCATTGAATAACGAAGTTTAATTAAAATTAAAAATATAATTCGACGTGATTAACGTCAAATACTTACCGCGAAATAGCTTTTGGCAGAAAATAGATTTTTCGTTGTTTATTAATTTTTCAGTGTCGCCGAAGTCTCGCCTATTTTATCACATAATTTGCACCAATAAATTTTAAATCTTAGTACCTCTTAATAAACACATTAGCGTTTAAGAAATGTTGTAATTCGCTGGCAAGATTTCATAAGAGGTAAATAAGTAATTTCGTATTTGACAGTTGACTTTAAATTCTACATTTTTCAAGAAATTATGTCAGCGAACGCTACAAAATTAAAGATACAATTTACTTTTGTTTTGGACTAAGTAGCTTATGCTCGCGACTTCGTCCGCGTGGACTACACAAATTTCAAACCCTTGTTTCACCCCCTTAGGAGTAAAATTTTCAATAATCCTTTCTTAGTGAATGTCTACGTCATAATAGCTATCAATGCGAAATTTCAGCTCAATCCGTCCAGTAGTTTGAGCTGTGCGTAGATAGATCATTCAGTCAGTCACCTTTGTCATTAGTTTTACATATTTAGATTTTATCGATATTTCCATAAGTAAATTATTTACTAGTAATAACATCACTAACACAAAATATACAGCTGACTGAAAACGGATGCGTCCACGTTAGTTCTATTTATATTTTAACTGTGGTTCTTTGAAAAGCGGTCAAGTGCGAGCGGTGGTTATTAGAATGCATTCCGCTCTTCAATAAATAGGACGGCGTTCGTAAGTTGTTCTATGGGTATTTAGTAAGTGCCTAGTTAGTTTGTGAGTTTGTATGTAAGATGTAAAGATCCGAATCTGAAAATTCTTTCACTGGTAGATTAGGTAACTACATTAACCCCGAGTGTTATCTATATTTTCGATACTTACTTATAAAAAAACTGTAGTTTCTGTACACAAAAAACATTTTGAAAACTAGCTGATGCCCACGACTTCGTCCGCCTGGAATTAGGTCTTTAAAAATCCCGTGGGAACTTTTTGATTTTCCGGGATAAAAAGTAGCCTATGTCACTCTCCAGGTCTTTATTAATACCCGTGCACAAAATCCGTTGCACCGTTGCGACGTGATTGAAGGACAAACTAACAAACAAACACACTTTCGCATTTATAATAAGGGTACGGATATAATATACTATTATAATAAAACTGTGTAGGTAACTGGACACTTTCTGTACAATTAAAATATTTTGAAAATTATAACCGGGGGAAACAATTATCTATATAGAACACAAAACATTTTTTTTTTTAAATTTTGTCTGTCTGTCTGGGTCCGCATCACGCGAAATCTACTGGACATATGAAATACAGTGTAAGCTGTACAGTGGTAGCTGATAGTCCTGCAGGGCGATTGTCTAAAACCTGCATCAATCATTATTACAATCTCAATTGTTCTGATTGGCTGAATTTGTGCGATCCTTGTTGCAACAATGCATTGTAGCCAATAGTGAGCGAGCATCAACCAATCCGAGGTGATTGCGATCGTGACATTGTAGCTGTCATTCTCCCGCAATCGCGCAGCGGGTTAACTTACAAGGTAGTTTTTATCCCGAAAAAAATAAGGGATTCTTCGGGATACGGGATCAATTTTTTTTATCGATTTTACGTTTTCCGTGAAATATTAACCGATTTTCACAATTCTTTTTTCTTTACAAAGCTTATACTGTCAGGTTAGTACGAAGTAAGTTTGGTGCAGATTTGATTAACAGTTTCGGAAATAGAGGACGGAACTCCTCAAATCCTCCTCCAAAAAAAGCCCAGACGACGAAGTTGCGGGCTACATCGGTAGCCTTATTATATCAGTAGGTACCCTTATTATAAATGCGAAAATGTGTTTGTTTGTTGGTTTGTCCTTCAATCACGTCGCAACGGTGCAACGGATTGATGTGATTTTTTGCATGGGTATAGATAAAGACCAGAGGCTACTTTTTATTCCGGCAAATCAAAGAGTTCCTACGGGATTTTTAAAAAACCTAATTCCACGCGGACGAAGTCGCGGGCATCAGCTAGTCCTAAATATTTTCAACAATATTTTGAACTCTACACATTTTTTATTTAATTCTCAAAATATAATATCTGCCAAAGGTTTCCTTGAGTCAGTGCATTAACTCGAATGCATCCATCAACGGCGAGCGGTTAACGTCATCGAAACATGGCCGCCGCCAAAATACGCGGGAAATGATTCTTTATTTTTCTTTCGAAATGTGTGAAATGTTTCTTATGATTTAAGCAATGATGATCCTTTTATAAACTCTTAAATAGCGTAAAAAATGTGGTAAGTAGATATAATAAATTAAAAGTAAGCACTAAGTATTTTCAAAATTAAAAAAAACCGGCCAAGTGCGGGTCAGGCTCGCGCGACGAGGGTTCCGTAATACAGTCGTATTTTTTAGACATTTTGCACGATAATTCAAAAACTATGATGCTTAAAAATAAATAAAAATCTGTTTTAGAATGTACAGGTAAAGACCTTTCATATGATACCCCACTTGATATAGTCACTCACTTCGAAAGTTGAAAATACTAATTATTAGTTCATGACCACATTTTTTTTTTGTGTGATCTAACCCTAAATTCACGGTTTTCAGATTTTTCCCCAAATGTCAGCTATAAGATGTACCTACCTGCCAAATTTCATGATTCTAGGTCCACGGGAAGTACCCTGTAGGTTTCTTGACAGACAGACGGACAGACAGACAGACAGACAGACAGACAGACAGACAGACAGACAGACAGACAGACAGACAACAAAGTGATCCTATAAGGGTTCCGTTTTTCCTTTTGAGGTACGGAACCCTAAAAATTAAATATCTCTTTATTTTACTTTTATGTAAGTAGCTAAACTGATAATTTATTGCATTTCGCCACTTTTCTAGCCTAAAATAGGCAAGTTTTTAGACTCGATTTTTATGTAACCACAAAGTTATAAAATAACTTTTATGCTACCGCCTTAGTATGTTTTTATGGATTTTCCTTTCATCTGGGAAATGTCGTAAAAACTCTTGTCGTAATCTTGGAAATATGATCTTTTCAAATTCTATAACGGACTTCAAAAAAGGGGGAGGTTCTCAATCCTATACCTTAACAAATTGTTTTTTGTGGAAAATCCACTTCAAAAAACAAACAAACAAACTATATAACCTATTATAATGTTTTGTCTATTAATGTTAAGGTTAGACCTTTTCTCAGACCTGGCGCGTTTGGAACCCTCGTAGCTTTAGTTTTAAGTTTGCGTAATAATTATCACCACTATATTAATATCTTACAAATCCAACATCTGTCAAAAAGAGTAATTTATTACCTACTTATTTTGAATAAATCATTTGACTTTGACTTTGACTTTGTGATATAATAGCTACACATACCTATATTGTTATAGTGCAGAAAATCATATTGAGTAGGTACCTACTCTTACAATTTCTTGGTTTTTATCGCAAACTAAAATTCGTTCCAGCCACGATAAATTAACTATTTTTCATCCGTAAACGCAAATAAACATCGCAAAACATCTCAGACCAATACGAACTATATATAAACAGTGAACCATAACATAAATCCTTCTTTCACGCATATTTATAAACTCCAGACAGCCATGGCGGTTCCCGAACGCATTTAAAAACTGACAGCTGAAGTGACAGCCCGCCATGTTTAATTTCTTCAAGCGAAAAGGCGGGAAGGCCGAGCCCTCTCCCGAATCTGCGCGAAAACAACCGACGAGTAAACCAGGTTCAGTCGAACCTCGCGCGCCGTCTAGCGAATGTGACATAACGAACGAAAAAACGGGCACTATACGGAAAGATGTAGTGAACCTACTCATACCGGAAACGGATTATAGCAACACTAAAACAGGGGTAGGTGCCCTGTTGCAGATCATGGCGGGAAAACGGAAGAGGGGTAAGAGAAAACGCGAATACAAAGTTC
The DNA here is from genome assembly GCF_902806685.2 of Maniola hyperantus. Lineage (NCBI taxonomy): Eukaryota > Metazoa > Arthropoda > Insecta > Lepidoptera > Nymphalidae > Maniola > Maniola hyperantus. Next base: position 1,666,274 of record NC_048561.1, read on the forward strand.
CGAATGACGAAACACAAGCGAAACGCAGTGAAGTCTCAGTCGTAGCGACGCCTACGCTTGCCAAAAATACTCAAGACGAAACTCAAACGTCGGACGATCCGGCTGACTTCGTGAAAGCGCTAGTACTGCAGAAATACGCAAAACCCGATCCAAAACAACACGTGTCTTTGATCTACGTGTCAAATGACCAAGAGTTGGAGGAGAAACGACATGCGGAGGCCCTGTTACGCGAAATAGCCAAGAGTATTGATTGTGACATCGATCTGGATGAAGATCCAATGGGAACTACTGACAGTAAAAATATTAAAGAGCTGAAAGACAGAAGAGATAGAAGAGAACCGGTATACGAAACTCTGGATACGAAACCGATAAGAGAATACAAAAATGATTTGAAAGGCGAATTAAATAAGTTATTAGAAGTAAACAATGGAGAGAATAACAACGATTTAGAAAACCCCGAGTCGCCGAACAGAAAATCGAATTTGAAACTTCCCAGATCGGATAACGAAGGCTGCTCAGATGACGATAGATCGGATAATGGGAAAAAACGTGTCACTTTTCGAAAACATATAATATTCGACGATGGAGAACAACAAACTGATGAAGAAGTGGATTCTTCATTCGAATCCCTTACTTCTGAAGAAGCTGATTACTTAGAGGATTTGCCCGACAATGACGAGATGCTAGGTGGTTATATAGTGTCACAAAATAATAAAACAGTTATTAATCTCAACGAACCGATTATTAAAGTCGAGTGTGTAGACGATTTGAGAACTATAACTCATGAAAACAGTGACAGTGGGTTTATAGAGTGTGATAAGAACGAGTCGGGGGACGAAACTAGTGATGTGAAGAGTATAGTGGAAGAGTGTGAGGAGAGTGGGGAAAGTGAAACGAGTGGGGAGGAGAGTGAAGAGGAGGAAATAGAGGAGATAATAGAAGAAATTGTAGAAGAGATAGAAGATAGTGATACTGAGGTGGCAGATGATGAAGAGGAAACGGAAGTTGTCACGGATGACGTGTAAGTTGAACCTTTTTTATTATCCATACTAGTCCATACTTCCATATAGAGCCAAATCCGAAAGGTTGCCGGTTTAAACCCCACCCGTTGCACTATCGTCTACTCCTAGTACAAGCTTTACGCTTGGTAGGAGGGGGAAGAGGAGTATTAGTCAGCATAATAAATTTGGCTAATAATAATAAATAAATAAAAATAAATAAAATAATTTTATTTCAGGCAATGAAAATACAAGTTACAACCAATAACAATATACACACAATATGAAGCAGATTACATTAGATATTAGAATCGGTTCTTTAAAAAAAATTATAAACGCGAAATTGTGTCTTTCTCTCTGTCTGCTAGCTTTTTACGGCCTAACAGTTTAACCGATTCGATGTGATTTGGTACAGAGTTAGCTTACATCTCGGGAAAGGACATTGGCTACTTTTTATCCCAGAAAATTGAGGAGTTCCCACGGGATTTTTAAAAAACCTAAATCCAAACGGACGAAGTCGCGGGTATCTGGTATTGAAAACATGGCGTCAAGTAAAAATAGCTGATGACCATGAACCTGGTTGTTAGGACGTAATGGTTAGGACGCTGCCTTCCAATCGGAGGTCGGGGGTTCAATCCCGGCCACGCAGCTCTAACTTTTCGGAGTTACGAGTATGTGCGTTTTTAAGTAAAAAGTCTAAATATATAAAAGGAAAAGGTGACTGACTGACTGACTGACTGACTGACTGACTGACTGACTGACTGATCTATCTAGATTGAATGGGCTGAAATTGCATTTACTTGGGCATGCAGATAGCTATTATGACGTAGGTATCAGCTAAGAAAGGATTTTTGAAAATTCAACCCCTAAAGGGGTGAAATAGGGGTTCGAAGTTTGTGTAGTCCACGCGGATGAAGTCGCGAGCATAAGCTTGTTTAAAAATAAAATTAAATAAATTAAAATATTGCTTTAACAGTGAAGGAAAACATCGTGAGGAAACCTGCATGCCTGAGAATTCTCCATAATGTTCTCAAAGGTGTGTTAAGTCTACGAATCTGCACATGGCCAGCGTGGTAGACTATGGCCAAAACTTTCTCACTCTGAGAGGAGACCCGTGCTCTGTAGTGAGCCGGCGATGGTTTGCTCATAATGATGATGATGAAATGCAATTTTATACGGAACTAGCTTATGCTCGCGACTTCGTCCGCGTGGACTACACAAATTTCAAACCCCTATTTTACCCCTTAGGGGTCGAATTTTCAAAAATCCTTTCTTAGCGGATGCCTACGTCATAATAGCTATCTAAATGCCAAATTTCAGCCAGTAGTTCCAGTAGTTTGATCTATCAACATAGACCAGTCAGTCAGTCACCTTTTAACTTCTGTAATAAATTCGAAGCCACTGTCAGCAAAATAGTTCCCATGTGGCGAAGGACGTAGTTTGACGCACGAACGCTTCCTGGACGATGATGTACATTACTTATTTATAAATAATCGCTTGTGTTATGTTCGACACAGACATACATGATCAACATTTGTCCAATAATAATTCACTATGAACACTTCCTGAATCTTGATAACTCACGCGGGCAGTAACCCTGCAGCATCAGGATTGAGGAGTTGGATCCTGAAATTTAAATGGGACCACCACCTTAACTTCCTTCCTTCCTCTGCTGATTAAAAAAATATTTTGCAAATCGGTCCAGAAACCTAGAAAAAATCGATGTACATACATAAGAAAAAAGAAAAATAAAAAAACGGGCCGAGTTGAGAACCACCCTATTTGGAACCACCTCCTATTTGGTCAAGTGCGAGTTAGGCTCGCACAGTAAGAGTTACCATCTCACAAGAATTAAGTAACACTTTTTATGTCGGTTATCCATCCAGTTATCGACTTGGGTCAACGTTCCTTAACAATCGCAAATCGATTGATATGCGTTGTCACAACTAGGTCCTCCTAGAAAATCCTAGAAATCTTTTGACGCTAAAATGAAATGAGTCATACTTTCTTTTTGTTTTGTCAATCTGTTGCAATCCGTCATGTTGTTTTGGCTGTCTGCCGATTATTCCAACTTGATGTGTAAACAAAGGAAGAAAGAAAATATGTCCCGCAAATTGCTAATGCGCTTGGCCGCCATTTTAGTGACGTCAGCACTAGACTGAAATTTCGAGCTGATGGTAGGTATATTTTTATTTCGGCGGTCGTCAAAATGACGTCATTTCAATGTTAAAGAGACATGTTTTTTTTTTATTCATCATAGCCAAACGCTTGACCACAATCACACCTGATGGGAAGTGATGATGTGGCCTAAGATGGGACGCGTTTACCTAGAAGATGCCTATTCACTCTTGTTTTAAAGATACCCGGGTTGTAATTGGTAGGAAACACATATCGCGGACATACGTTGACGTTGACGACCTCCCTGGCGCAGTGGTGAGCGCTGTGGTCTTAATAGTGGGAGGTCCCGGGTTCGATTCCTGGCAGGGGTTTGGAATTTTATAATTTCTAAATTTCTGGTCTGGTCTGGTGGGAGGCTTCGGCCGTGGCTAGTTACCACCCTACCGGCGAAGCCGTGCCGCCAAGCGATTTAGCATTCCGGTACGATGCCGTGTAGAAACCAAAGGGGTATGGGTTTAATAAAAACTGCCATACCCCTTCCAGGTAAGCCCGCTATCATCTTAGACTGCATCATCACTTACCACCAGGTGAGATTGCAGTCAAGGGCTTGTATTGCTTGTAACTTGTATCTGAATTTAAAAAAAAACGTATGTTCCAGCGCATTAGCAATTTTCGGGACTTATACCAACGAATATTATTAGTATTTTCTTTCTTCCTTTGTTGAGAACAATAAAGGCACGTCTCAGGAAACTATTGTTTACAAAATAATTGCTGTATTTAAACTGCATCATCATCAACCGATAGACGTCACTACTGGACATAGGTCTCTTGTAGGGACTTCCACATGCCACGGTCTTACGCCGCCTGAATCTACCAGCTCCCTGCGACTCGGCCGTCCATCTAGTGGGGGGTCTTCCAACACTGCGTATTCCCGTGCGAGGTCGCCATTCCAGCACCTTGGGACCCCAACATCTATCAGTTTTACGAACTATGTGCCCTACCCATTGCCACTTCAGCTTCGCAATTCGCAATAAATAGTCGTACACAAATTCACAGAAATCCTGAGTTTATTATTTTGATATTTAGCTAGTTAAAATATCCAAGCGTTGCATACACTGGCCCAGTGACCTAAATCCGCGTGGAAAGTTATATTTATTTCGAATTAACCCAGTCTCATTCCATTATAACTGAGTTGTTTAAACTAACTCTAAAATAAATGCCTACGTTGCACTTTGGATGCCATGATACTTGATACTCGATAGCCTAGTGGTTAAGACGTCCGCTTCCTATTCGAGAGGTCTGGGGTTCTATCCCGAACCTTTAACTTTTCGGAGCTATGTATGTGCGTTTTAAGCAATTAGAAGTACGTACCTACCTAAAGTGGCACTAGTTTTACTGTGAAAGAAACTATCATGCGGAAACTTGCATGCTCAGGCATGCAGGTTTCCTCTCTCTCAGAAACTCTCAGGAGTTTTCCATAGTGTTCTCAAAGGTGCCAATCCACACTGCAAAAAAAAACGGCCAAGTGCGAGTCAGGCTCGCGCACCGTGGTTCCGTAGTACCACAGATGAGTGAATAGTCGTATTTTTTCGACATTTTGCACGATAAACCAAAAACTATGATACATAAAAATAAATAAAAATCTGTTTTAGAATCCACAGCTGAAGTTCTTTCATATGATACCCCACTTGACATAGTTATCTTACTTTGATAATTGAAAATACTACCTAATTATTAGTTCATGACCACAATTTAATTTTTTTTATGTGGTGTAACCACAAATTCACTGTTTTCAGATTTCTCCCCTGATGTCTGCTATAAGACCTACCTACCTGCCAAATTTCATGACTCTAGGTCAATGGGAAGTACCCTGTAGGTTTCTTGACAGACCGACAGACAGACAACAAAGCACAACAAAGACTATAAGGGTTCCGTTTTTCCTTTTGAGGTACGGAACGCATTGCTAGAACCAGCTGCAGCCTGCAAGCAGCTGCAAGTCAGATCATTATGTATAACTACTTATTTCATTTATTTCAAGTTGGACAGTCAGTAGCATGTGGTTATAATATAGGTACAAGTGTTTACAAACCTATTTCTAAATCTAGATCACTTTCGTTTAAAACGATTGAAAGCTAATGTAAGCAGTTCGATATAAAAACAGACGCGTGTTTTCATCGTTCAAAATATTTTGTTTTGATGCTTTTACTAAAGTAAACTTTGCGGGGAAAATCCTACGGAAAGGAATTTTCCTTCTCTTCAAACTTTTACGCTCATACAGACATAGTGAAATAGTCTTGTTGATATCAACTATACTATATTAAGTTAACACAGTGCTCAGTAAAACCGACTGTGGTTTTTGTGGCACTGAATTAAAAAACAAAAAAAAACTTAAGAGAACATATCTCACATCTGGCTTTAATCACGTGTTTAGTCGACGTTAGGCCGACTAGTTTCGAACCCATCCGGGGTCCTTTTTCGCGCATGCGGCGCGGTTGAACCTTGGATGGGTTCGAAACCAGTCAGGCTAACGTCGACTAAACTAGGTACCCCAAGTTTTCCAATGAGCCGGTTAGTTTGGGATCGTCTACAAGTCGAAAAGCCCGCCTTTGGATCCGATCAAATGGAAGGAGGTCAACTATTTTGGACTTACCTTTGCACAAGTTTAAAAAATCTATTAAAAATATGCTCCTGAAAAAAGCATATTACACAATTGAAGATTATCTAAATGATAAAAGAGCGTGGATTTGACCTGCAGCTCGTTCCAGCAACGTACAGGACTGCAAATACTATTTTATACATGGCATAATCTTGTACCTATATCAAATATTTGAAAAGAGCAACCGCCGAGTTTCTTGCTGGTTCTTCTCGGTAGGAAAGGCAATCCGAACCAGTGGTAGATGCATCCGACTATTCGAAAGTACCTACTTGTAAAAGTTTATTTGAATAAAAAAGATTTTTTTTTAATATAATGGAAGAAGGTCTGCAAAGAATCGGCGTTTTAACCTTTGTTTTCCTTAATTCCAGGAAAGATCTCGTAAGCCAGGAATCCAGATTCCAGTCCCAGGTGACAGCGCTCACAGAACTCGCGGACACGAGGTGCAGCGAAGCAGAGAACGCGAGAGAACTGATCGTCGCGTGCAGGAAGGAGATAGAAGAGAAGGAGCAGCAGATCGAACGTGAGTAAATATTTTGATATGCGTAAGCTGAGATAGCCTAGTGGTTAGGACGTCCGCCTTCTAATCGAAGGTCGGGGGTTCGATCCTCTAACTTTTCGGAGTTATGTGCGTTTGAAGTAATTACATATCACTTGCTTTAATGGTGAAGGGAAACATCGTGAGGAAACCTGCATGCCTGAGAGTTCTCCATAATGTTCTCAAAGGTGTGTGAAGTCTACGAAAACCTTACTTTCTATCTACTAACTTTTTTTGCACCTATTCTACTCTCTCTATCACATCACACTGCCAAGGGTCACTGGTAGAGATCTCGCATAGAGATAATTGCTTCCCTGTCCATTGTTACTCTCTTTTTAGTGTTCCGTACCTCAAAAGGAACGAACCCTTATAGGATCACTTTGTTGTCTGTCTGTCTGTCAAGAAACCTACAGGGTACTTCTCGTTGACCTGGAATCATGAAATTTAGCAGGTAGGTAGGTCTTATAGCTGACATTCGGGTAAAAATCTGAAAACCGTAAATTTGTGGTTGCATCACACAAAAAAATTAAATTCTGGTCTTGAACTAATAATTAGTATTTTCAATTTTCGAAGTAAGATAAATATATCAAGTGGGGTATCATATGAAAGGTCATCTCCTGTACATTCTAAAACAGATTTTTATTTATTTTTATGCAGCATGGTTTTTGACATATCGGGCAAAAATGACGAAAAAATACGACTGTAGTACGGAACCCTCGTTGCGCGAGCCTGACTCGCACTTGGCCGGTTTTTCTCTTTATACGCGGAAGAGCGTTCATTCACTTCAATGTCAACACACTACTTTGAAGGTCGACTACAAAATCTGTTTCTGAAGCTATATAATATTAACTACATTAGAAGCTTTTCCATGTGCATGAAATAACGTACAATGCACCCTGTTTACAGTCAAAAAATAGTTCATACAAATTTTACCCTAAAATTCCTTGCAATTGGATTCAAAATAGATTGATATGTTTTGTAAATTTAGGTTCACTGTACGACATTTAAAGCGCAAAAGGCTCATTGAATTTTGATTCTGATTGTGTTTGAAATAAGAGTCAAAATAGGTTGAAATAACGTAATTGGGTTTTCGTACGTTGGAGAAAAGCCAAGGGTTTTCATGTGGAATCAGGATAGTGTGTTGTGGATATCAATCGTAATTAGAAGCCATCGAAATTCATATGAACTGGTTATTATTACATTGCAGTCTATTACAGTGTAATGTATCTGAAATAATTTTCTTATTGATTAGGTGAATTTTTAGGGTTCTGTAGGTAAAGGAAAAAGGAACCCTTATAGTTTGTTGTCATATTTTAATGTATATATAACGGGTACATACCACGATTAAAACGTCTTCAAAGCGGGCAAGGGTCCGGAGACCGTTCCGCCGGTGTATTTGAATGGGTCGTCGGTTCGGGTTGTTAAGAGATTTAAATATTTGGGCCATATTTTATCAGAAGACATGAAAGATGACGGAGATATGGAGAGGGAGCGCAGGGCTCTTTCGGTACGGGCTAACATGATAGCGCGCAGATTCGCTCGTTGCTCTGATGATGTGAAGGTGACGTTATTTAAAGCTTTTTGTCAATGTTTCTACACATGTCAGCTGTGGACAAAGTTTACCAAGCGCAGCTATAATGCACTTAGGGTACAATATAACAACGCCTTCCGCATCCTAATAAAGCACCCGCGTTTCTGCAGTGCTAAAGCTATGTTTGCTGCTGCAAGAGTCCCTGACTTCTTCGCCATACTCCGAGCAAGGACGGCTTCCTACTGGGAAAGACTGACATACAGTACCAACGCTATCTTATGTGCTATTGTAGAGGATCTTAGTAATCCTTTCACAAAACATTGGTCCAACCTGCATCGGTGCGATAATAACACCTTTACTTAGATTAGTTTATTTTTAAATTGTTAGCTCCATTTTTTTTTACATTTATATTATTATTTAATTCAATTCTAATATCTAATGTAATCTGCTCCATATTGTGTGTATATTGTTATGGGTTGTAACTTGTATTTTCATTGCCTGAAATAAAATTATTTTATTAAAAAAAAAAAAAAATTATTAATTTTTGTTTTTATTTGTCGATATTTCAACCCAATTGCACGGGTCGTGGTCTCGACGGGTCTGCGGTGCTGCGAGAGATGAAATTCGAGCTGTCAAGGGCAGTAGCGAACTACCCTCTTTCTTGTTCTTTTCACTGGAACTTCACGACTTCACTTTGTTGTCTGTCTATCTGTCAAGAAACCTATAGGGTCCTTCGCGTTGACCTAGAATCATGAAATTTGCCAGAAAGGTAGGTCTTATATCAAGACATGAGAGAAAAAATCTAAAAACCGTGAACTTATGGTTACATCACAAGAAACAAATTAAAATGTGTTCATGAACAAATATTGCTATTTTCAACTTTCAAAGTAAGATTACTACTTATACTATTTTTTAGTATTAAAATACGATTGTAGGATTCTTTCTTTCTTCTTTCTTTCTTTCATTAATATTCCTCAGAGCTGCAGGTCTACGCTATAGCAAGATGTATTTTTAAGTCATGTCACTCAAGACGAATTCGTTTTTTAGCACTAAAAATATCCCCCTTTGTTAACGGCGCATCGCTCTTGTCGTCAATGATTTATTTTCAGGAATTACTCACATCTTAAGACTGTAATTTCGTAAGTAAGCCTTTGTTCCGTCACATAAAGAATCCAGATGATGGGGAAAATACTTTGTCATCGCATTTTGGCGCCCTTTTGAAATGGAAGTAGCATGTTCTATTCTGAGGCATTCATCTTGAGTCGATTGTATAAATACGGGTGGTTGATGGTTTTTAAGCTAGTCTCGTTCTAACTCGAGACTCGAATGACTATTAAATGCTTTTTGTGTTTAGGTCGCCATTTTGATTTTTTTTTAAGAATATTAGCCATGCTAAATGACTAATATTCCCCTTTCCTCTCCAACTAAGCGTCAGGCTTGTGCTAGGAGTAGGTACGACAATAGTGCAACGGGCGGGGTTTGAACCGTCGACCTTTCGGTTTTCAGTCCACTCCTTTACCGGTTGAGCTATTGAGGCTTGAAATTAAATATTAAATTCTTTTTGTGTTTAGGTCGCCATTTTTTACCTGCCAAATTTCATGATTCTAGGTCAACGGGAAGCCAGACAGGCAACAAAGTGATCCTATAATTGAGTACCTCGAATTGAGAACCTGCTCCTTTTTTAAAGTCTGACAAAGATATTAACTGTCCCGTGTTTCTCTTCGCAGAACTGAAATGCGACTTGGCAGCTGCGTACAAAGAGTCAGAGCTGGTGCGGCAGCGGAGTCGCTCTTTGGAGGAAGAACTTGTAGCCGCCAGAAAATGCTCCGCGGACTTGGCTGATGACCTGCAGAGGCGGATTGGTAACACCTCAAGTTCTCACACTCCCACTTACACACATACACACACCACACACACACAAGCACACACACACACAAGCATGCACACACACTGTTGTAATTTTATTATTGTATAGACATTATCTCTAAATATATAAAAGGAAATGGTGACTGACTGACTGACTGACTGATCTATCAACGCATAGCCCAAACTACTGGACGGATCGGGGTGAAATTTGGCATGCAGATAGCTATTATGACGTAGGCATCCGCTAAGAAAGGATTTTTGAAAATTCAGCCCCCTAAGGGGGTGAAATAGGGGTTTGAAATTTGAGTAGCCCACGCGGACGAAGTCACGAGCATAAACTAGTTTTATTCTAAATCTAATAAAAATAGTTATTAAAAAAAATAGTAATTCTGTAAAAATAGTTTTCATTATAATTTTAAGTAATCTCTTGTGGCCTTCTGTAAAACTAGATTTAGATTTAAAAAATTATAATGTAATTACGCTGTTGATTACTTTCAAATAAACAAAATAAACAAAAAAAAAAGAAAATAAACCTGTGTTATCGCATTTATATTTGGCGCCTTTTGAAATGGAACCGTGTGATCTGAGGCAGCCATCTTGAGTCGATTGTATAAATACGGGTGGTTGATGGTTTTTAAGCTAGTCTCCACAGAGTACATTGAATATACGGGTAGTCTCGTTCTAACTCGAGACTCGAACGACTATTACTTTTTGTGTGTAGGTCGCCATTTTGATTGAGTAGTTGCTCACACAATTTAGATTTCTGAATCGCAATAATATAAAGTTTCAATGTCATTTATAATATAAAAGGGTACCAGAAGTGAGTTAGACATAAAGGCAGGGCATTATAAGCTATTTTTGGATTGGTTATTGGACTGTCCTCTCCTTTAAACTTGCGCGCAGACATTGGTCACACGCGCAGAACTTCATCGAGAACTTTAATCTGTTTACTAACCTAACTGCAACACTAAACCTGATCAGGCACCAAATCACTATTACCACCAATCATTTAAAATGGCGACCTAAACACCAAAGTATTTAGTAGTCGAATGAGTCTGCGGTCTGAACGCAGACTGCCTTAAAAACCATAAACCACTCGTATTTATACCATCGACCCAAGATGGTGATGCAATACATCACGTGAATTCTGTCAGAGATAATTAATTATTATAAGTGCGATCACAAATAGGGGTAGTGATTAGCATAATATCTATTTTTAAGCATAACTTGTCCCATTTTCAGACGAGGCAATCAGACAACTTCGGTTAGAGCTGGAAGATGCGATCTCACGACGAGCTCAGCTGGAGTCCAGGGTGCAGGCGCTGGAGAGAGATAAGGAGAGACTGGAACGGGAGAAGCTGCAGCAGGAGCAGAAGGCTAAAGAGGTCAGGACTTGTATATCTAAATATATAAAAAGAAAAGGTGACTGACTGACTGACTGACTGACTTACTGACTGACTGACTGAACTATCAACGCACAGCTCCAACTATTGGACGGATCGGGCTGAAATTTGGCATGCAGATAGCTATCATGACGAAAGCATCCGCTAAGAAAGGATTTTTGGAAATTCAATCCCTAAGGGGGTGAAATAGGGGTTTGAAATTTGTATAGTCCACGCGGATGAAGTCGCGAGCATAAGCTAGTCTAGTATAGTTATACCTTGCAGGTCAGCTGTATTGGCTGTGGCAAGTCTAGTCACCCAATGTAACCAATGTTTCTGCCATTGTACAACTAACAGTAGAGCTAACCAATGTTTCTGGGTGCAGTTGGGCAGCCTATCCTAACAGATAGGCTGCCCAACTGATTCTCTAACTCAGTGTTTAGCGATTAATGGTAGCCACCAAGCTCATTTGACATTTATTTTTAATCTATTGAAGGTTTTCTACGAATTTGTGGTTACATCACAAGAAAAAATTTAAAATGTGTTCACAAATATTGGTATTTTTGACTTTCAAAGTAAGATTGCTATACCAAGTGGGGTATGAAAGGGCTTTATCTGTACATTCTAAAACAGATTTTTATTTATGTTTAGGCATAATAGGTTTTGATTTATCGTGCAAAATGTCGATAAAATACGATTGTAGTACGGAATCCTCAGTGCGCGAGTCTGACTCGCACTTGGCCGGTTTTTTTTCCACAGACCCTAGAAGCAGCGGAAGAGAACACGGCAAAATGGCGGGCGGCGCACGAAGCGGCGAGATCACAGGCGGCGGCGCGGGCGGAGCGGATGTTGGCTGATTGTGAGTGGAAGATGAGGGAGTTAGAGAAAAGGGCTCGGGATGCAGAGAAAGAGAAGAAAGAAGTAAGTTTTCCACTTTCTCAAATTTCATAAAGAAATTTACTCCAGGTCTAGGTAGATTTAGATTCAAAGGAGGAACAAAAATGGAGATAACTCTCAATGACAGGAGGCATTCTTAATATTTTTTCGGGAAAAAGAATAAAATATACTTTCTAATTTTTCCGAACTCATTTCTTATCGTCATTATTGATATAATATTTTTTTTTTCAGTTAACAGAAACAGTCCAACAACTTAAAACCGCTCCACCAACCCCCTCCCACGTGGCAGAACTACAACAACTGAGAGGCCTGGCCTCAGAACAGCAGAGGTCCATCCAGTCCCTCACGCTGCAGATACAGAAGATAGAAACTAGGGAAGAGGCGTTGAAGCTAGAGGTACACAGACTGAAGGACCTGCTGGTGAAGGAGGAGAGGATACAGAAGGACAAAGAGGAACAGCATTTGCAAGTAAGTGGGCTACTAGTTGACGACATTACTTCGATGCAGGACTATAGAAGGCCAAAAAGAAATTTTGAAGGTAAGTGATCTGGGTTGTTGAAAAAGAATAGATTTAAGGATTGGCTTCAGAACAGCAGAGGTCGATACAGTCTCTAGCACTGCAGATACAGAAGATAGAAACCAGAGAAGAGGCGTTGAAGCTAGAGGTGCACAGACTGAAGGACCTGCTGGTGAAGGAGGAGAGGATACAGAAGGACAAAGAGGAACAGCATTTGCAAGTAAGAAGACCGGTGGTAATATGGACGAGAATCTTGAAGATTTAGTGATGTTCCCAGAAAACAATCAATTTCTTGAAGACATTTCACTGTGGCAATCCTAACCAGTGGTAGATGCATCCGACGATTCGAAAGTACATGTAAAAGTTTATTTGAATAAAAAAGATTTTTTTTAATGTGGAACCTCTTCTCTTTCTGAGAAGAGCCTCGGGATTAGTAAGTAGGCTGGCAATGAATCGATGATGATTTTAGATGAAAAGGTTTAATTATTTATTATCTTTTCAGAAAATAGAACGTCTAGAACAACAGCATTCCGACAAAATTACAGCGCTTAAAGCTGAACACTCCGAAGCTGTAGCGAACGCGGCCAGCGCTCGCGCAGCGCTTGAAAGGGCACAAGCGGACAGGACAAGGACGGCGATAGCGCAGCTACGAGCCGAGGCAGAGAAGGACGGCAGAAACGCTGACAGAAAGCTGAGGGAATTGACCACCAGGGTAAGTAGACTCATGTGATTTCACCCCAAAAAGATTTTCTCCACAAACAGATGGCATCAACGAGAATCCAAGAATATGGCTGAAATAGAAAAGAAACCAGAAGATTGAAAAACAATCCACATGACCTTTTGATCATGGCATCATAGTGATACCCATAAAGTAGTCCGGAAGACAATACTTCATGACAGATATCAGTTCTAACTCTTAAGCTCCGCGGGATTTCCTCCTTTTTGGTTTTTCAGTCTTTGTTAGCTTTCTGACCACAGAAATTGTTCTAATTTTATCTAACAACTAGCTGATATCCGAGATTTCGTTTAGGGCGTTTAGGTTAGTCTACGTCACTCTCTAGGTCTTTAATCTTCTTCTTCTTCTATATCCATGCAAGAAATCACGTCGATACCTTGCTCTGTTGTGCTATGATTGAATTGAAGGAAAACCCAACAAGCAAACACACAGCACTATATTTATTATAATATGGATAGGTACACTAGGTAGTAATAGGTGGATGGCAGTGACTGTGACGCTGATGATGTTGGTATCATAAGACTCAGAAAGGAGTCACCGCATTGAATTTATATTGATCTCAGTTCGGAGTTTGAAAATATTTGTGGGTTTGCGAGTACACTTCAAATATCTTCTCTCACATTGAAATCTTTGTATCCCCAGTTCGAAAACCTGAAGGAAGTTCTCGCATCAAAGGAGACTCAGTTCGAGCATGCAATCGCAGAAGCGCACAGCAAAGCCGACTGGGACATTCTACAGCTACGCCACTTGCTGGACAAGGCGGACATCACATATGCCAACAATATTGAGGCTATGAACCAACGCTTCGAGAGGGAGAAAGGTATGTAGCACGCATCAAAGGATACTTAGTTCGAGCATGCAATCGCAGAAGCACAGCAAAGCAGACTGAGAGGATGTCCCAGTCTGCTTTGCTGTGCTACATCTGCAACACTTGCTGGGTAAGGCGGATATTGCATATGCCAACAATATTGAAGCTATGAACCAATGCTTCGATAAGGAGAAAGGTATCAATATATCATAACTAATATTCCCCTTTCCCCCAAAAAAATAAAGTCATGAAATCGCTAATCTAAGTGGAACTAGAATGTGTAAACCGTAGAACTAGAAATGATAAACTCATTGGTGAAGTAAATAAGACTTGATAAAATTAAAGAAATCGAGCGATTTGATTTGTATATTAAATGAGAAATATTTAATGTTGGATTTCATAAAAGTAAAGGAAATTACTATATTAAATTATTCTAACAATGAACTTATTTTAAAGTATGTATATTTACAATTACAGAACAATTAATAAACGAGTGGTCTGAGAAAGTCAGAGAAGTAGAAGAACAGGCGGCCACAGCGGCGATGGAAGCAAAGAAAGTTCTAGAAGCAACTAGAATGAAACTGATTGCGGAGAAGAACGATGTCATGAACAAGCTGAAAGAGAAACATCAGCAGGAAGTCGGTAAGATATTACTCTATTTGTATAAAGCAGTGGTTAGTGGACGTGAGGGAACTAAAAGAGAAAAGACACTAGTTAATGAAGCTAAGAAGAATCTAGAAGTTGAATGGAACGGATTGCGGGGAAGAACGAAGTGAAGCTGAAGGAGAAACATCAGCAGGAAATCGGTAAGATATTTCCCTCCGGAAGTAAAAGTGCGAAGGATATAGCTGTTAGTGAAGCGAAGAAGATTCTAGAAGCACCCAGAATTAGACTGATAGCGTAAGAGGACCAAGTTAATCTGAAGGACAAACATTAGCAAAAATTCGGTGAAATGATTTGTATGTATTTGAGCATATAATTGACAATAAATATTACTTATCTTTTCTAAAGAATTTTTAATATAGTTTTAAATATCATCACCAAATCCAAAATTTTATTAATAAATTGACTTTTAAACTAGCATCTCGATTACAAATTTTTCAAAATTGAATTAAAATAAACAAAAAAATGCTCTTTACAGATGACCAGTGGGAGTATTTCATGTCAGACAAAGAGAACTGTCTGGAACGCATGAAAGCGGAGTGCCGGCAAGAGGGAGAGGAAGAACGTCTGAAGAGGGAGAAAGACCTATTGGAAGAAATTGCAGGTAAGAGAGAGATAGAGTTAGTAACATATGTTAAAGATTTTAAATCAGACAAAGATAATTGTCTCGAATGCATAAAGCGGAGTGACAGACAGCAACAGGGAGAGGAAGAACGGCTCAAGAGGGAGAAAGACCTATTGGAAGAAATTGCAGCTATAAAAGTGATAGAGATGATACTAGGTTATTTAATATGAACAATATTTCATGTCAGACAAAGTAACTGTCTAGAATGCGTGATAGTAGAGAGTCGGTTTAATGGAAAAGAAGAATGGCTTAAGAGGGAGAAAGAGCTACTGGAAAAAATTGTAGATAAGAGATATTAGCACGTTATAGATTTCATATCAAAGAGAATTGTCTGTAATCCATGAAAATAGAGTGCTGGCAAGAGAGAGAGGAAAAACGGCTCAAGAGGGAGAAAAAGCTATTGGGAGAAATTGCAGGTAAAAGAGAGATAGAGACAACACGATTTAAGAGTAGGTACTGCCTAGAGCGCATGAAGACGTACCTACCAGTCAGAGAAATAAAAAGCTAATAGTCACAAGAGATAGGGACAATAATAGGAAAATAAATAGGTGGAGCTATAACATAGTCAAATATTAGACAACGGTCTCTATAATTATTTTTACAGAGTGTACGTTTTTTACAGAGTTAAAATCGCAAATTCACTTAAAAACGACAGACTACGAACAGTTGGCAACCAAAGCCGCCGCCTGTGGGCGGGAACTAGCTGTCACAGAACAAGAACTAAGGTGAGAAGAAAGTGCTTAATTGGTTGAATACAAATCTCTAATTTGACAGATCTGATAGTATTGCTATCCTTTTCTGTCGGGTGTTCTATGAATAGGATAGCACTGCTCTTAGATTTCACAATTGAATTTGATATGTTACTTTATTATAAACTAGGATAAAAATAATGACGTATGCTGAAAAAAATATTAAAATCCAACAAAGATTTACAAAGTTACAGGCATTTTAATTTTGGAGTGGGAGGGTATTCTATCCCTTTCTCGCAAAACGAAAATTTGTGTGAAACCGTACTAAGCTACTATGGCATTAGTTATTAGTAAGGTATGACGTCAAAATGCTATATCGCTATCTCTGTCTAATCAGAAATATTTAAATGCTTACAACTTTTTTGTTACCTATTTGAACGATTTAATTAGTTTTTTCAGTTTACGTCTTTATTTTTATCCTAGTTTATAATAAAGTAATAAAAAGATTGGGATCAAATACCCAATTTCGTTTAAACTTTAGAGGCTTGTGTACACCCGAAAACGCATAGTGCCTGTTTGGTTGCATGGGATGCATGTCTAATAATAGTAAGCCTATATTGCACTGCTATTTTAATATAAAATATATAATTATATAAAATATTATATTTAATATAAAATATATAATTATATTTTAAGAAGTTATTTATCAGTGCATGCCTAGTGTGGGTTAATTAAGATTTGCGCGTGATTTTTAAAATATTTTAATAACAATTAGGCAGTACTTACCTAATATTTTTTTTGTTTTGAGAATACCTACCTAAACTACCGTAAAAATTAATTGATAGATTACGTTCAGTTAGCTACCTATTGATTTTTATGGCAAAACTAATTGTTTTATTAGTACCTACGTATTTCTTTCGATTTAATCTTCATCCCTACTCCCAATCGAAATTGGTAGCTGAATTTATCCTTTAAAACATTTTTTAAAGATTTTTTTAACTTTTAACTGAATATAATAAAATTAAAAATTAAAATGCATGAAGATTTTTCATTAATCTTATTTTATGAATAAAATATTGTCTTTTGGAAGAAAAATTTGGCTACCAAACCCATCAAAAGTGCACGTATATTATGTATTTAAATGTAAAGTAACTAAATCGATACCTACTTATCCTATACATTTTTCACCAGTTACTCACATATAGAACATTTTCAAAATGGCGATCTCTAAATTTTTATATATTACATAGCTATCATACTTATCTTTTTGTTTTTATTTTTTGCCAGAGATATTATTATACTCCAGGTAGGAAAGGTTAAACTCCATACAATTTAATTTTAAAATGGGAAGACAAATTCGTGCGCTCGTGTGTGTGACACATACGCCTAACAATACAGACTACATACTTCTGAAGACTACACAAGTTTTATTTTTTGATAATTATCATTTAGAGATCGCTTCTCTCAAATTCATGCACAATCATACTAACTAGGTACCTCCTTATTATAATCATCAAAACATATACCTGTACCTTCTAAGAAAAATCATTTAATTCACTTCATATTATACATAATTATCATATTATTATCAAATCTGACGTCCAAAAGGCAGTATTTTAAAATTAAAACAAAATAACCAATTATGTTATAAATTGAATTTAAATTTGATTGTGAAGAAATGATATAAAAGTGTAGTTAGTAAGTAGTTTAAATAGAAGTTATTACTTAATAATATGTTGCAATAAAGCACTGTGCACTTCCCATAACTTTTTGCACCTGCAAAATGAAACAAAGTTTTATGGTCACAGCAACATGTGCGGCACTGTATAACGCATATACAACGACTTAAAATATGACTTAGGTTCAAGCAAATTAAACATTAAGTATTTTGAAGTTTTATGAATTGAAATGCCGGTTCAAGATGTCTTTAAAAAGCATCAATATTTTGAAAGCAGTTGGGGTCTGATGCAGACCATATTTTGCGTCATGTAATGAACGAGTTTCGTCGGCACCGGTGGGTGTTTTTCCTCTACGTCATATGCTTACACTTCAAGTCATGAAAGTGCCCAGATTTTTTCTTAATAAAATAGCTTATGCTCGCGACTTCGTCCACATGAACTACACAAATTTCAAAACCCTATTTCACCACCTTAGGGGGTTGAATTTTCAAAAATCCTTAGCCGTCATAATAGCTATCTGCATGCCAAATTTCAGCCCGACCCGTCCAGTAGTTTAAGCTGTGCGTTGATAGATCAGTCAGTCAGTCAGTCAGTCAGTCACCTTTTCCTTTTATATATTTAGATAGGCATGCGCTTGACCAGAATCACACCAAATAGAAGAATCTAAATGTTGCCACTTAAGTATCTTCGCACGTAAATCTGCACATATTGCACATAATATAGAAAATAAATTAATAAACAACTACCCTACATTGGTTGTCCAATCGTTGTCTACAGTTGCGGCTGGGTGGGGACTCTAGTGGCGCCCTGTGCTTGCGTACTCATCGGATCTCTCCGTCTCGCATTCGCGGCGCTCCTACTCTCTCTAGCACTCATATTCTATAGGCGCTACAGGAGAAAACATTGATGCCTACATTTATTTACATAAAAATATAGGTTTTATTAATGAAAATAACAACTCTAGTGGTTTATTTAGCTTTCTGACCAATGAAGTATTAATTGATTTTTTAATGAATATAACAAGGTGAAATGTAAAAAAATATGTAGTAACTACCTAATACTTACATATTTGTAATCAAAATACTGCCGATTTGGACTGACATATTTTATTGTATTTTTCAAAATGTTTGTGTTAAAATAAATATTCATAGTTCACTATTTAAAATATCATATATTTTTAATACATATATTCGTATTTAATATACTAGTCACTTGCTGTAAAATATATTCCTAACAATTTTCAAAAAATTCATTTTGTTTTATATTCTAAGAATAAAAAGTAGACCTATTATCACATTTTATATTACATAATATATATAATATTATAGCTAGTAATTCTGTATAGCTTATAAACATTTTATAATATGCGCTAAAAGTATTTTAAGTTAGCTTAATATTTATTTTTTCAAAATTGCTCAACTTTTAACGCTTGCAAAATTCATAATTTACCTAAGTAAGTAAAAAAGTTTTATAATTTTATATTTTTTAATAAAGATACAGTTTTTGCTTAAAAATGTTGATTTATTACATGATTAGGTACATCAATTTTCCCTTGGTAAGTGTGGATGGAAGAAGTGGATATGAATTATTCAACTTAAATTAACTAAAAATATCAGTTTTATTATTTCTTTTTTTACTAGTTTTTAAGACAGTGGTCCGACCGCCGGCGAGAAAACGATTAACTATCGGCGATTTTCTCTCTCAAGAAACGCACAATAAATGTACCTACCTACATTCCGTGTAAACGAAAGAGATGCATATATCAAAAGTTGCTCTATGACTGTTCACACTGCCGGCGACGACTAGCTTTACTAGTTTTGTCGCTGTGCGACGAGCATTCAAAAATAAACTCGCTCAACGATATTCGTTCAGCGATGCTCACACGCTTGAACGCGGTAACGCGCGCGCAGGTTTGCACATGACTGAGCAACCGCGGGCGATGGTGCGAGTAATCGCTCGTCGCAGTTGCACACTCGCTTTTAGCCCGGCGACAAAACTATCAAAACTACACATTCGCTTCCCGCTGATCGCCAACTCGTTTATAGTTTCTAGTTCTACTCGTTTCTCGTTCATCGTCGGCGGTCGGACCACTGCCTTAGAATTACATTTTCAACGAAATTCAGTTTACAACTGTCACATTTCCCGCCAAAACACAAAAAAGGCAAAGATCAATAACCTAGACAGCCTAAACACTTACCGGTTTTTCCCCTGATACTAACTATTTAAATAGAGAAGCGCTGGCGAGAGAGAAAGAGCTACGTGAGAAGAGATCAGAAGATGCGAACAAGATCAAACAACTGGGCCGAGCGAATCAAGAGCACATAGAACATTTGACAAGGAAATGCGCTTGTCTGAAGAAGCTGTGAGTATTAGAACTCTCTGAACTCTCTTAGTTCATGAAACTCTAAATTTAGTTTAGAGAAAAACATCAGAATCGACGCCATCGATATTTTTCTCTAAACTAGATTTAGAGAACCTGCATATTGTACGTTTCAGTACCTATTGCTAAAACGGACGAAAAATGAATTTTAAAAAATTTAGTGGACTCTACAGCTCACGACTGGCACCGAAAGTCACGAGGTTTGACAGTTCTAAAATAAATTAGGTATTTGCCTACATCAAAAATAAATAATTTCTCAGTGATTATTAAATAGAGGGTCTTCCAAAATACGTAAAATCCACGTCCTTTGTTGGATTTAAGTGTACTAACCATTTTAAATTATCGATTAAACTAAAAAAAGCACGTCAAATGATTGTGACGTCACACACCGGTATTTCACAGAATGTCGTATACTAAGCGCGCGTTTTGACGTTTGATTTGACTAGTTGTCAAATACCGTTTGGGTTTGTCTGTACTTACATTGCAGGTTAAAAAAAGGCGAATACTCTAACATTTAGTTCACTATCCCGTGGGCACTCTTTGTTTTTCGGGATAAAAAGTAGCCTATTTGTTAATCCAGGATATAATAGATTATACCCTGGATTAACTGGAATGGAGATAGATCTCCATTCCAAATTTCATCCAAATCCGTTAAGCCGTTTTTGTGTGATTGAGTAACAAACATCCAAACATCCACACTTTCACATTTATAATATTATTAGGATACTAGCTGACCTGCCCCGGCTTCGCTCGGGTGGAGTTTAAAAAATTGAGGGGGAGGTTGAATTAAATTTTTCTCTCCGTAAGAACCATCCTCGTACTTCAAGGAATACTTATTATAAAATCAGAATTAGCGAAATCGGTTCAGCTGTTCTCGAGGTTTGCGATGAGCAACACATTTAGTGATTCATTTTTATATTATAGAAGATTAGGAATTAGGATTAGGATAAATAATTTTAAATACATATCAAAAATTGCGGACCGGCATGCATCAAACCCGCGTCTCCTGGGATCGCGTCTGACGCTCTGACCACTAAGCTACGGCACGTTTCGTAGGTATAGTTGAGCCTCAATAGCTCAACCGGTAAAGGAGTGGACTGAAAACCGAAAGGTCGACGGTTCAAACCCCGCCCGTTGCACTATTGTCGTACCTACTCCTAGCACAAGCTTGACGCTTAGTTGGAGAGGAAAGGGGAATATTTAGACATTTAACATGGCTTATATTTTAGTTTAAAAAAAACTCTAAAATATATTATTTATGTTACAGTTTCGACGACATGCGCGCTCGGCTGGCGGCTCGCGAGCGCAGCGCCGAGCAAGAAGCTCGCGCCCGCGATAAAGAGCTGCACCAGCTGCGAGCCGAGGTCGCCAGGCTCACCAAGATACTCGTTGAGCAGAGGTAACCTCGCTATCCGACACATGGTCGCTAACTATGGGCCTCATAAGAAAGCTCAGAGTCACTCAGCGGGCGATGGAGAGAGCTATGTGCGGAGTTTCTCTACGTGATCAATGAGGAAATGAGGAGATCCGTAGGAGAACTAGAGTAACCGACATAGCTCAACGGGTTGTGACGCTGAAGTGGCAATGGGCAGGGCACATAGTTCGTACAACCGATATACGTTGGGGTCCCAAGGTGCTGGAATGGCGACCTCGCACCGGAAGACGCAGCGTTGGAAGACCCTCCACTAGGTGGACGAACGACATCAGACGAGTCGTAGGGAGTTTCGAGTGGCGCAAGACCGTGGCATGTGGAAGTCCCTACAAGAGACCTATGTCCAACAGTGGACGTCTATTGGTTGATGATGATGATGATGAACCTTGCTATAAGTACATAAAATTCAATAAAATATGACGCAGACTAAAGTATTAAAATACTAGCTGATGCCCGCGACTTCGTCCGCGTGGAATTAGGTTTTATAAAAATCCCGTGGGAACTCTTTGATTTTCCGGGATAAAAAGTAGCCTATGTCACTCTCCAGGTCTTTATCTATACTTATGCAAATCACGTCAATCCGTTGCACCGTTGCGACGTGATTGAAGGACAAACCAACAAACAAACACACTTTCGTATTTATAATAAGGGTACTGACTTTGAATAAATTATTTGAATTTTGAATTTTTTTAATTATACATGATCCGTCCGCGACTGTACTCGGCAGTTTATTTCGGCTAAAAGCTCGTGTTCGTCGTAGTTCGCCGAAGCTCGGCGCGCGCACGCGAGCGGACGGCTGCGAGACGGCGACGGAGGAGTCTTTTTTCCGCAAGAGCGCGCCTCTAGCGTGTGAGACGCAGCCCAACGCGCCAAGGCGGAAAGGTAATGTAAGTTTCTCTTTCACTCACACTCCTCACTTCTTTAACACAGATATAGTTCTGACTTACGATACAGTGCGAGCTCGCGCAGATATTGTTCCACGCACTTCTGTGCTGTGTACGGATGTAGCACTCACACTAATGCAGATGGAACGGCCATGGAGGACTCTTTTTTCTGGCAGAGCGCGCCTCTAGCGTGTGAGACGCAGCCCAACACGCCAAGGCGGAAAGGTAATGTAAGTTTCTCTTTCACTCACACTTCTCACTTCTTTAACACAGATATAGTTCTGACCTACGATACAGTGCGAGCTCGCGCAGATATTGTTTCACGCACTTGTGTGCTGTGTACGGATGTAGCACTCACACTAATGCAGATGGGACGGCCATGGAGGACTCTTTTTTCTGGCAGAGCGCGCCTCTAGCGTGTGAGACGCAACCCAACGCGCCAAGGCGGAAAGGTAATGTAAGTTTCTCTTTCACTCACACTCCTCACTTCTTTAACACAGATATAGTTCTGACCTACGATACAGTGCGAGCTCGCGCAGATATTGTTTCACGCACTTGTGTGCTGTGTACGGATGTAGCACTCACACTAATGCAGATGGAACGGCCATGGAGGACTCTTTTTTCTGGCAGAGCGCGCCTCTAGCGTGTGAGACGCAGCCCAACACGCCAAGGCGGAAAGGTAATGTAAGTTTCTCTTTCACTCACACTTCTCACTTCTTTAACACAGATATAGTTCTGACCTACGATACAGTGCGAGCTCGCGCAGATATTGTTTCACGCACTTGTGTGCTGTGTACGGATGTAGCACTCACACTAATGCAGATGGGACGGCCATGGAGGACTCTTTTTTCTGGCAGAGCGCGCCTCTAGCGTGTGAGACGCAACCCAACGCGCCAAGGCGGAAAGGTAATGTAAGTTTCTCTTTCACTCACACTTCTCACCTCTTTAACACAGATATAGTTCTGACCTACGATACAGTGCCAGCTCGCGCAGAAATTGTTTCACGCACTTGTGTGCTGTGTACGGATGTAGCACTCACACCAATGCAGATGGGACGGCCATGGAGGACTCTTTTTTCTGGCAGAGCGCGCCTCTAGCGTGTGAGACGCAACCCAGCGTGCCAAGGCGGAAAGGTAATGTAAGTTTCTCTTTCACTCACACTCCTCACTTCTTTAACACAGATATAGTTACCGACTATTAAATAGTCGCGTCTGACTTACGATGCAAGTGCGAGCTTGCGCAGGTTTCGTTCCACGAGCTCGTGTTGTGTACGGATGTAGCACTCACACTAATGCAGATCGCGGGGTGCAGCGCGACGCGGTTGCGGACTGTCGTAATAATAAGCGATAGAAGGGTCTAGGGTTCAATGTCGAACAATATTACAACCTTATTATTACAACCTTACCGTATTATTATAACCTTAACATATCGTGAGGAAACCAGAGAATTCTCCATAATGTTCCAAAGGTGTGTGAAGTTTACCAATACGCACTTGGCTACCGCGGTGGACTATGACCTGAACACTTGTCATTCCGGAAGGTGACCCCGTTCTCAGTTATTTCAGCAGCATTTATAGCTAGGACATCAGAATATGGCAGACACGATTTCTAATACAGTGCGACAAGGCTGTCTTGGCGCGTGGGGAAAATCGGAACTAACGTATGCTGTCAATAGTGTCCTCTTTGTTCTTGTCTGAATAGTCGCCTTTGTTCTCCAACAGCGCCCCCCTGTCAATGTCATTCAAGTGCCAAGAGAGGCTTGTCGCACTGTAGTTTGGCGCGTTACATGACACGACTACAGAACCCTATTGGCCAGGTACAACCCTCCACCTCCCATGGCCCCACCAACCTCTCGGTTATATGGGCCGAATCGCGGGAGGGCGCCCGTTCGGTACTTGCTCTTGGCATTTTCCCGGGGCGCCTTCTTGACTCCCTACAAATTATTTTTGTCTCTTCCTTGTTCCTTAAGGTCACTCTCCCCCCTTGGGGGCTAGACGTCACCAACCCTATTAGCCAATAAAATATTCTTTTCAGGCGGAACCCTGCGAACGCCAGAGCCAATCAGAAAGCGTCTAACCCTCCCCGACCTGCAGCCGCTTCCGCCGGAAGCACGCCGCAACAACACAGAGTATGACAATGGCCGCCCTCGCGCGCGGAGCGTGGACCTGCCCGCCGTCCAAGTGCCCGTGAGAATCAGACAACTCGAACAGAAGTATAAGGAATAGGGAATAATGGTTAAAATAAATTATAAAAACTGTTAAATGTACTTATTTCGCAAAAAAAAATATGTAAATTTAAAAAATCAAAAGCTGTAACCCGGAGCCGTAGTCTGTTAAAAAATATTCAAAATGGCCGCCTTCGTACCTCGGTGCCAAAAGCTTCGACTAAACAATATAAAAGGTGAAGGTGACTGACTGACTGATCTATCAACGTACAGCTCAAACTACTGGCCGGAACAGGCTGAAATTTAGCATGCAGATAGCTATTATGACGTAGGCATCCGGTAAGAAAGGATTTTTGAAAATTCAACCCCTAAGGGGATGAAATAGGGGTTTGAAATTTGTGTAGTTCACGCGGACGAAGTCGCGAGCATAAGCCAGTCTACCATAACAGATGAGGGTAGTTATTCCTAATGCCGGATCTCTACCTATTACTTTATACTCTTTATTATTCAATCTTAGTGTAGTTACAACGAAGAGAGAAGGGTATTCAAAGTAAAATGCGTGCAATAAATAATTTATAACATATTTTATTTCAATACAAATAAATATTGGTTACACAGGCCATCGCTAGTTATAACATTATTAAAATAATATTATAAACTGACGTGAAACTATTGTTTATATTTATAGTAATATTACTCTATCCACGGATAGAAGTTTAGTATAGCCGTAGATAGAATAATAGGTAGATGTAAAAACTGTGTAACCGCGTATGATATAGGGATAGCACGACGTAACGATGAATAACACGACAATTATTACCATTGTTTAGTAGTCAATATTTGTATTAACCGATCAACAATATTCGTATTAAACGTTTTTTATGTGAAAACAAGTAAATAACTCATGAGAAATACAATAACGCCACGAATTCTCAAAGTTTGTTTTGCAACTTCTTGTATGTATTCTTGAAAAAAACCAGTTACATGATAAGGGACAAAAAATTAGGTTAGCTGCGTCTCTGTTTATCACATTAGTAACATTATCTGTGCTCTCTTTTTAGTGCGAATGAGAAAGCAAACGTTCCTGCAATCTACCTTTATTACTCTATCTACGTATTTAAAACATATTATTTTTATTAAGATTGTATTTACTTGTCCATGGTTCATGTTCCAAGGTGTAAATATTTCATTTTTTTTATAATAAACATTTTTTTAAATGTAAAATAGCGCGTTTTATTTCATTTATTACCTAACTAGTC
The DNA here is from genome assembly GCF_902806685.2 of Maniola hyperantus. Taxonomy (NCBI): domain Eukaryota; kingdom Metazoa; phylum Arthropoda; class Insecta; order Lepidoptera; family Nymphalidae; genus Maniola; species Maniola hyperantus. The sequence goes on from NC_048561.1 coordinate 1,692,092, forward strand.
TATAAATATAAAAATGGAAAAGCCGACTGACTGACTGACCTATCAATGCACAGGTCAAACCACTGGATGGATTGGTCTGAACTCTGAAATTTAGCTATATTGACGTAGGCATCAGCTAAGAAAGGATTTTTGAAAATTCATCCCCTAAAGGGATAAATTAGGGGTTTGTAATTTTGTTGTGCACACGGACGAAGTCGTGGGCATAAGCTACTTATTGATAAAGATAATACTTATCCCTTGTATATAAATAAGGCTTTTATAAATGAAATACTGAAAAGCTGCTACTTTTATTATTTTTACTTCGTATCCGTAAGCGCATTCTAATTCATTACAGCGACATCTATGGATAGGCTGAGAAACTGTAACGTTATTTCTCTATTCATTCGCCAAATGTAAGTACATGGAACACATGAAATATCTTTAATTGACATGATGACAGATTTCCAATACAAACCAATTTGAAACGTCAAAATTCCTTTCCAATTAAAATTAGAAACTTTCAGGGCAACGTTCGCTAAAATTTTCATAGATGGCGCTAAATAACCCCACCACTAAAAATGAAAAATAATACCTATATCTATATGATCTATGCTTTAATTTTTTAAATTTAAATCAGATGCGAAATTAATTAATTACTTCTATTATAGTTCACACATTTTGTGGGGAAGAAACGTAAGGAAAATTGCAGTGCACGCTAGCTCTTACTCTTCATCTATGTCATTGATTGACACGACCTAAACCTATAGAGATAGTATACGTTAAAGCATAGATCATATAGATACAGGTATTATTTTTCATCTTTAGTGATGGGGTTATTTAGCGCCATCTATGAAAATTTTATCGAACGTTGCCCTGAAACTTCCTCATTGGCCACCATCTAAGGTGTTACTACACTAAAGAATACACGTCAAAAGTACGGTTCACCTCTAATTTAAGGACTAAAATCGTACTTTTGACAAGACATTCACGCTGATTTAGAGCATTCGCATCCTCTTCTTACTAATATAATATGAAAAGGACAGACATAGTTTGACAGCTTTATGTTTCATTTAGAGCCGTCAAACCTCGTGACTTTAGCTGTCAGTCGCGAGCGCATCGTTTCAATTTGTAGCGTGCACTGAAATTTAAAATTCTTTTTAAAATTAAAATTTTAGAATTTTGCATTTAAAAATTCTTTAAATGTAAAATTCATGTTCCGTCCTTTTTAGCAACATTAAAAAGAAAAGGATGCATATACTCTAAATTTAGTGTAGCGAAAAACAACAGAATCAGCGCCAATTTTAAAGTTAAATGCCGTGTGAGAAATCATATTTTATTCATTATATTAAAGGTTTCACATCAAAAACCCTTCATTCTACTGTACTCTTCATTCATTCATTCATTTATTCATTCTTCATGTACTGAATCTTGGTCATCATATGTAACTTTTTCGGCTTTTGGTATAAATTCAGCCTTACATACTAGTTCATTGCTTATTATGTTTACATTACTTTCACTGTTAGATTTTGTGGATATTATATCATTTTTACTGTTACTTATTGTGGATATATTACTTTTACTAGCCTTTGTTCGAAATATATTATTTTTAATGTTACTTTCAGCACACAAAATATTATTTTTACTATCAGTTGTTGTGAATGTGCTACTTTTACTAATTTTTGTTCGAAATATGTTATTTTTAATGTTACTTTCAGCACACGAAATATTATTTTTACTGTTACTTTTAGCACAAGTAATATTATTTTTACTGTTACTTTTAGCACAAGAAATATTATTTTTACTGTTACTTTTGGCACACGAAATATTATTTTTACTATCACTTGTTGTGGGTATATTATGTTTACTAGCATTCGTTGTAGATATATTATTTTTACTGTAATCTATTGAGTATGTTATATCATTTTTATTATCGATCAATAAAGAAATATTATTGTCACTAATACTTGTTGATGGTTGATATTCAATATCAATTACTTCAGATATAATATTTTTAGGATCACTTATCATAGATATATTATTTTTATCAACTTTGTAGTTGTAATTATTTTTTGTGGTTCGTTTATTCTTAACATTCTCAATATTGTATTCTCTTATAATATTGTAAAGATCTTTTTCTGTTACGAGTTGTAGTCGTTCAGATACTCCATCTTGGTTTCGGGTATCGCGAATCCATTGAAATACTTGTTTAAAAGAGTAGCCATTTTTCAGTTTTTCTGAAAAAATAAAAATGATCTTTACAAAAAAAATATCCACAGTTGGTTTGATGCCAGGCATGCTTTTCTTCTCTTCTTGTCCAAAATGCATCAATGCTTGAAGAACAGGAGTTGCCAGTGATGACATATGGATCCGAGACATGGTTGCTAACTATGGGCCTCATAAGAAAGCTCAGAGTCACTCAGCGGGCGATAGAGAGAGCTAATGAGGAAATGAGGAGATCCGTAGGAGAACTAGAGTAACCGACATAGCTCAATGAGTTGCGAAGCTGAAGTGGCAATGGGCAGGGCACATAGTTCGTACAACAGACGTTGGGGTCTCAAGGTGCTGGAAAGGCGACCTAGCACCAGAAGACGCAGTGTTGGAAGACCCCCACTAGGTGGACGGACGACATCAGACGAGTCGCAGGGAGCCGGTGGACGGCGGCGGCGCAAGACCGTGGCGTGTGGCGACCTTACAAGAAACTATGTCCAGCAGTGGACGTACACAATCTCTGAACTAAACTAAATTAACAGATCTAAAATCGGGGAATCCCCCCCCCCCTCTCTCTCGATCGACATTACACCATCGCGGACTTTTTTATAGACCTTTTTAAGGTGTTTTTTTACTGTTTTTCAAAAAGTTCCCACGGGATTTTTAAAATCCTAAATCCTCGCGTAAGAAGTCGCGGGCATCAGCTAGTAACATACCTGCAATGGAGCATTTCATCTGCCTATTCAAAGGCAGCCTCTCCACCTGGTTGGTGTGTCCGCAGTGGGTCTTCCAGAACTTTACTTTTATTATCATCTGTTCTGCATACAATGTGTACGTCACCTCTAGTCTAGACGGACACGCTTTACCTACAAAAAGTTATTTTTAGTTTATTTAGTTTCACAGACCACCTACAGACGACTTATTAGCCGGACACCCCCGATCGCCAAGCTTAGGCAGTTGCTTAGCATAAAAGTCGGCCCACGCCCGGTCGGTACCCTCATTTTTTTTTTTAAGAATATTAGCCATGTTAAACGACTAATATTTCCCTTTCCTCTCCAACTAAGCGTCAAGCTTGTGCTAGGAGTAGGTACGACAATAGTGCAACGGGTGGGGTTTGAACCGCACATTACGTGACTCGAGTCCACCAATCACAACAAAGCATTCTCTCGATTTTGTTTTCATGCAAAACCTTGTATAATATACATACATGGACGTACATGGACGAAGTTGCTGGCAGAAGCTAGTCAAGAAAAAGACCTTACCTATTTTATTACTCCCTAGTGACTTTATAGCTCGAACATTATTGCCTCTTTGTTTGTAGACGTTAGATCTGTGGCAGTTGTAGTAAAGTCTACGCCCCAGCTCTATCCTCAAGTTCCTGCCTGATGTGCTCTGTGTGTACAGTGACGCAGTTTGGAGCTGCATGCTGTCTTTCCATTGGTTGAAATCTGTTCAAACGGTTACAAGTAATTTTCATCATCATCATCATCATCCATCATCATCATCAGCATCAACCAATACTTCCACACGCCACGGTCTTGCGCCACCTGGATCCAGCGGCTCCCTGCGACTCGTCTGATGTCGTCCGTCCACCTAGTGGGGGTCTTCCAACGCTTCGTCTTCCAGTGCGAGGTCGCCATTTCAGCACCTTGGGACCCCAACGACCCCAAAAAAGTACATATTAAAAAAACAGAAGGTTCTGTATAAGTCCCGCAAATTGCTATTGCGCTGAAACCATGTCTCATTAACATCGAAATGACGTCATTTTGACGTCAGCCGAAATAAAAATATACCAGTACAAGTCCTGCAAATTCCTAATGCGCGTGGCCACCATTTTAGTGACGTCAGCACTAGACTGAAGTTTCGAGCTGATGCTATATTTTTATTTCGGCTGACGTCAAAATGAAATCATTTCGATGTTAATGACTCATGGTTCCAGACAGATTTCATATGGTGGTAAGTGATAATGCATAGATGGAAGTGGGCTAAGCTGGAATGCGTATGGCCGTTTTGCATTAAACCTTGGCGGCACGGCTTTGCCGGTAGGATGGTAACTAGCCACGACCAAAGCCTCCCACCAGACAGTTAAACGGATGGACTGTGAAAAGCTAGCATACAAACAGACACACTTTCGCATTTATAACATTAGTACTTATGGATAACTAGATGATTCCCGCGAATTCGTCCGCGTGGATTTCGGTTTTTAAAAATCCCGTGAGAACTCTTTGATTTTCCAGGATAAAAAGTAGCCTATGTCATTCCCCGGGATTCAAGCTATCGCTGTACCAAATTTCGTCAAAATCTATTGAACGGATGGGTCGTGAAAGGCTAGCAGACAGACAGACGGACAGACTGGCAGACACACTTTCGCATTTATAAAATTAGTATGGAAGTATGGATATGGATTGTGTAACATACCTTCAATTGAACTAAAACTCAATTCCTCAAATTCAAGTTGGAAATCGTGTTTTTTAGCCAAATGTTCACGCAAAACTTCGTACGTTCGAAAATTTATAGAACATTTCCCATGAGGACATGTCAGATTTGCTTTCTTATTCACTCCTATTAGTTTATTGTTAGAATCACTGTGAGTTCTCCTTAAATGCCTGATTATACTGGATTGGCAAACAAATTTTCTACCACAAAAATCACATATATAATTTTCGGCTTTAATTTGTTGTTGAAAGGGTTCTATATTATGTAGTTTACGCATATGAGCATATAAGTTTTTCCTCTGCTTGAATTCTATACCGCACATACATTGGTTCTTGAATATATTCATTTTATAGCAAATTGCAATATTACATACCTATTAAAATCGATGAAAATCAGATGAGCAAAACAAAAACATAACCATAGACCAATAACCCAAAGAGTATAATAATATACCTGTAATATACAGGGAACAATAACCTGACAAGTGGCAGCGATGGCTGCCTATATGTTATTAGTCTGTGGTGACAATGACCACGGACGAAAACTGTAAAAGGATCATAGACATACGACAAAGACCACAGACCAATAACATATAGGAACAAAGACGAACAGCATCCATTTGAATTCTGACAATTTGTTTCTTTAGTGATTAATGATGATATACTCTTTGGTTTCATTGAGTCGATTTGTTTCATATTCCTAACCTAAAAAATTTATTATTTAATAAATATTTTCATGAAGCCTTCAGTATTTATAAATAAAAATGTCTAACAGCAATTTATTTCTGAAGTCCGCATTCGTGCGGGCTCCGCTGCAGAACGGCGTCGGTCGCTACGTCTGCCAATTGCAACGGATTGTGCTGAAATTCTGTAAAAGCCATGGAGGTAGCCGTGGAATAAGGTACTAAAAGTATGCTTGGACTATCTTGCTTGTAATTTTAATCATCATGATCAACCCATCATCGGCCCACTACAGAGCACGGGTCTCTCCTCTACTCAAGCTGGATGGATCAGGCTTTTGGCATGCAGATAGGTATTATGACATAGACATCCGCTAAGAAAAGATTTTTTAAAATTCAACCCTGAAGGAGGTAAAGTAGGGGTTTGAAATTAGTGTAGTCACAGGCATAAGCTAGTTGCTAAATAAATTAAGTATATTATATTGAGCATCTTCAGTATGCTGGTGTGCACTTGCCTAGAGTTTTATGTCTGTTGTATAACATATGTGTGGTCCATTCATACTTGCCAGAGGAATTGATGAGGAATGTGGTGGTGCCAGTTGTGAAGGACAGAACGGGGGACGTTACAGATATCAAAAACTATAGGCCGATTTCATTAGCTACCATAACAGCCAAGGTACTTGACGGACTCCTGGATAGAAAACTGGATCAATACCTAGACCTACATGATGCACAGTTTGGGTTCAGGGCAGGGCTTTCCACGGAGAGTGCCGTGTTGACCCTAAAGGAGACCGTCAAGTATTATACGAGCAGGAAAACACCAGTGTACGCCTGCTTCTTGGATCTCTCAAAAGCGTTTGATCTGGTTTCTTACCCGATACTCTGGGACAAGCTCAGACGCACTGGCATGCCTCAGGAACTCATCAGCATCTTTAGGCACTGGTATGCAAGGCAGGATAACCAGGTAAGGTGGGCGGGGGTATACTCGGACACGTATAGGCTGGAATGCGGAGTCAGGCAAGGTGGGAGGAGCTCACCGAAGCTTTTCAGCCTGTACGTGAATGAGCTGATCGAGGGGCTCAGCAGCATGCATGCGGGATGTTCGATTGATAATCAGATGATTAATAACATCAGTTACGCGGATGATATGGTGCTGCTGAGCCCATCGGTCTGCGCGCTGAGAGATTTGCTGCGGGTGTGCGAAGACTATGCTGAAAAGCATGGACTTAAATATAATGTAAAAAAAAGCATGCTCATGGTCTTTGCGGCGGGTAGCATTTCTCCCAGCTATGTACCTCCAGTGAGACTGTACGGTGCAGAGCTGGTTAGGGTGCCCAAGTTCACATACCTGGGTCATGTGGTTACAGCAGACATGAAAGATAATTGTGACATTGATAGGGAACGGAGGGCGTTGGCGGTTAGAGGGAATATGATAGCTCGCAGATTTGCTCGTTGCACAAAAGAAGTTAAGGTCACTTTGTTCAAGTCCTTTTGTCAGAGCTTCTACACGTGCAGTCTGTGGGTTGACTATACCCAAAAATCTATAAACGCCCTCCGAGTCCAGTATAATAACATCTTCAGAATAATGTTGGGACTGCCTCGGTACTGTAGCGCGTCCGGTATGTTTGCGGATAACTGTGTAGACGGCTTCTTCGCAATCATACGGAAAAGGATCGCCTCAATTAAAAGTAGGTTGGAGAGAAGTCCTAACATTATCCTGAAGGTGATAGCAGACAGACAGGACAGCGCTCTCAAGGCGCACTGGATGTCTGCATTAGTTAATAAGTTTATTAATTATATTAACTAACATAGAATAAGTTTCTTACTAACATACATTATATTATAATATAGTTACTAACATAGATTAAGATGGTTACTAACATAATATGGGCCTTGATGTCTGTGAAATAAAGATTATTTATTTTATTTTATTTATTATATTCTCTGGGTTCTAGCCCTTTTGAGCCTATTTAAGTATTAAGATTATTTTCAAATTGCAGGGACTTCATAGAACAAGACCTGGTTGACTTTGCAAAGCAGAACCCCAGTGTTGTTGTGTACCTGAAGCCACGGAGACATCGGAGCCCTGTGGTCGTAGCTGAGTATTGTAAGTGAAACCAGCCAACCAACCAGAAAAATATACAAAATTTCAAAAATATTTAATGAAAACTTACGAAGTTATAAGCCCTTTGTATTGAGTTGTTGTCCCGCAAATACATACCCCAAGCGAGCGACTGAGCAAAAAGTATGGTGTAGCATTGCTATCTCTCTCTCTCATACCACATGTGTGTGACATAGTTGTCCCTCTTGCACCCGCGGTGCATCTCTGCGGTTTTCCAAATGTCTGTCTAATATATTCTTGTTTGTATATCTAATTTACTGTATTTTCAGTGAACGGTGACAAAGTATGGATGAGTATGCACGACAAAACCCATTCAGAAATCACCAAATGGATAGAAGTATTACGAACTCAACAAGGCGACGTTTCAGGAGTTCGCCTTAGAAAGTACCAGTACACGGACCATCCATCCGTACAAGGACCCTGGACGCCTTTTACTTTCAAGGACCCAGAGCTCAATGTAGCCAGGTTGCCTGACCCCAAGTTTGGTGCAAACAACAGACTTCCTATGTCAGCGACTGAAAAATTGAGGATCATGTTTGAGAAACAGAAAATCCGGGATGAGGATGTGAAGACTGGTGAATAGAATGTAGAATTGTGTAGAACTATTGAGCTGTTGAGCTATTGAGGCTACATTCTACAAATGTAGCCTCAATAGCTCAACGGGTAAAGGAGTGGACTGAAAACCGAAAGGTCGACGGTTCAAACCCCGCCCGTTGCACTATTGTCGTACCTACTCCTAGCACAAGCTTGACCCTTAGTTGGAGAGGAAAGAGGAATATTAGTCATTTAACATGGCTAATATTCTTTATAAAAATAAAAAATAAATTGGGTATTTGACTACAATTTTTTTATTACTTTATTATAAATTAAAAGTATTGATTAGGATAAAAATAATGACATAAAAGGAAAAAACTAACCAATCAAATAACAAAAAAGTTATAAGCATTTAAATATTTCTGATTAGACAGAGATAGCGATATAGCATTTTGACGTCACACCTTACTAATGCCATAGTAACTTCGTGCGGTTTCATACAAAGGAGATCGCCCGTGAACGGGCCCTCTTTCGCGTCCTGTCATAACTTAAATTAATTTTTTTTTTAATGTGTTATTTTTTTACGATTATGTTTTATAACGACTTTTTTTCACTCTATTATTGAAAATATCCACAATTACAGTTAGAATCGTAAACATGCATTTATTTTGAAGAAGTATTAATTAAATATAACCTCAATATCAGCAATATAAAAAATAAGATTTCTTTATAACCAGGGTGAATAAATAGAAATTGTTTGCAGAATATAAAGAGTTAATTATTTGTCTACAAAATAAAATTAAAACCATGGTGACATAACAATTATATTAGGAGGGCCAAAAGCTCCTAAGAAAATGGGCAATCTCTTTTTCGTTTTGCGAGAAAGGGCTAGAAGACAACCCTCCCACTCCAAAATTAAAATGCCTGTGACTTTGTAAATCTTTGTCGGATTTTAATATTTTTTTGAGCGTACGTCATTATTTTTATCCTACTTTATAATAAAGTAATAATATTTATCAAGATCAAAAGTAGAAAAATACCCAATTAAGAAGGAACTATTCACCTAGTTTCCTCTCCCCCCCCCCCCTTGTCAAAGGGTGTCCAAAAATTGCGATTTGAGAAAATGCGATGTCGGGCGGGGCACTAGTATGCTATACACCTATTACATAATAGTACGCGACAGGTCGAGATACCAATCGGGGAGGAGGGTAACCCGATGGCGAGCGCAGGTGACATGCAGGTATGCGGGGCGTCCCCCTGCCTCTTATTCCGATTACCACCTCAACCTGTCGTGGTCTATACTTTATGGGTTCATAGAATATTTTGTTTATTGTTAATTTTGTAAATATTGTAGAAAGTAGTTGGAAATTTATATCAATTAGGTTTGTTGAGTAAATAGATTATATCAATGACAGAAATCTTGTTTTAATTCTTAAAACCGGCCAAGTTCGAGTAGACCCGCGCACCGAGGGTTCCATACTACGGTCGTATTTTTTAGACATTTTGTATGATAAATCAAAAACTATTCAGTATAAAAATAAATAAAATCTGATTTAGAATGAACAGGTAAAGCCCTTTCATATGATACCCCACTTGATATAGTTATCTTTGAAAGTTGAAAATAATAATTATTTGTTCATGAACACATTTTAATTTTTTTTTGTGATGTAACCACAATTTCGTGGTTTTCAGATTTTTCCCTTGGCGTGTGCTATAAAGACCTACCTGACAAATTTCATGACCTAGAGGTCAACGGGAAGTATCTTATAGGTTTCTTGAAAGACAATGAAGTGATCCTGTAAGGATTCCTTATCTTTCCACTAAATTCCATCAAAATTGGTTCAGTGGTTTTAGCTAGAAACTAGCTGATGCCCGCGACTTGATTCGCGTGGAATTAATTCTCTAAAAACCTGTGGGAACTCTTTAATTATAAATTATTTAAGCCTGTAAGTGTTAAATAATTTAAGTTTAACATTATAACGTTATATGTTTTGTAAAATATTTATTGATAATAAAGAATTTAAAAAATAAAATAAATAAATAATTCTTTAAAAACCTGTGGGAACTCTTTAATTATCCGGCAAAAAAAGAGTAGCCTATGTCACTCTCCAGGTCTTTATATATACCCATGCAAGAAATCACGTCAATCCGTTGCAATGTTGTGCCGTGATTGAAGGACAAACAAACACACTTTCGCATTTATAATAATAAAATACCCTTATTAAATAATTAATATTGAAATATGCACAGCTATTAGTTACCTACAAAACTTGTTTTCTTGGTGAAGGGATTTTGACTGAAACAACATTTTTTTCTTAACAAACTTTTATTTACTTTGTAGATACTTATACTTCAAACTTGTTTTTTTTTTAAATTGATTGAACATAATAAATAGACTTAGATATAGAATATGATTTAAGTGAAAATGCGACTCAAAATATTTTATATTGTAGGTAAAGTTCGCGACAGATCGAGATAGATGGCAATCGGAGTGCGAGGTGGGGGGACGCGCCGCACACCCGTACGTCTTCCGCGTTCGCCCGCATCGGATTAGTGCTGGGCGTTTCCTCCCGGATTGCCATCTCAACCTATCTTCCCGATAGTTCCTTAAATATTGGCTGAGATCTATAGAATTTACTTTGACTTTCATATAGAGAAACTCCGAGCATAACTAGGAGTATTTCTATCATCCTCCGAGTGAAATACTTCACCATTCTTGAATATTGTTAAAATAATATTTCTCATGAATTCTTGAATGACTTCTTTTTATTATGAGAATTTTTTATATGTACCTTCACATACCTTTCTGACTTAAACTCCTTACCGCATATCTCACAGTTATGTAAAATTCCGTCATTGTAATGGACACGTTTCATATGAGTTCTCAAATAAGACTTACATTTCAACTTTGAGTTACATAAGTGACACGTTTGAGTTTCATTAGTATGACAATTCCTTATATGTGCTAATAGAGCACATTTAAGTATGATAGCGGGGCATTTAGGACATTTAGTTTTTTGCGTATATATTTTTCTTTTCACTTCTTCATGAATGTATTTGTAATGTCGTCTTAAATAAGCTTTACATTTAAACAATAAATTGCATTCTTTGCATTTGATTTTTGTTTCACTGTGTACTCCTGTCATGTGTTCGTGCCAACGCTTGTATGAGAAAGTTTTTTTACAAATCAAACATTCATGTCTTTGTTCCGTGATCGGAATTCGTGGGTTGTATTTTCTTACGTGATTTATCAGGATGTGGTTTTTTAGATTTGTCTTATTGCTGTAGTATTTAGGGCAATGCTCACACATGTATACTTTTCTTTTAATTAAAGGCACTTTTAGGTGGGTGAGGTTGTGTTGAAGAAGTGAATAGCTGAAACAAAAAAAAGCGTCAAGTGCAATTCTGACTTGCACATGAATGGTTCCATACCATTGTACAAGATGTATGTTTTATTTATTTTTAATTTACATGGTAGCTATTTTGAAATTTTCATTTGTTGTTATTACAGCAATAGAAATACACATTCTGTAAAAAAATTCAACTCTCTACCTTTTTTTTGTATGGACTTTGTAACGTGTACCTAGACGGTCTCGTTACATCCTTTATTATAATTGTTTTCCTTTTTTTTTTTTATAGAATTTTGACACTGACAGGCATTTGTTTACATCGGTAACATAACCTCTACCCATTATTATCTTCAAGGAGACCATAGATCAGTGTTTTGACAGTTGTTTTTTTTAAACGAAATTTATAGTAATTGATGGAAGACATTTGACATGACTAATGACTTGTCACTTTTCTTCCAAAATTCGTACGTGATATTCGGCTCTCTCCGGATTTTTATGAAATATGAGACGTTTTGTGGCGAAATGCCTAGAAAGCAGTAATTTCGGCCTTGAAGGCTTCACCTTAATATGGATATTATGAAATAACAGCGCTAATGCGGTAAGTATCCAAATTGTATAACCTCATTGCGCCATACAATTTTCAACAAGAAAATTATATACTAACTAGAATTTTCTTGTTGCAGCTGTTCCCCTGTGTTCCCCATGTGTTCCCCTGTGTTCCCCATGTGTTCCCCTTGTGTTTCCCTATTTATCGCACTATGAGGTGATTTGCTTCAAAAATATGTGTTTGTGGAACCTGATTAGAACATGGTGTTGAAATGTCCTTTCACACAAATCGGCCTGCATCCGAAGATCTAGTGCGTCGGTTTATAAATCTTAATCAGGGAACTCTTTAAAATATCCTCCGGTGCGTGGCGAACGATATATTTTATTAATTTTAGTACAAATTTTTCATAACCCTAGGTCTAATATTTAATAATGTAAAGGGTACCTATATTTCGTAGAATTAAGATAAGGCAAGGAACGTAGGGACGCTATTAATAGTAATTTATTTTAAATATAAAATAAATAGAAAATAATTCAAATCCTTTTTTTGATTTGATCCACTAAAATATTTTTATATGACATTTGTCGCCCTGGAACAGAGACCTGATTCTTTTTTGGGATCCTAGTCGTGTTGATTCTCATGGTTTGGTGGATCAATATTTTAATTGCCGTCGTTCTTGTCTTACTTAGTGTTTTTGTAATATTTTAAGGTGTATTGTAACCGTGTAACCTATTTATTGTATGCCTAGATACTAAGATGTTTGTCCTAGCATAGCTAATTTAAGTGTTCTTTCATGTTAATCAAGCGTAGCTTATTTTGAGGTATATTGTGTATTACTTATTATCTATTGCGAGTGAAATTTAATGATAAAGCTTTGTATATCTATAGATTTTGTAAACATTACCATGTTCGGTCAAGATTCTATTAGTATGTCTGGAACGGAGTATAGTTCATCACAAATTGTAAGTAATTATTATGTAAACAAGCATTTCAATCTTCAAAATTTAACTTAACATATTTTCTTGGTAAGTCTTTGTCTTTTAGAGTTCTTAATCGTATTGCCCTTAATGCCAACTACCTAAATAGGTATATTTCCTCTTAGGAAATTTAACCTTAATACTATATAGGAGTCGTCGTGGCCAATTTTCTTGGAAAATGTAAGGTGCACAGCGACAAATAACAACTTTAATATTTTATTGACATCATCCTTAGTTTTGACTTTTATATTATTTTGACATTTTATCCAAATTTAAAAATGGAGAATTTCATTGTTCATTTACAAGAAAATGATTTCTTCCTTTCTAAATTTTATACTTACCTACTTATTTTACTTTTTTTTGAATTTCATTGACTAGACAATGTTTGTAGTCCTAGGTCGTGGTTGTTTGGATTCGTTAGGATGTCATTTGATGTGATAAATGCACCGTCGAATTACAAGACTTTCTGATCGGTTATTTGGACAGATTTTGATAACAAACTGTTTTGTCACATAGATTTTATTATTACAGATGATTTATTTCGAACTTTTTACCCTTAACTAAATTAATTAACGTTCTGATGCAAGATGATGACTCATGTCAATAACATCCTATTGCCTACTTTTCTAAATTATTATCTAAAGCCATACCTTGTATAAATATGTCAAGCCTAAATCTATTTTAAATCAAAATTTAGCTTGGAAAATAGTAATACCTAGAGAAAATATTTTAGAAACTATTAGAAATAATCATGATGATTTAAATTCGGTTCATTTTGGTATTCACTTTGGTATCTTTTAAACACTTTGCTAAAGAATATAACATTCCAAAATTATTTTATAACACTTTGTATACCCCTCAGAATAACCCAGTTGAACGCTTTAATAAGACTATTGAAACTTGTATAGCATGCTATGTTGAGAACGATCATAGAACCTGGTCTAAATATTTGCCCCATATACAGGCAGCTATTAATGGCACTATTAATCTAGTTACCGGATACACACCTAATTTTCTTATGTTTGGTAGGGAAGTTTTCCTCGATGGGTCCCTACATAAATTTAATTCTATCTCTGATCCTTCAGAGTTAGTTATTGGTAGTCGTTCTGATTATTCGGACGCACTTCTTACTTTGAGTAATATTTTTGATAAAACTGTTAGTAATTTGGCTAAACCATATAGACGTAATGCCAAATACTACAATGTGGGAAGAAAAGTCATTTCTTATTGTGTTGGAGACATAGTTTGGAGGCGCAACTTTGTGCAATCCAATGCTGCTTCGTTCTTTTCAGCTAAATTAGCTCCTAGATTTGTTAAATGTAAAATAATAAAGAGAATTTCAGATACTGTTTATATATTGAAAGATTTGGCAAAGAATAGTACAGGTAGATACCATATAAAAGATATTCTTAAAATTTGACAAAATTAAAACTTAAAATTAATTTTATTTTGAAAAGGACTAAACAGAAGCTAACACAATAAGGACTAATCATTTTGAGTAGGATTCTTTGACACTCCTTGTCAGTCCTACTGATTTTATAGGATTTTTGGCTATTTTGTCAATCCTATCCTTTTGTAGCTTGCGGCTATGCAGTTGCCCCGCACTACCTTATGTGTAAATATTGTACATTTTTATCTTTGTAGTTCTTTTATAAGGGCTCATTTTGTATAGGATTTTTGGCTCCTTTGTCAATCCTATACTTATTTTTGGTTGCGGTTGTCTTTGTTTGCACCGTATTACCTTATTTTGTTGTAAATATGTACAGTTGTTTTTATGTGGGATTACGGTTTAGCACATGCCCCGTATTATCCTCCTGCTTGTTTCTGTTTTAATCAGTCAAGTAGTTTTGTACATATGTACAGCTCTTTTGTGGGATCATGGTTGGCACATGCTCCATGCTATCCTCCTGCTTGTGTCTGTTTAACGGGCAAGTGGATGTAAATATTTTCTTTTGGATGGGTCTTTAGTACTCATATTCAGCCTTGTCTCACACATGTGGACATGTATGCTATGTCCTTGCTTAGGCAGGACGGTGTTTTGGATGTCGCTCTTTTGTAGTGCATCATTTTGGGTGGTTCGACACTGCGCGGCGAGGGTGCCCAGTGCTTTGTCCAGTTGCAGACCATTCCGAAAACCCTTTAGCTAGGTTAGTTCGTCAATGCGCGGCGAGGGTGCCTCAGCGGGTTGAACGGGTGCAGACTAACTCTAGACTCTTTTTGTTTTTTTAGGCTAAGTGTTGTGTTAGATTGGTTTATCATTTCACGGCGTTAGTGCTTAGTGATCTGGTCAGTAGAATGCCAATTCTAATCACACACTCTTTAGAAAGTTTTCTTCTCTTCTTCGCTAGTTTGGCTTACCATTTCACAGCGTTGGTGCTACGTGTCTGGTCAGTTGAATGCCAATACTATGCAATTTTAGTTTAAGATTATTTTTTTTGCTTTGAAGGATTGCTTCTCAATCCGTATTTATTAAAGATTATTTGGTCGTTTTGGCTTGAATGAATTTAGATATTTAATTCTTCTTTTGTTTGGTAGTTCCCTTCGTTTTTGCCTTACAGGATTGTTAAGGGTAAAGAAAAAAAAAAAAAATTTTTTTTTTCTTTTTCTCTAGAAAGGGGAAATTGTAACGTGTACCTAGACGGTCTCGTTACATCCTTTATTATAATTGTTTTCCTTTTTTTTTTTTATAGAATTTTGACACTGACAGGCATTTGTTTACATCGGTAACATAACCTCTACCCATTATTATCTTCAAGGAGACCATAGATCAGTGTTTTGACAGTTGTTTTTTTTAAACGAAATTTATAGTAATTGATGGAAGACATTTGACATGACTAATGACTTGTCACTTTTCTTCCAAAATTCGTACGTGATATTCGGCTCTCTCCGGATTTTTATGAAATATGAGACGTTTTGTGGCGAAATGCCTAGAAAGCAGTAATTTCGGCCTTGAAGGCTTCACCTTAATATGGATATTATGAAATAACAGCGCTAATGCGGTAAGTATCCAAATTGTATAACCTCATTGCGCCATACAATTTTCAACAAGAAAATTATATACTAACTAGAATTTTCTTGTTGCAGCTGTTCCCCTGTGTTCCCCATGTGTTCCCCTGTGTTCCCCATGTGTTCCCCTTGTGTTTCCCTATTTATCGCACTATGAGGTGATTTGCTTCAAAAATATGTGTTTGTGGAACCTGATTAGAACATGGTGTTGAAATGTCCTTTCACACAAATCGGCCTGCATCCGAAGATCTAGTGCGTCGGTTTATAAATCTTAATCAGGGAACTCTTTAAAATATCCTCCGGTGCGTGGCGAACGATATATTTTATTAATTTTAGTACAAATTTTTCATAACCCTAGGTCTAATATTTAATAATGTAAAGGGTACCTATATTTCGTAGAATTAAGATAAGGCAAGGAACGTAGGGACGCTATTCATAGTAATTTATTTTAAATAGAAAATTATATTATAATTCAAAAACTTTTACAATTTTTCATTGTTTTGATCCTCCAACATATTTATCTGACATTTGTCGTCTCGTGAGAGAGTCCACGACGGAGTAGGCCCGAAATCCCTGCCTTGAGATTAAAGGTTCAGGCCTCTGCTCGGCTATCCGTGCGTCGTTCCTCCGGCTGGCTGGCGCCCGAATCTTATCTTATACTGTAAGGGAGGGCCATCCTTCTCCTACCCCTTATTTGCCCGCTGGAAGGAAAAAGGTAAGTATTCTCCACCTTACCTCACCATATAAATAAATTTCTTTATTTTTGTAATTTTTTTTAATTTTTCACCCGCGCATTGGGGGTGAAAAATATTTTTATATGACAACTTGTACCTATAGACGGTTGTACGGATGGACGGACAGCGGACTGTCCATTACTTTAATGTCCAATGGGACCCTATTGGTCCCGTTGGCACCCTTCGGGTATGGAGCCCTAAAATCAGCACTTAGACTTTTAAAAAAGTTAGTCATGTATTTCGTAAGAACCTCTATAAATTGATCTTCAGCACAAGCTAAGATATACATAATATGTATGTTAAAAGCAGACATTAACACTAGGTTCTCTAGAACACATTTTGTTTCTCAAAAAATAACAGTAACATCTGACAGTACTGGGATCTTGCTCTAAAACAAAGAATATAATAATTTTAGTAACAAACCCGTCTGAAAAGTATTTCCCACACAGCATACAAGTTTGGGAACTCTCTTCTTTTAACTCTTCATAAATTATTTTGTCGTGGTACTTTTCATGTGGGGCCTGTATAGAACTGTCACTTATTACATTATTTGGCATACAAGTTTGGAAATCCTGTTTGAATTGCTTATAAATGTTTTTTTCCTGGTAATTTTCATTTGAAGCAAGGGTTATATTATCATCCTGGTAGTTCTCTTTTGGGGCGAAATTATTAATCGCCCAGTCAGTTTGTAAATTATTTGGTTCAAATTCTTCATTCTGGTACTTTTCATATGGAGCCAATGCAGTCTGTATGGGCCACTCAATATCATTTTCTGCCTTAACACAAAAATCGAAGTGAAATTCCAAGTCTTGGTTTTCTTGCTTTATTTCAGTAACATCCGGTTTAAAATCCATAAGTGGCTAAAATCTTTTGTTATTGTTACTTATAGGAATAAGAATTAATAAATTACCTACGGATTTTGATTACACCTACAAGTAAAACTCACTACAATTGCGACAAAAAACCATCCAAAAAACACGTTTAAAAAATAATAGATTGTACGATTTGTATTGTATAGTACATAGGTTAAGAAATTATATGGAAAATAGAAATAAATAATAATTAGAAAAAAAATTATAATAATATGTATGACATAAAAGAAAACGTAGTGTTGATATACTCTTTGGTGATTACAAAATAATAATTGTACATACTCTTTGTATCACAGCACAGATAGTCCTTGTTCTGAGGATCATAGAGATAGGGTAATTTACGTAGTAGTACTTCCAACTTCTTTGTTCTAAGTAGATTCCAAGTCACAGATGCTTTGATGTTTGTATCTTTGTATGATATCATAGATTATAAGATATTGACTGACGACATTTTGTCTGTGTTTCCCAGTCCCACAGAGTACATTATATATACTGCCCAGTCCTACATAGAATTTTACTTGTATAGCTACCCTGCTAACTTGCCATCCGCCGCTGGATAAACTTTATCTAGATTCTAGATATATATTACAAAGTACTCTGTGTTCTAGATCTACTCGTGTGCTTGTAGCTAGTTAGTAGTGAGAGAGCCAGCGCGCGCCAGACTTTCGCTATTTTATAAAAGCTGTTAATTAGAAAGAGATAGGTAGCGGCCTCGTAGAGCGTTGTCTCTGTCGTTGAGACCGACAAAACGTCACAAAGGTACGGGTGACAGAGACAACGCACTACGAAGGCGAAATCCCATTCTAAAGGTCGATGAATATTATTTCTTGCCAGATACTGTACAGTACAGTCTGTACCTGTTATCTCCCCAAAGCCACCAGGATCCAAAATTCATAGCCGCTGATCTTCGCATCGAAGGATGCGACTTATACAGAGGAAGTGTAGGTACCTACAAATTTTTTTTAAATGGGATTTCATTAAAACAATAAGTATTTTTGCATAACATTTTTTAAATATTGAGTTATAGCTGCTTTAGACTTAACTTTTCCAATATCTTCCAAAAAAAATATAATGGGAGGTAAAAATTAAATCAGTGGAGTGGAATGCCTGCCAAAGCAAGATGGACATGACAGTGACGACCACAAACGTAGTGATTACATACTGTTTGACGACCGCTCTGACAAGAGCGTAACGGCAAAGAAGTATTATTGAGGGGTAGTGCCCAAAACCAGTCACTAAAGAATCGATGTAGCTCTTGAGAGCTACATCGATAGCTACTATACACTAGCACGTTGAAGTGACAGTGGGCTGGTCAAGTTCGGCCTGAGGGCTCCTGAAGCCATAAGACTCTCAAGTGGAGACAGCGTAGAGAAACTCTGAGCATAACAACAAGTATAATATCCATCGTCCACTGAGTGTTAAGTACTTCACCATTCTTGACTATTGTTTAACTAATATTTATCATGAATTCCTGAATCATGACTTCTTTTTATTATGAGAATTTTTTATATGTACCTTCACATACCTTTTTGACTTGAACTCCTTACCACAAATTTGACATTCATGTAACATTCCATCATTGTAGTGAACACGTTTCATATGACCTAGCAAATATGATTTACATTTCAGCGTTGAGTTACATATATGACACGTATAAGTTTCACTACTATGACAGTTTCTTAAATGTGTTGTCAGTGCATACTTGCTATCCAAAATAACTGGACATTTAGGGCATACAGTTTTTTCGATTTTACATTTTGTGACTCCTTCGTGAACATGTTTGTTGTGTCGTTTGAAATTACGTTCATTTTTTAACAATACATTGCATTCTTTGCATTTGAATTTTGTTTCGCTGTGTACTTCTTTCATGTGTTCGTACCAACGTATGTAGGAGTAAGTTTTTTTACAAATCAAACATTCATGTCTTTGTTTCGTGATCGGAATTCGTTGGTTGTATTGCCTTACATGATTTGTCAGGATGTGGTTTTTTAGATTTGTCTTATTCCTGTAGTATTTAGAGCAATGCTCACATATGAATACTTTTCTTTTGATTAAAGGCACTTTTAGGTGGGTGAGGTTGTGTTGAAGAAGTAATAAGCTAAAACAAACAAATAAACTATAAAGCATATGGAAAGTTTTTTTTCTTTTTAATTTATAGACCAGCGCTTGGCTGCAATCAGACCTGGTGGCAAGTGATGATGCAGCCTAAGATGGAGCTTGCTTGCCTAGATGCCTATTCACTCTTGACTTGAAGGTACCCATATTATAATTGGAGGGGAAAACTGATGCTAGAAGGGTGTTCCAAATCTTAGCAGTTTGGATCAGAAATGAGGAGGCAAATCGCTTCATATGTATCAGTGGAATTTCGACTATGTACGGGTGCAGACTTTGATATGTAATACTAGGAGCTGAGATAAACAAATAATATCAAGCCCAAGAGCGAGTTGGACTTGTACACTATGAGCTTCGTTCCATCATACAATTTTTTTTTTTAAATATGCATGGTGGCCATTTTAGCAACAAACCTGTTTGAAAAACATTTCCCACACAGCATACATGTTTGGGAACTCTCTTCTTTTAACTCTTCATATATTATTCTGTCCTGGTACTTATCATGTGGGACCTGTATAGAGCTCTCACTAGTCACATCATTATTTGGCATATAAGTTTGGAAGTCCTGTTTGAATTCCTCATAGTTTATGTTTTGCTGGTAATTTTCGGTTATGTCATCCTGGTAGTTCTCTTTAAAATTATTACTAGGCCAGTTACTTAGTGAATTATTGTTTTCAAATTCCTCGTAGATTAATTCATTTCGAGCCAATACCATCTGTGCGGGCCACCCAATTTCATTTTCAACCTTTACACGAACATCTAAACAAAATTCGTCTGGGATTTCTACTTTTATTTCATTAATATCAGGTTTAGAATCCATAAGTGCTTAAAACGCTTCGTTAGGTATGTAGACAATTGCTAAATTAATTTAATAATGAATTAATTTACAAAACAAATTACCGATTACCAACACCGATTACCAAAGAGTATATAAGCACCACAGACCAATAACTTATAGGATACAGACCGCTAACTCCATAGACGATGTTTGTTTCAGTAGTAAGGGGAAGTGGGAGGCAAGGAATTTATATAACAAATTGTCATTGTAGTAGTGATTGTCTGTCTCACATTTTATTGGTTTTTACTATGAGAATCCACAGGACCATCTCTTTCTAACTTTATATAATATATAGCAATTATATGCCCGGATTGTCGTAAATTAGGGATGGCGTGACAGCAGGAAAACCGTAACTTTTTAGTGATGTCCTTTTTACAGATTTTAACGGTTTTGCTATTAATTACCGATTTTCAGTATTTATCGGTAATCCTACTAATAATTATTTAGGAATTTAGTTTTTCAAAAGAAAAATCAAACAAATTTATCAAAATATAAAAACTTTATTTAGAATAAATAATAAGCGACTCTACCACCGGTTCGGAAAGCAGATTCTATTGAAGAGCCGGCAAGAAACTCAATAGTTGCTCTCTTTTTTGTAGTGTATTACATTATTTTAAGACTTGTATTCTATTTTAATTCTAAAGATTTTAGGTCTAAAATAGTTTTGTACCAGCTAAACAATGATGGGTTTGGATAGATATAACGCATGCTGTAGGTGCATATTTAAGTCAGCAGAAAGTGTATTGACATTATATAAGTCTTATGCAGGGTGCACATTTAATTAATTAATTATCTTTGCCATATTTAGTTGATACAAAATACATAAAATGAATAATACAATAAATTTATTCGATCAATAGAAATGTCATCCTAAAAATAAGTGCAACCTCATAGTGCAACCCGCGCAACCGCCTCAACCCCTTGCACAGCTTAATCAATCTTATTATTTTTAGGTCAAAAAGGTTTTAAGGATCGTTACATTACATGAGTGTGAAAATCATACATTTGAAAACCACGCGTGTTACTTGCAACTCCGCACCACTAAAACTGTGGTTGCACCATCAAGCATATTTTTAGGATGATTGTAATTTTTTCATCCCAAAAACTCGAATTTTTAAATTATAATGATAAAGATTTATACAATACAAAATCACTGCAATAGCCAGAGCTTCAATGAGGATATCAGCTGTGTTTTAAAATATTTACGAAATTAGATGATTATGCTTCTATTATAAAATAAGAACAAAAAGTTTTTTTCCAAAAAACATATTAACTTAGAAAACTAATAAGTTTTGAAGTAGGTATTCAAAATATTACTTTAGAATTATAAGTGATTGCACAGGCGGATTGCGAGTTTTATATATATACTAGGTATTTAACATTTTACTTATGTGGTTAAGAATTTAGAAGCGCTCAATGAGGCTATAATTTAAAATATTATACTAGATAGATACATTATGAACCTGTCAGTATGCTGTATAACATATTATATTGGAGTGCAATCATCATCACATCAAAAGAAAAGTCTCGATTTACTGACTGACTCATCAACACCCAGCCCAAACACTTGGACCTAAAAAGTTGAAATTTTTGAAGCGAAATGCAATTTTCTAAATTACCACGGGATAGAGAATAAAGAGAAATAGAATTCCACCTGAGTGAAGCCATGGCGTGTCAGTTAGTCTGCGAACGGAAATGGCAAAATGATACGACTTTAATGTTGTTCAAGAGAGATAAAATAATAAAGTTAATCTTAATATATAAAAGGAAAAGGTGACTGACTGACTGACTGACTGATCTATCAACGCACAGCTCATACTACTTGACCGATCGGGCTGAAATTTTGCATGCAGATAGCTATTATGACGTAGGCATCCGCTAAGGATTTTTAAAAATTCAACCCCTAAGGGGGTAAAATAGGGGTTTGAAATTCGTGTAGTCCACGCGTACGAAGTCGCGAGCATATGCTAGTGAACATTAAAACATCAATTCAAACTTTTAACAGTGGCTTAAAACCTTAATTACTTTTGCGACGTACAGTTCTATAGCTTGCGCCTTTAGTAACTTTTGTCGCAATCAAATTTTCCATTTCCTTTCCCTTTTTTCTCGAATCAACATTATGTATTCTTCTATTGAAGTTAATACACCATTGTCTAACTTGCATTCTTATTACGAACAACCAAAAAGCTTTTAAAAAATCTGATTTATGCTCAACACAATCAAACCAAGATGTATTAATTTGTTCGAATTTGTTAATTAAATCTGAATATATGTAAACCTTACATATGTCTGGCAAAATTTTTTCAATGATAGATATACAATCCCATACCAGGGACAACAATTGATTGGATGGGTAGTACAATTTTTTGTTACTTGAATCAAATTCTTTCATTTCAATTAAAGTATGAAATGATTTAATTTCGTTAGACAATAGTGTATTTCGGCAATTTGGGCATTGCTCACAATTTAACTTTGGAAATAAATACCGACAAACTGCGCCGGCAATATAAGACAAAGCATTCGTTTGAAAAACGTTTTCAGGTGGAACACATTCTTCAATAAAATTTACGTTATGAATATCAGAACTGTAATCAACAAATCGTGTATCAAGTTTTGGTCTACTTACCAAATTACTTAGAGTACCGAGCATTTTATCACTATCGGCGGCGCAATTCGCATACAGAGATTTCCCGGTTGTAATGTTATTGATCAACAATGTTTTGAACAATGAAACAAAATTATGACAGTCCGGGTGTGTGCTAGAACCACCCTGACCTCTAATCTGAGAAAAGAAATTTTCCAGGGGATCCTGGTTTAAACGCGTCAGACTCAAAAATTTAACGCCTGAGATTAATCTAAGATCTGACCAAAGATGTTTTATAGTTTTAATGTCGTGTATAAAATTTCTTAAACACAATGGCTTACTTTCTCTTGAATCTGACGCATCGAATTTCATTGATTCTAGTTTCTTCACTGCTTCATTCCAAAAATCAAGATGAGTTGAATTTATAGATAAAGAATTACATAGGTCAGTACTGGAATAGCCGGAGGAGTTCAGGCTGCTGAATAAATTATGAATCAATAAAAGGATCTCAGCAGTGAAAAGTCCATTATCAATGTTTACAGATGGAGGACAATAACCATGTTCCAGTTGTAGTTGACGATAAGTGTTCATCTGTATTCTTAAGCTGTGGGCCACATCTCTGCTGAAGACTTGCGCAGCAAGTTTCACCTGTAATGCATAGTTATTTTTTATTAGATATGTTAATAAACTAAATTTGATAATGCTATTTAGATTTAAAGTAAACATTTCCGTTGTACACAAACTCTAAGCTAAACTAAAATGGTACGTCTAAATCTATTGCTATCCCTTTCATAATGTTGCTTGCGGAAAAGGAAAGCACTAGATTTAGACCAGTTAATTTAGTTTAGTTTAGAGATTGTGTACTAGAGAATCGGCCCAATTGGGCTTAAAATATAATTAAAGAATTTAAATGAGTGGGTTGGAAATTCATAAGGATTCAAATTTTTGTTTAAAAAATTATCTTCTATGCTCATAACTATACTATCCTCAACCTAATTATCCTAATCCTAATAATATTATAAATGTGAAAGTGTGGATGTTTGGATGTTTGTTACTCAATCACGCAAAAACAGCTGAACTTTAAATGATAAGCAAGCTTGGGAATGAGTTGCTTAACGACTTTGTGATAGTTCTAATAAGTTTCAATAATTTTGTAAAGTGGTGATAATAAAAAGAATACCCGGCTGAGTTTGTTGTGGGCTCTTCTCAGACCTGGGCGCGTTTGGAACCCTCGTAGCTTTAGTTTTAAGTTTGCGTTATAATTATCACCACTATATTATCTTACAAATCGAACACTATACCAGACAATCAATAAGAGTAATTTATTACCTATTTTGAATAAATCATTTGACTTTGACTTTGACTTTGACTTTGAACGGCTTTGGATGAAATTTGGAATGGAGATAGATTATACCCTGGATTAACACATAGGCTGCTTTTTATCCCGGAAAATCAAAGAGTTCCCGCGGGATTTTGAAAAATGTAAATCCACGCGGACGAAGTCGCGGGCATCACCTAGTATGCTCATAATTATCTTCGACACTATTGGGCGCCGACCCTGGTTATTAGTACTTCTTGTTTTCATGGTGTCTATGTGATCATGTGATGAGAATTTTGTAAGCTGAAACTTAAAATGGACCAACAACAGGGTCTACAACCCATAGTTTCGGAGATAGTGCTTTCAAAAACGTGATCACATAGACACCACGAAAACAAGAAGTTTTAGTACCAACAACTAAGGTCTGCGCACCGTAGTTTTATTGGATTTTTCCATGGCAAGGACATTATCACAAAGCTATTGTTACAAAGCAAAAGTTACTTGCCTTCATCTTGTCATATGAATTTGGTTTCACATGTTTGTCTGTTAATTTGGTAGACCACCCAACACCTGCCACACCATCAACAGCAAACAGCTTCTCAATGTAGTCCCACTGAGCACGCTGACTCCCGATGAGCAAGTCCTTCTTCTGAAAATTATTGCGGAAACATTTGAGTAAATGTGGGACATCATATATATGATATATTTTGTTTCCTTCGATGACATAATGTATTATATTACACCCATCGTTGCCACTTCGAAGTAAATCTTCGCGTGCATCAGCTATTAATGAGTTTATCGCAGCAACATTGGCAGAGCCTTGATCTGATACTGTTGATCTCAAAACAAATCCTGTCTTTAATATTTCCTTAGTTAGTTCTTTAATAATGTTTTTTAGAAAGAAGGTTTTAATTCCATCTCGTACAAAATAAAATGCTATAGGTAGCTTCCAAGGTAAAAATATGCCCCGTAACATAAACACTAAAACTTTGTCAGCAACATTGTTAGTGCGTTCACCACCTCCTAGATCTTCAAATCCTTCAATAACACCGGTATGAAAATTAAAAAATAAATTTTTGTTAATTGCCATTTCGTCAAACAGCAATACACATTGTAACCCCATACAATTTTTATTTTTAGCAGCATCTGCCAAATGCTGAAAAATAAAATCATTAATACCTGGTCTTAAAGGTATATTATTTAATATAGAGCCTATAGTGGATTGAGCTGGTAATCTTAATCTTTTTTGCAAATATCTGTAGCACCTTGGACTTAATTTATATAAAGAAAGCGCAAAAACTTTTTCTTCGTTAGTGTATCTAGAACCTCTAGATTTCACACCAGATAGTCGTAACTGTGAATCTACTAATAATTTGCCGAAATTACTCAAAATAGGATATTTTGTGATAAAGAATTTTATTTTATCAGAAACTGTTTGCACCTTTGCCTTAAACTTATTATATCTGATAGTCATGTTCCGTAATTTTATTTTTAATGTTTTATTACCCTGACGTAGCTTCTGCTTACGAGGGGTTTCTTGATTTTTATCTAAACGTACTCTAGGAATTATGTCTGGCTTTTTATGATGAGATCTAGAATGTGTTCTTTTACGTTTTGGTGTAGTCTGTAAAGCAGACCCAACTTCAGAAGGCATAGGATCAGACGGTATCAAAGTTGTAGCCTGTGAATTGGACACATCCTCTGAAGAGATGGGATCAAATGGAATGGGACTTGGAGTACGCAGAGCAGACACATCCTGAGAAGGCATGATATCTGACAGGATGGAACTTTTAGTCTGTAAAGCAGACACATTTTCGGAAGACATGGGAACAGACGGAATGAAACTTTGAACATCCTCAGAAGGAAAGGTTGTCTGTGAAGCAGATACCACTTCAGAATGCATGGACTCATGAGGAGCAGGACTCAGTGGTTGTGAGTAATGAGTAATAGAAGTTGTTGGCTCTAAAATAGACTGCTGAATTAAATCTGGTGACTTCTGTTTGTCAGGAATCGGGATATTTGGCAAGGGGTTTACTAAATCAATAGGACTTAAAATAACAGAAGCTTGCTCATTCTTACTTTGGTTGTCTGATTGTGAAGTCGATGGGATATCGACTATGTTAACATCGAAGGGTTTACCACGCTGTAAAGGGGATATCTCTAGAAATTTGTCAATTTTAAAATGTACTGGTTTAGTACCTTTTAGGGTTTTTAGTTTAGTTTTAGGGTTTTTAGAAGACTGTGTAATATGCAAATTCAGCGTGGGAATTGAATCTTTTGTCAATCTATTATTTACGATATACCGAGGTAAGAAATGGGATTCGCAAATCCTGACATTTTCTAATTGCCTAAGGGAGTACTTACGCAAATATGGACAGTTAAACAACCATGCCTTCCATCTAGTTGTGTCGGTAAAAGGTACGGCGTGTAAATGTAAGGTGCTTTTACACTTAGGTACACTACACTGCCTCATATCGGATAAAAAGGATACTAGGTAGGTATTTAGAAACACTAACAATTATTACTAAGCCTAAATTAGGTAGGCAAGTTTAAAGAGCACATCCACTATATCTCTAAATTAAAACAATCCCTTAAAAAACTGAAAATAGAAATATAAAACGAATATCCTGTTATAACTGCAGCACACTTCCAGGTTTAAACCACAAGGTTTACAACTCTCGCAATAGGAGAAAAATTAAGTTTTTTAGGTTAGGTTATAAAATCTCTCAAAACCGACATCACGTTTTTATTTTGAAATTCTATGTAATGAAAGCCGATTGGAGCTAATCACCGACCAATAATATTCGAGCAATCTTGAGAGAGTGTGCTGTATGTACATGTGCCTTTAATACTGTGTGAGTGGAGCGAGATAGTCCTGTGGATTTCGAAAGAGGAATAGAAAGTGCGAAAGAAATGGACTGATGCATCTTTTATGGCCCTCAGTTGACAGGGCCTGATAAGCACTACGTTTTACCGATTACTGTAGCAAAATTTTTGTATGCCAGCCTGCCAGGCAAAGAGTACCTACCTATTATACGATGCCAGGACTGGTCTGTGACCACCACCACCAGAAAAAAAAACATGATTTTTAACTGGTTTTACGGCTCTGGATTCTAGCCTTTTTGAGCTAACATAAATGACATGAACAAAACCACAGCCATCGACATAGGAAAGTTCTTTGACCACAGCAAAGCCATAAGCTTTTTGTTATGTAGGTATATTGCATAGAGATGTATATTGTGTCAATGTCAATTGTCATGTCAAAAGTATGGTCTTTTAATCTTTTATTTCTGGTCGGTGAGTATGGTTACAAGCATTACAAATCTGTGCATTTTGCGCCATTTTTTTGGTACTTTAACACTTATGGTATGGATTGTAAACCTGACATCACTCTAGTAAATCAAGAAAAACAAGACTTGGAATTTTGCTTCGATTTTAGTGTAAAAGTAGAAAATGGTATTGAGTGGCCCATACAGACAGCATTGGCTCCAAATGAGGAATTTGAACCAAATAACTCACAAACTGACTGGGCGATTAATAATTTAGTTCCAAAAGAGAACTACCAGGATGAAAATAATATATGCTATGCTTCAAATGAAGATTACCAGGAAAAAAACATTTATAAGCAATTCAAACAAGATTTCCAAACTTATATGCCAACTAAGGTGATTAGTGACAGCTCTATACAGGCCCCACATGAAAAGTACCAGGACAAAATAATTTATGAAGAGTTAAAAGAAGAGAGTTACCAAACTTGTATGCTGTGTGGGAAATACTTTTCAGACGGGTTTGTTACTAAAATTATTATATTCTTTGTTTTAGAGCAAGATCCCAGTACTGTCAGATGTTACTGTTATTTTTTGAGAAACAAAATGTGTGGGATAGAGTAAATAGTGTGTTAACATACACATATCTGTTAGCTTGTGCTGAAGGCCAATTTATAGGTATCAACATCTAAAGGTTCTTATGTAAAAAAACATTACTCACTTTTCAAGGTTCCGTACCCGAAGGGTGCCAACAGGACCCTATTACTAAGCCTCCACTGTCTGTCCGTCTGTCTGAACTGTAATAGGTAGGTAGAGTTTAAATTTGTACAGAATGTGTATTTCTATGCAGCTATATCAATCAACAAAGTCTGCCAATCCGCACATGGTCCGCGTGGTAGACTATGGTCAAAACCCTTCTCACTCTGAGAGGAGACCCGTGCTCTGCAGTGAGCCGGCTATAGGTTGATCATGATGATGATATCAACAAATGAAGAATTTCAAAATGGCTAATGTAAATTTAAAAAAAAATTAAAATACATAATCTTGTACACTGGTACAGAACCAGTCAGAATTGCACTTAACCAGTTTTTTTTGTTTCAGCTATTCACTTCTTCAACACAACCTCACCCACCTAAAAGTGCCTTTAATTAAAAGAAAAGTATTCATATGTGAGCATTGCTCTAAATACTACAGCGATAAGACAAATCTAAAAAACCACATCCTGACAAATCACGTAAGGCAATACAACTGACGAATTCCTATCACGAAACAAAGACATGAATGTTTGATTTGTGAAAAAACGTATTCATACAAATATTGGTATGAACACATGAAAAACGTACACAGCGAATCAAAATTCAAGTGCGAAGAATGCAATTTATTGTTTAAATGTAAAGATAATTTAAAAAGACACTACAAATACGCTCACAAAGTAGAAAAATGTACTCCTAAAGTCGAAAAACCTAAAGCTAAATGTCCTAAATGCCCTGCTATTATATTTAGCAATGCTCTACCAGAACATATAAGGAATTGTCATAGTAATGAAACATATACATGTCATTTATGTAACTCAAAGTTGAAATGCAAGGCTTATTTGAGAGGTCATATGAAACGTGTCCACTACAATGATGGAATTTTACATAAATGTGAGATATGTGGTAAGGAATTCAAGTCGAAAATGTATGTGAAGGTACATGTAAAAAATTCTCATAGTAAAAAGAAATCCGGATTCAAGAATTCATGACATTATTTATACAAGACTATCTGATGCGCGCGACTTCGTACGCGTGGAATTAAGTTTTTTATAAATCCCATGGGATTTTCCGTGATAAAAAGTGGCCTATGTCACTCTCCAGGTCTTTAACTATATCTATGCAAAAAATCACGTCAATCCGTCGCTCCGTTGCGACGTGATTGCAGGACAAACCATACAAATATGCTCACAAAGCTAGTATTATTATATTGGCTATACTAACTTCATTTCGCGGATAGGGTACAGCTGATAAATAAAACAATTAGGTATTTCATTAAAATATTTATTTACATAATATACAGAAGAATCACTGGAGTTGAGATATTACTATTTATATCACATAATTTCAACAAAACACAATATAATTATAAAAAAATATTTTAAAAACCTGTTTAGTAGGTACCCTATTGTAAGATACCTTGAACATCCTCAAACCATAACCATAAAAAAATGAATTGAACTGCATTTATTTTTACATTAAACAAATCTAAGAATGTAATTTTACCTCTTAAGTATATTTAGTTTAATACCCGAGATTTCATATTAAAGTGCCCCGTAAACGGTCAAACAAAACATGTTTGTCAAACACGCCGTTAATCAAATTTACCAAACGTAGTTTGTTTGACAAACGCAGCCGAACACCTTCAAGCATGTTTGACAAACGAATTTGCCAAACACGTAGTTTGTTTGACAAACGCAGCCGAACACCTTCAAGCATGTTTGACAAACAAATTTGCCAAACACGTAGTTTGTTTGACAAACGCATCAAACACGACCGCAGACGTTCAAATATATTTGACAAACATGTTTGACCGTTTAAGGTGCACTTAACATGCCTAGTTTAACTATCTGAATTGACAAGACTCTAATTAGTGTTATCCCTTTCATAATACTCCTTGCAGAAAAGGATAGCACGATTAAAAAATGACTAATTCAAGCCGATCCTATCATGTAAAGGATATTGTAAATATCAATCAATTTCTATAGCTTACCAATTATTTCTAAACTTAGCCTCTACACAGTCTACTTTTTAAAAATTCCCTTTTTTTAATTACCTAGTAATTTAGTAACATTTTACATTATGGATAAATGTTCCTATAACGCTAAATTTTAACTCCTCACGCGCCATTTTAACTTTTTGTGTCAAATATCATGTCAAAAATACGATTTTAGTATATTTTAAAGATTAATCATACTTTTGACATGACAGTTGACTCATAGAGCTAAAATGGCGTATGAGGAATCATTTTGTACGGACTATACATTATGTCAAGATATGGAATTTTGTCTTTGATAAAGATTTGGAAAGGAAGCATGATAAAAGTATCGAATTTACTATGAATTAACGGCAGTATACAACATTATAACCAAGTATAGTCGACGCATTTTAAACTGAGTCGTCGAGTTATCCGTCTGTTTCGCTCGCACTTACAGGTCGTAGGTAAGTGCGAACGAAACAGACGGATAACTCGACGACTCAGTTTAAAATGCATCGACTATAATAGGTGATCGTAACAAGATTACTCGATTTCTAAAACATCGATAAATAATTTTTGTGCATCACTACTATTAGATACATTAAAAAAAGCTCAGGCTAGCGATCATCTTCTATAGCTAGAGTTCACCTGTTTTTGCTATGCTATTGTATCTCTTTACAATTTATTATAACCTAGTACTTTATACATAGATCACGTCTTGCGGTAATGAGAACAGACCGTGCCATGACCGTTGCAGGCACGGTTTACGCATTAGGTACAGTGCGACAAGGCTCTCTTGGCACTTGAATGACATTGACAGGGGGGCGCTGTTGGAGAACAAAGGCCTAGAATATTCAAACAAGAACAAAGAGGACACTTGACGGCAACGTTAGTTACGATTTTCGACACGCGCCTGTATAGCCTTGTCGCACTGCAGGTGGACGGGTCATGATGGCATTCAACATCACTGGCGCACTACTGAGCCCGGGTCTTTCAATTTAGTATACCCTAGTACTTTATACATAAATCACGTCATGCAGTAATGACCATACCATGACCGTTGTAGGCACGGTTTACGCATTATGGGAGGGAGACGGGTCATGATCACTGGCCCACTACCGAGCCCGGGTCTCTAAGAATTATGACATTACGCGTCACGAAAGTTGAAAAACACGCCGTCAAGAACACTAGATTGGTGTTTGCGGGAGGAGTATGATACACCCTCGCTTGGTTCGTCCTCTGCACTCCATCTCAGGTGATCGAAATGGACGAACAGTTTCAACTTAGGTGACGCGGGCTGCGTTTAATAGTCGTCCGCCATTATGAGTACTACGAGTGCAGTCCAGCCGGTGAAGGGCTTGCACCCACTGCCGCGGCCATCTTCCCCGGAATACTGCTCGTAGAGGTAGCCGGTCCTTTTGTACTCCAATAGAATGTTACCTAGTAAAAAGAAGAAAAATATTCAGAAACAAAGAACAAATATTTATGTAGGTAGTTTATTAGATTCTAGTACCGTAGACCTATTCCACTTCTTGATACGCCTTATTCACAACCTTGAATGGGAAGCTGGAAGAAATCTCTGTTTAGAGATAAGCATTTCCAATGTAACTTAATTTATTATTACATTGGAAATTTATTATTAATTTATATACTACAATTTTGGTACATGAAAAATAAAAATAAATAAACAAATACAAGAAACGTAAAGCCGGGTTCAGACGTATGTAACGTAATGTAATGTAACACGAATTCTACGTGTGGACGGCACTACGAACATTTCATGTAACGCTCGCGTCGGCGCTCGGGCTGATCCATCGGCTGTCGGTATTTTGCGCGAACACAAAGGCGCTCGCAAGTCGCAGTGCTCGTTTGGAAAAAAATTATAAATAGACTAGAGAATGCCCGCGACTTCGTCCGCGTGGATTTAGTTTTTAAAAATCCCGTGGGAACTCTTTGTTTTTCCGGGATAAAAAGTAGCCTATGTCCTTCCCTGGGATGCAAGCTATCTCTGTACCAAATATCGTCAAAATCGGTTGAACGGTTGAGCTGTGAAAAACTAGCAGACAGACAGACACACTTTCGCATTTATAATATTAGTATGGATTCGTGTACACAATTCGCTTTGAGTGCCGTCCACACTGTTTACGATAAATTACAAGTAATCTTACATCACACGTTACACTTGTCTGGACCCGGCTTCAAGGTACGCGAGCGTAGCGAGCTTGTATTTGTTTGATGGAAATAGAAAGATTTTAATTTAAATAAACAATGACAAGTGTTTTTGATTAAAGTATAAATAAATGCAGCCCCGCGCATGCTGGAGCGAATCAAATCCACGATTTTTTATCATTTGTAATATAATGATTTTTTTAGGTAGTACAAACTACAGCTAGACAAGTACTTAACTATGAAGCGCGAGCGATATTTTTTTTACCGAATATTATTAAGTCTTCAAAGTCTCAAAGTTTTTACGAATGAATTTCCAGAAAGAGATAGAAAAGAACACCGCAGCACACGAGTAGATATATAGATCAGAGGGGAAGCTTCATACTAGTGGCTGGCTGTAGGTACACTCCTCTAGCGCAGCTCACACACACCACGACGTGTGACGGACGGTCCGTTTGCCGCCAAACTGGGCGCACGGAGCGTCCGTGGCACGTCGTGGTGTGCGTGAGCTAGTGTGAAGCTTCCCCTCTGGTCTATAATATCTACTCGTGTGACCGCATGCTGACGGCGACATTGAAATTATGTTTTCCTAGCAATCTTTCTTGTTGCAATTCCTTGGTTTTTCAATGCAATTTTGCAGTTTTTCGCTTGTTTGGGATACTTACGCACTACATTGTCCTTGAGCGCCGTGTACAGAGCGAGCGCGCGTTCCTTGTGAGGCCCCTTCACACTGGAGTAGTGCTTGAGGGCGGAGAGGGCGAGGTAGTTGATGTTGATCCACACTTGGCCGCGCCAGTACGGCGGGTCAGCTCAGAACATTACTTACATGCTCCTCAGAAGTCATGTATCCCTGGTAAGCTTCCTTCACCAATACTACAAGAAATTTACCAAAGACAACGGCTCTACATTGAAATTATATTTCCCTAGTAACATTTCTTGTAATTCCTTGTTTTTTCGAAGTTTAGTTCCTAGTTTTGGGATACTTGCGCACTACATTGTCCTTGAGCGCCGTGTACAGAGCGAGCGCGCGTTCCTTGTGAGGCCCCTTCACACTGGAGTAGTGCTTGAGGGCGGAGAGGGCGAGGTAGTTGATGTTGATCCACACTTGGCCGCGCCAGTACGGCGGGTCGTGCTCTGTGTTGCGCTTCATATACAGCGGAGACAGCTTTGATAGCGATCTGTTAAGAACATTAAACTAAATCAGTGTATAGGTAATTAAAACGGGTGAGGTCTCTTAATTGTAAAGGCTAGAGTGCCTTCATGAAGATGATGATGATTAAAACAGATTAACCGAGCCTACGTCACGGTAATGTTATCTATACAGTAATGTAACTCGGCCGTATCTTTGAAATAAATACCTACAGAAGCGCAGTACGTAAACATGCGATAGGGCTGCCCGCCTCCGGCATTTCAATTACATTTGCTTACTTTGTGTTTAAATATGTACTTGTCATTTGCCTACTTTGTGTTTAAATATGTACTTGTCATATTAAATATGTACTTAACTAAACTTAACTAAACTTATTTTTAGTGAAAAAATCGCGCGGTTATTAAAAAAACAAAACACCGTCCGTTCGTCACTGCGGCACAGTCGCGACTGGCTGCACCACGAGCGCACCGCGAGATCGAGGCGCGTAGGTATAGCTCGCGTTTCGCCCGTTTGTATGAAGTTGGTATACTGCTTATAACATTACCGTGCCTACGTGGGCATACTAACAATATTCTCGCACTACGAGAGACAACACGAGCTACCCTCAACAAAAACTATATCAACCCTCATTAATTATGAGTCATGACACCAACGTCTCCAATGAGACTAGACAACACTAACTAACCCTGCCCAAGTCCCTACCTAGACCGGCTCCACCATCCCCTACACCGGTCCCAGACCAACAAATAGCTAACTATTACAACCTAGGCAACAACCACAATAATAATTCCTACAGTACACAGTGTCTAATGAGAAGTGCCTCCGGCCAGAGCCAGACGAATAATGAATCGTTTCGCACAGCTCGTTCGATTTTATATTCTTAAAACAACGGTGGGGCGATGACGTAATGTTCAACGAGCAACTAACCTCAGTCCATATGGTGACCATAATAAGTCAGGTTTGTCCAGCATTTCCAATATTTTCCCCAGTTTCTCGCTCTCAGGCTGCAGAACTTTGAGGAGCATGGGGAACAGGGATACATAACCTGTGGAGAGAAACAAAATCATGAAAATACTCTGTTTAGAGCTTCCGAGACGTTCAAGCGGCTTGATAGCAAGCACCACGTAGATTGAACCAAGCTTGTTTGACCGTTTACAATGTTTGCTCGATGCTTCAGTCAAGCATTTAGTTGATTGATGCGATTTTATACTTTTGCGTTGAACCCTAAAAAGCAGTGATGTACGGGAGCGATGTGCAGGCTCGAATGTACCAAAGGGGAGATCTCCCACCGAGCGGTTGGTTGTGCTCGGTAGCGCCAGCTGGGCCGACGGTTGTATCTTGAAACTTCTATATATAGTCCAGATTTCCGAACACTCTGTTAGTGCGAGTACTGTCGGCGGTACATTTGTTCGCGACTACGTCATCGATTGAACAGCGCCATCTAGTTTATACTGTGGCAACCGCCACAAGTGATGAGATCAGAAGTTGGTAAACGAAGAAGAATTGGGTATCAAGAAAACTTATTGAAGAGAATTTAATGTGGATTTTACTTTCATTTTCAAATAGTTAGTATCTCAAATAGGAAATAGTTAGTAAAATGGAAAACGCAGCGTTGGAAGACCCCCCCCCCCCACTAGATGGACAGGCGAAATCAAACGATCCGCAAGGTGCCATTGGATGGCGGCGGCTCAAGATCCCACAAGAGGACTTATCTCTATGTCCAGCAGTGAATGATAGTGATGATGATGATGATGATGATTGATGATGATGATGATAATAATGTGCCTTTTGCCAATGTAAGCTTCTTCTGAAAGGATTTAGCACCCGTGGCCCTACCGCGGTTGTTTGACAGCTACAATGTCACGATCGCAATCATCTCTGATTGGTTAATGCTCGCTCACTATTGGCCACAATGCATTGTTGCAACAAGAATCGCACAAATTCAGCCAATCAGAACAATTGAGATTGTAATACTTGTATTGTTTTAGACAATCGCCCTACTGGGTGCTATAGAACGTTAAGAGGTCTCACCAAAAGCAGAGGTAACGAGGCGTGGTTGCGGCGCTATAGTCACACTTCGAACCACTCTGGACCCCTCTTGTGGGTTCTTACTCTGCTGTCGGACGAATCGCACCCCGTCTGTATGTAAACCTAGTAAACAAGAATGAGTTTATCGTTATCTTTTAAAAAAATCTGTCAAGTGCGAGTTGCACTCGCACACGAAGGGTTCCATACAAGAAAAAACACTTTAATTTTTTAAAATTTTCATGGCGGCCATTGATTTTTTATTTATTGTTATTGAGGCAAAATATAGAAAAACAAATTCTGTGAAACTATTACGGTTCTTGCGATACAGCCCGCTTACAGACAGACAGACGGACGGACGGACAGCGGAGGTTTAGTTATAGGGTCTCATTGGCACCCTTCAGGTACGGAACCATAAGAATGTTAGAAGACATAAAGATCTTAGCCTCAATAGCTCAACAGGTAAAGGAGTGGACTGAAAACCGAAAGGTCGACGGTTCAAACCCCGCCCGTTGCACTATTGTCGTACCTACTCCTAGCGCAAGCTTGACGCTTAGTTGGAGAGGAAAGGGGAATATTAGTCATTTAACATAGCTAATATTTTTTTTTTTTTAAATCTTACCATAATCAGCGTAAGTGTGCGTGTGAGGAGACCAGTGGAGTTCATTTAGTAGATCTTCGTTGCCTAACTGGTCCCTTGTTGATTCGAACCTGACGGAGACAAAACTAAGTTACTCAAAATTCGACTTTAATGCTGAGATCTATAGAGCGCACTTTGACTTTGTTCAGACTTAAGATTAAGTTAAAACGAGACAAATTTATGTGACAGATATAGCTCGGTCTCGTTTTAACTCTGTCTTAAGTCTTAGCAAAGTCAGAGTGCAGTCTCTAGATCTCACCCTAAGACGCGGAGCGTTTGGTTCATTTTACTTTGATATCGCAGAAAACGACAATTAGTAATCAAAGTTTTCGAGGTGCTAAAGAAAGAAACATGGGATATTTTACGCTATCCACCTAAGTCAACGCTTAACTGAGAAACCCGCAATGTATAGCGTTCAAAACTCGGGTCAACTGTTCCGCCTACGACGCGGCATTGACTCCGAGTGGCCTACTTACGCAACGTTCGTTGACCTCTAGCGTCAGTCAGATGTCTTATTTGCAAAATATCGTAAACTTTTTCAAAATTATAAGATTTTTTTTTTAAAAAAAAACGTGTTTTTTGTGGTATCAAATCAGCAATCATCAGTACTATCACATGTCTTCGTTATTGCCAGCTTTCTGGTTACACCCTGTATAATATTATAAACTAGCTGATGCCCGCGACTTCGTACGCGTGGATTTAAGTTTTTAAAATTCCTGTGGGAACTCTTAAATTTTCCGGGATAAAAAGTAGCCTATGTCCTTCCCCGGGTTGCAAGCTACCTCTGTACCAAATTTCGTCAAAATCGGTTGAACGGTTGAGCCGTGAAAAGCTAGCAGACAGACAGACAGACAGACACACTTTCGCATTTATAATATTAGTATGGATGCGACTGTGCGCCTGTTTGTCTATTCTGTCTGTCTGTCTGTTGCGGCAGATTCCGGATATATCTTGCATTAATAAATATTTTGTTACTAACTCCTTAGTGTTTAAGTATTAACATAGTTATTAAGTATTTATTGTTACTAACACATAATGGATCAATTGTTGTCCGACTTAATAAATAAATTGAAATAATAATAAATGATAGAAATTAATTTCTTCTATCAATGAGCGAACGATTTCTTGGATAGAAGATTTTTTTTTTTTGGAATGCCAAAAAGGAATCTCTCTCCATTTTATTTCTGCTTACTTTTCGGAATCCAGCTCCAGCACTTGAGCTATAGTGGCGATGGCATCCGCGACCGCGTACATCCAGCAACGAAGGTCCACGTGCCGCTCGATATCTGACGGGTGGGAGGCTCTGCAAATAATGGTCAACTTTCAAGGAGACTATAGAAATCTTTATAAAGTACTAGACGATGCCCGCGACTTGGTCCGCGTTTATTTAGGTTTGTTGAAATCCCGTTTTCCAGGATAAAAAGTAGCCTATGTCCTTCCCCGGGATATAAGCTAACTCTGTACCAAATTTAATCAAAATCGGTTGAACGGTTGGGCCGTGAAAAGCTTTAATATTAGTATGGATTCGGTCGGGAATCGAGCTCGAGATTTTTTTATAATCATCAGTATCACAATAACGATCAAAATTCAAAATTAAAATAATTTATTCAAAATCCATACACCATATTTAATATTATAAATGCGAAAGTGTGTCTGTCTGTCTGCTAGCTTTTCACGGCTCATCCGTTTCACCGATTTTGATGAAATGTCATCAAAATCGGTACAGAGATAGCTTGCATCCCGGGGTAGGACATAGGCTATTTTTTATCCCGGAAAATCAAAGAGTTCCCATGGGGTTTCAAAAACCTAAATCCACGCGGACGAAGTCGCGGGTCACATCTAATCCATACTTCCATACTAATATTATAAATGCGAAAGTGTGTCTGTCTGCTAGCTTTTCACGGCTCAACCGTTCAACCGATTTTTACGAAATTTGGTACAGAGGTAGCTTGCAACCCGGGGAAGGACATAGGCTACTTTTTATCCCGGAAAATTTAAGAGTTCCCACAGGATTTTTAAAAAGCTAAATCCACGCGTACGAAGTCGCGGGCATCAGCTAGTAGGTAATAAAATACACTTCTTGAGGACAAAACGGCGGGCGCGGGTGAAAACCGCTCCGTCAGTTCCTACTCTGACTCGCACTTGGCCGGTTTTTTTATTGTTTTTTTTTTATGGGGTGTAAATACTGTAAATAGGGTAATAAAACTTAAAGCTAGCCTTATCTAATTACTATATAAATCATGACCGCGTGGAATGGTGCCAAGAATACTGGCTGCATTTCCGCGCTGGACAGCCAGGCTGATCCGTTGCGCACAAAATGAGCCAGCCCAGCTGTCACCAGTTGAGGCTATTAATCGCGGTGAAATGTCTCGTAAAAAATTTTTAGCACTAAGACTCCATGGCCCCAGGGTCTCCACGGCAAACGGCACAAAAATGTAACTCTCTATAAGAGAGGCATACTTGCGCCGCTTGCCGTTTTCAGCTGTTTCTGCTGCGGCTCCCGGTCTTGATGCTGTCTTCCTGATATGACACGGGGCCAATGTGTCAACGCAAGTTGCGTCCCACATTAGCGCCCGTCCCCGTTCCCAGGGAACCAGCGTCAATCCATCAGGTCTCTTGCCATCATCCCGACTAATCCCTGCCGGCTCAATGAGTGCAGGAATATTTATGGTGGCAAGAGCTCTTTTAATTGTATCGTTAAGAGAGCCATGCCTAAATTATTTATTGTTATACACAACACCAAAGCAGATTTCAGTTCCATAAGGCCTGCAATTGCGAGTGAGAGGTCCAAAATGTAATGGCTCAACTATATATCTCACCTAGGAAAGTCATCAAGTCCCGAAGTCAAGGTTTTAGGGTTCAACTGGACCCCATCGTCCTCTCTACCCCTCCATCTGTATGACAGAGGCTCTTCCCCCTTTTGCGTTGATTGAAACCATTGGTACCATGCCTGTAAAGAAATAGTTTTGTTTGAGAGCTCGTCGAAGTTATGTTGCCTTGGTACTTCAGTTTCAAGCTCTGACCTCCTAAAGCTCCCACCCTCCCCCCTCCTCTATACCCCCTTTCTACCACCTCTACCTAGAGTGAACTAGAGTGAGGAAATTCTCAGTTTGAGCCCGAATCGACATGTGTCATTTTAAACTAGGGGTGACGTAAAATCAAAGAAAAGATACCTAGTCCGTTTATAGGCAATACCTTTTTTTTCGTTAACGCGGGGAAATCTTCTCAAGATACCCGATCTCTTTGAGGAGAGACTACTATGACTGCGTGTACTATTTCATCATCATCATCATCATGATCAACCCATTACCGGCTCACTACAGAGCACGGGTCTCCTCCCAGCGTGAGAGGGGTTTTGAGCATAGTCGCTGGCCATGTGCGGTTGGCAGACTTCACACACCTTTGAGAACATTATGGAGAACTCTCAGGCATGCAGGTTTCCTCACGATGTTCTCCTTCACCGTTAAAGCAAGTGATATTTAATTAATTAAAACGCACATCATTGCGAAAAGTTAGAGGTGCGTGCCCGGGATCGAACCCCCGACCTCCGATTAGAAAGCGGACGTCCTAACCACTAGGCTATCATATCTTATGTACTATTTCAGTACCGGCAAAAAATGTCTACAGCATTGACTTATATATTACTTCGTAAGGACAGGGCCATTAAACAAGCAAAATGCCACCGACTCATTGGTCCTTAAATGTTCATTTAGCACCAATGCAACCTAAGTGACGTCTAGATTTCAAACGGGCAGTTCTATCTAAGTATCTAAGTATCTAAGAGGTGGCGCTGATTTATTTGGTTCCAAAACCTTGAAAA
This sequence comes from Maniola hyperantus, assembly GCF_902806685.2. Lineage (NCBI taxonomy): Eukaryota > Metazoa > Arthropoda > Insecta > Lepidoptera > Nymphalidae > Maniola > Maniola hyperantus. The sequence goes on from NC_048561.1 coordinate 1,732,185, forward strand.
ATTTTGTTCGCTTCGGCCGTAGATAGAGTAATAAAGGTAGATACAGGAACGTTTGCTTTCTCATTCACACTAAAAAGAGAGCACAGATAAAGTTACTAATGTGATAAACAGAGACGCAGCTAACCTATTTTTTGTCCCTTATCGTGTAACTGGTTTTTTTCCAAGAATACATACAAGAAATGCAACTTTAGTTGCAAAACAAACCATGAGAATTCGTGGCGTAATTGTATTTCTCATTAGTTATTTACTTGTTTTCACATAAAAAACGTTTAATACAAATATTGTTGATCGGTTAATAAAAATATTGACTACTAAACAATGGTAATAATTGTCGTGTTATTCGTCGTTACGTCGTGCTATCGCTATCTCATACGCGGTTACACAGTACTTCAATCTACCTTTATTACTCTATCTACGGCTTGGGCATATCTTGACATTTATATCGATGGTCTAAAGTGTTACCTGTAATCTAGGAAACATCCTATCCAAAGTCTTCCGATGTGGCGAATCGATCATGAACATGTGCGGCTTGGCTTTGACCAGCCGAGCGATTGTTATCAGCAGCATGGGAGGGTTGGCAGCCGCGTTGCTTTGCACTACGAACTCTTTGGGAACTCTTGCTAACGCCTCCGCTCCTGGTACATGGAAGATAAAAATAAAATAAATAAAAAAATAAAATAATCTTTATTTTTCACACAATAATTTCACAAACAATAACAGCTGGGAGCAGAAGTTTACACTGTGTTGCAGTGATCATCGCCCTCCTCATGCGCGCGGTGTGTGTGTGTGTGTGTGTGTGTGTGTGTGCGTGTGTGCGTGTGTGTGTGTGTGTGTGTGTGTGTGTGTGTGTGTGTGTGTGTGTGTGTGTGTGTGTGTGTGTGTGTGTGTGTGTGAAAGAGAATAATTGGGTATCAAAAATCTAAAAATATAAGAAAAGGTGACTGACTGACTGATCTATCAACTCACAGCTCAAACTACTGGACGGATCAACCCCTAAGGGGGTGAAATAGGGGTTTGAAATTTGTGTAGTCCACGCGGACGAAGTCGCGACCATAAGCTAGTAAAAAACCTCAGTGATTATTAAATAGACGGTCTTCCAAAATACGTAAAAACGTCCTTTGTTAGTATTAAACTAACAAACCATCATAAAATAAAGTATAGATTAAACTAAAAAAGTACGTCATTATGATGTGACGTCACATTCCAGTATTTCATAGAACTTCGCATACTAAGTGCGCGTTTTGTCTGATTTGACTAGTTTTGTCTTTAAATGTAAAAATCATGTTCCGTCCTTTTTAGCAATATTATTAAAAAAAGAGGATGCAGATACTTTAAATTTAGTTTAGCGAAAAACAACAGAAGCAGCTTGTATTACTAAAAGCTTGGAATTTATCATTAGGTCCTAGGTTCAAACCCCCGTTAATTGTCTTACCTAGTATCTGCTCTCGTGGAATCCACCCTTCCACGTTGATGAGGTCGAGCCAGTGGGCTGCGATGTCCAGTTGTATTTCTGGTGACCACCGACCAATGAGTAGACCGTGGAAACCTTCGTCCCAGAGGAAACCCCGGGGAAAGAAGGATCTAAGAAACAAAATATTTTAAAACATTGTTTGCATGTATTTAGCACACCCTTTAGCACACCCCCGTACTAGCGAACTAATATTACTACTACCGGCTCACCGGCCTGTCGAGCGGGACAAGGACAACGCTATACGTAAGCAACATCAGTGCCAGAGTAAGGGAATAGAAAGTTGCGTAACACTTGTAGAAAGGCTTAAGCCATTGTCCACCACGTTGGCCAAGTGCAAATTGGTAGAATGATGAAAACTATGGTGGAATAGTCACCTGCTAGGCACAGCAGTGTACAAAGGCGCCTTCCAATAAGGCACAGGCTCCTTTGTATACTGCGACTGCACCCGACTTGCGCCGTAGAAGTACCCGATACCTCCTATCATGTTGGACATGGCCGCTTTTGCTATCGCCACATCCTCTTGCGAGTATCTGTAACAAATTGATCTCCTTGTTATTTATGGACTTGTGGCGGTTGCCACAGATGCAACTAGATGGCGCTATTCAATCGATAACATTTCATGACGTAGTCCCGAACAAATGTACCGCCGACAGTACTCGCACTAACAGAGTTTTCTGCAATCTGGACTATATAATATAGAACAAGTGTGTTTCAAGACACAACCGTCGGCCTAGCTGGCGCTACCGAGCACAACCAACGGCTCGGTGGGAGATCTCCCTTTGGTACGGTCGAGCCTGCACACCGCTCCCGTACAGACTCCTAGTACTGTTTGGTATATCTCACTCAACCCCTGGTATTAAAGACTTATACTTTATCCAAGGAGAGAAGTTTAGTATAGCTCTCTGTTATGGAATCCCATACAAATGACAAAGACAAAAACTCAACGGGCGCTAACCATTTTGAGGCACCGACCAATCACAAACGTAAAACAATTTCATTTACTATTTACGGCAGAAAGCTGTTACGGTAAAACTTACCCTTTTTCCAATAATCCAAACTCCTCCTCAAACTTTTCATCGAATTCTTTCGTCAAGTTTTCCATAGTCTGCGTATATTCATCCCCCCTTATAGGTGGTGTTGGAAAATCTTCCGTCGTGTACACCACGTCTAATACAAAGGGTGTTTCCACTAACAACTGTATGGGGACGAAGTTTATTTCTTTGCCCTGAAAAAAATCATCTAAATATATAAAAGGAAACGGTGACTGACTGACTGACTGATTTATCAACGCACAGCTCAAACTACTGGACGGATCAAAGTCAAATGATTTATTCAAAATAGGTAATAAATTACTCTTTTTGATGGTCAGATGTTGGATTTGTAAGATATAGTGGTGATAATTATTACGCAAACTTAAAACTAAAGCTACGAGGGTTCCAAACGCGCCCAGGTCTGAGAAGAGCCCAC